>NC_064638.1:610700265-611325265 GCF_023864345.2 Schistocerca serialis cubense | reverse complement strand
GCCGCTTTTATGGAAAAACAAGAGAAGCCGAGTTGTGATACTTCCTTCGCTTATTCACTAGCATTTCATGAAAGCACAAATGTAATAATGGTTTAAGAGCAGTTTGTCATATCTTTGTTGTTTCAGAGCTGCAATTTCCGGTGGTGCTGCATACACTATGCAGTCTACTAATGTGACTACCACCTATGTTTTGCGTGAGACTAATGACATCAGCAGTTGAGTCCCATAGTGCTCAGAGCCATTATGTTTGGCGTGAACGTGAAGTAACCATTAATAGGTGGCAAGCACCAGCGGGATGAGGGAATTTAAAGCGTGACGGGGGGGGGGGGGGGGGGGGGGGGGGAGGGGGGGCCGCGAAATTATCATGCATGATGTAATTAATCCATTCACGGACAAGTTTCGCGTATTTGAAATTCAGCTTCTTGGAGGAAACCTGACATTTTCCAAATGCCCTTCATCGGTGCAGTGATGCTTAGAAATAAACACATCCTTCGTGATTGAACAACAGAAAAGAGAGTTTCAAGATGAAATTTCAAATCTTACGTAGCCTGGAAAATGGAATTACATTAGCGTTCCACTTTTCGTGGCAACAGGCACTTTAAATTCGAAACTGTAAAGTACCCGAAAATTTAATTTAATTTTTTTTTATTTAAGGGGAACCTTTACTCTAGACTTGTTACCACTGCGTCCAAGGTATTGATCTCTTTTCTACTGAGACTCCAGTTCTTGTGGAAGTCGCAGTCGGATCTTAATGCATTTCTCCAAGTTACACTGACCTGGCGTCTTCAGTCCGAGGGGCGTTCCATAAGTAATGCAACACTTTTTTTATTGAAAAAATGCGGAATTTGTTGTGGAACATTTTGGAGTATTCTCGCTTCAGCCTCCCCTATAGTTTCATGAAATTCCGATAGGTAGCGGAGCTATACGTAGCCTTCAAAATGGTGTTTGTAACGGAGGTGCGTTCCAAGTAGAGAGCTGTCGCTGAGTTTCTTTCGGCGGATAACCAGAGCATCGCAGATATTTATAGGCCCTTGCAGAATGCTGCGGAGGCCTGGCAGTGAAGAACCTCACTGTGAGTCGTTGGGCGTAACGGTCACCCAATTTGTCCAATCTCCCGTGTGCCAGCCAGCCGCACACAGCTGTGACTCCTGCAATGTTGGAGCGTACGGACACTCTCATTAGAGGCGATCGACGGATCACAATCAAACAATTCGCTGTTCAGCTGTGTATCCCTGTTGGTAGTGCTGACACACTCGTGCACCAGTTAGGGTACTCAAAGGTATGTGCCCGCAGGGTTCCTCGCCGCCTAACAGGAGACCACAAAGAGCAACGAAGGACCATCTGTGCGGAACTGCTTACGCGTTACGAGCCTGGTCATGGCAGTATTTTGTCGAACGTCGGCACAGGCGATGAGAAATGGATTCATCACTTCGAACCGGAAACAAAACAGCAATCTACGGAGTGGTGGCACACCACCTCTCCGCTGAAAAAAAAGTTCGAAGTCGCACCCTCAGCCGGCAGTCTTGGCGACGTTTTCTAGGACTCTGAAGCGGTTATTCTGTTACATGTTCTCCCTCATGATGCCACGTTCAATTCTGAAGTGTACTGTGCTACGCTCAGGAAATTGAAACATCGGCTGCAGGGTGTTCGTTGCCACAAAAATGCAAATGAAAGTCTCCTGCTCGAAGACCTCACGCAAGTCCGCGCACCCGAGAGGAGCTTAAGAAACTTTATTGGACTGTTCTTCCTCATGCACCCTACAGACCACATCTCATGCCTTCCGATCCCATCCGTTTGAAGGATGCACTCCGCGGGAAGCAGTACGTGGATGATGGGGAGTTTACTGATGCAGCGAGACGTTGGCTCCGACGTCGAGCAGTAGAGTGGTAGAATGCGGGCACACAGGTCCTCCAAGTAGGATCGAATAAGGCTGTCGCATTGAACGGAAGTTAGGTTGAAAAACAGGGCTTTATAGCCAAAAGAGTGGAGAGTAGAATGATGTATTTGAATCTCGAATAAAACCAACGTGATTTCCGAGAAACAGGTGTTGCCTTACCTACTGAATGCACTTCGACTGTTTGTTCCAGAGCAGTGGCAGGTGAGGCGTCGGTTCTTAATTAGACACGGTCTGCTGAAATGGATTGGTACCATATGCGACTCGGATATTTAGGCTTAGACAGACTATTAAGTGATACAGTCGAAATTTCACAAGGGACGCCAGTTACTTCATGCGGAACTTTGGTGTTGATTAAAATAACGAAATATAATCACAGAGTAGTATGCTCACAATAGTCAACAACCTACAATCCAGACGCAAGATAATCCGCATACGTTATACGGATACTTTTCATCCACAATTTGGAGTAAATAACTTCTCTAGTTAGTTGTTGACCTGTACCGCTAGCAGACTTGCGCCAACAGGCAACCACACTGCCGCCGGATAGGCGTGGAGTCGCGAGCCCCACGACTTAACTGCTAGGGCGCGTCACTTCTTGGAGCACTGCTCGTGACAAGCCAATAACACACTAGTGATTCAGGTTGTTGATCCATTATTTATAAATCTCAGATTAATTTAATTACTGCATTCTAGTGAATTCATTGAAGAGGCATTTTACTCTTCTGCAAGTTCCTAGTCGAAGTCTTAATTAATAATCAGTACTGACGTACTGACAGAGCACTGAAGGACTTAAGTCGAAACGAAGCCTCTGGAGCAGGCGACATTCCGTCAGAAATACTGATAGCTTTGGAAGAACCAGCCATTACGAAACTCTTCCATCTGTCCTATAAGAGTATGAGACAGGCGAAATGTCCGCACACTTCAAGAAGAGTGTAATAATTCACTTCCGAAGTGAGCAGTTGCCGACCGGTCTGAAAATTACCAGACTATGTCACGCTTGCAAAATATGAACACGAATTACTTGCAGCAGACTGGGAAATCTGGTAGAAGCGGACGTCGGGGAAGATCAGTTTCGGTTCCAGAGAAATGTAGGAATATGTGAGGTAATACTGATCTTACTACTTCTCTGTGAAGATAGGTTAAGGGAGGCAAAGCTACGTTTATAGCATGTGTAAACTCGGAGATAATTTTGACTGGAATACTCGCTCCAGAATTCTGAAGGTATCAGGGATAAAACACAGTTAGCGAAAGGCTGTTTACAACTTGTACAGGAACCAGATGACTGTTATAAAAGTCGATGGGCATAAAAGAGAAGCAATGGCTGAGAATGGAGTGAGAGAAGTTCGTAACGTACCCCCGATGTTATTCACTTTGTACAATGAGCAAGCACTAAAAGAAACAAAATAAAAATTCGGGTAGGAATTAAGGTTCAGGGAGAATAAATAAAAACTTTGAAGTTTGCCGATGACATACTAATTCTGTCATAGAGAGAAAAGGACTTGGAAGGGCAGTTGAACGAAGTGGACAGTATCTTGAAAGGAGGATGTAAGATGAACATCAACAATAGCAAAACAATGATAATGGGATGTAATCGATGTAATCGAATTAAGACAGATAATGATGAATTTTGCTATTTGGGCAGCAAAATAACTAATGATGGTCGAAGGAAACAGCGTATGAAGTGTAGGCTGGCAGTCGTGTTTGTTAACATCAAATAGAGATATAAGTGCTAGGAAGTCTCTTCTGAAGGTATGTCTAGAATGTATCCATGTGCTGAAGTGGAACATGGAAAATTACATGAGTAGATCACATAAGTAATGAGGAGGCACTAAATAAAATTGGGGAGAAAAGAAATTGTGGTGAAACCTTGGATGACTGTATCGGTTGATAGAACATTTTCTGAGACATCAAGTGATCACCAATTTATTACTGGAGGGAAATGTGAGGGTAAAAATCGTAGAGAGAGACCAAGAGATGAGTGCGGTAAGCAGATTCAGAAGGATGTAAGTTGCAGCAGTTATTCGGAGATGAAGAGCAGTATAGAGTAGTGTGGAGACCTGCATCAAATAGGTCTTCAGACTATGACCACAACAGCGACTACTGAAGTTTTGGCGTGCAAGCCGTACCTCAGAAACCAGACAGGGCGTGGCATGCTCCGATGGTTACGTGTAAGTTAAAAGCAGGAGCTCGTCGAACACGTGGCAGCTTTCACTGGTCGAACACGTGGCAGTTTTGGCTAGTCTCAAAACATTTTTGTGATGTCAGCTTCCTGCTTAAACATCTAAGTCGCTTTGTATGGCCAGAAAGAGATAATGACTGTAAGTTAGTGATTAAAAAGATCTTCGCTGCGTCTAGGATTATCTAGATATACGTATAGAAGGGTTTCCGCCAGTACACAAAAAGCAGTGGAACTCATATTTGTATGGATCAAGTTGTTGTTGAAAAATTTTGGTTTGTCATGAAACGAATAAAAAACGCGAAGGTCCTAGCTTTAGGATCTAGTACTGAAGAGCGTTCTGTGTTGTGCCTGACGCAAAATACGGATTTTACAACTGATATGTTAAAAAGAGCTTTATATCCAAAATGAAAAAAATTTCTGAAGGCTCATTAGACTGTATTTTTTTTCTTTTAGATACCGTGTCTGTATTTCATTAGCTACCTCAGTAGTGTTTCTTCATTAGCTATCTCTGGAACGTATGTTCGCGGCGATAATGAGCCTTCGTGCAGATCCACGACCGAATACAGTCTGTTCTAGAGCACGCATTCCACCTACAAGAAGCATGCCCGTCCTGTCTTTCTACGTCGGTTGCCCTACCATTAAATATCTCTCGCCATCGCTACCAGTCGACATATGTTCCACTGCTCCTTCAAATATCCAGGACGAAACCGAACCCATCGACAACATTTCGTAGGTTCTTCGGGGATATTTTCTGAGCATTTTGGTTATAATGGGTGTGTTGCGTCAGGTGATCCTTTATGGAGTAATGATGTAAATTTGATTTATTCGTTTTATTAGTCCATTTACCTGTGTGTCGGTGAGAATACCTCTGTAACAATGGGACTTACCATAACACGTAATCATTCGGTTACTCCCCAGCCACAGTCGATACCAGGCAGAGATTGTGACACAGCTAAGCGGCGAAAAGAAACAGTCAACACTATTAGTCGGTCGCGGACATGAACACACGTTGCTACATCGGCACCAATCTCTAGGCGTAAGTAACATATTTAGCAGAACGTCCACTGAGAGAGAGAGAGAGAGAGAGAGAGAGAGATTGTAACGTATATGCAACGAGTATGTGACGTTCTTTTGTGAAAATGGACTTGATAAGGAACCTGAGCTATGAGTAAACGGAATCTAACCTTCATAACACTGTGTGCGCGTTGTATGAGTGTCATTTCACTGTCATTTAAGCCCTCAACAGATCATTACTTAAACTTAAAACCAACATTTGGATAAGCTATCTGACTGTGTATTTGAATATGAAAAACTACAGGAACAAATGAACCTGTAACAATAAATACCTAAGCTATTTGAATGCATTTTTAAACAAGAATTTAAAGTGATTCAGAATCTGACTTTCGCAACGGAATTTACTGGATGGTATGTCAGTATCTCTGTTTTGGCCCTAAGTTTTGTACTCACCTCTTTCGATGACTGCCTTTCTCCATGTGGTTTACAGCAGTTCACAGCAGCATGCAGCAGTAACGGCTAAAGCTTATTGTTACTAAGAATGAATTGAATAAAAAGGTGTTTGCTTGGGTCCTGTTAACCATCAAATAACTGATGAGGAGGGATTTCATAAATTAAGTCTGTTTAAAACTTCAGAATCATCATGACAATGACATAGGCATCAATAATGGCTGAGTGCCAGCTTAGCAAATTATTTCGGTTTCAAAGTTACATTAGCATTTAATAATCATAGAATTTATTTATTCATTAGATGTGGAGAATGATAATTATAATTTGGAGGATAGGGAGGCTTCCTTAACTGACAAGCAAAACATGGGATTATTGCAAACTCGGACTAACATTCACGAGCCTAACCCTGCAATTGCTTTTGCGCTATGCTCGCGAATTTTACCTTGAATCCCATCTTCCAGCGTAGCTAAGCCATCTAAATCTCTCCTGGCTATATAAATGAAGTCAGGCCTTAAGTGTGGTAAGATCTGCCATCCACCGACGCGAGGGCAGGGTGACACGTCTTCTGTCTCCGAGCTCTCGACCCACACTACTACTTCCAGTCTCGCAGATAGACCTCGTCTCACAACAAAGTTTAGAATCGCGCTCCCATGTTTCGCCCTCAGATTGTTACTATCGATATCTGAGTGCTTATTTATTTCCAATCTTACACAATGCAAATAACAGCGTTAAGTTGGCTGTATTGTTTTCAATGTAATGGAGAGTTCTGACACACTCTTTACAAGATACGCGCGTTAGCTCTTTTTACGTGGAGCAACAAACTAAACTCCGGACGCTGTAACCTCTGTCAGAGAGTTGACAGTTAAGAGCCTGTAACAAACAGCGCAGGAAACACAGCTGAAGGAAGACCGATGTTTACTTGTAAAGAAGACCACATTCGGCCATAACGAAGAGAGCCTCAAGTCATCGCCTCCGCATCTCTGCATAAACACCGCGGTTCTCCACCTCTGAATGCAGTTGGTCATTAGCATCCATGGCTTTTGTGCCGAAATACTCGATTCAGTGATTATTACTGTGTAGTGACGTCCGTATGTTAGGTGTCCCAGCCTTCTCGTGAACACTGCTTGCCTTTCCCTGGATGAGTAACCACGTCCTGGCGCTAGCGGGACTTCGCATTGGCCGCATACAACGTCGCCGACTGGAAGACGGACGGGCTTCGAATACCAGCATATTTGCGGCGCTTATCGCACTAACATCATCATTGCTGGGAGAGAGCACCTCTGTTTCTGATCATCGCTACAGGCACTTCTGGTGGGCCAGAATCAAGCGATTACACGACATCCGACAGTGCGGTACCAACCTTTCGGTCATCTTCTCCAGCACGATCTAGGACGCTCTCAACGCAATGTGGTGGCATGATGTTACCCCAGCTTCGCCTACCAGATCGCAGCCCGCAAGACATCAGCTGAATTGCAGCAGTAGCCACCTTGCTAGCAGAGCCGACAACAGAAGTCAGCCGAATTCTTCTGCGTCACCGGAACGCAGCCCCAAACCAAGACTAGCGAGAAGACACAGAACAGTAAATCTGAATAAATAAATATTAATTAACGAATCACGTTTTATTAGTGGCGAAAGATGCTCTACAAGTTCCGAAACACTATCCTGACAACATAGAGAAGTCTCTCTCGGCCCGCTCGGCACCCCCCCCCCCCCCCCCCCCCCGCCCCCTACACACACACACACACTGGCGGATCGCGTTTTCTGCAGTCACATGTGTACAGGATGTGGTAGACGTCGCTGTGGAAACAGACCAGCATAACGTCGTTGTGATGATCTTTCGTTGCGTTCACAGGAGTCGTACCGGAGATTCAATTCGGTCAAGTCTTCGTTAATAAACCTATCCACACAACTGCGTTTCGCTGTTAATGTACAACTAACCTTGCCGGAAAAACGAACCAGAGACAGAACCGAGTCGTACTGATTGTAAGCTTGAGGGCGGAGTGTAATACGGGCATTGCTGTTGTCAGCAGCATGTACCGTTACTCAATGTAAACATTTCGTTTCCAAACTAGACACACAGCACATACCGTCAATATTTGCGTGTTGTGCAGATATTTTCTGTGTAATTCATACACAAAAAAAGGGGTAAGAAGTCAAACAAAATGCATTTGCTCAAACAGTACATAAAGTTAACATTTCTTTAAAAAGTTTAAAATTTTAAAAATAATACTTTTAAAAAAATTTACTGCACATGGAATGAGTCAACTGGTTCATATACTGGAGTTGCATGTTGTGGGTGGATTAAATCCACATTTAGGTGTCATGTAATTTTCCTACATCCTTTAAGGTAAATGATGAAATGGTGGTCATGGCTTCCTTTCCTTTATGGCTTAAACAAGTTTATTTCCATACTATTATTCCATAATCAGTTTTTCCTTTTCCTTTTTCACTCTGTTAGGTATGTCCTATTACTTTCAATAAATGTTAGCAAGAAAGTTCTGCCGGCTGCTGTGGCCGAGCGGTTCTAGGCGCTTCAGTCCGGAACCACGCGGTTGCTACGGTCGCAGGTTCGAATCCTGCCTCGGGCATGGATATGTGTGATGTCCTTAGGTCAGTTAGGTTTAAGTAGTTCTAAGTCTAGGGGACCTCAGATGTTAAGTCCCATAGTGCTTAGAGCCATTTAACTTTTGAAAAAAGTGCTGTATTCAGTTGCACATTTGCTTGTTTATATGCACCTAACTTGTTCACTGCTGTCGCACTTTCTTTACAGTTAACCATACACACTTACGAACATATTTACATAAACAAATTTCTTGCTGCAAAAATGTTAGCCAATAAATTATTGTAATGGACTATTACTGATTCATTTGCTTTTTTTTATTTTGTTGCTGTTTGATACTCCCTGTTTACTCAGAAAGATTTTTTAAATGTCTGACTTGTTTGGATGTCAATTTCTACGATATGGTTGCCTGTACGTTTCTCTTTATAAATTAAAAATGTTGAACGCTGAAAAAGTTTTCACGTTAGAGCAGCTTTTGCGTTGATTTAATGTTTACTGTGAGATTAAGACTGTGTGCCGGAGCAAGACTCAAAACTGGACCGTTACTACTGCGAATAATGCTCTTACCGCCTCAGCCAGCTTATAATTTTGACAGGAAAGACTTATTCCAGCCCGCTGTCGCTTATCTGGTAAGTACCACATTCTGCTTCAAATAAATGCCAAAGTCCTGCTTCATGATAATCAGATCTGCACATCAAACCGAATTTTTTTTTGTACATTTCACTGTCCAACGTTGTTCCAGGTTACAAACTATTTCTTCTAAAATTTCAGGTTTAAAATCACATCTTCTTCTCAGTACAGCGAGGAGGACATCAACGATCGACAAGCGATTCATGTTTCTGCCTCTCCATTCTTTTGCGGGAAAACGCACCACCAACTGAGTTAGCCAGTCTCGAATCACACCATGCCTTCTCAGCTTCATTAGTTAGTTAGCTAGTTCAATAGACGATTCTACGGTTCTTTTATCTAAATGAAGACCTACTCAGTTTACAGCATATGTATACGTGACCACTGTTAACATTAGTTAGCGCATTATTTTTTTAGTCCTAATTATGCAACTATACTTAAAAAGGCTTAAGGGCTACCACTTTATTTTCCGCCAGTACCTGTTCCTGCCTTTCATTTGCTCACGAATGATAAACGTTTCGCGTTCAAGTATCAGCCCGACACTTACCTTTGATTTCTCAAGAAATTCTAAAAACCTAAGAATCAAACTACTATTTTTATAACATGATAAGTTTTATGTTCAAGGAGCTCAAAAAATCGCTCGTAGGTGACAGTCTAGCTAATCGTGGCTTAGAAAAGTTTAACCACTCGTATAATCCACATGAATAAAAATGTAAATGTTACTTGATCGAAATCGTAAATCTCTGAAAGTTCTTAAGCGATTGCTTTGAAATTCTGACAACGTTGCTTTCGGATACGCGTGTGTTTTTATATATGTAGTGCAGCGCCATATATATATTTTCTGAGCAACCAACATTTACATTTTCACACACACACACACACACACACACACACACACACACACACACACACACACACACACACACACACACACATATATATATATATATATATATATATATATATATATATATATATATACACTCCTGGAAATTGAAATAAGAACACCGTGAATTCATTGTCCCAGGAAGGGGAAACTTTATTGACACATTCCTGGGGTCAGATACATCACATGATCACACTGACAGAACCACAGGCACATAGACACAGGCAACAGAGCGTGCACAATGTCGGCACTAGTACAGTGTATATCCACCTTTCGCAGCAATGCAGGCTGCTATTCTCCCATGGAGACGATCGTAGAGATGCTGGATGTAGTCCTGTGGAACGGCTTGCCATGCCATTTCCACCTGGCGCCTCAGTTGGACCAGCGTTCGTGCTGGGGAGATCTTGCTGGCAAGGGTAGTTGACTTACACCTTCTAGAGCACGTTGGGTGGCACGGGATACATGCGGACGTGCATTGTCCTGTTGGAACAGCAAGTTCCCTTGCCGGTCTAGGAATGGTAGAACGATGGGTTCGATGACGGTTTGGATGTACCGTGCACTATTCAGTGTCCCCTCGACGATCACCAGTGGTGTACGGCCAGTGTAGGAGATCGCTCCCCACACCATGATGCCGGGTGTTGGCCCTGTGTGCCTCAGTCGTAAGCAGTCCTGATTGTGGCGCTCACCTACACGGCGCCAAACACGCACACGACCATCATTGGCACCAAGGCAGAAGCGACTCTCATCGCTGAAGACGACACGTCTCCATTCGTCCCTCCATTCACGCCTGTCGCGACACCACTGGAGGCGGGCTGCACGATGTTGGGGCGTCAGCGGAAGACGGCCTAACGGTGTGCGGGACCGTAGCCCAGCTTCATGGAGACGGTTGCGAATGGTCCTCGCCGATACCCCAGGAGCAACAGTGTCCCTAATTTGCTGGGAAGTGGCGGTGCGGTCTCCTACGGCACTGCGTAGGATCCTACGGTCTTGGCGTGCATCCGTGCGTCGCTGCGGTCCGGTCCCAGGTCGACGGGCGCGTGCACCTTCCGCCGACCACTGGCGACAACATCGATGTACTGTGGAGACCTCACGCCCCACGTGTTGAGCAATTCGGCGGTACGTCCACCTGGCCTCCCGCATGCCCACTATACGCCCTCGCTCAAAGTCCGTCAACTGCACATACGGTTCACGTCCACGATGTCGCGGCATGCTACCAGTGTTAAAGACTGCGATGGAGCTCCGTATGCCACGGCAAACTGGCTGACACTGCCGGCGGCGGTGCACAAATGCTGCGCAGCTAGCGCCATTCGACGGCCAACACCGCGGTTCCTGGTGTGTCCGTTGTGCGGTGCGTGTGATCATTGCTTGTACAGCCCTCTCGCAGTGTCCGGAGCAAGTATGGTGGGTCTGACACACCGGTGTCAATGTGTTCTTTTTTCCATTTCCAGGAGTGTATATATATATATATCTTCCTTTCCTTGTGCCTTTGTCCTACAGTTTCGCAGGGTCACCATGGGTGCGGGCGGATTTGGCACGGTTAATTTTTAAGAGGCGGCCGGATGACTTTCCTGTCTCTACTTCGTGACGAGAATGATGATGATGAAGATGATGAAATGATGACAACACAAACACCTAGTCCCCGGGTAGAGAAAATCCCCAACCCAGCCGGAAATCGAATCCGGCACCCCGTCAAGCAGCGGGAGCATATATATATATATATATATATATATATATATATATATATATATATATATATATATATATATATATATATATAAAGGAAAATTTACATTTTCACATGTAATGTTCCTTTGTTCAGAATCATTAAACTCTGAAATTTGTTCGCCGATTGCTTGGAAATTTTAACACAACGTTGCATTCGAATACGCCCGTCTTTTACATACTTTTTAAAAAAATTACACGCCATGTATAAATAAATAATATAGAAAGGGAAAACGTTATTACCAAAAAACTCGAGTAGCCTTTGACCGATTTATTTCTAATTTTCATACGCACATCCAAAAATGTTTTGCATCACCACGGTTCACAGAACTCCTGAAGATAGACGTTGACTGTGGATATTGTATCGCAGACAGTCCCTTTGACAGTTAAAAAAGTCACTAAACCCGCCCAAAGATGTAAAGAACCATGCATGAGCAGCGCTTAATAGACGGAGGGGGTCCGACAGCCGATCAGTTCCAGTGATTCCGCCAGGAAGGAGGTACACGTCCGTGTTGTCTGTAGTTCGACCGTGCCTAAACGATCAATACCGCGGTTCAATCGCGTCCGCATTTTTACTTGGTGCCAGGAAGGGCTCTCAACAAGAGAAGTGTCCAGGCGTCTCGGAATGAACCAAAGCGATGTTGTTCGGCCATGGAGGAGATACAGAGAGACAGGAACTGTCGGACATGCCTCGCTCAGGCCTCCCAAGGGCTACTACTGCAATGGATGACCGCTACCCATGGATTAGGCCTCGGAGGAACCCTGACAGCAAAGCCACCATGGTCAATAATGCTTTTCGTACAGCGACAGGACGTCGTCTTACGACTCAAACTGTGCGCAATAGGCTGCATGATGCGTAACTTCAGTCCCGACGTCCGTGGCGAGGTCCATATTTGCAACCACGTCACCATGCAGCGCGGTACAGATGGGCTCAGCAACATGCCGAATGGACCGCTCAGGATTGGTGTCACGCTCTCTTCACCGATGAGTGTCGCATATGCCTTCAACCAGACAATCGTCGGAGACGTGTCTGGAGGCTGAACGCCTTAGACCTACTGTCCAGAGAGTGCAGCCAGGTGGTTCCCTGCTGTTTACGGGTGGCATTATGTGGGGCCGACGTACGCCACTGGTGGTCATGAAAGGCGCCGTAACAGCGGTACGATACGTGAATGTCATCCTCCGACCGATAGTGCAACCATATCGGCAACATGTTGGCGAGGCATTCGTCGTCATGTACGACAATTCGCGCCCCATCGTGCACATGATTTCCTTCAGGATTAAGGCATCGCTCGACTAGAGAGGCCAGCATTTTCTCCAGACATGAACCCTGTCTAACATGCCTTAGATAGATTTAAAAGGGCTGTTAATGGACGACGTGACCCACCAACCACTTTGAAGGATCTACGCGGAATCGCCATTGAGGAGTGTGTCCAACCTGGACGAACAGGGCCTTGATAAACTTGTGCATAGTATGCCACGACGAATACGGGTATGCATCAATGCAAGAGGACAAGCTACTTAGTATTAGAGGTACCGGTGTGTACAGCAGTCTGGACCACCACCTCTGAAGATCTCGCTGTATGGTGGTACAACATGCAATGTGTGGTTTTCATGAGCAATAAAAAGTGCGGAAATGTTGTTTATATTGATCTCTATTCCAATTTCCTGTACCGGTTCTGCCCGCATCTCGTGGCCGTGCGGTAGCGTTCTCGCTTCCCACGCCCGGGTTCCCGGGTTCGATTCCCGGCGGGGTCAGGGATTTTCTCTGCCTCGTGATGGCTGGGTGTTGTGTGCTGTCCTTAGGTTAGTTAGGTTTAAGTAGTTCTAAGTTCTAGGGGACTGATGACCATAGATGTTAAGTCCCATAGTGCTCAGAGCCATTTGAACCATTTGTACCGGTTCTGGAACTCCCGGAACCGAGGTGATGCAAAACTTTTTTTGATGTGTGTAGTACGTTTATGATCACTCAGACGGACATAGGCTATATATTTTTTATGTATGTAATAAGTATGTAATACGTAAAGGGGAAACATTATTACCAAAGATATCATAAAGTACTCAACCGATTTACCTGAAATTTTTCCACGTTATTGTAACAAAAGTTTGGACGCAGATGGGACATATATAACGTGCAATAGTGAAACATTATTAGCAAACAAGGAAGTTGTATTTCTGCATAGTGGGCTCTTCATTAGAATATTACTACAGAATCTGAATTAAAAATGACAGTAAACAAGGCTTACAGTCAGGGAGAGTGAGTGGAAGAGGAGATGGATAGAGGAGTGAGAGGAAAGGGACATAGAAAGCGGAAGGTAAGGATGGACAGTGTGTCGGGCAAAGAGGAGATGGAGAGAGGAGAAGAAGACAGACATAACAAGGGAGTGAAGGAGATGGACAGGCAGATGGAGAGGGGTAAGAGAAAATGGAGAAAGAGTGAGGGAGAGGTAAGATAGAGAGAGAGAAGGAGAGGAAGAGACGGACGTAGGTTAGGACGTGCGGCACGGAATATCGTCTTTCTTGCCCTGACCGCCTTCATGTAAGGACACATTTTCTTGTTACTTACACTGTTATAAATAATAATAGCGGAATTTCGATGCATTTGTTTACTTTGCAGTTGGTCAACAGAGATCCTGTTACTGATGATAAGTCCAGAATTCAACTCTGTTTTACTTTTAATGACGATGGGAAGAGATTGCTTTGCTGTCGCGTCGATTTGCGGGCCATTCTCGAGCCCTTATATGCAGACTTGTTCTTTACAAGTCGAACCTTGCAGTCTAAATTTGACACGAAGTCCGATCAAGGTCTTTTTTTAATGAAAAACATTTTGGCGCATTATGCATTATTACCACTGTCTGCTCTCACCAAGCTTACCTGTTGTGACTGTGAACACTAGACATCTAGTTGCGAGAAGGTTTTACTTTGGTCAACAGCAAGCGTGAATTTAATCAAAATTGAATTTCTTATGGCATATCTTTCTTTGTCATGCTCCTGTGGTGGTGAGTGCTATGTGTCTCGACATCGAAGAATTCATTTTCGAAAAAATTAAATACATTCATTACTTTTCAATTAATTGCAGTCTCTTCTTGCACTGTCCGCAGCTCGTGATCTTGAGGTAGCGTTTTCGCATCCCGCGCACGGCGTCCCGGGTTCGATTCCCGGCGGGGTCAGGAATCTTCCCAGCCTCGAGATGACTGGGTATTGTTGTGTCGTCATCATCATCATCATCATCATCCCCATTACGGTCGGAGGAAAGCAATGGCAAACCACCTCCACTAGGACCTTGCCTAGTACAGCGGTGGGGGTCTCCCGCATCGTTCGCTACGCTCCTCGGAGTATGGGACCTCATCATACTCATCTTCTTCCACTCTTCATGTCCAATCGTTCGATTTGAGCATCTGACCGTAAACACTTTACGATTTTTTAAGATAATTCTCATTTATTGTTCCATTTCAGTTGCATATTTTTGACTGATTGTACGTTTAGATAACTCAGTATCATCTTCAGAACAGCACACAGATTCTTAATGGACAAGACAGGTTGCTCGTTCAAATGGCTCTGAATACTATGGGACTTAACTTCTAAGGTCATCAGTCCCCTAGAACTTAGAACTAACTAACCCTAACTAACCTAAGGACATAACACATATCCATGCCCGAGGCAGGATTCCAACCTGCGACCGTAGCGGTCGCGCGGTTCCAGACCGGAGCGCTTAGAACCGCTCGGCCACATAGGTTGCTGACTCAACTACTTAGATTCACTTTGTTTTTAGACATGAGATGGTCCTGAGTGATCGAAACATGTAATGTAATTAAAAATGAGCGTCTGACGTGGAACAATAAATGAGAATCATCTTAAATATCAATACAGTTGCTTATTCTCACGAGACGAATATGTCTGCTATAGTGGAAGTTATGAAGACTTCACGTGAAATAGGTGCTGGATACATTCGCTCACGTGTGTCAATCAGTCTCAGTATGGTTGTGTAAATGTGTGAAGCAAAGCATGCGAGGCGAAGAATTCCTCCTTTGATTTATTCCAGAGGCTAGAGCGAAGGTTACGGGTAGGCAAAAAGAGGAATCCGTTGCTTACGTTTTGAGGTAGGCAGTGCTTTCAGGCATTTGAGAGAGGTAGCGCGGGATGCAAGCGGCGCGGCCTTTGGAAACGGAAGACGACGACCTCTCAAGTTCTCTGCCGAAGAGCGGGCGGAGGCCGGCGGGCGGAGGCGACAGCGGCAGCGGCAGCGGGTGCAGCCAAGGGGGGCGCATCGCCGCCCCGTATCGACCCTGCCTCGCATTCAAAGTTCAGCTCTTCGACGCCGGCTGCCTCCCGTCATAGACTGAATTTCAGAGCACCAGTTAATAAAACTGTACCTCCAACATTGTACTGCAATATTAGCTATCCACTCCACTTTTCCAATAATTCTTATTAAACTGAATTTTCATACACAGTGGATAGGGGCGCGTTACCTTTGAGCGACTACATAGGATTTCTATCTATATTACGAGGGCGTAGGGATCGTTCCCGTGTGACGCCGCTAGGCACTCACCGATTGCGTATGTTTTGATATGTGTGTGCTCGGCAGCTCAATCGGCATCCATCCGTGACAGCGGGAACGTCTCTGCGCATCTGGTTTTTTCGATATTCCAGTTTCAAATGTGCGCTGCAATCGAAAATCCCACCAGTTGTGAGGTGCGGTCTGTGATACGGTTTTTGTTGGCAAGATAACCTAAAACCTATAGAAATTTATCGTGAACTGTATGAAGTGTACGGAAACAACGTAATGAGTGAATGTTCCGTCCGGAAATGGTGTATTCGGTTTAAAAATGGCCAAATCAAAGTTCATGATGAATAGAAGAGTGGACGCCAGAGCATTGTGACTGACGACCTTGTCGCTAAAGTTGAGGAAACGATTCGTGAAAACCGTCGCTTCACAATAACGGATCTTTCGCTTTCTTTTCCACAAGTTTCACGGACTTTGTTGTTTCAAATTGTCACTTAAAAGCTACGCTACCACAAATTTTGTGCACGATGGGTGCCCAAAACGCTTACAGAGCACCATAAAGAACAGCATATGGGGGCAACGTTGACATTTCTGGAGGCCTAGCACAAAAATGGTGATTCATTACTGGATCGAATCGTAACCGGAGTAGAGACTTGGGCGAAACACGTCAATTGCGAGACAAAATTACAGTCCATGGAGTGGGGGCACACAAGGTCCCCCCCCCCCCCCCCCCCCCAGAAACCAAGAAAATATTTGCAAACCTTGTCAGCAAGGAAGTTGATGGCGAGAGTGTTTGAGGATGGGCAAGGTGTGCTTCTTATTGATTTTCTCGAACGTGGAGCAACCATAAATTCGTCCCTGTACTGTCAAACTTCGCACAGCCTTAGAAGAGCAGTTCAAAACTAACGCCGAGGAAAGCTGACGTCCAAAATTTTGTTTTTGCACGACAATGCCCGACCTCACATGGCAAAGCACACTAGAGAACTCCTCAATTCATTCAAATGGGAAATATTCCCTAATCCACTCTACAGCCCCGATCTTGCACCAAGCGACTTTCACTTGTTTTCCAAGGTGGAGAACTGGCTTGCAACGCAACGCTTTGATGACGACGTGGAACTCCAGGCGGGCGCGACCCACTGACTGAAGTGTCAGGCGGCAGAATTTTACGACGAAGGTCTTTCAAAGCTTGTCCACCGCTATGATAAATGCTTCAATGTATTTGGTGACTATGTGGAAAAGTAGTACGTCAGTCGCTCTTTCAGATGTATATGATAACATGTATGTTATTTCTTGTACTTACTTCTTTTTAATACCAAAACGTTCCCTACTTCCTGAATAGTCCTCGTATAATCCTCATTTCGGCACATCTGGATGTTGATTCTCTAAACAGTGTACACATAAAATACAATGCAGTAAATTATGAAAACATCAGCAAAGAAGGGCGAGTAACGAAATTTTTCTTGATATGCTTGTACAGTACGGTAGGAAGAACACGTGTTTGCATTGGTAAGTGATTTAGAACACAGAATTGTCACGCAGAAATAACGGCTCCAACCCAGCAGGACATAGCATCTCACTCACCTTGGCCGACAGACGCGGGCTGGTCATTCTCTGCTGCTTCAGCTCTATGCCACAGTCCATCAACTGCGACGGTACCTAACTGTTTTCTGATCAGTAGTTGCTCTCTAAACAGCATCCCATGAGAGCTAACCAGTTCTGACTTTATCTAATGTTGGTCGCACCTTAGATAATGGCACTATGTAGGGCTCTGTTTAAAAAGAATAGTTCGATAGTGTCGTAGGCTCGAGCCACATGTCCAGCAGCTAACACGCTGCACATAATATGTCATCCTGCAGTCATGCTACCTATGGATTGGCCAGAATTGAGAATTACAAAAATAGACAGACAAATTAAAAGAGGTAAATGATTATTTCATGAAAATGGTTGTACTCTAACGTCTGTAACTGATGTAGATGACAGAGAATTACATTGAATAATGTTTCATCGAGAAAGCAAACCAGAAATAAACGTAAGTGGTCCTACTATAACTAAGTGTAACAACACGGAAATAATCATACCAAATGCAGTAAAGCTGCGTCGAGAGCGTTACAAGGATGGCAGCAGAACCCCCAAGCTAAATAGTCACCCAAGAAAGACGAAAACTATGTCCGTTCCGTAATCATAATGCATGAAACATTCACCAGTTCAAAACAGTTCAGAGTTCAAGATGATGATTTACAAAGTAACACATGCAAGATAACGAGTAAAACTCATATTCTGTCTGTTTCGAATTGCGTAATACAATTGAAAAACGTTAGAGCACAACAGCTACCGTTCACCGCCCAGAATCTGTCACCTACACGATTAAATACCTTACGCGAGATACAGCGTCCAAATTCGCTCCCCTGAACACACCATCCGAAAAAAGTCTCTCTCCACTTGACTGTAGTGGTATTTCTCCATTGCCTGCTGCACTAGAAAATACGTCGCTCTTAAAGTGTAGAGACGTGATCTGGCTCAACGTGGCCACTTAATGCGCCAAATTAACATATTACGACAATATTTGAACAATGAAATGGTATAAACATTCGGTCACACTCAGACCTTTCATAGTAGTTAGAAGTAAACGTTTGTTCATAAACAAATAAGCTAGCATTCTTGTGCAAGTGTACTCACGTCAATTGACAACAAATTGTCGTTAAATATTGTTTAAACATTTATTTACATCTCCTTGATATTAGCGTCTTTTTGTTTCCTTTTCAAAAGTGATGTCAGCTAACACATACGATTGACCACTTCTTAAATTACCATGATTTTGTGTTAGCAGTAGTATTCAATAGTTAAACAAGTATCTGGCAAAGTAGTAACGTATTCATTAAATAAACACACAAGTATGACAAGGTATGAAATATTCACGCTACATTCATTTGCTATCTTACGTGGAGAGTACGGTGTTCTCACATTTACATAAAGAAAAGATATAGACAACATAATAAATCTGGAAATAAAATAGATACAGACATGTAGGTTTCAGGGGTTATAGCTACAGCGCAATGCTGTCATGCGAAGTAAGGTTCGTTGAAATGAAAATGAGATGTCATGTGCCTAGGGCCTGCAGTCGGGCAGACCAGTCGTCTGGTGCGAGTCTTTTTAGACGACACTTCGGCGATTTGCGTGTCGATGAGAGTGATATAATGATGAAGACAACACAGCGCGCAGTCCCTGAGTGGAGAAAATCTTTGATACCGCCGGGAATCAAAACCACGCCCTTCGCAAGGCATTCTTCAGCGATGACCATTCAGCTATAGAGGCGGACGTTTGTCGAAATAGCATGAAGCGTTTAAATGTTGTTAATGCAGAGCTTCATGTGAAAATGTTTAGTCACTATAAAATGTTAGCTTCTATAGTTTTAAAAATGTTGAAAACAATATTTAAACCATTGTTGTGGCTTTGTGCGCACCTCATTATACTGAGATCGCAGACGTATTCATATTTGCTTCATTACGTAAATGTGATTTATTGTCGAATTTCTAAGCGTTGTAAGAAGCCATCTTTCAGATTGTCTCAAATTTCCGCCATTGCTGGTGCATTCCACACTCTGCTAAGGGAGCGACCACTGTCCAACTCCTATCTTCTGGGATTTTCTCCATTTACGGCCACTTTGTACCTCGTTGGCTGTACGCTTAGCTGGACTGGCTGCAATGCGCTCTCAAGCCTAAGGTCTCGAGCTAGCTTTTAGCTGTACAAGCAAATTCACCTCACCTCGTACCAACTCTAGGCGGCCAATTAACTCATATAAGGGTAACTTTGCACAGCCGTGATGGCTAGTGAGTAGTGGTGTGTCAGTGTCTCGGAAACCCATGACCGCACCGCTGTAGTAGGTTGGAGGTAGGATGTGCTAGCCAAGTAAATAGTAGTACACTCTCTGTATCGAGATAGGTCTGTATTACCATTGCTAATTGTGACGTTACTGCGAGAAAAGCAGCGGCATTGCAGCTGTGTGTAAGGCGAGCGGGAATGCACAGAGATGCTGGCACAAGATTTCATACACGACGCTTTTTGCCTGCCATAAGGCGACCTGGCAGAGCAGCGCAGTACTGACGACGAAGCAGGAAAGCAGAACTAGCCCGAGGGGCGTTTCCACTCCAATGGGCCATGAGAGCTCCCTACGTGCCTGGAACCACCGTATCGGCCTCTACCAGACCAGCTCAGGAGTTAAGTTCACACCTGTGGACTGAACATCGAGCAGTGCAAAGGATTACCCCTCTCCGGGCTCTATTACAGCAGCCAAACTTTTGCCTTGGAAGGCAGCGGTTTGAGGCCAGGCTATCACCAACACAATCCGCCTGCAGCTGGGCGAGCTTCTCTTCAAGTAGCAGAGTACCTCTACGAGAAACCGGGAAGGCATTTGCTATACTTCAGGTCGCACAGCGCTAGTTGGGTGCGCGCTCCTGAGTGAAGCAAAGCTGTTCCAACAAGCCACCACGGCCTACCACAACTATCGGTGCAGTAGCAGACCGGGCGCCAGCAGGGGGGGGGGGGGACGTGTCCCTGGCGTCGCAGCGCTTTGATCATTGTAGCCTGAATAAAGCCGTTTTACTTTGCAGCCGATTAATCCTAGCCACGACTGGGCAGCACTACTGCTTCAACACGCCACCACTCCACAACTTCTACACCGCAGTGGCCCACTCAGCTCGGTTTGCTGCAGGTCATTACAACGTGGATGTAATCTAGCATTACTTTGTTCATACATATCGTCCCAGAGACCTCCACTGGTCTTAAAACGTCAGATATGTAGCGAGTGCTGCTCAAATTATCTCCTATGTGAACTAGAGCTGCTCCTGTTCTTGTTATGCATACAGTGGCACTCGTACCATCACGTAAGGCGCTAATCTGTATAAAGATGACGATTAAAATCTGGCAGCTATCGTCCTCTTTTCAGCCTCGACGCTCGCTGAGAGGTGCCTGTTTGTTCGGCACTTTTATTTCCTCCCATTATCTCTTGTTTCTTTCTAGTAGACCGCGATATTTATCTCCATTGTACACTGTTCGAGTCTGCTAGGATCAGTTTCGATTAATCGATACAAGCTCAGCAGATGGGGGTTCTATTTGTTTGTAGGGCATTCGACATTATTTTATATTCGCTGTTCAGATGCTGCAATAAGAGTCCGGGCTATACTGTGTACTGATTTTGAGAGGAAGACTGCTTTTGTCTGACAGAGGGCCTCCCGATTGTGGAGATACTACAATGCATAAGAAAACTGGTGACACTATTAAAATTTATTTGTTGTTCAAAATGGCTCTGAGCACTATGGGACTCAACTGCTGTGGTCATAAGTCCCCTAGAACTTAGAACTACTTAAACCTAACTAACCTAAGGACAGCACACAACACCCAGCCATCACGAGGCAGAGAAAATCCCTGACCCCGCCGGGAATCGAACCCGGGAACCCGGGCGTGGGAAGCGAGAACGCTACCGCACGACCACGAGATGCGGGCTTATTTGTTGTAATGAAGATTACTATTTGTAGTGAGGTTTGTTTGCCACTGCTTACTTTAGGTCATTCCATGAGTACGCACTAGGTGGCGTACAGTGAAACAGGAGCTCGTAATTTGCTTGTAGGTAGCTGACTGGATGCTGGCTATAGCACTGTTTATCATTTTATTTGACTTCATGATATTGTAAATTCCAAGACGTTACCCTCTCCTGAAATATAAAGACAGTTTTTCACACAGTAAGAATTGAATGTTATGATGACAGTGTTGCTTCTGCTTGTAAGTCTAAATCTTGTAGCTGTCTGCTGAAATATCCTTTTGCATCTGCACAGTTATTTTCCTGTATTCAGTGATAATATTCTACTTGTTAATTCACTTCTCTCGGTTTAATTTTACCATATTCAACCACCTCACTGTACCACGCTGCTTGGTCATCATCTTGTTATTTACATGAGCTAACTACACTTCTCAGATACAATCTGATGATTAGCCAATCACCTGTCGAGCTGTCGCTAAGTAATATTAGAGGTAAGAAATTGTTCTCTGCAGGCTATTTGTTTTGAGGTGCTGATATGGGTAGGTCGACGTGTGCTTCTCAGCAGACTGCTGTTTCAAACGAGTCTACATTGTTCCAGAAGCATTTCAACTGTCAAAGTGACGAATGAAAATTTCTGCCAACGTTGGGATTCAAACTGGGTCGCCAGCTCACAATGCATCAATACACCACCTTCACACAGTGGCTTTGCACAACTGCGCGGACTACCTTAGCAAGCCTCCCTCCTCAATCGAAATTCCCACTCACGCCTCAGCTTACTTGCTATTCTCTCCGAACTCGAAAACTGAGTTGCTATTAAATACAGTTGGAGAGCCTCTGAAATGATATTTAAGTTTAGGGGGAATCCAAACGAGTTGAGGGGGAACATCGATTGAGGAGGGAAGCTAGGGAGCTGGGGAAGTCCGTGCTGTTGTGCAAAGCCACTGTGCCAGGGTGGCGTATTGGTTAGTACATCTGCCTAGGAGACTTCGGTTCGAATGCCGGCCTTGGTACAAATTTTCATTCGTTGCTTCAGTTAGCATATATAATCTTAGACTGCTTTTTTATAAGATACGGTACTGCATTATTTCACTCACTGTTAAGATGTTATGTAGGAAGAACAATTATTGTCTAAAACTTCACCTTGAGCATAAATTGTTGTTTCTGCGTATCAAATCTACTTTTACACAAACGAGGATGCAGCGTCAGTACGCAGCTGGACACTATAAGCAGAACGTTAACACTTGTTCAATGTATTCTGTCCTTTTTACCAACAAATGCAGTTACTGTGCAGTAGACTAGTATCAGATACGCAGGCCCTTTTCTTTTCGTTGCGTTAAATTTATAAAAGTATCTGTTTTGTGCTAGTAGTTTTCCACTCAGTTTACGAGTTACACTCTAATTGTTTCTTTGCGGTGTTAGAACTACACATTTTGCCTATTTTGGAAGCGCCAGGTCTTGATTATCTGTAATTTTGCTTTTTTAAACAAGTAGACATCTCTCATTGTATACATCGTTCACAGAAGTGAGACTCACCCGAAGATACGGAAGTGAGATTCACATGAAACGAGAGCGTGGTGCTACTCATGTCTTACTGGGCGCCTGCGGCTGCTGCAAAGTCAACAGAAGCCGCAGCAGAGGTCGTCCTGCTGATAGTGCACTGTGCAGAAGACGGCGTTGCGCTGTCCGTATGGGTGTGGTGCAAAAACGCCCATTTCGCGACTCAAGTCTGAAGTTTAAATTTCGCATTTAAGAAATCGTTCACGCAGGGGAATCGTACAAACATCCCGTCGTTTGACCGTCGCACAGATTCCCGTACGGAGGACATAGAAATTATCATCCCTGGAGTAGCGAAACAATCGAAACAGTTGGAAGCAAATATGTCGAGAGGTCCTGATGGAATCCTAGCTCGTTTTCACAATGAGTACTCCACGGCACTGTTCCCTTACGTAGATTGCATTTATCGCGAATCTATAGCGCAGTGCAGAGTCCTAAGCGATTAGAAGAAAGCACAGGGCAAAGCAACGGACCTTCAAAATTACAGCCTAATGTCCTTAACATCGTTTTGCTGCAGAATTCCTGAGCATATTCTCAGTTCGAATACAATAAATTTCCCTGAGATGGAAAACCGTCTGTCCACGAATCGCTCGTCTGAAATTCAGCTTGTCTTATTGCCAAAAAAAAAAAAAAAAAAAAAAAGATTCAAATGGCTCTGAGCACTATGCGACTTAACTTCTGAGGTCATCAATCGCCTAGAGCTTAGAAATAATTAAACCTAACTAACCTAAGGACATCACACACATCCATGCCCGAGGCAGGATTCGAACCTGCGACCGTAGCCGTCGCTCGGCCACCCCAGCCGGCCCAGTATGTCATCTTCGATGGCGAATGTTTGTCAGAGACAAGGCTATCGCCAGGAGTGCCCCAAGAAAATGTTCTGTGTATACATAAATGATTTCGCCGGCAGGGTGAGTAGTAATCTGCGGCTAATGCTAATGATGCTGTGGTGTTCGGGAAGGTGTAGTTGTTGAGTGACTGTAGGAGGATACATGATGACTTAGATAAAAAGTCTAGCTGGCTTGATGAATGGCAGCTAAAAGTAGAAAAATGTAAGTTAATGCAGATGAATAGGATAAACAAACCTGTAATGTTCGAATACAGCGTTAGTAGTTTGCTGCTTGACACAGTGAGTCGATTAAATATCTAGACGTAACATTGCAAACTGGTATGAAATTGAATTAGCACTTAAGTATGGCAGTAAGGAAGACGGACGGCCTACTTCGTTTTATTTGGAGAGTTTTAGAAAAGTGTGGTTAATCTGTAAAGGAGACTGCATACAGGACACTAATGCAAGCCATTCTTGAGCGTTGGGGACTCGCACCAGGTCAGATTAAAGGAAGACATCGAAGCAATTCAGAGGGGACTTCTAGATCTCTTGTCGATAGGTCCGATCAACATTTAAGTATTACAGAGATGCTTCGGGAACTCAAATGGGAATCCGTGGAGGAAAGGTGAGATATTCAAGGAACACTAGTGAGAATATTTAGAGAACTGGCATTTCAAGCTGACTACAGAACGATTCTAGAGCCGCCAACGTACTTTTCGGGTAAGGACCACGAAAATACAATTACAGAAATTAGGGCTCATATGGATGCACAGAAACAGTTGTTTTCTTCTCCCTCTATTTGCGAGTGGAACAGGAAGGAAATGACTAGTAGTGGTACAGGGTACCCTCAGCCGTGCACAATGAATGCAAGTAGATGTAGGTGTACATACGTCACGTTACTGTACCATCGTGCATTGCCGAACGAACAATACGTCTGTCCCATTGGAAACTGTATGCATGGGACACTGAGATCCTGCATGGCGTTGAATATGGCTCTTCTCAACCAACAAGTTCATCATTCGCCTTACAATCGTGAGGTAGTGACCATTGCGAGCAGCAATGTCGCGAAACGATAAACTGCTCCGATTCTGCCGCTGTTAAGTTCCAACTCGCGCTTGTAGACTATTAGTCTTTTCACACGAGGCATAACGTGATATTCTCCAAACAACATTCAAACGTTAGTTTTTAATGAGAAATCCGCTGCGTATTATTTCCTTATATGTAGAATGCAGTTGACGTTATTTTTACTTTCACATGTAGCTGCACTAAAAGGATTACTGGTGAGCGGTACAGGTATGTTGTCGTGGCTAACGTGCGGAGAAAAATCCACACAATCTCATATTTGAGACTTACGTAACACGGTTAATCTTGATATTTCGAGTTAGCAAAAGTGAGATGGAAATTTCGCTCAGACATGTGAAAACACATGACGGTACGCAAAACTAGGAACCTCATTAGTCATTAGCTTTATCCTACACCTATTTCATAAAACAGAGGCCTGCACAAAATTAGTGTGCAAATGTCTAGTCATAGTTCTACGTTATGGAACTGGCACAGATGAAATAAAAAAATCTGTGGTGCCACGTATTGCACGTCAGTAGCACGTCAGTCTATAACTTTATTGTGGTGTAATTGACGGTTGAGGAAATGCTAATTCAGTGAATTTGAAATTATTTATTTAATAGTACATGAGAAACAATTGAATATTAATACACTGTGCAAACTCAGTTTAACTTACTTTTTACTATGCTTCATGAAGAAATTATTTACATGATTAGGCGCATACGTTAAAATTGTAAATCTTGTATTGTGTTACGATACGTCACTCGTTGTGATATTACAAGCGAATAGTTAACAAAAGTGTTTGTGTGAGCGCTGAATATTTGACTGGGTGGTTTGTGGCTGGCAAGCGGCCATCTCGTGGCCTGGCATTGCGAGCCCGATTTGGCCCTCGATGCGAGGGGCTGGAAGGTGACAAGCAGCATTACTGGGATATTTACCTGGGAGCGAGAGAAGCGAAGTTACTCAACCGACATTCTGGCTAACCTAGCAAAGAAAATGCCTTCAGCGACTTATAAAATGGAGTAATCATGGTAATACTGACTGAAAACATGTAAAAGCCTTACAGATGTGTTTGAGAAAACTAAATACAGATTATGAATCGCGATGGTAAAAGCAGCTCACTGCAAATTAAACCATGCTTGTAAACACATTATTTATAAAAATTACTAACATTTACAATGATTATAGGGCTAATATTCATAAAAATTGAAACAAAAATGTAGAGTACACATATAACATGTCACTTAAAAGACGATGATACCAGCAATCATGACAATGAGTTATTCTTACAGTTAAACTTGTTAGTAAATAGCTACAAACAATTTATTTAAATATATGGAAATATATCTCTAAACAACGATTTCTCCACATGAATAAAAGCTATCACCCCCGTATGAGTATCTCAGTTCGTTATCAAATTTCTTCCTGTGTTCAGTTAACGATAATCCGATATTTATGCTGCATTTAAAATTAATGATTTTATTAGTGTCAGGTGGCAGCACCAGATGCAACAATAATTTCATACAATTATTCGTCACTAGTAAGATGTTCCACTGAGGTAGTAAATTGTCTCAAAGTACTGGGTATATGTTCAAATATGTGCGATTCATATTGAACTTTCTTGACTGGTGGACAGGTTAGTAAGAGTGTTGGATATCATAGTGGTCACGTGATCGAGTCTTTAAAACTGCTTGCAGAAGGCTGCTCGATGTCTTTTGGTCCGTGTTCATCTGTTTCGTAAAGTGCTTTGTGACGTTTGGGTGGCCAGCGCAGCTGAGACTGTGTTAGTGGGACAGAATATTTGAGTGATGGCGATCTAGACCTCTAGATATATTTCGGAACTTCGAATTCGTATGGGAAATGTAAATTTCACGTTGTCGAACTTTTCGGATTTCACTGCTGGTTCTTGTTATTCTGACTTCCTAATGCGGAAATGCTCTGCTGCTACTATGTAACTATATTTGCTTTACTGGTTTGAATATTGCCTACGTAATTTAGCAATTTGAAGTGAGGGCACCATTAAGACACAGCTGTGTACTTTTTTAATAAACAATTGGTTAAAATTCAAATTATCA
This sequence comes from Schistocerca serialis cubense, assembly GCF_023864345.2. Classification (NCBI taxonomy): domain Eukaryota; kingdom Metazoa; phylum Arthropoda; class Insecta; order Orthoptera; family Acrididae; genus Schistocerca; species Schistocerca serialis. The sequence goes on along the minus strand of NC_064638.1, from coordinate 611,298,376 downwards.
TTGTGTAGACAACATCAGAATGCTATGGGATACTTTTCATGAGATACTTTACCACTAATAATTTACCTATTGTTCAATTCTCATGGATTTTTTGTTTAACTGCTTCCTATACTTATAATTAGGTTTATTATATTCCGAGATTTGGACTCAAATGTAATTATGTGCAATCAACCTATACAGACTAGAGCGAGCTAAAACTGAAACATTAGGTCGTTCACTGCCACAGCAAGCTGTTCTTCAAGCCGTAGAGACGCATCTTCTGCTAGTACAGCTAGAGACATACAGCTAGTCCTATTGCAACTGGGTTGCCTCACCCTCAATCGGATTGCATTTGCCACTGTGTGATTTATTTCGAGATTTGATATGCCAATAAATTTCTTCCAAAACGTGGGGACTCTTGAGTTTTAAGAGGTGCATTAGTAGTAGCAGTGCTTACAATGTGGTCGTCATGTGGGGAACACGCGTTAGTAGCAGTGGCCACAAACGGCTGACGCTTGACGCGTTTCCAGCGCAGCAGTCAACAGAGGTAGCGTGTCTGAGCAGCAGGCCGCACTTCCGGGAAGCACCCAGAAGCTAGCGGCCTAGGTCATGTGAGCAGTGCCTTCAAGCTGTCTTCAGCACTGCAGTCGAAGCGGTAGCGGCTGCGGCTGCGTCCCCCTGCAACGGCGGCCACCCGCAACAGAACCTAATGCGGCAGCCCCTATCCGTAGCTGCATCTCACTGCTGCGGCGCCTTCAGTAGCAGTGTGCCCGCACAGCAGCGTCTAAACGTGGCATTATCTCCTCAGAGCAGCATCATCGAATGCAGTATCTTCACGCAGCCACAGTGTCTTCACACAATGTCAGCGGCAGCATCTTCACGTAGCAGTAGCATCTCCAAATAGCGGCAGCGTCTCCACGTAGAAGCGTTCTGTGATACGTCAGCCGAGAGCATCCCAGACGTGCTCGATGGGTTTTAGGCCTGTAGAACAGGCAGGCCACTCCATTCGCCTGAAATCTTCTGTTTCAAGGTACTCCTCCACGATGGCAGTTCGGTGGGGCTATGCGTTTCATCCATCAGGAGGAAGGTGGGACCCACTGCACCCCTGAAAAGACGGACGTTCCGATACAGCTGACCTGTTACAGTTCCTCTGTCAAAGACATGCAAGGGTGTACGTGCATCAATCATAATCCCACCCCACACCATCAAACCACGACCTCCATACAGGTCCCCTTCCAGGACTTTAGGGAGTTGGTATCTGGTAGAAGCGTCTCTATGCAGCAGTATCTATTTACGTGGTTTACATTTCCACGCAACAGTAATATACACTCATGCTCATAAATTAAGGATAATGCTGATACATGGTGAAACAATTCTCTGGTGGACGGTTTGCGGATTTAAATCACCTCGGGGTATGACCATGTATCGCATTTGACCTGCGGTCGTCGCACCGTGGCGCTGGCAGCGGTCCACATACGCAGAGGTGGGTTGGTGCATGTCAGAGTACAGTACAGTGAGTAAGTTCAAAAATGGCTCTGAGCACTGTGGGACGCAACTGCTGTGGTCATAAGTCCCCTACAACTTAGAACTACTTAAACCTAACTAACCTAAGGACATCACACACATCCATGCCCGAGGCAGGATTCGAACCTGCGACCGTAGCGGTCGTGCGGTTCCAGACTGTAGCGCCTTTAACCGCTCGGCCACTCTGGCCGGCCAGTGAGTAAGTGTGCAGACGTTTTCAGACGTGCTAAGGGTAACTCTGTGTTGAAAATGGCTCAAAGAAAACATAGATGACATTATGAGGGGTAGGATTCTAGGGCGACTGGAGGCTGGTCAAACACAGCAGGTCGTAGCACGGGCCCTCCGTGTGCCACAAAGTGTGTTCTCAAAATTATGGCAACGATTCCAGCAGACAGGAAACGCGTCCAGGGGCTACAGTACGGGACGTCCACAGTGTACAGTAGCACAAGAAGACCGATATCTTACCATCAGTGCCAGCAGACGGCCACGGAGTACTGCAGGTAGCCTTGCTCGGAACCTTACCGCAGCCACTGGACCAGTTGTCTCCCGACACACCGTCTACAGACGACTGAACAGACATGGTCTATTCACCCGGAGACCTGCAAGATGCTTTCCACTGACTCCTGGTCACAGGAGAGCCCGTAAAGCCTGGTATCAAGAACACAGTACATGGTCATTGGAACAGTGGTCCCAGGTTATATTCACGGACGAGTCCAGGTATAGTCTCAACAGTGATTCTCGCCGGGTTTTCATCTAGCGTGAACCAGGAACCAGATACCAACTCCCTAAAGTCCTGGAAGGGGACCTGTATGGAGGTCGTGGTTTGATGGTGTGGGGTGGATTATGATTGATGCACGTACACCCTGTAAGTAGGCTGTTTAGGTTATCTTATTGTTAACGCCACGTAGCGCTCTGTATGAAAATCACTGGCTGTGCTGTGTGCAGTCTGTGGCTAGTTTGCATTGTTGTCTGCCATTGTGGTGTTGGGCAGCTAGATGTTAACAGCGCGTAGCGTTGCGCAGTTGGAGGTGAGCCGCCAGCAGTGGTGGATGTGGGGAAGTGAGATGGCGGATTTTTGAGAATGGATAATCTGGAGGCGTGTCCATCAGAAACAGTACATTTGTAAGAATGGATGTCATGAACTGCTATATATACTATGACTATTAAGGTAAATACATTGTTTGTTCCATGCCTATCAGTAGTTAGTGCCTTCAGTAGTTTGAATCTTTTATTTAGCTGGCAGTAGTTCGAGTAACGAAGATTTTTGGTGAGGTAAGTGATTTGTGAAAGGTATAGGTTAATGTTAGTCAGGGCCATCCTTTTGTAGGGATTTTTGAAAGTCATATTGCGTTGCGCCAAAAATATTGTGTGTCAGTTTAAGCACAGTCTTGTACAATTTTTCTAAGGGGACGTTTCAACCCCTGCATGTCTTTGACAGAGGAACTGTAACAGGTCAGGTGTATCGGGACGTCCGTCTTTTCAGGGGAGCAGTGGGTCCCACCTTCCTCCTGATGGATGAAACGCATAGCCCCACCGAGCTGCCACGTGCAGGAGTACCTTGAAACAGAAGATATCAGGCGAATGGAGTGGCCTGCCTGTTCTCCAGGCCTAAAACCCATCGAGCTCGTCTGGGATGCTCTCGGCCGACGTATCGCAGAACGCCATCAAACTCCTAGGACACTTCAGACCTCCGACTTGCACTGTTGCGAGAATGGTAGGCTATACCCCCGCAGCTGCTCGACCATCTGATCCAGAGTATGCCAATCCGTTTTGCGGCCTGCGTACGTGTGCATGGTGATCATATCCCACATTGATATCGGGGTACATGCGCAGGCAACAGTGGCGTTTTGTAGCACATGTGTTTCGGGACGGTTTTCTCAACTTATCACCAATATCATGGACTTACAGATCTCTGTCGTGTGTGTTCGCTATGTGTCTATGCTATTAGCGCAGCTTTGTGTAGTGCCACGTTGTGTGGCTCCACATTCTGCAATTATCCATAATTTATGAGCATGAGTGTATATGGGCACAGAGTCTTCAAGCAGCAGCAGCATCCACTCGTGGCGCTCTCTTCACGCAGACCATCTCCACGCAGAAGCATCCACGCGGAGCAGTCTCGGGCAAGAGGAGTCCATTTGATTGGAATCGGCAGCGGTATCGTCGTCGGCTGCACAACAGATGCAAAGCAGCAGAGACGGTTTCAGTGCATACCTAAGTTAAGTACAATCAGTGGCTGCATTGTAAATCTGGGATTTTGATCGTCAGCAATGGCTGGCGAAATTGAAAAATTTGAGTGATTGTGGGTAGGAAATGGTCCAGGCAGTCATAAAAAACAGAAAAGTTGAAATGGTGAACGAAGGTTCACAGGTGAGAGTGGCCACTGCCATAAAACCTAATAAATGCAGAATCTGTTAGAATGAAATCTGAAACTGGGGAGGCAATAGATACAGGATTTGACAGATTGAGAATATCAAACTCTGAAAAGATTGGTAAGGCTAATAACGAATTGTAAGACAGTGGAAATCAAATCAGAAGTTCATAAATAAACAGATGTGATTAGAGAGTCAAACACATTGAGGGTTAACTTAAAGAAATTAAAAATATTGAAAGACATGGTAAAGTGGCAGAAGAGAGAAGTTTTGAACGCGAAATACTGAAAGGAGATTGGTAGCAGATATGTAAACTGCATTAAGTGATCTTGGGCCCTTTGAGTCGCAAGAGAAGAGCTGTGAGAACGATAAAATGCGAATACAGGTAGAATTGAAGTGTTTCAATATGAGTAAGTGTAATTAAGTATAATGATGGTTGCACTTTAGGAAGAGAAGTGATCATCGTTGAAGACAAAATGTTTAATTTAAAAAATACTGTATTCATTATAGTAGCTGGGCAAGGAATTTTATCAGCGGTGTCTATCATGGGGCATGAGACGTCTCATTGTGGTGTATATTTTCAATGGAACATTTTATTTGTAACATGAATAATATGGCAAAGATGAAGACGAAAAGACAGGGGCTGGTATGTGCTAGACGGAGGCCGTTGCAGAGGAAGGAGAATGTCATAGGTACGCTGAGAGCAACGTGTCTGACGAGTAGGAAAATTAGTTGCAGTGTATATACTGAAGAGCCAAAGAAACTGGTACATCTGCCTAATATCGTGTAGGGCCCTTGCGAACACGCAGAAGTACTGCAACACGACATGGCATTGACTCGACTAATGTCTTATGTAGTGCTGGAGGGATCTGACACCATGAATCCTGCAGGACTGTCCATACATCCATAAGAATACGAGAGGATGCAGATTTCTTCTGAACAGCACGTTCCAAGGCAACCCATATATGCTTAATAATGTTCGTGTCTGGGAAGTTTGGTGGCCAGCTGAAGTGTTTAAACTCAGAAGAGTGTTCCTGGACCACTCTGTAGCAATTCTGGACGTGTCAAGTGTCGCATTGTCCTGCTCGAATTGTCCATGTCCGTCGAAACGCACAATGGACATGAATGGATGCAGGTGATCAGACAAGATGCTTACGTATGTGTCACATGTCAGAGTCATATCTAGACTTATCAGGCGTCCCATATCACTCCAATTACACACGCCCCACACCGTTACAGGGTCTCCACCAGCTTGAACAAGCTCCTGCTGACATGCAGGGTCCATGGATTCATGAGATGTCTCCATACCCTCACACGTCCATCCTCTCGATGCAATTTGAAACGAGACTTGTCCGACAAGACAACGTTTCCCGTCATCGAGAGTCAAATGTCAGAGTAGAAGGCCCCAGACGAGGCAAAAGGCTTTGTGGCGTGCAGTCATCAAGGGTACGCGAGTGGGCCTTCGTCTCCGAAAGCCTATATCGATTATGTGTCTTTGAATAACTCGAACGCTGACACTTATCGGTGGCCCAGAATTGAAATCTGCAGCAATTTTCAGAAGGGTTGCACGTTGAACGATTCACTTCAGTCGTTGTTCGTCCCGTTCTTGCAGGATATTTTCCCGGCCGCAGCGATGTCGGAGATTAGATGTTTTACTGGATTCCCGATATTCGCGGTACACTCATGAAATGGTCGTACGGGAAAATCCCCACTTCATCGCTACCTCGGAGATGCTGTGTCCACCGCTCGTGCGCCAACTATCGCACCACGTTCAAACTCACTTAAATCTTGATAACCTTCCATTGTAGCAGCAGTAACCGATCTAACAACTGCGCCAGACACTTGTTGTCATATATAGGCGTTGCCGACCACAGCGGCGTATTCTGAATGTTTATATCTCTCTACTTGAATATGCATATCTGTACTAGTTTCTTTGGCGTTTCAGTGCAGTAGTGATAACAAATGTATTACACGTTGCAGTCGTTATGTTAAGATGAGCGATGGATCTAATAAGGATGAAATGAAGGTTAATGACTTCAGTATGTTGGCATCTGCTGAGATTATTTTGATCTCTCTAATAGAGATAGTGATGTTGCTGAAAGTGGAAACAGGTGTTGATATGGATGTAAGGGGCATTGTAGTTACTGGAAAAGAAGTTATTAATAATGAGTTGTTATGTATGAACCTGCTCAAAGAGAGAGTCTGTTGGTAAGTTTTTACATATATGGTGATCAAGCAGCAGTAGATAATACGTTTTTTTTTTTTCAAGTATTATTGCGTATTAAATGTGCCTGCTCACAGGGAGCGTTTGTTTCATATAAAGTTCTGTTGGTGAAAATTCAAAGAACGATTGTATTCTACAAGTTGGAAAATTCTGCCTGTACCTATGGATGTACTAGGTGATATTAATTTGGTTAGTATTGAATGGCTAAGAAAAATGGGAATTAATTATTGGAATGGAAGTGTTATTGATGAATTTTGTCGTAAGACAGAAGTGTTACGGATGTTTTTGTTCCTAAGACATAAGTGGAAGTAGAGGTTTTTATGGAATGCGGATATCATAAAGATCACCAGCAAACGCTTGAACCAACAAACTAAGCATATCCACCAGTCGAGAAAGGTATCCTGATGGTATACCACGTCAATCTGTTATAACCCATGGTGCGATCGAAAGGTTACTCCAACGACCTCTGCATCAAATAACCTCACGTCTTACGTGTATCGGACAATATCAAGCAACACCCGAATTCCAGCGACCAATGCTTCCAGTAAGCTCCCCCTGTTTAATGCCATAAACCACAGAATATCAAAACCACGTTGGCTGATCGCAACTCATAATAACGAGCTACCACCAACTATAACTTTAGCGAAGACGCTTATAATAACGGAATACTGACAGAGCACAGCAAAGAGCTATCAAACTATCCAGCGTTGGCGAACAGTCAAAGTCACAGTGGCAGATCTCTGTTTGACTCTGAAATCATAGTCCATCACGCACGCACTACACCGTATCTCAGCAAAGGCCCTGAGCCCGACGACCAGCCACAATTGCCCTCTCCGCAAGACGCCCAAGTACTCCGTTTCCTTACGGTATATTGATAATTTTTACTTATGGACCGTCTGACAGCAACTAAATAAAACATAATTTTAGTGCCATACGCGTTTCGCCTTTATTTTCTGCAAGGCATCATCAGTGGCAGGTTGCGTGGACAATTTCTTACATATTACGCTCCTGTTGCATTTTTGGTGTTCTTCTTCTTCTTATGAATGCCAATTTGCGGTTTTTTTCCACATACCACAGCACTATGAACTGAACGCTTGTTGCAAGTCAATGTTTTCCTCCTCGGCACGCGGGCCGTTGCTCGCCACCGTAGATGCACAGTGGTGGCCACAGCATTGCTCGCTAAGGCTGCGTTCACAGTGGCACTGACAACGGTCGTCAGACTGCGTCACCAGAAGTCGCCCGATAACATCGGCCGAAAGCTTGGTTGCGGTGCGTCCGATTTCCTCCGTTAGTTTGTGGCAGGGTCAAGGACATTAGGGTATAATCTGTTGTATGTATGAAGGGTGTTAGATTTTAAACTCTAAGGGCGTGATGGGTACCTCGACACCTCTGTGCTTGGAGATAAGTGCTGCAGTGCGGCGTTTGCTGTTAAACAGACGTCGAATACAAGTAAATAAGCTATATCTGTCTCGAAAAGAACGTGGCGAGTAGTGTACACTCTGACATCAGTTGTTGGAACTACCAGACAAGTTTTACGAATAAATGAGATGAAGGGAAAAACGCCACGCCAAAAAAGTCAGAAACGCTTTAATTTTGTGACACCACTTTTCTTCTCCCATCAGCGATTAGTGCCAGAATGAGCCGCTACCTTACAATTTAACATACCATTCTCGTTGTTATTCGTATTTGACCGTGTATATTATGAACATATGTAGTTTCAGTTCTAAGACTCTTTAAGGATCTCTACCAAATACGTTATTACGAGTAAGGTTCATTATGCTACAGTGGTAGCACGTCTACCTCGGTGTTATGCCGACGTCTTTATGAGCACGCAATTTACGTGGTAAATTAGATACTGTTTCCATTATATGATGCACGGATGAAATTTATCTGTGAGTAGGTAACAATTATTTAATTAATGAAAGACAGATTTGTGGTTTCGCAGCAACCTACTTTATCATAAAAATGGGGAAAATTAATGCAGTACTGGCAGAATACTTAAATATTCAGAATCAGCTACTGGAAACTTCAGTGCTATTTAAACACTTACAGGTGGCAGTATTATTTCAAAGTGAGTGTAGTCATTAAAAAAGGAAATCATCTATGTCACAGTACGCTTTTAGTGCACTTGCACAAAGCATAGCTTCAGAATTCGCTAAAGAATAAATTTAACATTTCGTAGTATTTGTGGTTCAAGAGCTTTTTAATTAGACTTTAGGGCGTCTTATATAGAATCCAACGTGACACACAAAAATATTTACATTGTACTTTTCAAAACACCGTATAGCAAGGAATACTGGAAAGATGTAAAGGCCAGATATCAAATACTGACGTGTAACGTTTAGTTTTACTTGAGCCAGAACTGCATCTTTAATGTGAGTATCGGGTGTTTTTAATAGACCTCGAATCACATCTCGACAAATACTCGAAATTAGCTTTCGTTATTCGAAAGTGAATCACGTATGAGTTTTCGGCTTTACGCACTATGATTTGCTCAGTTTATTTGAAGTTGTGCCGACATACGTTAATTAACCTTCAATGACTGTAATTTAGCATACGTGTGGAAGGTAAACGAAGTTTAGAATGAGATACTCTAAACACGCAAAACACTGAAAAGTGGACACACACATCATCACATTTGCTAATCACTTCACGTAATCGACATATCACCCTACTGGCATAATCCGCCAGTAAGCAGTAATAACAATTTATAGGAGATAATGTCCACCTCCAACAACCCAAAAGAGACCCAATACGGTAGCTTCAAGCGTAAGATACTGCATTCTTCTCACTCGAACGAATTAGTTTTTTGAGGCTATAATTTACACCTGTAATACCCGACAGGGATTTTGCCTACTTGTTGTTTCCAATAAACATGCGATTTCCGTCCATAGATTCCAAACCATATCCCGATTATGACATTTTAGTTCTCAGGATGTCACAAACACACTTTTTCTTGGATTAAACTTACCAGCTTCTCACAGCCCATATTTGGGAACGTCGGTCGATTTGACCGAAAAAGCAAATTGATTTGAATTTCACTGATTGTCGTCCGAAGTCTGCACGTTCGGGTGATGAAATCGGCTACACTGTGACCGCGCTCATAGTGGCGTACTGATTTGAAAACATCAGCCGTCTTCGGTCGATGTCGATCGTCGGCGGAATACGCCGATGTCGGTGTCACTGTGACCACAGCCTAGGGGCCGACGCGGCGGGAGTTCAAATTACTGCGGCGGACCGACAACCGTCACACACTGCTGCAGTTTTTGGACTCATTGTAGACTGACACAGAACTCACAACATACTTAAAGTGAAATATATTGTTATGTTATCATTTCGGTAGTAAGTAACTACACATGCTTCCAGGCGAGTCTAAATGTAGCTGTCTGCGGTGCGTCCAGATGTCTGTGGTGAGCCGGTCCAGCAACTGCGATGAATTACAGTTACCGCTCTTAGCAGAACGCATTTCATTCTTCGACAAAGAAGAGTTCACAGTCTACGTCAGAGTAACACACTCTTGGGCCGGGGGCAGTCCTAACTGTCTTAGGCGTGGTGAACACCAGAGGCTGACGTGTCCAAGTTCGGAATGAGGCAATCGGCGGTCTTCCCATTGACTCTTCAGTTAAGATACCGTAAATGAATGGACAAAGATAAAATTTCGCTTTCTATGTAGTGTACAATCAATTGTTTAAAATTTTTATATATAATGTCCGCAAGGTGAGTGTTTCGTGGCCATGCAAGCTCTACACTAACAAATACGGACATAATGTTTTTGGTGTAATTTCAGAAATCGTAAATCACAAATTATTTCATTTAAAATAATCTAAATTGCAGTTTTCAGTCAGGTGCAACAGTCTCGAATTTAATTTTGTATGTTAACTTCAGACTTATCCATCGTTCAGTAGCATTACTTCATTCATCAAGTGATAGAAGATTGTTGACCTCTGTCGAAATACCATTGTAAAGAATATAGGAAGCACTTTCGTTACTGGGATAGTTTATGATGTCCGACATAATTGAAGTGGAACAACTAACATGTAACTGATTCTTCCTATGTGGACTGTAATTTTAATAAATCTCTTTGTAAGATGTAAACAGTCTATAGGATTACCAGAAGAACAGTACCGTTGTGTTGCAATAACTACCGGCCGGAGTGGCCGAGCGGTTTTAGGCGCTAAAGTCTGCAACCGCGCGACCGTTACGGTCGCAGGTTCGAATCCTGCCTCGGGCATGGATGTGTGTGATGTCCTTAGGTTAGTTAGGTTTAAGTAGTTCTAAGTTCTAGGGGACTAATGACCTCAGCAGTTAAGTCCCATAGTACTCAGAGCCATTTGAACCATTTTTTGTTGCCGTAACAAATATCCTAGTTATCTCCTTTAAGCGAAGAGCGCCTGGAAAAGACGAATAGGAAACTGAATCTATGCTTCGAAACGATGACCCTACTCAGCTCACGAGCAGAGACAATTTCATCAGTGTATTTCGTCGAGGAAGCCCGTATTTTCTTACAGGATACCTTTATGGGAAGGAGGTATAACACACGCTAACTGTGCTGTAAGACACTGTGCCTGTAGGTGTTCAGTCGAAACGTCCATTCAAGACTACCGTGTGTAATGAATCTTGCCTCCTCTGAACTTTTGTACATCAATTGAAATGTTCGATTCCTGTGTTAATTTCCATACTTAAATTATATATATTCCACATCTGGAGCTATTTTTGCATATGTTTAATAGCCAAAACACCATTTTTGTGTTAATCTATTATATTTTCCATATCGATCCATTTCGCAACATCAATTTTGAACCATGAAAATGAATAAACATAACTGTCAACTTAAATGATCCAAAAATCACTTTACCGTAAAGACAATATTATGATGCTTTAGGTTTCACATAAAGAAAATTTCTGTTTTATTTCTAATCTTATGTATATATTTCGACACTAAAGTCGATATCAGACAAAGATAGGAAGCTGCTATTGTTGAGTTTGACAAAATGTTCAACCTTTAATATTAATTAAATCTCGAAGTAAATAATTATTGTCACAGCCATTATGTAACTTAAATCTGAAAAACGATTTCAGTTAATACAGTCGTATTAATAGCAAATCGACGTAATCCTGATCCAGAGGGTATTGGAAGCTATGTCCGTAATATATAACGCTATTTTGGTGCCAAACGCTTCGGATAGCGTCAGAATTGCTTAGGCATTAAAACAGTGTTGTTTCAAAAGCTGTCGAGGTTGGTCAATGTAACAATCTGAGTAATTACGTTCTTTGTCTTGTGTAAAAATTATGCACACTGTTGTTCATGAGCAAGAGTGGTTGTAAAAAGTGTTTCACGAACTTATGAATAAATACAGATGACAATAAAAGGCAACAATATTCCAGCGACTTGTCACTGAAACAGTTTGGATCAATAACTTTGGAAAGCTTAGACAGGAACAAAAAGACGTCCCAGACAACGAAACAGCAATAGCATGATAAGTCTGCTGATATATTTTACCAATCTTGCTGAGTTACAGGTCGTAAACTAGAAGAAGAATAGTAAGTTGACCGATGAAAACTTTTTACTTTGGTGCATAAATGAATATTTAAGTAAAGGAGGTAACTACACTCCTGGAAATTGAAATAAGAACACCGTGAATTCATTGTCCCAGGAAGGGGAAACTTTATTGACACATTCCTGGGGTCAGATACATCACATGATCACACTGACAGAACCACAGGCACATAGACACAGGCAATAGAGCATGCACAATGTCGGCACTAGTACAGTGTATATCCACCTTTCGCAGCAATGCAGGCTGCTATTCTCCCATGCAGACGATCGTAGAGATGCTGGATGTAGTCCTGTGGAACGGCTTGCCATGCCATTTCCACCTGGCGCCTCAGTTGGACCAGCGTTCGTGCTGGACGTGCAGACCGCGTGAGACGACGCTTCATCCAGTCCCAAACATGCTCAATGGGGGACAGATCCGGAGATCTTGCTGGCCAGGGTAGTTGACTTACACCTTCTAGAGCACGTTGGGTGGCACGGGATACATGCGGACGTGCATTGTCCTGTTGGAACAGCAAGTTCCCTTGCCGGTCTAGGAATGGTAGAACGATGGGTTCGATGACGGTTTGGATGTACCGTGCACTATTCAGTGTCCCCTCGACGATCACCAGTGGTGTACGGCCAGTGTAGGAGATCGCTCCCCACACCATGATGCCGGGTGTTGGCCCTGTGTGCCTCGGTCGTATGCAGTCCTGATTGTGGCGCTCACCTGCACGGCGCCAAACACGCATACGACCATCATTGGCACCAAGGCAGAAGCGACTCTCATCGCTGAAGACGACACGTCTCCATTCGTCCCTCCATTCACGCCTGTCGCGACACCACTGGAGGCGGGCTGCACGATGTTGGGGCGTGAGCGGAAGACGGCCTAACGGTGTGCGGGACCGTAGCTCAGCTTCATGGAGACGGTTGCGAATGGTCCTCGCCGATACCCCAGGAGCAACAGTGTCCCTAATTTGCTGGGAAGTGGCGGTGCGGTCCCCTACGGCACTGCGTAGGATCCTACGGTCTTTGCGTGCATCCGTGCGTCGCTGCGGTCCGGACCCAGGTCGACGGGCACGTGCACCTTTCGCCGACCACTGGCGACAACATCGATGTACTGTGGAGACCTCACGCCCCACGTGTTGAGCAATTCGGCGGTACGTCCACCCGGCCTCCCGCATGCCCACTATACGCCCTCGCTCAAAGTCCGTCAACTGCACATACGGTTCACGTCCACGCTGTCGCGGCATGCTACCAGTGTTAAAGACTGCGATGGAGCTCCGTATGCCACGGCAAACTGGCTGACACTGACGGCGGCGGTGCACAAATGCTGCGCAGCTAGCGCCATTCGACGGCCAACACCGCGGTTCCTGGTGTGTCCGCTGTGCCGTGCGTGTGATCATTGCTTGTACAGCCCTCTCGCAGTGTCCGGAGCAAGTATGGTGGGTCTGACACACCGGTGTCAATGTGTTCTTTTTTCCATTTCCAGGAGTGTATATTAGTGTAATCAGCTGACACCTGGAAAATTTCAAGAGTGAAATTCGTTAAAAGGCCTACATTCTCAGTCTACACAACCTCTTTTCCGGCCAAAGAACTCAGCTTGAACGACTCTTTTCCGAAATGAGACTGTTAATACGTTTAGAATCGTATTAGCGTGAAGTCTGCTATGTGCGACTAATTTCCTGTTCAGTGTACTTACCGTGCAGTCAGAAACATGTTCCATTTATTTCATTCTCTTTTTTTGCACGAAATACAGGCTGCAACGACTTCAGTTATAGTGGAGTAAGGCGCAAATTTAATTACGTAACAAGTTTGTTTGTGTGGCCATCCTCCGCAGTAAGCATACAAATACTTGTTTAGTAAATAAAACTGCCTTTTCCTACTGCTAGTTACTTTATTTCTGCCATATGCGTTTCGCCTTCTCCTGTCCTAAGGCATCATCAGTGGGATCTATAACGATACCGTTTTGCTAGTTTAAGATTATTAAACAGTTCACTTCGCGATTTTTTTTTAAAAAAAAGTAATTACGATTTGCTGATCTGCGTTTCCTCACATCTGGTCTGGAGGTCGCACTATTACTTTTATCACTGCCATATAATCACATATTTGTGTTCTCGCCTTCCACACACTGTTCACCTTGTTTCTCACTCTTTGTTGTGGTGGACTGTTGTTCTTTTGTCACTCGATACAACTATTTCGTCGTACATTGTTTTTCACAACTTAAATATTGCGACTCTATTACGGGTTTCATCTTCTTTGGTATGTTTACCTATTTGTTGCCAACCTAACAAAGTATATGTTCGAGACTAACTTCTATTTATGATGTTTATACCGTGTGTGCGTTTGAGTGAGAGAGAGGGGGGCGGGTTAGAGCCGACGAGTTTTTTTTGGAGGGGGGGGGGGGGGCGGCGGGTGTACTAGCTGTTAGCGCGTGGTTGAAAACTGCATATTGAAACGAAAAGTCAAATCAGCTGTCACCAAAGTTTTCAACCACGCGCTAGTACACCCGCCGCCGCCCCCCCCCCCCCCCAAAAAAAAACTAACTCGTCGGCTCTATCCCGCCCCCCTCTCTCTCACTCAAACGCACACACGGTATAAACATCATAAATAGAAGTTAGTCTCGAACATATACTTTGTTGGATTGGCAACAAATAGGTAAACATACCAAAGAAGATGAAACCCGTAATAGAGTCGCAATATTTAAGTTGTGAAAAACAATATACGACGAAAAGTTGTATCGAGTGACAAAATAACAACAGTCCACCACCACAAAGAGTGAGAAACATGGTGAACAGTGTGTGGAAGGCGAGAACACAAATTTGTGATTATATGGCAGTGATAAAAGTGGTAGTGCGACCTCCAGACCAGATGTGAGGAAACGCAGGTCAGCAAATCGTAATTACTTTTTAAAAAAAAAAATCTCGAAGTGAACTGTTTAATAATCTTAAACTAGCAAAACTGTATCGTTATAGTTCCCACTGATGATGCCTTAGAACAGGAGAAGGTGAAACGCGTATGGCATAAATAAAGTAACTAGCAGTAGGAAAAGGCAGTTTTATTTACAAAACAAGTATTAATTACGTAAATTTTGTGTAACGTTTATCGATACCCTCCCATCATACAAGATATCTGCTGTTCGTCATTTTATGTGATTAACGACAAAGAACAGGACGTGATATCTTTTAATCTGTCCATGAAGTGTCAAAGTTCCAGGCATTATTAAGCTTTAGATGTCTGTACCTAATTGGTGTTAAATTACCAGCAAATAAATACAGCTATGATTTAGTGGCCCGCAAGCGATGACGCAGGTTCCCGTGGTTCGCATGCCTGTGGGCAGAGCTTGAGACCGGAGGCGCGCCCGTGATCCGGGTAAGCGGACGGCGAGATTTACTGGGCTACATTCAACCGCAGCTGAGCATTATCCCCGGCAGTGCTGAGCCAGCGCCCGACCACACGCTATTCACTCCCACTGCTAATTGATTTCTGTAGCCCCACCTGCCAGCACTGTCGCTTTGCCGCTGTGACATGCTGCGGTGATTTGTAGTTCCCATTTTCAGCATAGCTTACTACGGTACTATTTGCAAAATTAACAATACGTATGACAAAAAAATATTGATCAGAACAATGTGGCTTCATATAAATTACTAAAAGATGAAACAAATAAGTTAGGGGAGAACATAAAACAGTAAATTGAACTCTTCTAAAGTTTATTCTCTCCTTCTTCTCTAAAACTGACGTCGCACGAGATGCCCGACACACATGATCCACGACGTGATGATGTTCAATCACAACCGGTAAATAAAACAGTTAATTCGCTGATCCCAACAAACTTCCTCTCTTCACACATTTATAAAAATTTTTAATAGTTGTTTTTAGCTTTTTTTATCCTTAGGTCAAAATTTCTTTGTCAATACTGCTGGTTCTTGTAGCCGTTTGACTCAACTCAGAACTATTCCAGATTCGACAGATTAGTTCACTCCTGTTGTTGTTGTCGTCTTCAGTCTAGAGACTGGTTTGATGCAGCTCTCCATGCTACTCTATCCTGTGCAAGCTTCTTCATCTCCCAGTACGTACTGCAGCCTACATCCTTCTGAATCTGCTTAGTGTATTCATCTCTTGGTCTCTCTCTACGATTTTTACTCTCCACGCTGCCCTCCAGTACTAAATTGGTGATCCCTTTATGCTGCAGAACGAGTCTACTAACCGATCCCTTCTTCTAGTCAGGTTGTGCCACAAATTCCTCTTCTCCTCGATTCTATTCAGTACCTCCTCATTAGTTACATGATCTACCCATCTAATCTTCAGCATTCTTCTGTAGCACCACATATCGACAGTTTCTATTCTTCTCTTGTCTAAACTATTTATTGTCCATCTTTCGCATCCATACAGGGCTGCACTCAATACAAACACTTTTAGAAAAGACTTCCTGACACTTAAATCTGTACTCGATGTTAACAAATTTCTCTTCTTCAGAAACGGTTTCCTTCCCATTGCCAGTCTACATTTTATATCCTCTCTACTTCGACAATCATCAGTTATTTTGCTCCCCAAATGGCAGTACTCATCTACTACTTTAAGTGCCTCATTTCCTAATCGAATTCCCTTAGAATCACCTGATTTAATTAGACTACATTCCATTATCCTCGTTTTGCTTTTGTTGATGTTCATCTTATATCCTCCTTTCAAGACACTGTCCATCCGTTCAACTGATCTTCCAGGTCCTTTGCTGTCTCGGACAGAATTATAATGTCATCGGCAAACCTCAAAGTTTTTAGTTCTTCTCCATGGATTTTAAATCCTACTCTAAATTTTTCTTTTGTTTCCTTTACTACTTGCTCAATATACATATTGAATAACATCGGGGATAGGCTACAACCCTGTCTCACTCCCTTCCTATCCGCTGCTTCCCTTCCATGCCCCTCGATTCTTATAACTGCCATCTGGTTCTTGTACAAATTGTAAATGGCCTTTCACTCCCGGTATTTGATCCCTGCCACTTTCAGAATTTGAAACAGAGTATTCCAGTCAACATTGTCAAAAGCTTTCTCTAAGTCTACAAATGCTAGTAACGTAGGTTTACCTTTCCTTAATCTATCTTCTAAGGTAATTCGTAGGGTTAGTATTGCCTCACGTGTTCCAACATTTCTTCGGAATCCGAACTGATCTTCCGCAAGGTCGACTTCTACCAGTTTTTCCATTCGTCTGTAAAGAATTCGTGTAAGTATTTTGCAGCCGTGACTTACGAAAATGATAGTTCGGTAATTTTCACCCTTAGTCTCATATTAATTTTCCAAATCGATGTTAGAAGAGAACTATATGAGTGCAATGCATACATAGTTTGACAGTATCACTGCGCTATAACCATGGTTAAGACTGACAGCGTCACTACAGTGGAGTTACTGGAAACAGTTTTCTGAGATTCCTGCACAACAGAAGATGAAGTAAATATTCCTGAACTGGAATCAAGAACAACTGCCAACAGAACTTGGAAGCAGATATCCTCGATGTATCGAGCTGCTTAAATCACTTAAGAAATGGAAGGCTTCCAGTCAGGTTCCTTACTGATTATACTGACGCAATAGCTCCATACTTATCATACACAACTGCTCGCTCGTCGAAAGAACCGTACCTAAAGACAGGAAAGTTGCACAAATCACACGAATACCGAAGGAGGGGAACGGGACTAATCCGCTAAATTACAGGCCCACATCGCTAAAGTCGATTTGCAGAATGATTTTGAAGCATATACTGTGTTCGAACAGCATGAGTTATCTCGAGGAGAACGATATATATAGACAAACAGCCAACATCGTTTTCAGAAAACATCGTTCTTGTGAAACTCAATTTAGCTCTTTATTCTCTGGATGTAATGAGTATTATCGACAGGGAATGTGGAATTGATTCCAAATATTTAGATTTCCACAAGGCTTTTGACACAGTTCCTCACAAACAACTTTCAAACAGCGTGCCTGTGGAGTATCGCCTCAGTTGTTTGACTGGATTTGTCATTTCCTTTCAAGAAGGTCACAGTTCCTAGTAACTGACGGAAATTCAACGGGTAAAACCGATTTAATATATCTGTTGCTAATTTGCATGAATCCCAATCTGCATAAACGATTTAGGAGACAATCTGAGCAGCACTCTTGAATCTTTTGCAGATGACGCTGTCATTTACGTCTTATAAAATCATCAGACGATCAAAACAAATTGCAAAACGATTTAGACAAGAAATCTGTATGGTACGGAAAGTGGCAACTGACTGTAAATAATGAAAGTGTGAAGTCATCCACATGAGCACTAAAAGGAATCCGCTAAATTTCGGCTACGTGATAAAAACACAAATCTGAAAACTGTAAAGTCAACTACATTATTTTGTGGACTATAATATGCACCTTTTTTCTTCAAAAAATTGCCTCCAAATTTCAGGTGTGCTTTATACTCGAAATTAATTTAAAAATTCCAGTGTTTGATTTAAAATTCCGGCCAGTCTTAAAAATGGACATGTAGTCGATGCCTCGTGAAACGTAATTCTATGTTCAACATTAGATTCAGCTGGGAACAATAGTGCACTGAAGAAACGAACATCAGTTGGGGGATTCGCAAGCTTGTTAACACTGTCTCCCTCCTGCCCCGCCATCACAAACCGAGAACGCTGTCTAACCTAGGATGGTCATTGCAGTCGAAGTGCCAGTGAACTTGAATTGGAAATGATTTATGCTGCCGGCAATAGTGCAATATTGTTGTTAGTTACTAGTTTCGAAATGGAAAAAAAATTATAGATATTCATATGGTGCGGGCTATTAACTGAAAGCAACAGGAATGTAGAAGAACATGAAAACAGAGCAGCTGATTGGAATTTGGCCCTCCATCAACAGAAAACACCATTCGCGATTGGCGGGCTACTAAAGAAAAACTAAAAAAAATTAGTAAGGCTAAATGTGCAAATAGAGGACTTAATGCAAAATGGTCAAAAACTAGAAGATGAAATACTGAAGTAGATTCAAAGACACTGTCAAAATGGCACTGGAATTTATATAAAAACTCATCAGCTAGTGCTGCAGTGCAATTTAACAGACTATGGGTGGAACTTTATGAAGTGTCATGGATTTAGCATGCGAACCAAGACCAATATTTCAGAAAATACCACAACAGTATGAAGAGAAAATATTATCTCTCCATTCATTTACTATCCAACATTGAAAGAAAACCAATGTGGCACTAAACCAAATAGCGAGCATGGAGGAAAGTCCTCCGACATATGGTCCTCCGAGTAACGGAACTGTTGCGTTGAAAGGTGCTAAAACTGTAATTATAAAAACAAGTGGACATGAAAAAATGGATTACACTGTTGCATTTTCATGTTTTTATGACGGTACTAAACTTAATCCAAAGATCATTTTCAAGCTCAAAACAATGCCGAAACCTTCTGAAATATCGCTAGGTGTTGTTTTTCACGTACATGACAAGGATTGGATGGACGAGGCTGGCATGAAATTATGGATTCACGGAATATGGGAATGTAAATAAGGTGCTTCACTGAAGAGAGGTTCTCTTCTTGTGCTAGATCAGTTTAGTAGTCATTTGAAAAATTCTGTGGAAGAGAAATTGTGACAAGGAAATATAGAGCTTGTTGTTATTGCGGAGGGGACTTACTTCACAAATGCAACCTCTTGATGTCTCGATAAATAAGCCATTTAACATGTATATACGAGGGGGAATGGAACAATTTGATGATGATGAAACCCAACATGAATTCAAGGCCCACAATCAGAAAAGTGTGTCATGGATAAAACAGTAGTTGTCTGGAATGAGAGAAGAAATTGTTAAATCTTTCAAAAAGTGCTGCAGAAGTAACGTTCTCAATGGCAGTGAAGACCATCTTATATATGAAGATGACAACGATGAAGGCGATGCGGAAGAAGAAGAAGAAGAAGAATATGAAAGTTCAGATGACGATTTTCAAGCACTTTAAAGCTCAGTTCGATTTTATAAACTAAGATTTTTTTTTATTCAGGCTTTACGCTCTAATATAAAAAAGGTAAAAAATGCTGTTTAGAAATTGCTTAAAATTAAAATGTGTTTTATAATCAGTAGGATCTTTATGTTCGTAAAATACAGTACTTAGGGATTACTATTACGAATAACTTATAGTGAAACGATCACATAGATAATGTTGTGGTGTAAGCAAACCAAAGACTGCGATTTATCGGCAGAATATTTAGAAAATGCAACAGATGTACTAAAGACTGCTTACACTGCGCTTGGCCACCCTTTTCTGGAGTATTGCCGTGCAGTTTGGACCCCCATCAGATAAGATTGATGGGCGACATCGAAAAAGTTTACAGAAGGGCAGTTAGTTTTTGTATTATCACGAAATAGGGGAGAGAGTGCCACGGCTATGACGCGCGAAATGGTGTGAAACTTATTAATTCAAAGGCGACTTTCGTTGGTGTTGAATGTTCTCATGAAACTTCAATTAAAAACTTCGTCCTCAGACTGTGAAGATATTTTGTTGACACCCGTCTACATACGGAGGAGTGATCACAATAATAATATAAGAGAAATCAGAGCTCGCACTGAAAGATTTAACTGTTCGTCTTTCCCCTGCGCTGTTCGAGAGGAGAATGGTAGAGAAATAGCTTGATGGTGGTTCGCTGAACCATCTGCCAGTCGTTTAATTGTGAATTGCAGAGTAACCGCGTGGATTTAGATATAGACGTGGAAAACACAAAAACAACAGGATATAAGAAATAGTATGATTTATTTCCACTTCAAGAAATCTCCGTTCTTTCCATCAAAACACCTAGCGAAAAGGTGCAGTGGTTAGCACAATGGACTCGCATTCGGGAGGACGACGGTTCAAATTCTCGACCAACCATCGACATTTAGGTTTTCCGTGATTTCTCCAAATCCCTCCAGAAAATTGCCGGGATGGTTCCTTTGAAAAGGACACGGTCGATTTCATTTCCCAACCCTTCGTAATACGCGCTTGTTCTCCATCTCTAATGACCTCAATTGCGCTGTGGAACAAAAACACGACACGTTGAAAATCATCCTCGGAACCTGTCACTGAAGATGGCTTGCAGAGAACAAAGGCGAAAGGTGCGTGGCACGAAACTTGTGTTTCATTCAGTTGTAGTTACACGGCTCAAAATTAAAAATTCTCAGTGTACCGTAAAACTTCTGAAGCGTTCAGCATTAAGTCAACTGTAGTAGGCCGCCCACCGGCGCACGTTGCCACCCTTTTGCGACCACATGACCCTAGTTTCTGCACCACGTCACCATCAATATTCGTCTTTAGTGAGTAATGACTACAGTCCAAACTGTCTCGGCGGACACGTTACTAGACAATTAATTTACGATATGATACATTCAAAGTGGATAAACGTCCAGTAGGTTCGTCTACAAAAGTAACTTAGGATGTAGTGGTTCTTGCAAGCAAGGAAAACATATTTGGCTATACCATTGTTATTACATTAGAGCGCTCGGTAAAATAGATGTGGACGGGCGTGATAAGGGCGTAAAATCTAACGAAAAATCAGGAAATCAATGAAGGATGAAAAACCTTCCCTTCAGTCTCTCTCAGACTCCCAAGACAGCAAAAATATCAAGTTCCGTATTTAAAAATATATTTAAGCATATAGGGGTAGACAAAAACGTGGAAGCACTAAAAACACAACACATTACCTTGTCTAATAAGGCGTAGGAATTCTGCTGGCATTCCAAGCAGCTTCCAGTTGCTTTGCAGTGGATAAATATAGGTCCTGTATGGTTTTAAAAGGAATCTTATATAATCGTTCCAACAAAATAGCGGCAAGTTCAGATAACGATGATAGAGGAGGCTAGTGATCACGCGCCCTTCCTCTGCACAGTATACCACAAGGCTCAATAATGTTGAAACATAATGACTAGGGTGACCAAGGGCGATGCCAAATCCAGTAAGACATCGACCTCTTGAAGATACGAGGGAGATGCAATCTCAAAATCAGTTTTGGACGAAGCGAACTGCGTGAACAGGGACTCGTTCGTTCTGGTACACAGCATCACCACTGGGGAACAGACATTGTACAACAGAATGCACCTGAACAGCCAAAATTCACACAAAATTCTTGGCAGTATTGCTATCTTGCAGAGTAACTACGGGGCCCATGGAATATCACGATATGGTAGCGCAAACAATCGCCGAACCCCTGCTATGTTCCATTTCTGCGACGTAAAGTCGCCAAAAGTCTCGAAGCTGTTAACCAAGACTCACCCGATCAAATAACATTCATCCATTGCTTCGTACTCGAGGCTTTAGGGTTGTCCTGCTTTGCGTCACTGATCAGTGGTTTTCTACACAGTAGCGCCAAAGAAACAGTATAGGCATGCGTATTCAAATACAGAGATATGTAAACCGGTTTGGTACAAATGCCTCTGAGCTCTATGGGACTTAACATCTGAGGTCATCAGTCCCCTAGAACTTAGAACTACTTAAACCTAACCAACCTAAGGACATCACACACATCCATGCCTGAGGCAGGATTCAAACCTGCGACCGTAGCAGTCGCGCGGTTCCGGACTGAAGCGCCTAGAACCGCTCGGCCATCACGGTCGGCTCGAGAATGGGACCAACGGCCATTGAAGAGAATCGTTCAACGTGACAGAAATGGAACCCTCGCGCAAATTGCTGCAGATTTTAATGCTAAGTCATCAAAAAGTGCCAGTGTGCGAATCATTCAACGTAACATCATCGATGTGGGCATTCGGAGCCGAAGGCTCACTCATGTACCCTTGATGACTGCACGACACAAAGCTTTACGCCTCCTCTGGGCCCGGCCTCAAGATGGCTGGGTGTTTGAGTTGTCCTTATCATTTCAGCATCATTCATGAAAGTGGCGAGTTTGGACTGAACAAAGGTTGGGAATTTGTACAGGTGCTGATAACCGCGCAGTTGGGCGCCCCACAAACCAAACATCATCATCCTCTGGGCCCGTCGACACCGACATTGGGCTGCTAATGACTGGAAACATGCTGCTTGGTCGAATGAGTCTCGTTTCAAATTATATTGAGTTGATGGACATGTACGGTTATGGAGACAACCTCATGAATCAATGGACCCTCCATGTCATCAGGGGTTTGTTCAAGTAGGTGGAGGCTGTGTAATGGTGCAGCGCGTGTACAGTTGGAGTGATATGGGACTCCTGATACATCTAGACATAACTCTGGCATGTGACACGTGCGTAAGCATCCTGTCTGGTCACCTGCATCCATTCATGTCCACTGTCTATTCCGACGGATTTGGCCAATTCCAGCAGGACAATGTGACACCCTTCACGTGCAGAATTGCAACAGAGTGGCTCCAGGATAACTCATCTGAGTTTAAACACTTCTGCTGGCCGCTAAACACCTCAAACATGAACATTATTGAGCGTATCTCGGATGCCTTGCAACATGCTGTTCAGAATAGTTCTCCACCCCGTCGTACTCTTACGGATTTATGGACAGGCCTGCAGGATTCATGGTGTCAGTTCCATCTACCACTACTTGAGACATTATTCGAGTCGGTGCCACGTCGTGCTGCTGCGCTTCTGCATGCTCTCGCGGACCCTACACGGTAGTACGCAGGTGTACCAGTTTCTTTGGCTATTCAGTGTATTTCCAGTTAGACCTAGAATTTGCTGATTATGGGGCTCCATTCGTGGCTTTGGTGCTGCTAGGATTCGTGAGGATGACATTTAGTTCTGCAGTGACTTTCGCAGCTGTCGTCCCGTCATTTTTCGTCACAATCCTCTTGAAATGATTGTCAGTCATGGTCACTCAACACATCCCTTCCTCCGTGTATGACAGTAATGATATTTTGCACTTTCCCTGTACACGGTATAAATCTTCGATACGGGGCCTCAGCCTCCAGCGTCATTTATTTAGAACAGGGATCATGAAAATAAGTAAGAGAGGTTAGCCATGTCCGAGGGAATTAGGCAGTAAGTGTGTGTGTGTGTGTGTGTGTGTGTGTGTGTGTGTGTGTGTGTGTGTATGTATTAAACAACTGTGATTAAAGTACAATGAATTATGAGCTATGCTGGCGATTGCACCCTCTGAGAAAAGGTTTCTTTATTTCCTTAAATGAGAACATTGGGTTTCGCCTTTTTTTCATCGACGTTTACCTTTCGTGAGGGAATAAGAGCCCGTTTCCCGCCTCGAATAGAAATTATTATTTGTGTGCTGCGTGCTTCTTCAATTTTACAAACTGAATGTCTATTGTAGTCAGACACATATTGTTGTAGTTACTCGAAGCGACTTCCTATCGGATCAGGAGACGCATTTTTATTTCGGCAATGCTCAATGCCACGTACTTGTACGGAAATACTCCGTGAACGTCTACGCATATTTGTGATGTGTTGTTACCACGATCACAAGTGTTTCTTCAATTTGCATCTTTAAGGCTATGCTACGCTTAATCCGATGAATAACTAAGTCATTGGAAATTAATTTCGCCAACTCTGTCGAATATACGAGGGTTGGAACTTAATAATATGGGCAACTATTGCTTCACAACCCATACAAAAGTGTTACATGTTTACAACTGCTACTGCCCTTCAAAGTAGTAACCGGCGCTGTGTAGAGCCCGTTGGTAGCGATGTTGAAGGCGTAGTATACTGTTTTCAGAGCCTGTTCTGTTGATGGTGCGAATGGAGTGGTTTAAATTAATGGTGATACTCGTGTACGACTGTGATGGCATTACCCTAACGCAGGGCTTCCCAACGTGTGGTCCGCGGACCCCCTAGAGGTCCGCCGGCTCTTTCTAGGGGGTCCGCGGCCACCTTTCACCAAAACGTCTAAACTAATGAGTAAAATTATTGAATAAAAATGTGAAAATCAAATTTATAACTATTTCTTTTCTCCTGAGAAACATCGTATTCCCAAGCAGCCTTTGCGGTTCCTGAGAACGCATACACAGTTTAGTGCAGGACAATGCGGTTTCTCTGATCGACTGTTTCGCAACAATACGGCGGTCGTTTGTGCGCCGGCTCACGACGCTAGATGCGCTGAAACCTTTTACGCATGCGGAAGGCAGCTCCGACGTGTGAAAAGTCAATTACCAAGTAATTTTAGTCAGGCTATAGTGTGTTGAACAAAGGGAGTAAATCCACTAGTAAGTGTCTGGATACAGTGGGAATTCAAATTGGATCGTTAATTTAATTTCAAGTTGTTTTCATTCATCTCTAAACCAAAGACAATTGATACTTCGGGGGGGGGGGGGGGGGTCATTGGGAACATAGCATTTGCATTAAGAAGCTTTCAGTTCGCATGGGTTCCGCTCTGAAATTTAAAGTTACTGTGCTCTTGACTGACTAGGGGTCCGCCATGGATTTTCGACTGAAGAAGGGGTCCGCCAGCTGAAAAGGTTGGGCAGCCCTGCCCTAACGCATTATGTTCCTCTAGGCAGACCGTCAATGCACAGTATTTACTGTTCGTTTTTGGAGCATCACGTGGGACCAGCTTTGCGAAACAAGCGGTGACACTTTCTGCGCAACCCACCCGTCATTTTGCACGCCAATGCGCGTGTTCATACAGCGCAAGCTGTGGCTGCTCTGTTCGGTCGTTGGGACTGGGAAGTACTGTACCATCCACCCTGCTCCCCGGACTTGAGTCCTTGTGACTTTTATTTGATTCCGAAGATGAAGGAACCACTTCGTGGCATTCGCATCAGAACTTTTCCAGATATTCGACAGGAAGTAGATCGGTCCATTCGCACCATCAACAGAACAGGGTCTGCTAACGGTATACTACGCCTTCCACATCGCTGGCGCCGGCCGAGGTGGCTGATCGGTTCTAGGCGCTACAGTTCGGAACCGCGGGACCGCTACGGTCGCAGGTTCGAATCCTGCCTCGGGCATGGACGTGTGTGATGTCCTTAGGTAAGATAGGTTTAAGTAGTTTTAAGTTCTAGGGGACTGATGACCTCGTAAGTTAAGTCCCATAGTGCTCAGAGCCATTTGAGCCACATGCTGGCAAAGCGTTCTACACAACGTTTGTGACTACTTCGAAGGACAGTAACAGGTGCAAACATGTAACTCTTGTGCATCGGTTGTGAATAAATAGTTGCCACTATTTATGTTCAGACCTTCGTAGTTAGACATGCATCGTCATACCTTCGAAAACGTACCTTCATATGAAGGGATGCTATACGATTTTCTTTACATACAATAGAGCGTTGTTTGTGGCGTTGATAAAAAGTGGTAATGGTACATGAATATTTACAATGGGCTACGAAAAACTGACAGTGTAAAGACAAATAGAGTGAGGTTCTAGGAGTTAATAGAAATACTTACAGCTTCCGTAGATAGGTCTACTGGGAAATAAGCAACACCAGGTAGTTTCGACTGTCTTTCGGTCTTCGAAGTCAGAATAGGACAGTAACGTCATTTTATCGTTGTAAATATAACAAACAGCAACATTACTGTACTAGGAGCCGAGCCACTAGATTTGAAAAATATTGCGTGCAACTCTTCATTTACTCAGGTTTATACAATGTTGAGCATCTAATGACAAACTTCAATCATACTTACGGAGAAAATCGGAATGCCAAAAATGAAATAATATAGAGTAATGAAATTTCGGGTATACATTTATCTAGGTAACATATTTAAGTAATTAACATTAAAAGATCGTAGGTTAATGTATATAAACCATTGTAAGTGTGAAATGCTGGTACATTAATAACCAGTGAACCGCCAAAATGTCACATGTAAGCTTGCAAATGTGTACGTATTGCGTTGTACAGGTGCCGAATGTCAGCTTCTGGGATGGAGTACCATGTCTGTTGCACTTGGTCGGTCAGTACAGGGACGGTTAATGCTGTTTTTGGATGACGCTGGAATTGCTTTCCTATTATGTTCCGTGTGTGCTCGATTGGAGGAAAATAAGTGATGGAGCAGGCCAAGGCAACATGTCGACATTCTGTAGAGCATGTTATATTACAACAGCGGTATGTGGGCGAGCATTATCCTGTTGGAAAACACTCTCTGGAACTCTGTTCATGAGTGGCAGCCGGTCGGGATGGCCGAGCGGTTCTAGGCACTACAGGTTGGAGGCGAGAGACCGCTACGGTCGCAGGTTCGAATACTGCCTCGGAGCTGGATGTCTGTGACGTCCTTAGGTTAGTTAGGTTTAAGTAGTTCTAAGTTCTAGGGGACTGATGACCTTAGAAGTTAAAGTCCCATAGTGCTCAGAGCCATTTGCACCATGAGTGACTGCACAACAGCTCGAATTACCAGACTGACGAATAAATTTGCGGTCAGGGTGCTTGGGATAATCACGAGAGTGTTGGTGACATACAAGTCGCACCCCAAACGGTAACCCCAGTGTAGGTCCGGTGTGTCCAGCCAGCATGCTGACTGGTTGGTTGCAGGCCCTCAATTGGCCTGCTTCCAACCAAAAAACGGTCATCACCGGCACCGAGGTGGTACCGGCTTTCATCAGAAAACACAACAGACGTCCACCCTGCCCACCAGTGAGCTCTCGCTTCAGACCACTGAAGTCGCAAATGCTGGTGGTTTGGAGTCTGTGGAACGCCCGCTACAGTCTTTCCACAGTATCACCGAAGGAGCATTCAGTTCATCGTAGTCCTGTTACACGATATTGTTCAAACTCAGTTAGGAGTTGATAATGGCGTCTTTGAACTCTTAAAGGCGACATCAGCTCATCATGCCCAATCTCAGATGTAACTAACGCTGATGACCGTTACAGCGTGTATTTAAACCAAACCTTATTCTCATTCTCATAGTAGCACTACTAGCGCCAGTCTTATGCGACTGGAGTGAACTCTGAAGAGCCATTATCTTTCAGATGTAGAAACTCGCCTACCAACTTTCGTTTACGTCGCAAAACTCTTTCTGCGCGTTGCGATTTTTTCGCCGTCAGGAGTATGTCGCACTTCCTGAATTTCGAATAATCCTTGAGAATACGTCTCAGTATATAACCAGTACAAAATCTCAATGACTCAATGATAGATACATTCGCATATCGCGATTTCGACATTTATTTCAGCAGCCGATTATCAATATCGGCATCACGGACACTCTTGAACACCGCTTGTTTCCGATGGACGGAACCCTTCTACACAAGTTTCCCTGTTCTTACGGCCTTTTTTGAGAAACTGAAGGTGAGCGGTGTAAACAGCTTGGAATTTATCTACGGGGGTGCGTAAAGTTGTTTCACAGTTGCTTTTCATCTGTCTGGTGCTACGATTGTTAATCTACTGGTTAATTTTAACTGACCAACTTAGTCTACTACGAGGGTCACTCCAAAAGAAATGCACACTGTTTTTTTAAATCCATCTTTTATTCTACATGTTTGAAAGTTTTACAGTATGTAGATACATCATTCAGGAACAGTATTTTCATTTCTCCACATAATGTCCATCCCTCTCAACTGCCTTACACCATCTTGGAACCAGCGCCTGTATACCCACATGGTAAAATTCGGGAACAACCTGTTGGAGCCACTGTCTGGCAGCGTGTACAAAGGAGTCATCCAAACCTTGTTCCACGAAGAGAGTATTTCAGTTTCCCAAAGAGATGATAGTCACATAGAGCCAGGTCAGAACTGTAAGGCGTGTGTTTCAGTGTTGTCCAACCGAGTTTTGTGATCGCTTCCACTGTTTTTTGACTGACATCTGGCTGTGTGTCAATTTAGTGTTGATCAGAATAGGTAAAGAGCGAAATGTCTGAGTACGTTCAGTTTTGCTCAACTGTTTGAAAATCAAATAACATAAGATGTTTATCAGTACAGTAATTCATAATTTTTCTAAGGGGACGTTTCACAGTGTGTAGATGCACCCTTTAGGATCAATATTTTCATTTCTCCACATAATTTCCACCACATAATTTCCAACAAGACTCAGTCGAGTTTGAAGTTTCTTCAGTGTCGTCACATATGAATCAGAATTTATGGTGGTTCCACTTGGCATGATGTCCACAAGCAAGAGTCCTTCGGAATCAAAAACACTGTAGCCCAAACCTTTCCAGTATAAGGTGAGGTTTTGAATTTTTTTTTCTTGAGTGAATTTGCATGATGCCACTCCATTTACTGCCTCTTCGTCTCTGGTGAAAAACGGTGGAGCCATGTTTCATCACCGGTCACAATTCATACAAGACATTATCTCCACCATTCTGGCACTGTTCCAAAAGTTCGGTGCATACCGTTTTTCTTGTTTCTTTGTGAGCCACTGTCAGCATCCTGGGAACCCACTGGCACAAACCTTTTTTAACGCCAACACTTCCAGTATTCTACGAACATTTCCTTCCCCTATCCCTACGTAGCCTGACAATTCGTTCACTGTGATGCGTCTATTTGCAGTCACCATTTCGTTAACTCTCTGCACATTGTCTGGAGTGTGTGCAGTACGAGGCCTGCCGCTGCCAGGACAATCCTCAATATTGCCGTGCCCGCTTTCATCACGTAACCTGCTTGCCCGCCGACTAACTGTACTGCGATCGACAGCAGCATCTCCGTACACCATTTTCAACCTCTTGTGGATGTTCCCCACTGTCTCGTTTTCACAGCACAGGAATTCTATGACAGCATGTTGCTTCTGACGAACGTCAAGTGTAGCAGCCATCCTGAAGACATGCTGTGACGGCGCCACTCACGGGAACAGGTTGAACTAAGCTTCAAAACAAGCCGGAAGAATGTATCTACACTGTAAAACTTTCACACATGCAGAATGAAAACTCTATTTTTACAAAAAAAGTGTGCATTTCTTTTGGAGTGACCCTCGTATATCTCATACAAAGACAACTGGCGAGGTATGCCATTTTCTGGACAATTCCTTGTCATAAAAACAGTCGCAGTTAAGGAACCATTAAGAACACACATACGAGTGTAACTGGTCAACGAAAGTTCGAATAAAGGGAATTTAATGTCACATAATTCGGTTTTACGTGGAAGTCTTGTCGAATCCCGTTTCTGAATCCTGAAACGGGAATTACCGCCACTAAATGGCGCATTCTTCGGTCAGAGACACCCAGCTGTTCCCAAGCAACCTTAACACAAGGTTTCCTAGGTAACGTCTCATATAAACTTGAAAAACTGTTTAAACCACACAAAATGTAAGTATCCACACAAGCAAAAAAATATCAAACAAAATAGCTCATACCACTGAAACCCTTCCTCGTACCAAGTAACAATGTGGACGCAATCGAACCGCGGTATTGACCGTTTAGTCACGATATTATTTATAATCCGTCTTGATTGCAAAAATGTTTTTTCACATGACCGGTTTCGGTTCCTCTAGAACCATCTTCAGATCTGAACATGATTCTAGAGGAACCGAAAGCGATCATGTGAATAAACATTTTTACAATCAAGAAGGATTATAAGTAACATTGTATAACAAGTGATTGCGGTATCCCTTTAGACATTATGTCTGTTTTTGCAACGTTTAGTCACGGTAGAACTATAGACAACACGAGTCTTGTACCTCCTTCCTGGTGGAATGACTGAAACTGATCGGCTGTCGGACTCACTCCGGCTAATAGGCTGGACTCAGTCCGGCTAATAGGCGCTGCTCATGCACGGTTGTTTACATCTTTGTGCCGGTTTAGTGACATCTCTGAACAGTCAAGGGGACTGTGTCTATGATACAACACCCACAGTCAACGTCTGTCCTCAGGTGTTCTTGGAACCGGAGTGATGCAAAACTTTTTTTGATGTGTGTTTATAGAGCAAAAAGGAAGAAACCCTGCAATTCGATGCAATGAGAACACAGCAGCAATGCGTTTAAAATATTTGAATAAATCAAGTTTTGCAGTCTACCCAGTACAAAATAGTCATTCAGTTACAGACATCAAAACAAAACTACATATTCTGTACACTGTAGACTCAGGAATAAAGATGTATCTCCTGGAACAATTAGAAATTTCCGCCAATAACAATAAATCACCGCACATCATCTTAAACTGACAAACTGACTTAGGAATCAACCCATTTTTAAAAAAGTTTTAAAGAATCTTGAACTTGAAAAACTAAACAACTCAGGGGAAGAAAACTCTCTCTCTCTCTCTCTCTCTCTCTCTCTCACACACACACACACACACACACACACACACACACACACACACACACATACACCTTTCCACGTTGACATAACTGCTGATCACTCTCTTCTCTTCTTCTAGTGCACACACACACACACACACACACACACACACACACACACACACACACACAGACACACACACACATCATATATCACCCTCCCAAATGCCCACATAATATTAAAAAATAGAAAGCTTTATGCAGAGCTTGAATGTGTATTTCTTAAGTAATGATCAATGTTTATTAAACGTAAAGATAAATGTCAAACGTTATTTCGGTTCTAAAATTATAGTTGAGGTATCATCCAATTTCATTGTTTTAATAGGTTCCATAAATATGTAGCACTTTTCAAGTTTGTAATGTAAGTACATATCAAATAGATGTATTCTTACTGTCGCCAGCGTGCAATGCAAGTGCTGAAAAAATCAATTCTCTGCTTGGACACAGACTCTTAGAATATAACTTTGGTCATGATCTTTGGTTTATTTACATTTTGTAAGGCACGTGGAAGTTGTTACCAATGACTAAATTTTTGAAGTACTGTTGAATTAACGTCAGTGGAAAACATACATTCTCTTTTACAAAATAGGGCATGCACCAAGAACAAGACAGCACATACTAATATCTGTAAGTAACGCAACTAAATCGACTTCATAATATTAATAATTCTCCCCACATTCAGTGCTTACATGTTTCGTTTTCACATTTTGCCACAGATACAGGGCTTCCAAAACGCAGCAAACATGCAAGAAACATGTACCATGCGATGATGAATATCTAGGCGACTCGAATCAGGTACTGGAAAATAAAATTGAAGAATAAAACAAGAGGCGACTGGTTGCAGTAATTTCTGGAAACCTCTAATTATCTAACTGAAAAATTAGTAGCTGTAGATATTGCCAGTTAGAAACCACACAACTGGAAATAAGTTTTTTATCAAGAACAACCATTTTGACAAAGAGTTCCGGAGAGTCGTTAGTATACGGAGCAGTCGAAAGCGCAAAGGAGACGTGTTAAAAATCTGTAATGTTAAACAGATTTCCAACACTACATTACTAGCGGAGCATTCAGATTCAAAGATGGAACATAAGTCATGATACAGGGAAAAAATGAAAAGGAGGGATGATAAACTTCGAACTGTAAACAGATTTAGTGATTCTGTAGAAAAGCGATTCTTCGTTTGTTAATAACAGTCTAGCCGCGACTACGAAAGGACTTCTTTGTGCACGGTAATAATAGTACTTTGCCTCCTCAGAAAATCAAGTCACGTCAGAAACAACTAGAGAATCGCACAATGAACAACTGATTCTTGCTCATCACAGAGAACAAAGATCTGACCGAACTGCTTAATACCACATCTGGAACAACTGGAAAGATAGCAGTAATTTTTGTTAATGCAGAACAACTACGAAATGGTTCGACTACTTTAAAATTTCCTGATATCTGAGGAGTAAGGTAGGAGTTCAGAAAGAACACAAATAATTGAAGAAATACTGAGAACCGATGATACGGATCATAGAACTATGGGAAAATTGCGGTACTTAATAAGACTGGCTCTGCGTAACGTACAGTTGGTGAGAATTTAGGGATGCATGTGGTACTTAAGCTGTTGTCACCATACCTAATTCAAACTGGTGTTGACGTCGCACGGTACATACTATTTTGAAGCAAGTTGAGAAACTGAAGGTTGCGTTAACAGGGGACCAGACAAGTATTTTCACTGACAAAAAAAGATAAATAAATAAATAAAATAAAATAAAGGAGAAAAAGAAATGAAAATTCATGCGTTAAGAGGGTATGTGATGTTGTTTCACAGATATACATCTACATCTACATCCATACTCCGCAAGCCACCTGACGGTGTGTGGCGGAGGGTACCTTGAGTACCTCTATCGGTTCTCCCTTCTATTCCAGTCTCGTATTGTTCGTGGAAAGAAGGTTTGTCGGTATGCTTCTGTGTGGGCTCTAATCTCTCTGATTTTATCCTCATGGTCTCTTCGCGAGATATACGTAGGAGGGAGCAATATACTGCTTGACTCTTCGGTGAAGGTATGTTCTCGAAACTTCAACAAAAGCCCGTACCGAGCTACTGAGCGTCTCTCCTGCAGAGTCTTCCACTGGAGTTTATCTATCATCTCCGTAACGCTTTCGCGATTACTAAATGATCCTGTAACGAAGCGCGCTGCTCTCCGTTGGATCTTCTCTACCTCTTCTATCAACCCTATCTGGTACGGATCCCACACTGCTGAGCAGTATAAAAGGAGTGGGCGGACAAGCGTACTGTAACCTACTTCCTTTATTTTCGGATTGCATTTCCTTAAGATTCTTCCAATGAATCTCTGTCTGGCATCTGCTTTACCAACTATCTACTTTATATGATCATTCCATTTTAAATCACTCCCTGATAATTTACGGAAATAACTGCTTCCAGTTGCTGACCTGCTATTTTGTAGCTAAATGATAAGGGATCTATCTTTCTATGTATTCGCAGCACATTACACTTGTCTACATTGAGATTCAGTTGCCATTCCCTGCACCATGCATCAATTCGCTGCAGATCCTCCTGCATTTCAGTACAATTTTCCATTGTTACAACCTCTCGATATACTACAGCATCATCCGCAAAAAGCCTCAGTGAACTTCCGATGTCATCCACAAGGTCATTTATGTATATTGTGAATAGCAACGGTCCTACGACACTCCCCTGCGGCACACCTGAAATCACTCTTACTTCGGAAGACTTCTCTCCATTGAGAACGACATGTTGCGTTCTGTTATCTAGGAACTCTTCAATCCAATCACACAATTAGTCTGATAGTCCATATGCTCTTACTTTGTTCATGAAACGACTGTGGGGAACTGTATCGAACGCCTTGCGGAAGTCAAGAAACACGACATCTACCTGTGAACCCGTGTCTATGGCCCTCTGAGTCTCGTGGACGAATAGCGCGAGCTGGGTTTCACACGACCGTCTTTTTCGAAACCCATGCTGATTCCTACAGAGTAGATTTCTAGTCTCCAGAAAAGTCATTATACTCGAACATAATACGTGTTCCAAAATTCTACAACTGATCGACGTTAGACATATAGGTCTATAGTTCTGCACATCTGTTCGACGTCCCTTCTTGAAAACGGGGATGACCTGTGCCATTTTCCAACCCCTTGGAGCGCTACGCTCTTCTAGAGACCTACGGTACACCGCTGCAGGAAGGGGGGCAAGTTCCTTCGCGTACTCTGTGTAAAATCGAACTGGTATCCCATCAGGTCCAGCGGCCTTTCCTCTTTTGAGCGAATTTTATTGTTTCTCTATCCCTCTGTCGTCTATTTCGATATCTATCATTTTGTCAAATGGTTCAAATGGCTCTGAGCACTATGGGACTTAACATCTATGGTCATCAGTCCCCTAGAACTTAGAACAACTTAAACCTAACTAACCTATGGACATCACACAACACCCAGTCATCACGAGGCAGAGAAAATCCCTGACCCCGCCGGGAATCGAACCATTTTGTCATCTGTGCGACAATCTGGAGAAGGAACTACAGTGCAGTCTTCTTCTGTGAAACAGCTTTGGAAAAAGACATTTAGTATTTCTGCCTTTAGTCTGTCATCCTCTGTTTCAGTACCATTTTGGTAACAGAGTGTCTGCATATTTTGTTTTGATCCACCTACCGCTTTGACATAAGACCAAAATTTCTTAGGATTTTCTGCCAAGTCAGTAAATAGAATTTTACTTTCGAATTCATTGAACGCCCCTCGCATAGCCCTCCTCACACTACATTTCGCTTCGCGTAATTTTTGTTTGTCTGCAAGGCTTTGGTTATGTTTATGTTTACTGTGAAGTTCCCTTTGCTTCCGCAGCAAACTCGGTTGTTGTACCACGGTGGCTCTTTTCCATCTCTTACGATCTTGCTTGGCACTTACTCATCTAACGCATATTGTACGATGGTTTTGAACTTTGTCCACTGATCCTCAACACTATCTGTACTTGAGACAAAACTTTTGTGTTGAGCCATCAGGTACTCTGTAATCTGCTTTTTGTCACTTTTGCTAAACAGAAAAATCTTCCTACCTTTCTTAATATCTCTATTTATGGCTGAAATCATCAATGCGGTATCCGCTTTATGATCGCTGATTCCCTGTTCTACGTTAACTGTTTCAGATAGTTCGGGTCTGTTTGTCACCAGGAGGTCTAATATGTTACCGCCACGAGTCGGTTTTCTGTTTAACTGCTCAAGATAGTTTTCAGATAAAGCACATAAAAAAATTTCACTGGATTCTTATAATATAGAGTCAAATTTACAGAGAACTTGTCAGTAAGAGTTCGTTTATCAGTATGGTATTGCACCCTAGCTGGCCTGGATGCAACCACTGAGTCGGTTTGGAAGAGTGTCATAAAGCCTTTGTATCCACTCTTGAAGCAAACTGGCTCACAACTTGTGTGACTGCTCCCCGATAACCTGGATACTGGCTCTGGAATAGAATTAACGTCTGAGATTGTCTCACACATGTTCAATCGTGGACAGATCTGTCGCTATTGCTGCCTATGGGAGTATCTCGAAATCAAGCAGGTGCGAGGGCACGCTGAAAAGTAATCCCGACTTGGTCCTATCCGATTTTCATCTGTTTCCAAAACTTACAGAACAACTTTAAGGACTTCACTTTAATAGCGATGAAGCAGTGAGGTCATCAAAAACGTCAAAAATTCTCTTTGGAAGAACTGTGTTCGTCACCAGGATGACTGGGAAATAAATATGTGGACTTGAAGAATCAAAATCTAGCATGTTAAGAAAGTTGTTTTGCATAAAAAGCTTTAAGAGCTTTCACATAAAAATTCGGAGGCATTACTTTCCAGCACGCTATGTGTGGACGATCGTTGTCCTGTTGGAAACCGGCGCCCACTATACTTTCGCATGATGAGAATATTTGAGGACGCAGGATGTCTTTGACGTATCGTTGTGTCATCAGATTCCAGTCAGACAATGGCAGCCATGACCTAAAGTAATAACCGATGGCTCCTCACACCATGACGCCAGGAATAACACCGCTGTGCCTCTCCAAAACATTAGATGAATGGGACCTCTACTCAGTTACTTGTCCCATAGATCTTTCGAATGATTTTTTATCGAAATTATGTGGAACAAGTTAGTTTACAGTATATGTCTACACGATTAGAGGTAACATTAAGAACACATTATCCTACTCATGCAAAATAACTTAAGAACAAGATTCTTTACTGGCTAACAGTTTTTAAATAGAAATTTATCCATGGAATAGGAGTTTTCCAGAAGAAACTACTTTAGATTAGTTTTAAAACTTACTTTTCTACATGTCAGACACTTTGTATAATTTAGCAAATTATATTGAACTGCTTTGGGAGCCACTGACAGTTTTAATATTCGTGTTGTAGGTATCGACATTATGGGTCTTGTGGATTATTTATGACGAATTTCGGAGGAGAATATTTGTATTCGGACAGTGCAGTTCTTTAACCATTTTGAAAGGTATGTACATTACGAAATCGGGTGAACACCACATATTATACTTACTGCAGGGTTTTATGTAATCAGTACTTTATTTCTAAGTGGTGAGTCACCACAAAAAATTATTCCATAAGAGAATATTAACTGGAAATATCCAGACTGAGTAAGGAGGTTGACTCATTTCTTTCCAAGAGTAGCAATTATACAAGGAGCAGAAGCAGCTGAACTTCAATGTTTGAGAAGCACAGTAATAAGCTTCTCCATTTCAAGTTTTCATCAAAATGTGCACCCAAAAATTTGGGGCATTCTACCCCACTTACTGACTTCTGGTGATCAATTGTTGGTATGACTCTATTTGCTGTACAAAACTGAATACAGTGAGTTTTCTCGAAAATTAGGGAGAGTTCATTTTTAGAAAATCACTTAACGATTTTTGAAAACCATCATTAACAATCTTTAGTTGCTTTCTCTCAGATTGGATTTATTATAAGAATATTATCGTCTGCAAAATGCACCAATTCTGCTTGTTGAATGTTATGTGGAAGGTAATTCACTTATATGTGGAACAGGAATGGACCCAAAATTGAACCCTGTGGGACTCCCTTTGTGACTTATCCTTACACAATAAGGTTCTGCCCTTCCAACATAGTTTGAATTACATTCTGTTTGTTAAGTCACCGCCAAACTCTTTGATTGTGGTCGTCTAGGAAAGTGGAGAATCGTGATACACCTCCAAACACAATACAACGCCACCGATTAACAGTCGGTGCATATCGGTCATAATACAACTCCAGACACAGCCATTTGTGCTGTGATTCAAGAGGCGATGGTCCCTAGTCCAGCTGCTGGTGGTCTCTGACCAGTAGCATGGTACGACACAAAATGTCGCAGGGTGAGAGGTGAGAGGTGCAGATGCGAACGGTTGCAATGTGCTTGGTGCACTATGCGGTGATTCTTCTTTGTGGTGGTCCGCCCCCCACATTCCTAAGCAGTTCAACATTGGGCTACTGTCAAATTTGAAAGTCCAACAAATCTGGATATTGCATCTTTCGCTAGCCAGTGAAATGGACCCCCCAAGAAGGTCCCTTTTAAACTTTGTCAGTTGCTTTTAACGCTGTCTCACACTACGACACGGCATTTCCTTGTCCTCCACAATGCTCACTAAACATCTGACACTGTTCACGCCCTTTATACTGGCTGAAGAAAAATTGTGTCACGGAATTCTAACCATGAATAGCTAATGCCAGTCGGAACCAAAATTAATAATGTTGTGCACGTCGACAACGTACCATTTTTAAACTACGGAAACGTGACGCCCAGAGCTCCGATTAGCTGTGGGATTGCCCTGATGCCGTTCGTCGGTTGACAGGCTGCGCTATGGCTGTCGGTTCACGAAGAGGAATTAATGGATCGCATTCAACATGCCGCCTATCACACCAGAGCACTGCCAGGAATCTTTGAAAGAGTTCGACAGAACTCCGTTCGACGTTTCCAAGCTTGTGTCTCTTCAGAGAGTCGCCAGTTTGAGAACATGCTTTAAGTAAACAGTGTCCTAGCTACAAAAATGGCTCTTTTTCTGGGCCGACAGAATTTGTAAAAGACTTTCTGTACTCGAACTTAACAGCTGTTGATGGGTTTGTCCCCGGTACTTCTTATCATGAAGCTACAAGAGATGTGTCGGAACCCCAGCGGATTCGCCCCCAGGCCCCCAGATTGGAAGACTGGCGCGCTACCAACGAGCGTTGTCCAGAGCATCCGGCAACAGCCCAATCCCGCGGCCAACCAGAGCGCGTGGCGCAAGTTCCCGTAGCGTAAAAATTGTGCGTTGTCGACCTACACAATAGTAGTAATTTTTGTTCCTACTGGCATCAGCTATCCAGAATTAAAATTTCGAGACACAATTTTCTACACCCTATACAGCTTACCAGGTATGGTAACAGTACTAAATATGAACAACACTAATGCACTCTGGTGGCCGTTCTGCCTGTCACAAAGAAATGTAACCCTAATCGTTTATATACCCACCGACGATGAATACGTTACGAAGTTCCATCAACATGCGACCATGTCATCTGGGCGCTTCACTTGCTTTGTCAGGCAGTGTACATTATGAGTGTACAAGCTATGGCGGCAGCTTAGAGCGGCAGTTTCCCGCCTCAGAGCACGTGGCTGGTGGTTGCTACGTGGCTGTGGCGAGTGGCTAGCGTTTACGCGGTCTTGGAAAAACCCGAGCGCTTGGCATGAGCACGTATCGCCGTGATTTCGCGCTTGGATGAATTTTTACTCCAGAGAAAAATTGATAAAAACAGAACTAAGAGTGATACGGAGGTGTGAGTTGGCACTCATGCACAGAAAAATATGTAAAGATAAATTATCTAGACGCGCAACAAAAATATATAACACTTTAAAAGTTATTGTCGTCTTAAAACTTGTAAATTTATGAAAGTTCAAAAGTTAATACCTCGGCAATGTTAGGCAGATTAATATAAAGAAAGTGTCTACGGATGCGTCTAGTAGAGCTGCATCGAGCAGTCATAGCCGAATTAGCAAAACAGGTACCATTTTTGAATGAGAGGTCGGAATATGGGACTCGACTGAGAGAAACCGTGTTTTTGGTAATAAATAAATTTAAAGAGACGAAACTAGCGACAGCATTCCGAAGTTTAAAGAGGTAGATGAGTAATTAAGTATGTATTTTTATTTTTTTATTTATGTTTAGTATCAAAAATCCGGGAAAAATAATATCACGCCACAAGAACATTATTTGTGTAA
Source organism: Schistocerca serialis cubense (assembly GCF_023864345.2). Taxonomy (NCBI): domain Eukaryota; kingdom Metazoa; phylum Arthropoda; class Insecta; order Orthoptera; family Acrididae; genus Schistocerca; species Schistocerca serialis. The sequence goes on along the minus strand of NC_064638.1, from coordinate 611,259,406 downwards.
AACGGTGGCAGATACAAAAAATTAGACATTAAATTGTTATTATCCAGAAAATTTCCATATTTTCCAATGTATCATATGTGTTTTTGTGTCTAGTTTTAGAATATGCGTAATTCTTTTTGTCAAACATTGTTTTGAGTTAGACAGTCGTTTCGAAGGAACATAGGGCGGCCATCTTTGATAACAGGGGAGTTGGTTCTGAGCGATGCTAAGAGCTGGACGTGCCGCGCATCTGGGGGTAGTAGTGGGTTGGTAGACACGTTCGAAAGCGATTAAGTGGAGCGGAATATAGTGGTTTAGGACAGCAGACAAGAGTGTACTTTGTGAATTGTAAACAGACTGTCGAGTACCGTGATCGCGAATATGAATTTTATAGTGAAGTATTGTAGCATCAGTTATTAATGGCCGCCCTTACGTAAGAGCCCTTCAGACTGCATTTTAAGTGTTTAGTGAATATATTCAAAATAATAATAATAATAAAAAACCACTTGGTTAAGTTATAAATCAAAGTGAGTGACTCAATATTTTAAATTTCACCGCAATACCTGCTTGCATTGTTTTGTTATGTTTTATTTCAGCTTAAAAATTGAGTTTACGGCACGTGTGTGCTGGCACCGTATGACGAAAAACGTAGCCAAACATTGAGACCAGCCACATCTCCGGGCCACTCAATTAAGCTGAGTGTAACAAATATATATTTTTTCGCGCCATAGCACGTGGGGGCTCCAGCCAAACTATTCAAACTTCTATGTGTAGTGCCAAGTACCATCGTAACAGCCTGTCAAATTGGAAGCAGGTGGTTTCCCTAAATCATCAAAAGCACGACATTCTTGTAGGAATCGGAACCTGTTTTCTCAAAGCCGTCTGCGTGCTTTTTTCCGATATGTAGGTGATAATTTTGTTGTTTGAGTTCATGGCAGCAAGAATTTGATCGACTTTTTAGAAGTCTTGAATTCATTACTCCCGAATATTTATTTCACGATGGAGATGGAAAAGGATGGCTCTCTTCCCTTCCTTCCCATGTTGGTCAGGAGGAATATTGGAAGCCTACTCACGTTGACTTGTACCTGCACACTGAGTAGTTGTCACCATCCGGCTCAACTTGATGGGGTACTTCGCACCTTGCCTCATAGAGCCCAAATCATCTCGGACCCTGACAGTTTGTCAGCTGAGTTAGTCCATCTCTAAGTCAATTTTCGTCAGAATGGTTATAGTGGGAGACAGATCGGACCTGCTTTGCGCTATCGGCCAACTGTGCACAGGGTGATGGATGGCAATACCGAGGTGGTACCAAAGTCTACGGCTTTTTACCTTACGCAGGGAACGTTCCGATCAGGATTGGTCGTTTTTTGCGGAAATATGATATGAAGTGCGTTTTTCGATCACCATCTAAGACCAGGTCCCTTTAGGTTCTGTGAAGGATGATCTTGGTTTGCGTAAGGCAGTTGTCTGCCGTATTCCTTGCAGCTGTGGCACGTCATGTGTTTGTCAATCAGGTCGGTGGAGGACCGCTGTATTGAGCATAAGAGGCACACACACGCAACAGCCGAGCAAACCCGCAATTGCAGAACATTGTCTTGGCACCGGTCATCAACGCGGAGATTTTTGGCGTGTTATTTCCAGCTATTGGGTTCAAATGGTTCAAATGGCTCTGAGCACTATGGGACTTAACATCTATGGTCATCAGTCGCCTAGAACTTAGAACTACTTAAACCTAACTAACCTAAGGACATCACACACATCCATGCCCGAGGCAGGATTCGAACCTGCGACCGTAGCAGTCGTGCGGCTCCGGACTGAGCGCCTAGAACCGCTAGACCACCGCGGCCGGCCCAGCTATTGGGAAAGTCTTGTTAAGGAAGCTGTTGAAATTAAATTAACAGAGATAGTGGTTTTTGCTTTATGTCTCCTTGGAATCCTACTCTCTCCCTCGTCAAAAAATAGAGGGACATAGTTGATGCTACCGCACGAGTTGATTATTAATTTCACCATGGATAACTTCTCACGTTGGTCATCTTCGGTTTGTCATGGTGCCAGTGTTTAGCGTGTGTGAGTTCTGCCTTTCCGGAGTTTCTCTGAAAACCGAGTCTTTAAATTCTCTTGCACATCACTTACTTGCTGCAGTTATGCCTTGAATATGACAGGGTGCGTTCCTGTCGAAATACAGGCGGTTGTCGACGACTTCACCTGGCTCCACTTCTGTAAGTTATTTCAACACAGTGAGTTTGGCTGAGTGTGTAATTCTCACCGTCCACAGCACTGAAGATAATGTTTGTGTGTCACCTACTGCTAAGCGACGTCGTTGGTCTGGAGCGTTTATCCACGCTAAGTTTCTTGAGCATCGTGTAAGCGGTTTCCTCGTGCTCTGGAATCGTTTCGCTAACCTTTCTACGAAACAGTCGCTTCTAGGTTGTTTCTGTGCTAGTGGCTTTATTTCAGTTCGACCCAGTGGGCTGTTGATGCGCCTTTCTTGCGCTACTCTGTTTGGCGAACGGTGGGTGATTTATAACCTATTGTGTTCATGTTTGATGATTGAAATTTATTAAAGCATTCTGCTAGTCGTTAATGTGGAGAGGCTAATCTGAGTATGTGCCGAAACGTTGCTTTTTATCCTCTGTGATGGCTTTTGGGGACGGCGTTAGTAACACTGCTTACTTTTGTTGATTAGATAAGACTCAATAAAGCGCCAGATCTTTGTTTCCTCAGTAGAAGCTACAAACAGCATGGCCAGGGCATTGAGTGAGCTCTGTCGTTCTAGACTAAGATTATCACTATAAGATTGAATGGTGAGTAGGGCTAGCATCTGACTGCGAATTAAGGGACTATATATTGCGGTTTTTCCCAATCAGACTAGGCAGGTTACTACCTGTTTAAGTTGTTATTAAACTAAGGCCAGTGCCAAAAATCTAGAGCTGCCTAGCACGAAATTATTCGTAGGGCGCGTTATCCATTCTAAGTAGTGTTCTTACGATGTGGCTAAGTATACAAGCGGACCAGATTCGTAAATCTAATAGTTAGGCACTGGGTGTCCTTTCAGTGGCTGGCATAATTAAATCTCTGTTTATCTCTGCAGTCATGTGCGTGTTACGTTGTGGTGGTGTCTCGTAGCTATGTGTCTTTGTGGACAAAGCTGATCATAAACTACGATGTACTGCTAATTCGGTTTGCTTGTCAAGCTTCAAGGCCCAAAAATTTAAAGTTATTAAAATTGTTTGGTGAAATGCCCTCAACTCACATAGTTCCTTTTTAAGTATCAAAGCATTTTTACACTTAGAGTTCATTTTAAAGTAGACCTCTTTTAGCCCAAATATTCAGATTTAGATATCTCAGTCAGTCCTTGGTGTCTTTTGCGGTGCTATGCTTTGACAAAGTATTCTCTTTACCTGCCGTGTCACTTCGAATAAGACACTTGACCTTTCTATAGTTGTCCCCCCCCCTTCGTACTCACGACTTAAAAAAAAAACTACTGAGTGCCAGAGCCGGCACTGTTCTGCTTATATTGAAGCAATGGCAGCGCCTGGAAACTTGTGGAGAGCGCCGGAGTGACGCATGTGCAGAAAACGAGTTGGGCAGCTCCTAGCAACTCCGTCTCGCCGCGGGATCGAGTGACGTCAGCTGGCGCGAAGGGCCGGCGTCACGTTTGAAACCGTCACTCCTGCGCCCCTAGAAGTATCAGGCCTCCGTCTTTTACTTTACCTCTTTGTTCAAAGTCCGGCTCCATGCCCTACTAAGTCCTTAGTCCCTGTTCAAATGGTTGCTGTTTATTCTAATTTCGATAGCTCCTTTTAGCCGGCCGGTGTAGCCGAGCGCTTCTAGGCGCTTCAGTCTGGGACCACGCGACTGCTACGATCGCAGGTTCGAATCCTGCCTGTGGCATGGATGTGTGTGATGTCCTTAGGTTAGTTAGGTTTAAGTAGTTCTAGTTCTAGGTGACTGATGACCTCAGATGTTAAGTCTCATAGTGCTCAGAGCCATTTGAACCATTTTTTTAAACTCCTTTTATAACAGAGTTCCAATATAATGGTGTTTCAGTCAAAAGTCTGGTATTTTTCAGGTTGTATTTTATGCTCGTTTTCTAGGCAATGTTCAGCCACAGCCGAGTTCTCAAGTTCTCTTCTTTTAGTACGTTGTGATTACTCTGCACAACGTTCAGCAGGACTGCGAATATACGGTAGAAGCAATGACCTGAATACAGCGGACAACCTAAATTTTAAATTTTATAAGAGGGTAGGAAACCTTATAGAAATATCTTTTAATGATATGGAAATGAATGTTCTGCATAAGGATTTACAATTTAGCGTAAGTAAAAAATTTAATGATTGTGCAGTTAAAAATTTTATCACCTCCACCAAAGTAGCCGTTCACATGGCTGAAGTCAGTCAAATGACAAGTAAGGTGGGTAGAATAATTAAGAATAAGGTAGACAGATCAAACCGTGTAAATAACACTTCTAGTGCTTGTAACAAGAGGGTCGCAAAAGACGTCAGTCAGAAACTAGATGACAATAAGGCAATATGCTTAAGAGCAGATAAAGAGAATACTCTACTAATAATAAAACAGGTAATATACTAAAACTAAGTTTTCAAATATTTTGATGGAAAAATATTGTAATGATATAATAAGACCTCACTGCTAGGTTCAATGAATAGATTAAACATAAATTAAAGCAGTGTGATATTTTCTTCAGAGTATGAGATAAGGGAATGCATAGCAATGAATACCAGTACTAAATTAAGGGCACTCCCAAAATACATAAAGAAAACGAACCTATTCGCCTAACTGTTTACTGATAAATAGCCCAGCATATTTTTAAGTAAAAAATTTGACAAGATTATTAAGGAATTTTTCACCTGGAAAGAAACTTACACAATCGAAAACTCGAGGCAAATTACCTCACAGTCATTGAACATGACCAGTACTCAACTGTAAATTAGTGTCATTTGATATTTCTAATATGTATGCTACAATCCTAATATCGAAGACAATTGAACTAATAAGGAGTAACTTTGTTAAATTTAAGGAAGTTTTACCTGCCGATATCTCTGAGATTATCGAACTTGTGGTAGTTGTAAACTCAAATAATTACTTTCAGTTCATATATCAAATATATTTCCAAAAAGACTGTGTGGCTATGGGAAGCTGCCTGGAAGGTACGCTAGTCAATAGTCTAGAAAGAAAACTGTTCAACAAGTCTGAACGAAATACCAGTAAAATTAAACTGTACGACAGATATATAGATGACTGCATTTTTCTGTTTGAAGGTTCTATGCAAGGAATTGATGATTTGCAAATTGTCCTTAATAATTTGCACCAGAGTATAAAATTTACAAAAGGGGCTGTGGCAAACAACTGTACTAACTACCTAGATCTACCCATTAAAAGATGGGAAAAGAGATGACAGTACAGATTCACTGCAGACCTACTACTACAGATTGCATCATAAATTCAACATCATGCCATCCAGATTTCCATAAGAAAGCCCACTTACATTTACTGATTAGCAGACTGACAACATTACCATAAGACTTACTGAAATCGTTGAAGAGGTATGTATCTTAAAAGGTTACTGTAAATAAGGGCTACAACCCCTCAATAGTAACCAGTCTCCTGAAAACAAAAAAGACAAATAAACCAAAGCTAGAAGTACTACCAACCAAGTTAACTGAGGAGTAACATTAAACGATGAATTGGGTCTTTACCCTATATGGGTGCAGTTTCCACTAAAATTGCCTCATTATTTAAAAATATAGAGGTGTAGATTTCATTTAAAACCAACGACAATTCAAACAAACATCTGAGACAACACAAAAAGAAAATAGATCGCTGCATAAAATCTGTAGTATACAAGATTAGTTGTGGGTAATGTGATAAATGTTATGTAGGCCAGACTGGCAGACAGATATAAAGAGCATTCAGCTTATGTCTGAGGGACTGTATCATTACATTTCTAATACTGAACAATCTATGCACATACTACACGTTACCTAAAAATAAAATATGAACTATTTAGAAGAAACAGAAATATATAGTATTTTGTCTAAGGCTCCTGACACAGTTCTCAATGATCAAAAAGACCTTAGAAGTAGAAAGTTCTTGGAAAATTTCATATACTTGTTGTAGGGTGTTTAGTAGTTTATGTAATGAAATGTTTTATCTAAATTAGGGTTGTTGGTTGGTTTTAATAGCTATTAGGATTCTAATGTATAGCCTACCAATAGATAGATTTTACAGTGTCTTCCAGATGTACAGATAATTGTTTGTGCCACTTTCCTTACCATTTTCCTCCCTTTCTTTGCTTCTCACTACATAATGGTTAACAGTAGTATTTCATCTCTGCCATTCTTAGCTCCGAATAGTTATACGACTGATTTGTACCATGACTGTGGGCCCTCACAAAAAAAGTGATGTTAGACTTCGAAATATCATCCCATTGTTATTAGTACTTCATGTTGGATGTTCATAGATTCTTAACACAAGTATGTGTATGTAAGATTTTTCACACTAATGTACTCGGTGAATGCTTCTGTGAAGTAGAACGTTCTCGGTAATTCTCTGTACAATGTATTTCATTTGCTAATGTAAGTTCGACTATTACTGCTAGTAGTTAAATTACTGCTGGCTTCCCATTTTTCCCCCTCTTTGGTAATGCAACTGTATGTAACTGAATCATATAATGACTGTTAATGTTGATTGTATCACTTAGAGGTTCTGGCATTTCCCATGATCTAGCAAACTTCTCTGTGTTACCCTTGCGTGCCTCTGTTATTAATAAGATATGATGAACATTATTCACTTGTGAATATAGTTGCGTTAAAGTTTAGTTCTTTCATTAGGGCTCTATTGCCCCATGTTCTGTAGTTACAATCCATTTGTATGAATATTACAGTTACCATACATGTCCTATTCCCTCAATGTATATGAGGTTCTCACATGGTGACTACATTGTAACATATTCGTGTGAATACATGTATAATGATAAGTAAAATATGATTTGCTAACATTCTCCGTCTCAGAAGCCCAAAATACAAATAATTCTTGTACTCACAGCAAATTTTGTAATATAATATGTTTCTAATATACTATGCCTGTTGACTTGCATCATAAACACAATATTTAACTGTTATACTAATACTATACTATACTAAGTTCGGTGGTCAGGTGAATACAGGGTTATAAATACAAAATAAAATAGGGGTAATGCAGGAGTAGGTTTAATAATGAATAAAAAAATAGGAGTGTGGGTAAGCTACTACAAACAGTATAGTGAACACATTATTGTGTCCAAGATAGACACTAAGCCCACACCTACTACAGAAGTATAAGTTTATATGCCAACTAGCTCTGCAGATGACGAATAAATTGATGAAATGTATGATGAGATAAATCAAATTATTCAGACAGCGAAGGCAGACGAAAATTTAATAGTCATGGGTGACTGGAATTCGGTAGTAGGAAAAGGGAGAGAAGGAAATGTAGTAGGTGAATATGGATTGCGGGAAAGAAATGAAAGAGGAAGCCTCCCAGTAGAATTTTGCACAGAGCATAATTTAATCATAGCTAACACTTGGTTCAAGAATCATGAAAGAAGGTTGTATACATGGAAGAAGCCTGGAGATACTAGAAGATATCAGATAGACTGTATAATGGTAAGACAGAGATTTAGGAACCAGGTTTTAAATTGTAAGACATTTCCAGGGGTAGATGTAGACTCTGACAACAATCTATTGGATATGAACTGGAGATTACAACTGAAGAAACTGCAAAAAGGTGGGAATTAAATGAGATGAGACATGGATAAACTGACTAAACCATAGGTTGTACAGAGTTTCAGGGAGAGCATAAGGGAACAATTGACAGAAATGGGGGATAGAAATACAGTAGAAGAACAGTGGGTAGCTTTGAGGGATGAAGTAGAGAAGGCAATAGGAGATCAAGTAGGTAAAAAGTCGAGGGCTAGTAGAAATCTTTGGGTAACAGAAGAAATATTGAATTTAATTGCCGAAAGGATAAAATATAAAAATCCAGTAAATAAGGCAGCCAAAAAGGAATAGAAACGTCTCGAAAATGAGATCGACAGGAAGTGCAAAATGGCTAAGCAGGGATGGCTAGAGGACATACGTAAGGATGTAGAGCCTTATCTCACTAGGGGTAAGATAGATACTGCCTACAGGAAAATTAAAGAGAACTTTGGAGAAAAGAGAACTACTTGTATGAATATCAAGGGCTCATATGTAAACCCAGTTCTAAGCAAAGAAGGGAAAGCAGAAAGGTGGAAGGAGTATATGGAGGGTCCATACAAGGGCGATATACTTGAGGACAATATTATGGAAATGGAAGAGGATGTAGATGTAGATGAATTGGGAGATATGATACTGCATGAAGAGTTTGACAGAGCACTAAAAGACCTGAGTCGAAACAAGGCCCTGGGAGTAGACAAAATTCCATTAGAACTACTGACAGCCTTGGGAGAGCCAGTCCTGGCAAAACTCTACCATCTGGTGAGCAAGATGTATGAGACAGGCGAAATACCCGCAGACTTCAAGAAGAATATAATAATTCCAATCCCAAAGAAAGCAGGTCTTGAAAGATGTGAAAATTACCGAACTATCAGTTTAATAAGTCACGGCTGCAAAATACTAACGCGAATTCTTTATAGACTAATGGAAAAACTGGCAGAAGCCGATCTCGGGGAAGATCAGTTTGGATTCCGTAGGAATGTTGGAGCACGTGAGGCAATGCTGACCCTACGCCTTATCTTAGAAAATATATTAAGGGAAGACAAACCTACGTCTCTAGCATTTGTAGACTTAGAGAAAGCTTTTGACAATGTTGACTGGAATACTCTCTTTCAAATTATGAACATGGCAGGTGTAAAACACAGTGAGCGAAAGGCTATTTACAATTTGTACAGAAACCAGATGGCAGTTATAAGAGTCGAGGGACAAGAAAGGGAAGGAGTAGTTGGGAAGGGAGTGAAACAGGGTTGTAGCCTATCCCCAATGTTATTCAATCTGTATATTGAGCAAGCAGTAAAGCAAACAAAAGAAAAATTAGGAGTAGGTATTAAAATCCATGGAGAAGAAATAAATACCTTGAGGTTCGCCGATGACATTGTAATTATGTCAGAGACAGCAAAGGACTTGGAAGAGCAGTTGAACGGAATGGACTGTCTAGAAAGGAGGATATAAGATGAACATCAACAAAAGGATAACGAGGATAATGGAAAGTAGTCGAATTAAGTCGGGTGATGCTGAGGGAATTAGATTAGGAAATGAGACACTTAAAGTGGTAAAGGAGTTTTGATATTTGGGCAGCAAAATAACTGATGACAGTCGAAGTAGAGAGGATATAAAATGTAGACTGGCAATGGCAAGGAAAGCGTTTCTGAAGAAGAGAAATTTGTTAACATTGAGTATAGATTTAAGTGTCAGGAAGTCGTTTCTGAAAGTATTTGTATGGAGTGTAGCCATGTATGGAAGTGAAACATGGACGATAAATAGGTTGGACAAGAAGAGAATAGAAGCTTTCGAAATGAGGTGCTACAGAAGAATGCTGAAGATTAGATGGGTGGATCACATAACTAATGAGGAGGTATTGAATAGAATTGGGGAGAAGAGGAGTTTGTGGCTCAACTTGACTAGAAGAAGGGATCGGTTGGTAGGACATGTTCTGAGGCACCAAAGGATCACCAATTTGGTAAAAATCGTAGAGGGAGACCAAGGGATGAATATGCTAAGCAGATTCAGAAAGATGTAGGTTGCAGTAGGTACTGGGAGATGAAGCAGCGTGCACAGGATAGAGTAGCATGGAGAGCTGCATCAAACCAGTCTCAGGACTGAAGACCACAACAACAACAATACTAATTATTACAAGAAGAAACAGTATGATGCATTCTACTTGTATGTTGCCCATGGTTTTCCCAAATCAGTTCATGTGACGAAGGTATTATGAACTAATGTAAAGTGTTAACACATATGTAAGTGAGTTATATGAATATTATGGTTATTGATGTGATTATTCAACTTCTCCCGGCATATTTCTTGCTCGAACAGTCCACGGGTGCGCTGACGCACTGAGCTCCTGAGCTGCGCTGCAGAATATATTGGGGCATCAAGGATTGCCCAGTCTGAGAATAGAAGTTCAAGCCATGTGGCTACGCCTTCAATAATAAAATTGACATTAAAACAATAGCTTTTTGGTTGTCATATTTTTTGTGCTGATAAATCATTTAAAAATACATTAGCTGTGTGGTAAAATTTATTTATATATATTTTTTATTATTATTACTTTTTATTTTTTTATTTTTTATATTTTTTTGTTTAATTTTTTCCCATTCGCTCAGACATTCACACAATCTATACATTCTACTCACACATACATATTACAGTTAACACATTCTCACACTCATTCATTCACCTTTGATAAAATAATAATAATAAATAAATAAATGATAAATACAATAAAATAAGACTAAAATATAATTAAAATAAAATAAATTTTAAGATTAAAATAAATAAAATTAAAATTAAAGGTAAAATTATTGAAATGTTAAAATTACTAACATTATTAAAATTAATTAAAAATATATATACAAGATGTGTAGTCTTGTTATTCACGTAGGTCATCGGGCCATCTGGTGGAGGCCAGGTAGTGCACCCTGTGTCCAAGGTGTCATACAAGTTCGTTGGCTGACTGTTGCGTGTTTTCATAGAAGGTTTTTGCAGTGGTTCTGAATCGGTCTTTCAGATAGGGTACCCTGCGAGCTGGTGAAGTCCATTCGTTGGGAACCGGTATGGCAGATGGAGTGCTCTTTTCAGAGCACGATTCTGAATTCTTTGTAGCCGTTGTATGTGGGTTGGAGCAGCATTGCACCACACAACAGCAGCGTAGTCTAAGATTGGTCGCACCAGTGTAAGGTACAATATCACCCCCAGTGTTGATGGTAGTGTTGACGCTGGGTTTAATAATGGGTAGAGCTGTACCATTCTTCTCCTGGCTTTCCCTCGAATATCTTCTATATGAGGTTGCCATGTCAATCGCCTGTCAAGGGTCACACTCAAGTAATTTACTGTTTTTGGCCACGTCACTGGGGTGCCCCTTATCTCAATGGGCTGGATGTTAGGTGGAAGTGGTCTTCTACAAATTGCTATTGCCTGCGTATTTGTGGCGTTGAAAGACAGTCACCATTTCGTTGCCCATTCACTCAGCTTATTACATGCTTGTTGCAGTTTTGTCTGGAGGTGTGCAGCATTCATACTTCGGGAGTAAATGGCTGCATCATCGACGTATAAAGATAAGTGTGTTCTGGCCGTCGATGGTAGGTCGGATGTATACAAGATGTATAACAGTGGTCCCATAACAATGCCCTGAGGTACTCGTGCTTTGATTGGTCTCGTGGACGATATACCATCTTGAGTACGGACATGAAATGTCCGGTTTTCTAAATAACTCTTCAGGAGTGTTGCGTGTGACACGAGGACCCCTATATCTAGGAGTTTATACAGGAGTACCTCATGCCACACGCAATCAAAGACACGAAAACATCCAGAAATACAGCCCCGAAGAGTTCTTTCCTTTCCATGGCGCTGAATGCTTCCTCAACTAGGCGTAGTAGCTGCTGGGTGGTGGAAAGGCCTTGGCGAAAGCCGAACTGGACGTCTGATATCAGATGCTCTGCTTCCACATGCTGTTGAAGTCTCTTTATCCCTTTATATATAAACGTTCAAAAAGTTTCGATATGGCAGGTAAAAGACTGATTGGTCTGTAAGTAGCAGGTGATCTAGGGTTCTTTCCTGCCTTCGGTATGGCGACGACCTCTGCATGTTTCCATGTGAGGGGGAAGTCGCCAGTTGCCAGGATCTCATTGAACGCGGCCGCTATTATTGATACTGCAGTAGGTGGTAATTGCTTCAGCAGCTCATTTGTTAGAAGGTCTGGTCCTCCAGCCTTCTTTCCGTTTAATTCTTCGAGCTGTTTTGTAACTTCTGCTGTCGTGATCGGTTGAATATGGTCATCTTCGGCTCGATTGGCGAGGAATCTTGGAAGTCTCTCGTTGACTAGGCCAATGTGGTCTTCGTCGGCAGGGTCATTCATCGGTGTGAAGTTCTTTGCGAATACATCTGCCAAAGCAAGGTTCTCTGATTATATGGTTGCCCACATGTAGTGGGGGTAACTTCTGTCCGCTTCTTAGTAGAGATTTCGTCATCTTCCCGGCCGATTGGTCTTGTAATCGTAGCAGTGCAATCTTATCTGCCCAGACTTGATTCCTGTGTTTTTCTACTTCTGCCTTAATTTCTCGCTGCAGTCGATTAACTAGGCGCTTTGTGGCTGGATTGCGCGTTGCCTGCCATTCTCTGAATGCTCGGTTTTTTTTCCTGATGGCTGCTATGATAGGTGGAGGCAGTTGGTGAGTCTTTGGTGGTGTAGGCCGTTTCGGAGGTGTAGATTCTGTTGCAGCGTCTAGTGCTTTAGATGTTAGATATAATAGAGTAGCTTCTGCTCCAGCTGTCTCTAGGTCTGGTGTATCCAGAAGGTCTCTTTCAAGCAGTTGACGATGTATTTCCCAGCCGATTCCTCGAATATCAAGATAGTGTCTAGGCGGTTTATTGATGCCGACGAGGTCGACATCGAAGATGACAGGTTCGTGGTCAGATGTAAGGGCCCTTCTGGTAGTGGCAGTAACACCATTGCGAAATTCCTTAATAATGGCTAAATCCAGCACGTCACTCTGGCCTCTGTTCGGAAAGCAAATGGGATCATATGGTCCCACGATTATAGCGTGGTTTCTTTCTGCAAGTCGCAGGAGACGACGTCCGCTGATGTTAGTGATGCGGCAGTTCTAGTTAGTATTTTTGGCATTAAGGTCACTAGCAAGAAAAAGATTTCCTTGTTGTGACAGTAGCACCTCAAAGTCTGCTTCTTCTAGATGGCCACGGGGGGGCCTGTACACTGCAACGAATTGTATACGGCCTCTTGATGTCTGGACTGCAACCAATGTGGCTTCTACTGTGGCTAATGCTGGAAGTGGCAGTTGGTAATGCATCAAGGAATTTCTTACATATTCTGTTCCTCCACTAGCAGTCGGCCGGTCCGTCCGGAAACAGCTGCAGTTGGCGACTCGTACTTGGATGTCGGGTTTCAAATGTGTGTCGGTGACCAGGCACACGTCGATTCTTTCATCTTGGAGGAATTGACGGAACTCTCCTACTTGATTGCCAATTCCATTGGCGTTCCACGTGCACACAGTCAGCCCAAATCTAGCTGCCATATTGGGTGGTGGAGGTTAGCTTTGGAATAGCCTGTAGGGCAACTTGAACTTCAGCAGAAATCCGTTGCGGAATAGTAGCCATGATAGCCCGAAGGGCATCGGTGAGAGCTTTCGTCAAGACTTGCACGACTGAGGTCAGATTAAACTCTTGGCGGGAAGTGTTGTGTTGTGCCTGAGTTGTTGGCGATCCGGCACTGATTATGTGCTGCTGGGGTGCAGCAATGGTCGGAGGAGGTGGAGCTGGGCGATGGGGAGTAAACTGAGTACGCCTATGGTGGTATAGGTTGATTCTCTGTATGCCTGCAGTGGAGACATTGGCCTTAGAGGATGAAGCATTATTGGTGTTGGTTGTTGCTACATTTGTATTTCTCTTGGCAGCTGCAATAGCAGCACAAGTGAGACCCTGGTGACTAGTTGCCTTGTCTAGTCCTATAGGCTTTAATGGCTTTACAGCCAAGGTAGCTAGCAGGACCAGCTTTGTTGCAAAGGACACATGTGGGAGGAGTGTCTTTGTCCTTAGGCAATCTTTGGAAGTGTGTTCTTGGCCACACTTCACACACTTGAAGGGCATTGCACAGTGTCTGGCTACACGGCCAATGCCTTGGCATCGATAGCAGATGGTGAGACCACGTTTGCCCCGAGGTTCCTCAATTGTGACGTCTGTGTTGGCTATGATCTTCATTGTCAGTAATTTTCGGTTATCTGGTGTGTTGGAGAGCACTACCATAAAGAGAGGGGTGTCTTTATGAGTTCTAGGCGATTGTACTCTGGAGATTGACCTGGGGACAATTCCGATGGCTTCCAGTTCTTCCCTTAGGTCATCGCACGAGAAACTGAAGGGAAACCCTCGAATGACTTTTTTGATGGGCTTGTCAGGCCTTGCCTTTTTGAAATTTCCTCTGTGACTTTCCTAAAATCCGTAGTAGTTGCGGTTTGAAGCTTATAGAGGCCTTTACCAGCTGTTCTGAATTGGAAAGGGTTGCTAAGAAGGCCCTTAATAGTTTGCATTAGTATTTTATACGCCTCCTTGAATTCAATGATGATAGGAGGAGGTTTCTGTGCTTTTGTAGAAGTCTGGGCCGTGGTGGCCAAGGTATCACTTTGGTCGGTTGGTTCAGCGTCCATAGCGGCGAAAGAGCTGTTTGTTTGATATAGGAGCAGCACTCGCAATCTTTCGGGCAGGAGCCATCCGAGTGGCTGGAATGAATCCCTCCTCATCGGCGATGGGGCGAGACTTCCTGTGTCGGCTTTCGCTAGCTGACGAGTTCGGGGTTGTCTCGTCCGTCTTTTTCCTCTTGGTAGGTCCAGGAAGTTCTTCTGCTGGTGTAGAACACATGATAGTCGTTAACATCAAGTCGGTAAGAAGCTTCAATCTTTCATTTGGATCTTTTGGATCTTGCTCGGCTTGGTTGGACGTTGCATTGCCAGTGTAATGCAAGTCAGTGTCTCTTTTGGCGTCGAGTTCTTGCTTCTTCTTCGAAGCCTCGGACGAGCGGGGCGCCTTTCGCGTGTCAGACATAGTGCCAATAAAGGCGAAGAGATTTGCACATAAAGGAAGAAAAGCTAGCCTTGGCCTCTTTGAGCGCGGGCTTGTCCCATGCGAAGGGGGCCCTGACTCGCAAAATCCCTCACTATCGGTCCCTAGGTGCGCAGTGTTTTATTCCTGAAGAAAGCACTGCACAACCAACAGATACAGGAACACGACCGCGTGTGAGCTCCTGAGGGCGGGCGGCCGTCCTAAATCCCTTTCCCCCGCGAGGCGTTCTCTCCGCGGTCCGCGCCCGCGGCCACGCGTCGCCTGTCGCTGAGAGGCTGGCGTCGGCGTCTGTGGTGGCGTCGGTGTAACTGCCTCGTCCGCCCTGGTCGCTCGTTCGTTTTCTTTGCTGAGCCTCTTTTTAATTAGACTCAGTGCTGGTCCCCATGCCTTGCTGAGGTTATAGCCGCAATCTCTGTTGATGAGTCCGTCCCTGGTACGAATTTCGATAGCCTCTCTAACGACGCTGTCCCAGTATTTAGATGTCTGTGCCAAGACCCTGGTATGTTGGTAGTCCATTTCGTGATTTTCGGACAAACAGTGTTTTGCGAGTGCCGACTTGTTGGGGTACATAAGTCGATTGTGTCTCTGATGTTCCTGGCAACGATCTTCGATGGTGCGTAGTGTCTGTCCAATGTAAGTCTTCCCACACTCACAGGGAATCTCGTATACACCGGCGTTCCGCAAACCGAGATCGTCTTTGACACTTTCCAATAATGCTCGTGTTTTATTGGGCGGGCAAAAGACAGTTCGTACTCGGCGTTTCCTCAATATTCGTCCTATTTTCCCCAATAGTGCTCCAATATACGGTGTATAGGCGGTGGCTGTCTGTTCCTCCGTGACCTCGTCCATCTCTACACGCTGTTCTGTAGAGGTGGGGTGAAGAGCGAGTCTGATCTGCCATTCCGAGTACCCGTTTTTCCGGAATACAGTTTTGAGGTGTTCCAGCTCATGGGGCAGTCTCTCTGCGTTCGAGATGGTGCGTGCCCCGTGCACCAGTGTTTTTAGTGCCCCATTCCTCTGCGAAGGGTGGTGGCAGCTATTTGCATGCAAATACAGGTCGGTGTGCGTTTTCTTCCTGCATACCCCATGGCCCAGGGTGCCATCCGCTCTTCTTTTGACCATGACGTCCAGGAATGGTAAACTTCCTTCTGCTTCGATCTCCATAGTGAATTTCATGTTCGGATGTATGGAGTTCAGGTGTGTAAGGAAGCCTAGGAGCTTGTCCCTTACATGGGGCCGTATCACGAACGTGTCATCAACATAACGTAGAAAACATGTATGTTTCCATTTGGATGACGCCAAAGCTTCCTCCTCGAAATACTCCATATAGAAATTAGCGGCCACAGGTGAAAGTGGTCTCTCCATTAAACAGAAAATACGTGGAGGTCAGAACGTGCCTGAAAAGGTCAGTCGTCTTCTCGTAAAATTTCTGTGCAGTGAGCTCAACTGACTCTCGAAGAGGCACTCTGGTGAATAACGAGACAATGTCAAAACTCACCAGGACATCTGAGTCTTTCAGCTTGAAGTTCTCGAGACGTTTTACGAAATCTATAGAATTCCGAACGTGATGAGGGTATTAACCCACGTAAGGGCTTAGTAGTTCTGCCAGGTATTTGGCCAGCAAATATGTAGGTGCCATAATGTTGCTGACAATTGGGCGTAACGGCACCCCTTCTTTGTGGACTTTAGGGAGTCCATAAAGTCTTGGCGGTACAGGTCCTTGAGGTGTCAATTTCTTGGCGACACTCTCTGGTAAATACGCGTCCTTGAGAAGAGCCCTAGTCTTGTTCTCCACGTTCTTTGTGGGGGTCAGCGTTGATCTTCCAAAAGATTCGCCACTTAGCAGGCTCTGAATCTTCTCAATATAGTCCTTTTGGGAAAGTAGCACTGTAGCACTGCCTTTGTCAGCTGGTAAGACGACAGTCTCAGGGCTCTGTTTCAGGGCTCGAATGGCTGCCCTCTCCCTGCTGGTAATATTCGACTTGATCGGTTTAGTTCTCTTCAGAGCACGGCAGGTTTCCCGGCGCACTTCTTCAGCTGCTTCAGGTGGTAGTCGCGCACCAACTTGTTCAACTGCACTGACGATGTCCGCTAACGGCGTGAACCTAGGTGAGAGCGCAAAATTAAGTCCCTTCTCCAGAACAGAGACTGCATCACCAGTCAGCTCAATGTTCGTGAGATTGATGACCGTCTTGGGTGGGGCGTCCAGCGATGGTCTGTCAGAGATACGAAGGTCTTGACACAGACATCTAAATACTGGGACAGCGTCATTAGAGAGGCTATCGAAATTCGTACCAGGGACGGACTCATCAACAGAGATTGCGGCTATAACCCCAGCAAGGCATGGGAACCAGCACTGAGTCTAATTAAAAAGAGGCTCAGCAAAGAAAACAAACTAGCGATCAGGGCGGACGAGGCAGTTACATCGACGCCACCACAGACGCCGACGCCAGCCTCTCAGCGACCGCCGACACGCGGCAGCGGGCGCGGACCGCGGAGAGATCTCCTCGAGGGGGAAGCGGATTTAGGACGGCCACCCGCCCTCAGGAGCTCAGTGCGTCAGCGCACCTGACGATGGCGACATGTTTGATCGCCGAAATATTGTGCCCGTTGGACACTATGGACCGGCAGTACACCCGTGGACTGTTCGTGCATTATGGTTATTGGCTTGTGTGTACAAAGCATCTATTTTTAGTGTTTCCCACATTGACATCACGAATATTAATTTTTTTTAAGTCACACCGTATCTACAATGTCTACAATGTTTAATGCTTTTATGTTCATTGCTAATAAGATATGATGTAGTGTACTGCTTAGTTAAATCAGAAATATTTTATTTAAGTGTTTTTTTCTTTTTCTTTTTTTTTCTTTGTTTTTTTGGTCTGTTAAGGAGCAGTTACTTTAGACTGTGGAATTCGTAATACAATGTTACCTTTCTGCAGACATATCACTGATGTTATATAGCTTTTATTCATGTGTGGTGTTACATGTGCTTGCTTGGATACTGCACTGTTGTGATGCAGTTACAGTTCCTTTTTCTGTTTTTAGTATCCTATTCACCCCCTCCTCTGATACCTACTTCTAATAGCACATTTCCTACCTCTCCAACTCACTATTATTCTTACGTCAACCAGCCAAACATGCAAGAAGTTTTATATAAATAGCCTCTAAGTCAAGTCAAGGTTAACTGCATATGCTGGAAATTCTGACATCTCCCTGTGCTTAGTTAACAGCCTTGTAATAAATAAGATCTGTATCTCTTGTCATTAAGATAGTTTATAAACACACACACACACAAATCTATTTAAGCTATGTAACACCAAAGTGGCTAGCATTACTACTAAAGGGCAATTACTGTATTTTATACAAGTGTAATGCATTTTTACATTTCCACATGCATATTATGGTAATTATATATTTTATTATTTTTTACTCTATTTCATAAATATTGCACTGTGACTGCAGTCTCATGTTTTCTAGCCACATAGGTCCCTCCCATCCATCCACACACCCTATCCCCTCTCAATGCAGCCCCCTCCCGTGTCTTCTGGTCTCTCTCCCCTTCTATCATCCCCTTCTTTCCGCCCTGCCAGCATTAGTATTATTATTCTTCTGAGTCATCAGCCTTCTGACTGGTTTGATGCAGCCAGTCACGAATTCCTCTCCTGTGCCAACCTCTTCGAGTAGCACTTGCTACCTACGTCCTCTATTATTTGCTGGGGGTATTCCAGTCTTTGCCTTCCTCTAAAGTTTTTGTCCTCTAGTACAATGAAAGCCATTTCCGGATGTCTTAACAGATGTCCTATTATCCTGTCCCTTCCCCTTGTCAGTGTTGTCCAATATTCCTTTTATCTCCAATTCTCTGCAGAGCCTCCTCGTTCCTTACCTTATCAGTCCACTCAATTTTCAACAATTGTCTGTAGCACCACATCTCAGATGCTTCGATTCTCTTCTGTTCCAGTTTTCCCTCAGTCAGTGTTTCTCTACCATACAATGCTGTGCTGCAGACGTACATTCTCAGAAATTTCTTCCTAAAATTAAGGCCTATGTTAGATACTAGTAGACTTCTCTTGGTCAGGAATGCTCTTTTTGCCAATGCTAGTCTCCTTTTGATGTCCTTGCTCCATCCTTCACTACTTATTTTGCTGCCTAAGTAGTAGAATTCCTCAACTTCTACTTCATGCCCATCAGTCCTGATGTTAAGTTTCTCGCTATTCTCATTTCTGCTACTTCTCATTACTCTCCTCTTTTTACTCTCAATCCATATTCTCTACTCCTTAGACCATTCCATTTGGCAGACAATGTAATTCTTCTTCAGTTTCACTCAGGAAAGCAATGTCATCAGCGAATCTTATCATTGATATCCTTTCACCTTGAATTTTAATTGCACTCCTGAACCTTTCTTTCATTTCTGTCATTTGTTTTTCGATATTCAAATTGAGCAGGTGGGGAGAAAGACTACATCGCTGTCTTACACCCTTTTTAATCCGAGTACTTAGTTCTTGGTCGTCCACTCACATTATTCCCTCTTGGCTCTTGTTCATAGTGTATGTTATCCGTCCCACCCTATAGCTTGCCCCTATTTTTCTCAGAATTTCGAACATCTTGTACCGTTTTACGTTGTCGAACACTTTTTCCAGGTCGACAAATCCTACGAACATTTCGTGATTTTTCTTTAGCCTTGCTTCCATTATCAACCGCAACATCAGACTATCAAACTGATAGTCATGTAACACATCCTCAATTTTTTCCATTCTTCTGTATATTATTCTTATAAGCAACTTGGATGTCTGACCTGTTAATAATAATTCTCGCACTTGTCAGCTCTTGCTATCTTCGGAGTCGTGTGGATGATGCTTTTCCGAAAGTCAGGTGCTATGTCGCCAGACTCATACATTCTACACACCAACGCGAATAATCGTTTTGTTGCCACTTCCCCCAATGATTTTAGAAATTATGATGGAAATTTATCTATACCTTGTGCCTTATTTGATCTTACGTCTTCCAAAGCTCTCTTAAATACTGATTCTAATACTGAGTCCTCTGTCTCTTCTAAGCCGACTCCTGTTTTTCCTTCTATCACATCTGACAAATCTTCTACCTCATAGAGACCTTCAATGTACTCTTTCCAACTACCCGCTCTCTCCTCTGTATTTAACAGTGGGATTCGCGTTGCATTCTTAATCTTCCCTCTCTTGTCTTTAATTTCAATGAAGGCTGTTTTGACTTTCCTAAACACTGAATCGGTCCTTCCGACAATCATTTCATTTTCGGTTTCTTTACATTTTTCAAGCAGCCAGTTTGTCTCAGCTTCCCTGCACTTCCTGTCAGTTTCATTCTTCAGCAACTTATTTTTCTGTGTTCTTGAATTTCACTGAACATTTTTGCTCTTCCTTCTTTCATCGATCAGCTGAATAATTTCGTCTGTTACCTTTGGTTTCTTTGCAATTATCTTCTTTGTACCTGACTTGTAGGAACTGTAAACGAATGGTAAGATGTTGGGCTAACATTAAGTAGGACATTCTGTAAAACAAATTTATGAACAATCAATTCTTATTCAACAGTTATTAAAAATATGTAGTCCTATTTATATTTTCTTCTTTTGAAGGATAGCCATTAAAATGCTTACTCTTAATAGTTTTTATATTGATCTATCAAAGGTAATATACCGGTGATAAAATAGTACCAGATTTGAGCCCAAAGCAATTATAATATCAATTAAAAGTTTCAACTCAAGCTTGATTGCTACTTGCGATAAAAAATTTAAAATCACCAATGCTCTCTTAAAATGCATGTAACGACCCTTAAACAAATTTGTAATAATAAACTGACAGCAGCGCAAATCTAAAAACAATATTCACATGAATCCAATTTAGTAAAAGCACTTGAAATACCAACAACCATTTACAGTGGGATCGCTTTATCGCAAGATCTGTACATACCAATTTTTCAAGTGCCACAATGTGAAATTTACTTGTTTACTGTGCAAGAGTACTGAACACTTTTAAAAGAAGTTGAGACTATACCTTTACTTATTTTTATCACTTAAACACTGACCTACAGAATTTTCCCTGACAAATACTACTCAAGCTTAACCTACTCATTTATTACCCACAATATACAAGCCCAACGCAATCTGACTTCCAGAAATTAACACAAGAGAGTGGCCCTGAACTGCAGGAAATACTAACAATAATAAAAGTCAAAAAAATATGAAATTAAAGAAATATGAAACTACCGCCAACTCTGTTAATTGCCTCAAATCATTTCAATCATGAACCCCATTTTTTATAAGTCTCTTACCTCACAGAAAATTTTCTTAACACGAACTACAGCAATTACAGCATTCACAAGGGCAGCGTGCATGCCAGAAACACGTAGACCTGTGTTGTCTTTAATGGCTTAAGATATCTCTTATCCTGAAGGCTGGCCATAACACTGGTCTCTGTCCATGTCTCTTCAGCACTCATTGTGTCTTGCTAGTAGCTGCATGTGTCCTGTCTTGTTAGTAGTCGCTACACAGTATGGAAGGAATGCGGCTGACTTGATCTTTCGTGCCGATGTACCAACGTCTTTCGTTGATGGCGGCACCGTGAAAGATTTTGCAGTTTCTTCCTTGCTGTAACTATTTTGGTTGAACACACGCTTCAGATGCTAAAATTCAGATTTTAGATGGTCGTCGTTAGAAATGATCCAGACCCTATGAACTAACGTATACAGGATTGCTTTCCTGAAAACTGTTGGAACTGAAGTATCAGTCAGAGTGCGTAGTTCTCCTGAACACTGAATGACCAAGTCGGCCTCCTGTCTTCCGCTCAACTAAGACATCCGAGGGCGGACCTTTGCTGTCTCTCTCCAACTCGACACTACATTTAATGTTAAGATGGACACCTTTCATGTGGTCGACGAACAGATCTCAGAGACAGTGGGGATCCCATGGATGTGCAATGTGTCATCTCAAAATATTCATTCCTGAGCAGGAAGTACGCTGCCGTTAAGGCAAGGATGAAGACCTTCTCAGGTAGAAACTGTTGTGTCAAACATCCAGAGTGTCTTATACCGTCAACCTCGTAAAAGGATATCGAACGTCCAGACTAACCATTATGTTGTTTTGCCCTATCTTTATTTTCGCAACAAATGACAGTGAGTTCACAACGTGATGTTAGCAGTGTCCCAGGTTGGGTGCTGATTACTCTGACAGACATTTTGCCAGTCTACAGGTGGATGAAGACTGCACTAACCTCAACAAACATTTTCCTTTCGTATTTTCGGCAGCCTATAAAATTTGGGAGGTTTGGCGGAACGCGATATTCATATCTGCGTCACTTCTTCTGGTAGACACAGTCTTTTATTAACTTCCGTGTGTTTCTGGCGATGGTCTGTGTTGGATCGCGAATAAGTTTCCGATATGTGTCATTTTCTACCAATTGGAGCGCCTTCACGTTGTAGTCTTCGGTGTTTAGGACCACAGTGGGATGTGTTTTACCGGCTGGCAAGGCAACCAATCCTTCATTCTGATGTTATATTCGTAAGCTATGCCGTTAACAGCGCCTTGTATCGGATTTAGGTGGCCTACCTTCCGCTAGGATACGGCTAGTAGTCAGTCTAAAATGCTCAGATGCGTTGCACGAAAGACACCTAATGCACTGATCTGTTCCACTAACAGTATCGAGCCGGCTGTCCTGGCCGAGCGGTTCTAGGCGCTTCAGTCTGGAACCGAGCGACCGCTACAGTCGCAGGTTCGAATCCTGCTTCGGGCATGGATGCGTGTGATGTCCTTAGGTTAGTTAGGTTTAAGTAGTTCTAAGTTCTAGGGGACTGATGACCTCAGAAGTTAAGTCCCATAGTGCTCAGAACCATTTGAACCATTTTTGAGTTACGCCCATTAAAGACAACATAGGTCTTCAAGTTCCTATCATGTATGGTTGTGTTGTTGTGGTCTTCAGTCCTGAGACTGGTATGATGCAGCTCTCCATGCTAATCTATCCTGTGCAAGCTCCTTCATCTCCCAGTACCTACTGCAACTTACATCCTTCTGAATCTGTTAGTGTATTCATCCCTTGGTCTCCCTCTACGATTTTTACCCACCGCGATGCCCTCCAATGCTAAATTTGTGATCCATTGATGCCTCAGAACATGTCCTAATAACCGGTCCCTTTTTTTTGTCAAGTAGTGCCTCAAACTCCTCTTCTCCCCAATCCTATTCAATACCTCCTCATTAATTACGTGATCTACCCACCTAATCTTCAATATTCTTCTGTAGCACCTCATTTCGAAAGCTTCTATTCTTTTCTTGTCCAAACTACTTATTGTCCATGTTTCACTTCCATACATGGCTACACTCCATACAAATACTTTCAGAAACGACTTCCTGACATTTAAATCTATACTCGATGTTAACAAATTTCTATTCTTCAGAAACGCTTTCCTTGCCATTGCCAGTCTACATTTTATATCCTCTCTAATTCGACCATCATCAGTTATTTTGCTCCCCAAATAGCAAAACTCATTTACTACTTTAAGTGTCTCATTTCCTAATCTAATTCCCTCATTATCACCCGACTTAATTCGACTACATTCCATTATCCTCGTTTTGCTTTTGTTGATGTTCATCTTATATCCTCCTTTCAAGACACTGTCCATTCCGTTCAACTGCTCTTCCAAGTCCTTTGCTGTCTCTGACAGAATTACAATGTCATCGGCGAACCTCAAAGTTTTTATTTCTTCTCCCTAGATTTTAATACCTACTCCAAATTTTTCTTTTGTTTCCTTTACTGCTTGCTCAATATACAGATTGAATAACATCGGGGAGAGGCTACAACCCTGTCTCACTCCCTTCCCAACCACTGCTTCCCTTACATGCCACTCGACTCTTATAACTGCCATCTGGTTTCTGTACAAATTGTAAATAGCATTTCGCTCCCTGTATTTTACCCCTGCCACCTTCAGAATTAGAAAGAGAGTATTCCAGTCAACATTGTCAAAAGCTTTCTATAAGTCTACAAATGCTAGAAACGTAGGTTTGCCTTTCCTTAATCTTTCTTCTAAGATAAGTCGTAAGGTCAGTATTGCCTCATGTGTTCCAACATTTCTACGGAATCCACACTGATCCTCCCTGAGGTCGGCTTCTACCAGTTTTTCCATTCGTCTGTAAATAATTCGTGTTAGTATTTTGCATCTGTGACTTATTAAACTGATAGTTCGGTAATTTTCACACCTGTCGACACCTGCTTTCTTTGGGATTGGAATTATTATACTCTTCTTGAAGTCTGAGGGTATTTCGCCTGTCTCGTACATCTTGCTCACCAGATGGTAGAGTTTTGTCAGGACTGGCTCTCCCAAGGCCGTCAGTAGTTCTAATGGAATGTTGTCTACTCCCGGGGCCTTGTTTCGACTCAGGTCTTTCAGTGCTCTGTCAAACTCTTCACGCAGTATCGTATCTCCCATTTCATTTTCATCTACATCCTCTTCCATTTCCATAATATTGTCCTCAAGTATATCGCCCTTGTATAGACCCTCTATATACTCCTTCCACCTTTCTGCTTTCCCTTCTTTGCTTAGGACTGGGTTTCCATCTGAGCTCTTGATATTCATAGAAGTGGCTCTCTTTTCTCCAAAGGTCTCTTTAATTTTCCTGTAGGCTGTATCTATCTTACCCCTAGTGCTGCCACCTTCACAGAGGATACCATCATGTATGGTATCCTCTGTGAATGTGGCAGCATTTAATAGATCCGACTGTTTGCACTATTTTTGAACGCTGTGCAGAGAATTCAGGACATATTGCACAAATAGAACTTGTAGTCGACTGTGGCTGAACATTGCCTAGAAAACGTGAGTAAAATACACTATGTGACCAAAAGTATTCGGACACCCCCAAAAACATACGTTTTTCATAGGTGCATGGTGCTGCCAGCTACTGCCAGGTACTCCATATCAGCGATCTCAGTAGTCATTAGACGTCGTGAGAGAGCAGAATGGGGCGCTCCGCTTAACTCACGGACTTCAAACGTCGTCAGGTGACTGGGTGTCACTTGTGTCATACATGTGTGCGCGAGATCTCCACACTCCTAAACATGAGTTTAAAATTCTGAAGTTTCATGTTCGTAGTAGTGAGCTTCTTTAAACTGGAGAGGATCTTTGCTAAATAATTCATAGTTTTTAAATCACAGCGTCCTGGATAGATGACTTCAGTCTGCCTCGTGCCTTCTATAGCACGCTTGTCGGCGTTGCCAGTTAAGGGTGTGCGACTAACACGGATACCGATCTCTGAGAATACACTGCTTACGGTGCAGTTACGCCCATGCTGCTAGAAAGAAAATGCGCCAGAAGCTCCGACGTATATTCTACTGTTCTTGCGAAGTTTGAATAAAGGTGTTCAACACCGCCGTGAGTCCAATGAAATAAACCTGGTCTTCAATTCCTTAACCATTTGCATATGAGTTCCTTCAACAGTTTCCGTCATTCACATGTAGAAGGCCACACCAACAGCATGCGTCTTGAAGACGATACAAAACACGACTGCAAACGACGCTCCATCCCAGACAGTCGGTCTAGTGGCTAGCGTTGCTGCATCTAGGTCCCGGGTCCCGGTTTCTATTCCTGGCTGGGGCGGGAATTTTCTCCACCCAGGGACTGGGTGTTTGTTCATCCTCATCTTCTCATCAACGTTCGGGAAAGTGGTGGGACCGGGCTGCTTAAAATGTGTGTGAAATCTTATGGGACTTAAGTGCAAAGGTCATCAGTCCCTAAGCTTACACACTACTTAACCTAAATTATCCTAAGGACAAACACACACAGCCTCTGCCGGGACCAGCCGTACAGTCCATGACTGCAGCGCCTGAGACCGCTCGGCTACTCCCGTGCGGTGGAACTGGTCTGCGTAAAGATTGGGAATTTGAACGGGCGCAGATAATTGCTCAGTTGAGCGCTCCACGAACCAAACATCGTCACCATCGCCCATCGCAATAAATCTTTTACATTACTTATAGTAATGACGGCATGGCTGATTTTATAGTGGTACCCAAGTAAGAAGACAGGTGGTGGGGGGGTACGTTCAGTTGCGAGAATCACTTACATGTTTCAACCAATAGCGTGCACGCCCCCGGTAGCTGAGTGGTCAGCGTGACAGTTTGCCAATCCTAAAGGCCCGGGCTCGATTCCCGGCTGGGTCGGAGATTTTCTCCACTCAGGGACTGGGTGTTGTGTTGTCCTAATCATCATCATTTCATCCCCATCGACACGCAAGTCGCCGAAATGGAGTCAAAACGAAAGACTTGCACCTAGCGAACGGTGTACCCGACGGGAGGCTCTAGTCACGCGACATTTATTTATTTACCAATAGCGTCATACTTCCGCGTCTCAATGTAGTGTGCTCATCGCTGTGCGTATAGAACGTGTAGCATTGATTTCCATGTTAGTTTAGGTATGGTGATGGTCCTTAGTTATTGTGGTGTTCATCATGGGTATTGTAAAAGAGGCGTGACAAGAATTTGCTAATAAGCTACAGCGGTATTACTCTCAGCACATAACTTGCTCTACAGAGAATCAGGAACAGAGACTGAACGCGACGCTCACCACAGCATTGCCAGATAGCGAGGAAGTCAGAAACTGGAACAGAAATGACACACTAGGGATGCACTTCTCTGCGCGTAACGTACCACACACCCGCCTTATTACTTCCTCAGCACTATGGCAAAAGGGGCAGCGGCCTTGCTTGGAGCTAGACCTGTCAGATATGTATGCTTTCGAAGTAAAATACACTTTTATTATACAAGATTTCACAAAAGTTTAGAAAATAGCGCATCTACTGAAGACGCCAACGTAAAACAATTTCATGAGATACTGCGGTAGACTCGCTATACGGTGCCATAAACTGCCCTCTATAACCGCTACAGTTCGACGATCGATAACAATAGCAGTAATATGCAAATTAATAAGAATTAATAAGACGCCACGCAACACTAAATCTCCACTTCAGTTTCCACTTGCAGAATCATTGAGTTCAATGCCGAAGTAGTTGGAATACTGGCATAAGCTGGCGGCCGTGATTTTAAGCCTGGTAGCATGGAGTGTTGCGATGGTAAACTAGTGATCTCAATCCGTATTTTTGAATGAAAACAGGCAAAAATACAGAATTACACTTTATCACAAATTCCTATTATTCTTTTAACACATCCACTGACAATGGTGTTGTACATCATAAGAGCAATGGCCACACTGTGGTGAGAATTCTACCCTGAAAACATGTAAATCGGCTTCTTTAACTTAACGCAGTGGATACAAATGGCACAGTATGACCTTATGGAGACAGGCACAGCGTTTAGCTGTACTTCATATTTCTTAATCTATTGCCTGACTTACATGGGATGCTTGAAGTAAGAGATTTAATTGAAAGCTTTGGATTTATAAAGTCGTACTTTTACATTAAGGATATTTGAACTGCGTATGAAACAACATTCTTAACTGATACTGTCCCTTACTAAATGAAGACATGAAAGTAATTTATCAGACAAAGCGTGCTTCTTTGAGAACAATGGAAAGGGTTTTATAAGACTGTGCGTGATCCATCATGCTGCGACAGAGATGAGAGTTGCTAAGGGCAAAGAACAAGAGATAAAGTTGGTATTTATAATCATTCACAGAAATTTGCGGTACTGATAAACTTACAATATCATTAATCGATTTGCAAGGGACAGGAGCAGAACGAGAGAGAAAATTATATTAGTCACAGTTACTGAAGCAAGCTAACGGACACAGTGGTCAACCAAAAACAGGGTGGTGTAGGGAACTTACCTTATGACACACGTGGCAAAGATTTCAGCAATTCGGAAATAGTTTGACACATAGAACTGTGACTACTAACACGCTCTGTTCGCGACCTAACATAGAGTGCACCAGCCAGCAGTTACATTGCGTCTCAACGCCATTGCCTCGTGGTACAGCTAGACAACGTGCCCCATCGGCCAACAGCACCATCAACCCATCCCGACTGCAGCACGTCCCGCCTACAACTGCCCCCGACAGAACGCAATCTTTTAGTGCACATTCTTGCCTATCACAGGTCTAGCGTCAACCCGCAACACAACTGCCCAATCAGCCCACGTCACAAGCACGCCCTACGCATTCCCTGTTCGCTAGCTTTAACAGACAGATTTTCTACAAAGATGAAGCATCTACAGCGAACATCCAGCAACCATTGGAAACACTCGTCCACAAATTCTGCGGGAAAGATCGCTACAAGTACACGCTCCAAGTCAAATACGCCACGACCGAAAGGACTTTGCCACCGTTTCTATACTTGATGTTGCTCGGAGAAAGCAGAAAATTTGTCTTCGCACACGGCCAAACTAACAAAATGGATTTCATGCTGGACAGGATGATGATCATAAAAGAAACGTTAGGATAAAATAAAATACGTACCTATAAGCATTGGTCCAAGTAGAATGTGACAAAGATGGTACACAAAATGATAAAATACGGTACCTAGTTGATAAAACGTACCATAATGAAAGACATAGTCAAGTAAATGTACGCCTTTCACTAGTGTACGGTCGATAAAGAGCCCAAAGAAAGAGGGCAAGGATAGAGGGACAGCCAGCAACCCTGCAAAGAAATTCTGCGAGTGCCCCCCCCCCCCAACTAAATGAACTTAGGCGCCGGGGCTTCCGGCGACACACAAAGCCCGAAATACGCTCCGCTCAACTTTGACAACTCTGCTTTGCGCATTCATTAGATCGAGAGCCTGTAATGAAGCATTGAGGCCTGCGACTGTGGCAAGGTTTGAGGCGGGAGGTGGTGTGACGGTGGGGATGGGGGTGGGACGCGGAGGGTGGACAGGGAGTGGGGGGAAATTGGCTGCCGCCGGGCTGGCCTGCGGCCACGCCGGCTCTAAT
Source organism: Schistocerca serialis cubense (assembly GCF_023864345.2). NCBI lineage: Eukaryota > Metazoa > Arthropoda > Insecta > Orthoptera > Acrididae > Schistocerca > Schistocerca serialis. Next base: position 611,230,713 of record NC_064638.1, on the reverse strand, counting down.
TATGCCGCCAGCCGCGAGCCGCGTCCAGCCTTGCAAAAATTACCGCCCATCGCCAGTCGTCCCTTCAGTCCTTTGTGGCCGCCCTCAGCGCCGGCGCCGATCACTGTGGCCGCTCAACCTAGGGGGACGCCACGCACGCGTCCACCAAAACTTCCATCTGTGCTGCGCCCATACATGGCCCACAGTGCTTCATTCCTTTTGTTACTTTTTTAATCTTTCGGCAGGTTTGATATATTTTCCTACTCCCCCTAACTTGCGCCAACTTTCTCATATCTGTCTACAAACTGCACATTTGGTAATTTCTTTTAAGTACACTACTGGCCATTAAAATTGCTACACCAAGAAGAAATACAGATGATAAACGGGTATTCACTGGACAAATATATTATACTAGAACTGACATGTGATTACATTTTCACGCAATTTGGGCGCATAGATCCTGAGAAATCAGTACCCAGAACAACCACCTCTGGCCGTAATAACGGTCTTGATACGCCTGGGCACTGAGTCAAACAGAGCTTGGATGGCGTGTACAGGTACAGCAGCCCATGCAGCTTCAACACGATACCACAGTTCATCAAGAGTACGGACTGGCGTATTGTGACGAGCCAGATGCTCGGCCACCGTTGACCAGGCGGTTTCAATTGGTGAGAGATCTGGAGAATGTGCTGGCCAGGGCAGCTGTCGAACTTTTTCTGTATCCAGAAAGGCCCGTACAGGACCTGCAACATGCGGTCGTGCATTATCCTGCTGAAATGTAGGGTTTCGCATGGATCGAATGAAGGAATAGAGCCACGGGTCGTAACACATCTGAAATGTAACGTCCACTGTTCAAAGTACCGTCAATGCGAACAAGAGGTGACCGACATGTGTAACCAATGGCACCCCATACCATCACGCCTGGTGATAGGCCATTATGGCGATGACGAATACACGCTTCCAATGTGCGTTCACCGCGATGTCGCCAAACACGGATGCTACCATCATGATGCTGTAAACAGAACCTGGATTCATCCGAAAATATGACGTTTTGCCATTCGTGCACCCAAGTTCGTCGTTGAGTACACCATCGCAGGCGATGTCTGTGATGCACCGTCAAGGGTAACCGCAGCCATGGTCTCCGAGCTGATAGTCCATGCTGCTGCAAAAGTCGTCGAACTGTTCGTGCAGATGGTTGTTGTCTTCCAAACGTCCCCATCTCTTGATTCAGGGATCGAGACGTGACTCCACGGTCCGTTACAGCCATGCGGAAAGATGCCTGTCATCTCGACTGCTAGTGATACGAGGTCGTTGGGATCCAGCACGGCGTTCCGTATTACCCTCCTGAACCCACCGATTCCATATTCTGCTGACAGTCATTAGATCTCGACCAACGCAATCGAGATAGGTTACAATCCGACCTTTATCAAAGTCGGAAACGTGATGGTACGCATTTCTCCTCTATAGGAGGCATCACAACAACGTTTCATCAGGCAACGCCGGTCAACTGCTGTTTGTGTATGAGAAATCGGTTGGAAACTTTCCTCATATCAGCACGTTGTAGGTGTCGCCACCGTTGCCAACCTTGTATGAATGCTCTGAAAAGCTAATCATTTGCATATGACAGCATCTTCTTCCTGCCGGTTAAATTTCGCATCTGTAGCGCGTCATCTTCGTGGTGTAGCAATTTTAATGGCCAGTATTGTAATACACGGACATGAAAAAATACGTGAGATAAGCAACTGATACAGATTGCGGTTGTATCGTGCATAGAAGGTCAGTTCAGTGGGATTCTCCATAGAGTCTAACGCATGTATGTGCTTAAATGGAATGTCTTGATTCCAAATCCCAGACAGCGTTTCTAGCGGACAGCGTGGCATTAGAGATATGAAAAGCTTGGGTATATTGCTTACGACCTCAGTCATCACACCATCTACTACTGTTTGTGATCCTTCTCAATCAACCATTGTCTACAGCCCAGTGGATATATCACCGACCCTCTGACATTGCATCGAGACAGAATGCGTTACAAATACTGGAGAAATATCTAGCGATGGCGGCGTGAGGGAGTTGCAAATACCGGTTTCATACCACGCTCCTTTGCCGAATCGCTTTCAAAATGCGGCAATTTTATTATGAGTTTGCACCGTCGGCGACGTGTTGGTATGATACTATATAGTCCTGCGACCACCGTCTCGGTATTTTTCCGGAGAAACCAATTCATTCGGAGATAATGGCATACCTCGATTTATAAAGCAAGTATAGCTTTTAATATGGATGCTTGTGTGCACATGTAGAACCATGACCGCTTGTGACAGTAACATCGGGTGTTTTGACATCTGGCGCTACAGTCTGGAACCGCGCGACCGCTATGGTCGCAGATTCGAATCCTGCCTCGGGCATGGATGTGTGTGATCTCTTTAGGTTAGTTAGGTTTAAGTAGTTCTAAGTTCTAGGGGACTGATGACCTCAGAAGTTAAGTCCCATAGTGCTCAGAGCCATTTGAAGAATTTTTTTTTTTTTTGACATCTGGAAGTTTGTAAGACGATTAAACCTCTCTTTCTAAGACACGGTGGCAGCACTCACAGGAAAAAACTTATGAGACATGTCCACCCATCGTTGATTTTCGGTCAGTATTATTTCGTATCGCCAGCGATCAGTTATTGACGAAGTATTGTACTTAGTAAATGAGGGGTGCGTGATACGTTCGCCTTGAGCGTCAGGCTTATAAAGTACATGTTTGTGTTCAGACATGTGCAAAGGAAGGTATGGATTTTACTTAGAGTACCGTGATATCAAAGGGAAGAGTATGTCAAGAATAGTACTGATATTTCTATTTCCAGAGCCATAGCCATCAAGAGGGTTATTTCCGATACTTCGCTCATTGTCGAATGTCGTTCAACTGAGACCGCGATTGTAACATTTAGTTGTAAGTAAAGGGATAATATATATATATATATCCGATTTCTTTGGATGATGATTCTAGCTTTGCTTGCTCAGCCCGCAGCGCCGGTGACATGTGCAGGGGTGATTCACGTTTCCCGTTAACGGTAGGAGCTGTCAGAATGGAGAGGCGTCTTGGAGTGCAGGGATGTAGATGAATTAACTGTGCTGTCCTCTAGACGACCGAGTAGCGAACTAATACTTAGTATGTGTTCGATAGTTTTCGTGATCGCGTGGAAATTTGGGAAGATTGAATATGGAGGTGTGTATGCGCTGGATCGTTATTCCATCCCATGTAAAGTGTTTGGTTGACTGCTTCTGCACATTTCGCGCCTTTATTTAGTTGGGAGAAGATCGATTGTGGTGTGTGCATCTTGCATGCGGAAGACACGCTTGCCAGTTCTCTAGACATGAGAATCACCTTAGTCAACTTTGTAAATTATAGGGGTGATTTGGGATCTGCTACATCATAAACATCGGTATTTTCGAGTGGAAATATCAGTTTTTTTCGAGTTTTCGAGTAAATGTCTTCGCAGATGTGACAAGTTTCTAGTTAATCACTGGTTTACAGCATGCTCCACCTAGCTAAAGTTTTTGGTTTCTAGAGAAATAATTTCCAGTCCATATCTTCGGAATTATATCGCACGAGCGGTACTGCTAAGCAAGCGATATTGATTAGTGTTTGATATCGAAAAGTACCGCGGAAATGGTATGATATTCTAGCAAGCCATGCGAAATTAGATCTGTTCTTGCAATCCCAGAGTCTGTAGATGGGTGTAGAAAAGCAAGCAAGCATGTCTGGACCAGAAACAGTAACATATTTGTGCCGAGGGGGGAAGCGAGGCTGAATTTGTAGAACCGTTCTGAGAGTGACTTCGATCCACTGAGGGTGCTCTGGTCATGCGTTGGGGCGTTGGGGGTGGATGCCCCCCCCCCCCCCCCGGACCTCACAGTAAATACCTAGTGCTGCAAGTATACGTACTGTGCTGTCTGTCTTCACGGTATATGGGTATATGTACAAGTGATGTAAAAGGGCTGACTTCGTATGGTGCAGGATACGAATTGCGTGTTTGCTGGATCGATACGGTATGTGGTGATATACTGATGGGTCAGAGATCAGTTTCACGTTCTAATATTCAAGCTCTTGTCATCGGTGGGAGAGCAGTGTAATTGAGTAAGAGTCTTTCCATATTTCACGATATGTAGGGGCACTTTACATGGTTTAATTATCTGTGTAAACTAGTTTTTTGCTGCAGAAAGTCTCATCTGCAGAAAGAAGAAAACATGCAGATGGTGCTTTCACACCGGGGGCGTCAGTAATTCGGCAGGTAAATTCGATTAAGAGCCAATAATGTTGCTAGATTAATTCACAAGACATCCTTTGCGCCGGGATATAGGCGTATCTACATTTGTGCTTGGATATAAGCGTATCTACAAACTGATTCGAACAAGATGGAGGCAAGGTATTAGTGGAAAATTCTGAGAAAGCAAGTGTTCAAAAACAAATAGAAGCATACCATCCATCTCTGGTGGGGATGCAATCACTCGTCCGCCACTGTGGCATTAGGACATCTCCAGACCTGCAGCTGTAGGATGCAGAAAATTCATGACATTTTTTTCTGTTCTGTATGACAGTGCTTCGAATTCTGTTCACGTAATTGTTCTGAATCGCCCTCATCTTTACTTAGACAGTGATCAATTTCCAAACAAGGAGACTGCTTTAATGATTGAAGGTGTTTACAAAAGCGTGCACAGACTTTTAGCTGTGTGAACGTTTAACGTTTCTGAGTAGTATATTGACAGCAGGACAAACATTCCCCTGTGAAGAGTGAGCCACGCTGGGTATGCAGGCACAGCTAGTCACAGCTCGCATGTTCAGTTAGGAACGTGTGGAACAAAGGATCCTGTGATTTTCTGGTAACCATTTCTGCAGTGTTTGTGAGGGTGAGTCACTAGTCAATTAGATCTTCGCTGGACCGCAGGTAGGAGAGGGCTTGCACGTGCGTGTATGACTTGGTGAATATTTAGATAGACAGACATATGATGTACATATGATGTCAGTATAATTCACGCTCCTGCGCTGGCTGACCATGATAGCTGCGGTTGCTGATACTTCGGGAGCGTTTTTTACGTGCACTGAGTATTTGTGCACTGGATTTTTTCCCTGCTGTTTAAGTGCTGTGAGCATTAGAAAAGCAATGTGGTTTGAGGATTTAGTAGTTGTTTTGCTGTTTGTTGTATTATTTTGTAAACGGGTGTGCAGTGCCGTATTTCGAAAGCTGACGATTAGCAAGCGTGTTTGGGGAGTCTTTTAGATGGAGTCGATGAGCGTGCGCCATTGGAGTGTCTGCACTCTGCAATAGGGTTTTCACTAGCAAGAGGTCGCGTCAGCAACGGTGCCTAGGTGATCACGTATTCTGAGAGGAATTTCTCAGGTGTAAAGTACGAAAGCGATACCGGGGCCTCATGTTTGAGGGACCCGAACGGGCACCTGTGCATGGCTTGGTGGTTGATGGCCGCGTCACTTTGAAGGGTCTGCTGCTAGCCTCCTGTGCGGTCTAGTGGACAGGGGGCGCCTGGCGGCGTCTTTGCGTGTCTGTTGCATTATTTTGCAAGCAGGTCTGTAGGCTGTGCTATGCGTTATTTGGACAATTTACGAGTTGATTTCATGTCTACACATAAGTGTACTGGATTATTTAGGAGCAGTTTGCATGTCTGTATTGAAATGATTTCGGTAATTTAGGAGTTGTTTGCGTGTCAGGAGAGCATTATTTAGGAGTAGTTTACAGGTCTGTGGGCTGCGTGGCGTGACCCCAGGCATGTCAGGGCATGTGTTTCGTATCAGTGTGATAAATATACTATCTCAAATCTATCCCTAAAAATATTCTTGAAAATAAGTAAAGTACACTCTTTCCTCTCTCCAGCAGCCCTGTGCATGCTGAGTCATTTTCCCCTCCAGACAGTCATCTTGTGTTATGTCACGGAATGGAAGAATGCAGCCACTGGGTCTATACCTCGTGGCGACCACACTGTTTCCTGCCGTTTCCCCCACTGTCTTGGATTACATCACGGAATGGACGATAGCACTCCCTGGTGGCAGTACTTTGTACTAGGGGTCAGACCTCATGGCGAACACACTGTTTCCGTCCATCTTAGATATCGATACTTGTGTCATCAGCTGACGCCATGACCATCATCTTGGATAATGTCGCGGAATGGAGGACAGCATCCTCTGGTGGCAGTACTGTGTACTAGGTCATTTGGACTCTGGACTTCGTGGTGAACTCACTGGATGATGGTACTGTCTCTAATTGTTTAAATAAAGACATGAAAAATAAAGACTTGTCGATTTGCCATCAGTTCCTAGGAGGAGGTGGCGGTCAGGTGACTTAGATTAGTGGAGGAAACCCAAGTGACCTTCCTTTCCCGCCATTTTCTTAGGTTAGTAGAGGTTGCATTGTCCTGGTGAAATTTAAACTTCCCACTAGGGGTGTGTGTGGCAGAGGGGAGGGTGTGGCAGGTGGGCATGGCACTTTCCCGCCATCTTGGATAACGGTACTTTCGTCATCAGCTGCCGTCAGGGTCGCCATCTTGGATGACGTCATCAACTGGCGTCACAGACGCCATACGTCATCGCCGCCATCTTGGATAACGATACTTTGGGGTAGAACACGCCTTCGGGTTGGGTATCGTCATCACCGCCTTCTTGAATAATGGTACTTTGAGGTAGAGCCTGCCTTGCCCACACGCCGGCCGGAGTGGCCGAGCGGTTCTAGGCGCTACAGTCTGGGGCCGGGCGACCGCTATGGTGGCAGGTTCGAATGCTGCCTCGGGTATGGATGTGTGTGTTGTCCTTAGGTTAGTTAGGTTTAAGTAGTTCTAAGTTCTAGGGGACTGTGACCTCACAGCCATTTGAACCATTTGAACCTGCCTTGCTCCTACTACCGAGGACACTTAGTTCTATATTTCTCATCTTGGTCGTTGTTCTTGATTGGAATTCGGGAATATTTACTTCGTCTTCTTTGGTGAAGGATTTTCGGAAAAATGTCTTTAATAACTCTACTTTTGTGGCACTGTCATCAGTGACTTCACCGATGTTATCGCGCAGGGAAGGTATTGTTTGTGTCTTGCCACTGGTGTGCTTTATGTGTGACCAGAATCTCTTTGGGTTTTCTGCCAGATTCCGAGACAGAGTTTCGTTGTGTAAATTATTATAAGCATCTGGCATTGAAGTACGCGCTATGTTTCGAACTTCTGCAAAAATTTGCCAATCTGAATTTCGCCTTCTTTTAAATTTGACATACTTTTTTCGTTGCTTCTACAACAGCGATCTGACCCGTTTTGTGTGCCATGGGGGATCAGTGCCACCAGTAATTAATTTATGTCGCATATACCTCTTAAGTGCCGTCGATACTATCTCTTTGAAATAATTCCACATCTTTTCTACGCTTACGTGATCAGATCGGAAGGAGTGGTGACTGTCTCTTAAAAAGGCATTTTTATCAGTTTTTTTTAAATAGACATACTTGCTTTTCTTTTTGATGGTTGTAGGTGTTATGGTATTCAGCCTAGCAGCAACTGTCCTCTGGTCGCTAATCCCTTTAACCGTCATGATACTCCCTATTTGTCCAGGAGGTCAAGTACGCTTTCGCAACCATTTACGCTTCGAGTGGGCTCATGTACTAATTGTTCAAAATAATTTTCTAAGGAAGCATTCAGTACAATTTTGGCTGACGTTTCATGCCGCCGGCTTTAAACGCATAATTTTTCCAGCATGTCGAGGATAGACTGGATTCACCACCGACTATAATTGTATGATATGAGGCTCAAGTTTTCTTTGAACTATTCAGCAACTGTATGTTCTGCGTCTGGGGGGTCGGTAAAACGATCCAATTAATAGTTTAGTCCGTTTTTCAAGTATAACCTCTATACATACTATTTCGCAGGAACTATCTACTTCAATTTCGCTAAAAGGTAAACTACTTCTGACAGCAATAAATACTCCTCCACCAATTGTATTTACTCCATTCTTTCTGGACACTGTTAAGTCGTTTGAAAAAATTTCAGCTGAACTTATTTCCGTCTTTAGCCATATTTCCGTACCTATATCTATTTGAGCTTCAGAGCTATCTATTAAGGCTTGGAGCTCTGTTTTTTTCCCAACACAGCTACGACAGTTTACAACTACAATACCGATCGTTTCTACAACTGTCTTACTGCGTTTCACCAGCCTCCTTTTAGGCGGACACCCTTTCTGTGGTATCCTGAGACCCTCTAACCTAAAAAACCGCCCAGTCCGTTCCACACAGCGCCCTTTACCCAAGTAGCAGCTTCCTGTGTCGCAGTTGGTGTTTTCTCATCAGCGATACGCGTCTAACCGCTTTAGAACTGCTATTGTAATGCTAATATTTTACAATATGTGATTACGTATTCTGTGATTCCGATCCCAAATCTATTGCATGATACAAATTTTCCGCGGGGGCTTCGAGCACATAATTTTGGAGCAGATCGGATCACTGGTGGTGACATCAGCGTCGGCAACGGCATTGCGTTCGACGGCATCTACGTTTTCAGCAGTAGCAGTACAGTAGAAGGAGCCAGCATGACCGTCAATTTAAGTAGTGCTGATGGTGTGAAAATGTGTAAAGCTGCAGTGTCATCGTGAATGATGGAGCTTCCTACGATTAAACAATTACCCATGGTGTATGGTTCAGATAAAGTGAGCGGGTCAGTTGGTCCAAAATTAAAATGTGAACGTGATAGTGTTAAGAGCGACGATATAATGGGGCAGACAGTCCGAGACTAGCGAAGGGAGATGTCGTAATTCCGGATGATTCTACGGAGTGGTTAAGGGAATTTCTTTCAGATTTGAACTATGAATTGGGGATACTGGGTACAGAGATATTTTCAATAAAAACAGTGATAGCATCAGGAGAGACAAGTGTAGCAGAAAATGTAAAAGTTGAGGCGAAGAAAATTAACTCTGATACAGAAGGGACGATAGATTTAAATTAGAAGCTGTAAGGACAGATGTACGAAAAATTTCTGAAGATGTCGGCCTGCTTAACACCAGAGTCGAGACAGTGGAAAAGATTTGGGGAACAAGTTGGGAAAGATATATTACAGCTGGGTGACGATGTAAGGAATTGTGTCGTGAGGCAAAATGCATTTGAGGAAGTGACCACCAGATCTATTAACAATTTATCTAGGAGAGTAGTAGAATGTAAAAAAGAGGTAGTGAAAAATAGACAACAGTTGGTAGCAGACATTAATAACAAGTTTTCCAGGGGAACAGCAGATTACAGAGGTATGAGCAAAATGAAATGCTTTAGCAGCGAGTCAAGCAACTGCTACGATAGGTGTTCCACGTCGTAACTCGGGAGCGACAAAGTATTTTGCAAATGAAGGAATACACCATCCAGTTGATTTTCTTGCGGCGTGTATAGATAGTTTTGTGAGAGACAAAATTTAAGAAGTCGTGAGGGAAGTACACAATCAGAGGCAAATTTAGTAATGGATTCATTTACTGCCACTTCGTTTACTACCTATGAAGTGTTTGAAAGTTGTTTCCTGAACAAAGTCTGGAGTGAAGTGAAACGAACGCGACTTCAGAATGAGTTCCTAAATGGACCAAGTTTCAGATACGGAAGTGGCTCGATACGGGATTTTTGTGAGCGTGAACTGCCTGAGCTGGGATCGTTGACAGAGATTACGACGCTCAAAAAGACGCTTACCGAAACATTTACTATATGATCTTGTCCGCAGTCCGACAAATTGCATCAATTGAGGAACTTGACCAGGTGTTGAAAGTCAAGCCACATAATGGGAGCAGTAGATCGAGAAATGGGTTCTAGTACGGGAACAATGGTACTGCCCACAATAAACTTAATGATCACAACAGAAATTATTATCAACGTAATAATAATTTTCAAAGGGGAAGTTGAAACTGAAACTTACGTAATGGAAATCAAAACCGGGAACGAAGGTTTGAGAGACAGGAACCTTATGAAACACAACACCACAATCACAGATCGGAAAACTAGAGATCGTCGCATTTCAGGCCCAGAGATGGCGAAATAAACCGGCAATGAAAAGGACAAATTATTTTAAAAATTCGGTGGTTGTCGAAAATCCGGCAAATCAGCCACAAACTTTAGAGATGCGGCTTATAAAAAGTAAGAATAAAATTGAGATTAATTTTGAACAGCCCAACCATAAACAAGGAGCAATAAAAGTTATAAAATGTTTTGAGAGATTCGATAATGATGATATGGGGCTGGAGAGTTTATTCGATGAACGGAAAATGAATGATGGAATGAATGTATGTTTGTTGAAAGATTCTGTGATCAAAAGAGAGGCAGAGGTTCATCTGAATTAGTTGGAGGTGGAATGTATGACGAATTCTGATGAGGCAATAGTCAGTAGCGACATTTATAGTAAATGAAACTTCCTGACTGATTAAAACTGTGTGCCGGACCGAAACACGAATTCGGGACCTTTGCCTTTCGCGGGCAAGTGCTCTACCTACTGAGCTCGGTCCGGCATACAGTTTTAATCTGCCAGGAAGTTTCATATCAGCGCACACTCCGCTGCAGAGTGAAAATCTCATCCTGGGGATTATAGTAAATGTGGGTGAAAGTAATGTACATCTTCTATCGACGAAAGCATGTGAAGGTATTTATGAAGGAAACGCAGTGTTAGTCTGGTCAACTGGTAAAGAATTCTATTATGTATCGGCTGATGTGGTTGATTTATGGTTAAAGGAAAGTGAAGGTGATGTTTTAGGCGTTGCTGTTGCGATGGTTGAAACTACGGATTTAGAAGTCTCGGAGGAAGGAATAGGTGAATGTGAAAGTTTGTTAGACGGTGGATTAAAGCATAAGGAGGAGAAATCGTCTGATACGGGAGAAAACGTGAAAGAGGAAGGGTTAGAACCGAGTTTGGCGGATTCTGGTGTATCGGGGAAGGTTGGCGGAGTTATTAGTGTTGTATCGAGGGATGTAATGGACGTGTAAAGTAAAAGTAATGAATCTTATTAGTTACTGGTGGATGCTAATAGAATTAATTGTTATAAAGTCTGTAGTGATTCGGCGAAAATAAGGGACGATTTGTTTAAGAGAGATTAAGTTTTAGGTTGTGTGATTAACTGGAAGAAGGTTGAGCTGCTGACGTCGCACTTCAGAATAGGGGAAGACTAGATTTGATGCTTAAGAGGATGATGAGACGACGGATTTTGAGGGTGATTTAAATCTTACAGATGAGTTGGAGGTAGATCAGGAGAATCTAGGAAAGTATAATGAATATGTATACCATAAATGTGGAAAAAAAGGGGGAGGGATGTTGAAAATTATCTTTTGAGAGAACAGTGTTTAAAGAACGGTGAAATTGAAAATTTGCAGTCTATAAGTGAATTGATCGATGTTAATCATGGAACAAAGAGTGCAGATCTCGAAAATAAAAATCATGTTCCAGCGGCTCACAAATTTTGACTCTAAACGTAAGACTCTTGGTGAACGAGAAAAGAGGTCTCGAGTTTGAGCAGAAAAAAAACCTACTAAGTTAGATCCAGAAGATACTGACGTTGGCAAGATAAATGTAATGTTACAAGGCTCAAGGTAGCAGAGTGACCGTGCGGTTCTAGGCGCTACAGTCTGGAGCCGAGCGACCGCTACGGTCGCAGGTTCGAATCCTGCCTCGGGCATGGATGTGTGTGATGTCCTTATGTTAGTTAGGTTTAAGTAGTTCTAAGTTCTAGGAGACTGATGACCTCAGAAGTTAAGTCGCATAGTGCTCAGAGCCATTTGAACCAAGCCATTTGTAGTTTGTAAAATATTTGGGAGATTATTTCTCTTTTGTGGAAGCGGTGACTTGGTGAATTTAAGATGTATAAAAGATGTATGGAGGTACAACTTAGTGCAAGGAGTGTGTTGACATTGGTCGCACGACTCTTGGTGCGCCGAGGTCGGCAGAACACAATTAATTTCGTTATATGCGGAAGATAGAAATAAATTGCACTATACGTAAGATTGGAGAAAATTTCAAGAGGTTATCTAACTGTATTATTTCTAGTATTTTGGCTGGGTTTGTCATATAATATGTATAGTTTATTTGTACTTACCGTTCGCACGAAATATGGTGCGTCACCTCATCAAAATTTTGCTTGTGGGAGTAAAAGTGTAGTTATGTGCAAAGTATGAGCTAAGTTTTTGGGAGTGTATTTCGTTGAGTAACACTATAATATACGTTATTTTGGAAGAGTTTTTGAAATGATTTGTGTATGTACAGTTATAGAGATAAGTTCGTCATACGTTTATGAGAATAATGGTTCAAATGGCTCTGAGCACTATGGGACTCAACTGCTGTGGTCATCAGTCCCCTAGAACTTAGAACTAATTAAACCTAACTAACCTAAGGACATCACACACATCCATGCCCGAGGCAGGATTCGAACCTGCGACCGTAGCAGCAGCGCGGCTCCGGACTGGAGCGCCTAGAACCGCACGACCACCGCGGCCGGCTAAAATGATGAGAATAATGTCTGGGGATAAATGATATTCTAGTTCAAATATAAGTCAACATTTGACAGATATGTGATGCGCTTATCTGCTGAGTTGAAAGGGAAGTTAAATGGGCGATTTCTGCAAGGGTGGTATTAGTTTTAAAGTTTATAATCATACGTGGTAAGATTTTAGAGATGCTAAAATGTTAGTTGATTTATGGCGTCGGACAAATTTCATAGCACTAAACACGTTTTTCCTAGTGGGAACATGGACAGAGCCTTTAAAATGTCGAGCTGAATCAAATGTTTTGCTTATGTTCTAAATCAGTCTTTTTTGCTATCCTGTTCGTGAATGTAACGATTCCACTGAGGAATGCGTTCTGTGCCTGATGTGTGGGGTTTCGGGAAGTCATGTGCGTGTTGGTAACTAAGGCAGTCCTATTTTGGCAGCTCTCGTCCTTCAGGACTGAGGGTGACTATGGACTGGGACAAGTTTCGGCGCAGTACGAGCCAAAGAGTGTAATGAATTTCGTCAGAGGTAGCTGGGCTGTGAACCATTTAAATTTCGACGCCAGAACACCGACCATGTGCTGTGTTTGTGTTAGTGAAGTGTTACCATGTGGTTGAAGCAAAAAGTGCTATCAGATGAGCGAAAAAGAGCTAAAATTTTTTGAAAAGATAAAGCTGACTCTCGAGTTTATTTTAATTTATCAGTTTATTTTGTCATTTGATTATCGCACTGCAATTTTATAGTTTGTGTTACACTTAAAAAATTTAAGCTGATAATATGACAGATTCTAGGAGGTACACACTGTTTTATGCAGCACCCTTTTTTATGCGAGTTCTGGAAGAAGACCGACCTGCCTGTGACAACGAGTGGTGCTCGATTGTGGGATTTATTGATTATGGTTAGTGAACCGCCGCTACCATTCTGAAGGGACTTATGTTTTAGAGGTTTGAATGTGTCTAGAGTGGAACTCTGACGTTTACGAACTTAAAACAGAGTATGAGCTACTGTTCGACATGCAAATAGGATATTCCATTTATTACGTTATGTAAATATTATGTTATGTAAGCATGTCAAAACTGGTGCGACTTAATGTGCCAAGTTGGCGAGCTAATGTGGAGGTGCGTTAAGTTACCCTTATTTGGGCAAGCTAATCGGCCGCCCAGAACTGCTACGAGGTAAGGCTTATTTCATGTTCTGCTGAAGGCTAGTCAGCCCATGTGTAAGGGTGCGCTGCGGCAGTTCCAGCTTCTGGCCAGGTAACTAATACAAGCGAATCCAGATGCAGAAACAAGTAGCATGTGGCTGAAAATGAGGAAAATCTCTCATCTGCGAACTTGGACGGCTGTTACGCACATTATATTTATTTAAGAACCAACTATTACTTACATTTAATGTAATTATCTGGGTGTAACCAAATGTTTAGGATATTTATTTATTGAAATATTGTTGTAATATATTAGTTTAGTCCAGGAAGTGGCCAACTTCAATCAAACCACGTCTATAGAGCGTAAGAACGATGTATTTTTTTGGGGGGGGGGAGAGAGGGGGGGATGGCCTTCAGCCAATGGAAAAGCAGAGGATAGTGGAACACTAAGGGAGTGAAGTGGAGAATGGGACTCTTCGACTCAGATGTTCAAGAAAGCGATTGTGGACCCTTTTTTATGCGAGTTCTGGAAGAAGACCGACCTGCCTGTGACAACGAGTGGTGTTCGATTGTGGGATTTATTGATTATGGTTAGTGAACCGCCGCTACCACTCTGAAGGGACTTATGTTTTAGAGGTTTGAATGTGTCTAGAGTGGAACTCTGACGTTTACGAACTTAAAACAGAGTATGAGCTACTGTTCTTCGTACCATTGTTAATTTGTGAATAATTATGTCGAATAGTGAACTGTTTTGAACTTATTAATATTTCGTGTATTGTGATTGCGAAATGGATTTAGTTTTCGTTTGTTTTTAATGACTGTTTAGTTTGGGGATTTTTGTTACAATTGTTGTAACGTTCTCTATGTAACTTGGTAAGGGCAATTCCTCTCTGAATTTTAATTGAATGTCGTAGGACCACTTCCCGTTTACTTGAGATATTCTTTCTTGGAAAAACATTATTCAACATAATTCTCTGTCGTCTACATCAATTACAGACGTTAGAATAGGACCCTTTTTATTAAATTACTCATTTACCTTCTATTTTGTAACTCTGTGTATTTTATTTGCTCGCAATTCTTGCCAGTGCATAAACTGACTACAGGATAACAGCTAGGGGCTATTATTTGCAGAGAATTAGCTGCGGGATGATAAAGCAAATATGCGCGGCTCCATCCTGTGACTACATCAAGCTATTCTCTTTAATCAGAGCTGTGCGTAGCCCAAGTATATAATGTACGAGAAATATCAGACAAATTCGCAACTGGGTTGTTCGTATGGGATGCTGTTAGGAAAGCAATTACTCAGAAGTAACCATTAGGTACCGTCACATACTAGATATGCAGTCGCCCTTTTTCCTAGTTCATTTAGGAAGTTTTTCTTCGGTCATGCCATCACTCATGTTACTATTATACCCAATTTTCGCCACGCATCTTCCGCGGAGCATATCGACAGGAATTTAAAGTCATCCTTGGTTTCCTGCCATCAGGTGATGGGGCAGCCGCTAGGCACCACTCAGCTGAATGGGGGTCGAATTCTCTGATGTAAATAGGCTGTTTAGGTTTTTATGTTGGTAACGCCACGTAGCGCTCTATATGAAAATCGCCGACTGCGCTGTGTGCAGCCTGTGGCTGGCTGGACTCACTGTTGGAATATTTGCTTGTGTAGTGTTGGGCTGTTGGATGTGAACAGCGCGTAGCGTTGTGCAGTTGGAGGTGAGCCGCCAGCAGTGATGGATGTGGAGAGAGAGATGCCAGAGTTTTGAGAGGTTACTATAAGCGCACGATCTGGACGTGTGTCCTCCAGAAAAAGGAAATTTGTAAAGATGGTTGTCATGAATTAATAGATATATATGATATATGATAACTTTTGAACATTACTAAGTTAATACATTGTTTGTTCTCTATCAAAATATTTCATTTGCTAACTATGCCTATCAGTAGTTAGTGCCATCAGCAGTTTGAATCTTTTATTTAGCTGGCAGTATTGGCGCTCGCTGTATTGCAATAGTTCGAGTAACGAAGATTTTTGTGAGGTAAGTGATTCATGAAAGGTATATGTTATTGTTAGTCAGGGCCATTCTTTTGCAGGGATTATTGAAAGTCAGACTGCGTTACGCTAAAAATATTGTGTGTCAGTTTAGTGATGATCGAATAAGTAAAGAGGAAACTGAGTAGGTTGAGTTTTGCTCAGCTGTTTGAAAACCAAATAACGTTGAAGTTTACCAGCACAGTCATTCATAATTTTTCAAGGGGATGTTTCACTGACAACTAAATTTTTGATGTGCGTGGGTAGTACCGAGGGTGTTGACGAATAGGGATACTTACAGATACCGTTTGCCGGTTTAATCACGCACATATCAATGTTGCACAGGATGTCGCAAAACGGAGGGAATGGATGGCTGAAAAAGCACAAACGCGCTTTTCTGCATTGGATCACGTTCAAATATCGTCGAATGGATTTGAAAGGTCTGTAGTGGTTCCACCCTGTATACCAGAGCAAAAATTGCGGTCGCACTACACTCTAAAGGGGTCAGATCACGCTGATTGCTGTTACAGCCCAACGACTGCAGCCCCACTATGTCCTTAGAGCACGACTGAATCGTCCGTGGGTGACGGCAGCGTGGAACGTTGTCAAGAATCAACGCCCCTAGGA
Organism: Schistocerca serialis cubense; assembly: GCF_023864345.2. Lineage (NCBI taxonomy): Eukaryota > Metazoa > Arthropoda > Insecta > Orthoptera > Acrididae > Schistocerca > Schistocerca serialis. The sequence goes on along the minus strand of NC_064638.1, from coordinate 611,214,485 downwards.
AAAAAGTGATTTCATTGGTCCCTTTTACGCCACCTCCAGACAGTTTTTGTGTCGATTCTGTGCGATGGATGTCTGAATTGTTTCTTCGGCTTCCCGTGAGAAAAAACCGTTATCTCAAGGCTGCCTTCCACGGCAGAGGCGACAAATGAAGGGGTGAAACGTGGGTAAGAGGGGGTTCAAATGGCTCTGAGCACTATGGGACTTAACATCTATGGTCATCAGTCCCCTAGAACTTAGAACTACTTAAACCTAACTAACCTAAGGACAACACACAACACCCAGTCATCACGAGGCAGAGAAAATCCCTGACCCCGCCGGGAATCGAAGCCGGGAACCCGGGCGTGGGAAGCGAGAACGCTACCGCACGACCACGAGATGCGGGCATAAGAGGGGGTATGATGACCTTCTCATCATGTGGCACGTCCATGATGGTGGTTGCAGAATTATGGTGAAATCTGCTGCCAATGAGACATTGTTACCCACGTTGCACCTCACATGAACTTCTGAGCTGCAAACGTTTTGTCGCGTGTGTCGACATTTTAGTGTTTGAACGGTCGTCGATCGCGAGGCTGACGTCGCCGGGCGCCGCGCTTTTGCATCATATCAGAGGAAGGTTGCAGGAACTTCGAGCCAAATGTAAGACACGTTTCGTAATTGTAGACAATTAAGGACCTTCGAATAAGTGATACTTTACCTGCGCAGTGTAAAAATCTGTCACAGAAAAAATTGTTCGACGAATTGTTAAAAGAAGAGTATGAAGTCGGACTGACTTGGAATTGACGAAACATGGTATATTGACGAAACATGGTATTTCTACTGCGTACCTTGCAGTCTGCAGGTGATATCTGCAGAATAACCGTCTTTGCACGGTGCAAGATGTTGGAAATTCTCAATAAAATACATATAAGCTGTTTGCGAAGACGTGTAATATACAATATGTACAAGAACTAATAGGGCAAAATAAGAATGGAAATCAAAGAACGCAATGCTCATATTAAAAAGGGTGCAGCAAATGCAGCCTTTCTAGTCGATCTGTGTATCAAAGAAGCAATAAAAGGAATAAAATTAACGATCAGAAGTGAATTTAAGATTGAGGATGCAAAGATATCAATGATAAGACTCCTTGATGGCGCTGCTATAAATTGAGGAGGAACTGCACGAACTGCTTAATGGAATGAACAGTCTAATGAGCAACTCCTTTATATCCTTATCAGCCTCATGCGGCGGCTGGTTGAATGTTGGAAAGCCGCTCCCACCGCCCGATGCTGGACGCCAATTCCGGTCCATCGGCACTTGTGTCGTCCTGTCAGATGTGGATGTCGTTCCCTGTCGACGCTGTGACTTCAGATGGCTAAGCGTTGGGTCTCACGCATCATTGAGTCTCAAGGCACTGTCCATATTAAACAGACTGTCAGCCAGTCGTATCCCAACAGCACTCCTTCAGATATATTCGTCGACTGATAAGTAGGGACAGTGGCTTTACTCTTAGGAAAGCCTCGGTCTTAGCACTCAGCCAGTTGATGTCACAATGTTCGATGAGGTCTCGGGATTGCAGCCGTATCATGTTGACTTCTTGCCACAATATTTCGGCTGGCAATCATTCAGTCATCTTCAGGTGAGTGTCCGCCACTGGAGACTGCAAGTTCCTGGCGTCGGCATTATAGCAAAAATTGGCACGCAAGTGCATGCGCATCAGCTAAAGGTCAACATGATCAAGCTGCAATCCAGAAACCTCATCGAACATTCCGTACGCCGGGAAAATTTCATGATGTCACAATGTCAGGCGAGAGCGATATCCACACCAGAGGCAGGCGGCAGAAGCACAGACGGAAAGGAGTTTGTGGCAAGCATCCGGCGATTGCAAACCGCCCAGAGCATTCCACCTGTGTCGGGTGGTCTCACTTGGAGTCCGATGCCTGTATCATTAAGAATCCTCCTTAGCTTCCAAATACTGATACTATCTCTGCTAATTACTACAGAGATGCCGTGAACTTACTTGTAGCCGGAAAACGACAACTCACTTCTACAAGGACAACACCAGCGCGTTGCCAGACGGAGCGCGTTCTACCTGAGGAGGAATTAGGCAGGAATTGCGAAAACAATAAGGAGTTGAGCTGCCCTGAGCGTCGCTTCAAAAACCACTGAACACAAAGATCAAAGCTGCTGGCTGACAATCAACTGCTGCATGACATCACAACAGATCCCGTGTGATCGACACATCATCCCAGCCGCTCACACTTAAACGCAACGCCGATTCTGTGATTTGGTGAGACAAGGCGGCTTATAGCCCTCCTCTCTCCCCTTTACTTGCCTGATAAATTGAAGCAGATGTATACCCAATAAAACAGGCTGTAATTTTAACTTTGTATTGATGATTGCTGGAAGATTGGGAACATAAATATTTCCCAGCTTTACCATTTTAAATTTTTACTTCATTTTGATATCCAGAGTGGTGCTCGATTCATTACTAATTTGAAGGTTTCGAAATTATTCGATATTATATATATACATATATATATATATATGTATATATATTAACTTCTCATAGCTGCCTGAGCCGTGCGTGGCTCATGAACTAGTGCAGTCGGGTTGGAGCTGTGAGGTCTGCGTCAACATGGCTCGCCCGACCATTGCTACCACGCATCTCTTGAGCCGGGCCACGGTCTTAGTAGATCGTCGGTCGGTTGTCCTACTAGACGACGCGTTTTGGCTCGCCAATCGTTCATGCGTCGGCTGTGTGTTTGTGCATCGACTCCCGATTGGTCTTTGTGCGTGCTTGGTTACTGTTTGGTATCGTTCAGGTCTTCGTGCTTCGTGTTTGTCAGGTTGTGTGTGTAGCTGGCGTTATTTCCACTGACGACTGTTTTAGATGTTGTTGGCATTCTGAGGGCACTCGGTCGGTTGGTGCGGACCAGGGAGGATATCTCCATGCAGCGCGGTCGGCTGGGTTCACTGGGTGTCCCTGCGCAGTGTCGGAGCGTGTGCGGAGCTGTCCGATCGCTACGAGCTTCGTGGCTCACCGACCCAGGAGGTCAAAGTTGAGTGGTGTCTTAGGTACCCAATCCACGTCCGTTTATGTTGTGTCGTTCGTTTCGGTGATTCGCTGTTGGGGAGCTTCTCCTGTGCGTGACAAAGAGTGTTTGTAGTGGTGAAATCGAGCAGCTGTGCAGTGGAATTAACTATATTAGTTCACTACAATTCAAGTGCACCAGCGGAATTTTCTGTCTTGTGGCCGTTACTGTTCTGGTTATCTGCCCTGGCCGCTGACGTAAATTCAGGCAGCGTTCTTTTCAGTGAAGTTAACTATATTACGTTATTTCAAATTCAGGTGAACCAGCAGAATTTTCTGTCATGTGGCCGTTAGTGTTCCGGTTACCTGCCCTGGCCACTAACGTAATTTCAGGCGGTGTCCTTTCCTCACCTGTTGTCGCTGTCCAACATGGTGTGTAGTTTTGACAGCTTACGTCTGTAACGGTTTGGTCTTTGAGGTCATGTGCTGATTGGTGGGTAGCAAGTCGTTTGGTTGGTCAGTCCGTGACTGCCTCTTTGTTGGGTTACTGACGGATGAAGTGTAGCTGGGCCCACCACCTGTCTCATCTAAGTGAACGTTAATGCTTCGAGTGCTGGTCCACCCCCCCTCCCCCTCCCCCTCCCCCTCCCCCTCCCTTGGAGGCGTCTGAGTGCCATTGCCTATACTGTCCTTTTCATGGGTGTTTAATCGTCTGTTGGTAATCTATTATAGTGAATGCCTTAAAAGAAATTTTTTTAATTGTGTTTTATGTAAATCATTGGACTTCAGCCCGTATAGGTAAGTTTGAATTCTGGCAAGTGAATATTTTGCTGAAAGTTACTGTTGTGCTATCTTTTCATTTAGTGGGCTACCAGCCACTTAAAACTTAAAGGTTTAAGGTATTTTGAATATTTGGAAAATAAATTGTGGGCCTTCAGCCGCTTAAATGTAGTTATTGTCGTTGCATTGCCTTTTTAGTTAGTGCGCTTTCAGCCACTTAAAACTTATAGGTTTAAGCTTTTTTTTTGTATTTTTGGAAAATTAACTGTGGGCCTTCAGCCGCTTAAAATTTCCTCTTATTCGAAAACATTGCGGCCTTCTGCCTTAAAAGATTACGGTAATGTTTGTCCTATCCAGCCTAGCTTTGATATACAGGGTGTTACAAAAAGGTACGGCCAAACTTTCAGGAAACATTCCTCACACACAAAGAAAGAAAATATGTTATGTGGACTTGTATCCAGAAACGCTTACTTTCCATGTTAGAGCTCATTTTATTACTTCTCTTCAAATGACATTAATCATGGAATGGAAACACACAGCAACAGAACGTACCAGCGTGACGTCAAACGCTTTGTTACAGGAAATGTTCAAAATGTCCTCCGTTAGCGAGGATACATGCATCCACCCTCCGTCGCATCGAATCCCTGATGCGCTGATGCAGCCCTGGAGAATGGCGTATTGTATCACAATACGAGCACGAAGAGTCTCTACATTTGGTACCGGGGTTGCGTAGACAAGAGCTTTCAAATGCCCCCATAAATGAAAGTAAAGAGGGTTGAGGTCAGGAGAGCGTGGAAGCTATGGAATTGGTCCGCCTCTACCAATCCATTGGTCACCGAATCTGTTGTTGAGAAGCGTACGAACACTTCGACTGAAATGTGCAGGAGCTCCATCGTGCATGAACCACATGTTGTGTTGTAAAGGCACATGTTCTAGCAGCACAGGTAGAGTATCCCGTATGAAATCATGGCGGTGAATCGAGGAAGTACAGTACATACTGACGAAACTAAAATGAGCTCTAACATGGAAATTAAGCGTTTCCAGACACATGTCCACATAACATATTTTCTTTATTTGTATATGAGGAATGTTTCCTGAAAGTTTGGCCGTACCTTTTTGTAACACCTTGTATACATATATATTTTAATTGTTTTATTTGCAATTTTAATTGCCTGTCATCATCACTTGAAATTTATGTTGTTGATTTTTAAGATTTCTTGGTTTGTAGGCCTTCAGACGTGAAAGAATTGGGTTTTGAAACTCGTAGTTGTATAGGTTCGGCTGTGTGCCATTTTGGTTTAAATGTGTTATTAAATTGCAATAAATTACAATTTTGAAGTGAAACTAACCGACACCCTATTTGGCCCTTTCCACAATCCTAATCACCTGTTCAGCCCTGCGGGTTTAACGGGCGTCTCACTACCTACAATACGCCAATCGAAACATCCTGGCAGATTAAAACTGTGTGCCGGACCGAGACTCGAACTCGGGACCTTTCCCTTTCGCGGGAAAGTGGTCTTGGTAGAGCACTTGCCCGCGAAAGGCAAAGGTCCCGAATTCGAGTCTTGGTTCGGCACACAGGTTCAATTTGCCAGGAACTTTCATGTCAACGCACACTCCGCTGCAGAGTGAAAATCTCGTTCTGGAATATGCTAACCTTTTGTATGCGAATCTGGTGCGTGGATGGACTCTGCGTGTTGTGAATGAACAGTATGCTATAGATGAAGATGCTGTTAGTGTATATAGTGTCTGTTGCCACACTGTAGATTTTAGTTAAGTTAGAATCTGTAGTTTGTGGCTGTATTACAGTCCTGTTTTATGTCCTCATCGTTCTGTCTGCTGCTAACAACTGTGTTTTGGTTCAGCCACATTATTATGTAGGAACTTCTCTTTAATATTCGTATTCCGTTGCAAATGAAGTCCGGAAAGTTGATAGACATGGACGCCGACAAGTCAATAAAGAAAAACCCGAGGGTGAGTGGAAAAGCTTAAGGCACTTCTGTGGAGAATGTACTACATCGCAGTCCAGTGGATCGCACGTTCGGAATGTAAACAAACACCATTCAGCAGTTAGCTGAAATAAAATAATGCAGTCCTAACACCGCAGCTCAGTTAGTTATCAAAGCAGTTACGTTAGCTGAACTAATAAAAGTCAGTGTTACCAACACGGCTCAGTTAACTGCTCTGGCAGCACAGTTAGTCCAACTAAAATAAGGCAGTGCTACCACCCTAGATCAAATAGCTGCCACGGCAGGTCAGTTAATTGCATGTAAACAAGGCAACGATATCACCGCGGCGCAGTTGACTGAGACAAAACACGAGCATCCAGCGACCGTGGAACAACTCCCTCAGATGAGGCAGGAGAAGCAGATGGAATTTGCGAAGTTAGAAGCTGAACAAAAACTGTGCAGTCAAAAGACTGATGGTTAGGTGACAGACGTTGGACGTGACTTCGGAGCAAAAACTTCAACGATAAGGACAGAGGTCGCCGTGTGATGAGAGAGCTAACAACATGGAGGAAACGAGTAATTCCATAAAATTGCGTAGATCGCTACACGCATAGACAGTGAAAATCATTTGTAAATGCATTCACAGCTGGAAAGTAGTCGTCAAGCAAGTAACTCAAAAACAAGAGTCTGCAGTCGGACAGGAGGTGTCTGCAAAGCGATAAGGAAATGTTCTTGTGCCGCAAGTCATGAGAGTGGGTTGGCATGTTAAATGCGCAGCATCCACGCCAAAGGTGTATTTAAAGAATGTAGAGATGTATATGGGGCCAAAGAAGGTTGCACTGCTTGTTGCGCACAAGTTGCTTGTGCAGCAGATAGCCCCTGGTTCGATATGAAAGTTGAGAGTGCACTGCGTACTGCTGCGGCACGAATACGTGGATTTGGGGAATTCTTGTAAATTTCGTGCTGTTGTGGATGGAAGGTAGTTATTAAGGGACCGATTAGGACTTCGGATGGTAAGCGCGGCTGACACTGATATTTAGGAAACGATTCTGCGAGGCAGGTTTACGACACCACTCATAGATGGGAAGGCACGGCCTGGAGAGCACCGTATACACTTGTGAAGGAATCAGGGCAGCACAGGGCACTGATGTGCTGTGTAGGACCCATACATTGCAGTTAAAACAGTGCTTAGTGACCTGTGTGTAGGGGCCAAAGAGGGCTTAGGAAAGTGTTGTAATTATTAAAGAGTCTTCCACTTGCCCTCTCCAGAGGCCCGAAGGCTCGCAGGGAGACTTTGAATACAAGAGGGGAGAGAGCACATTCATGTCTTACCCCTTTTCTAATATTTGCTTCTTGTTAATGGTCACAGTACCTAATCACTGCCACCCCATTCTTATAGAAACTGAGTATCACCGGGATGTGTTTGTACTTCATTCCACTTTTACTCAGCACTCTGAACATCTCTAGTCAGATAACGTTATCAAATGCCTTTTCCAGATCTACAAAGGCAATACAAGTTGGTTTATTCTTCTGTAATTGCTTTTCGATAAGGAGTCTCAGTGCCAGAATCACTTCTCTTGTTCCATATCCCCTTCTGAAACCAAACTCATCTTCACTCAGCATATCCTCCATCTTCTCTTCAATTCTATTCAAAATTATTTTTATGAGAATGTGATATTAGGTTTAAACTTCAGTGCTGTTCACATTTTGTACCTGCTGCCTTCTTTGGTACAGGAACAAATAAGCACTTCTGGAAGTCTGTTGGTATCTCTCCTGTGTTGTAGATGGACCTGATAAGCTTAAGCAGCATAATTTTTGTACTGTCACCAGCATTCGTTATTAGTTCTGCAAAGATTCATCAATACCTGTTGCTTTGTTATCCTGCAGTTCTTTTAGAGCTCTGTCAAATTTTTCTGGCAGAATGTCATCTCCCTTGTCGCCTTAATCTACTCGCTCTTCGTTTCCTATCACTTCCTCTGTAAGAGGTGTTCCAACATACAACTCCTCACTGTAATCTTTCCATCTCTTCACAATGTCTCCACCAAACAGCACGTTCATCTACATCTACATCTACATTTACACTCCGCAAGCCACCCAACGGTGTGTGGCGGAGGGCACTTTACGAGCCACTATCATTACCTCCCTTTCCTGTTCCAGTCGCTTATGGTTCGCTGGAAGAACGACTGTCTGAAAGCCTCCGTGCGCGCTCTAATCTCTCTAATTTTACATTCGTGATCTCCTCGGGAGGTATAAGTAGGGGGAAGTAATATATTCGATACCTCATCCAGAAACGCACCCTCTCGAAACCTGGCGAGGAAGCTACACCGCGATGCAGAGCGCCTCTCTTGCAGAGTCTGCAACTTGAGTTTGTTAAACATCTCCGTAATGCTATCACGGTCCCCACATTATTTTCTAATTTTCCTGAGAGCGCTGTTTTACGTTTGTTAAAACAGGTTAAATCAGTTCTTCCAATTTGCAAAATTAGTGGGAAAAATTTGATACTAAAAATTTAGATGAATATACAAGATTATATAATAAATCTAACATTTTAATTTTATCAGATATTTCCGAAAATTTTAGACAACATGAATTCAATCTTATAAACTCGACCAATATCGGTATTTTACAGCTGCTGGTTTATATTGTGATTCTCTGTTCAAAATGACAAAAGTTGAATGAGATTTATTAGATATATAGAATATAATTTTATTTCTTTGAAAAGGTTATTTCTTATTATATTAAAAGATATCCTAAATCATATAACAAATATATGAAAAGTTTTGAGCCAGAAAACAACCAGTTCAGTGTCTCAACTTTTGCCATGTAAAAATTCTGAGTGGTTACAACAAAAATGTTTTAATTCGGAAAAAATGCTTAAAATAACAGAAAATAATAAATATGATTATAATTTAGAAGTCGGTTTTGGATATCCAAAAAATTACACAATTACCATAAAGATACACCATTAAGGAAATAGATTATTAACAACACTAAATAATAAAAAAAATATGTTTAATTTATAGAAATTTTAAAAAAGTTTTTAAAATTGGATTAAAATCAACAAAAATTCATACAATCTTATCATTGAACAATCAGACTGTTTGAAAAACTATATTCATTTTAATAGAGAAATGAGAAAAAAGTCAATGAATAATTCAGTATTTAGAAAAATGATGGAAAATATTAGAAATAGACAAAATACTAAAAAAACAACAGATGCAGACAAATATATGAAACATACTTCAAACCTAATTATGAACATGCTACTTATTTTCAGAAGATTGTCTTGCCGTTCATATAAAAGAAAATAATAAAATTCAACCACTAATTTATATTGGAATGAGTATTCTAAACCTTTTGAAAATAAAAAAAATGTATGATACCAAAATAAAGTGAAATATTGATTTATATTATTTGGCTAAAGGTTTGTTTATTTATGATATAAGAACTGAAGATTTTTACAAAGATATGAAATCGATGATAAACGAATTTGACGCAAGTGATTATTCAAAAGATAATACTTATGGAATCCACAAGTAAAGAAGAACTTTTTAGGAAAAATGAAAGATAAAATTGTTGAAAAATTATGTTAGAGTAAATTAGTTATGATTGAATATGTATAACAGTGGTGATGCACAAGAGCAAAAATCCAAAGGAGTTAAAAATTAATTTTGATGCTTATAAAATTATTTGGATAACAAGATAAAACAATATAAAAAATAATTTAATTATATCATTTAAAAACGAATTGTATACAGTTGAATGTAATAAAATGCTTCTGATGATGATAAATACATTATATTACAGGATGGAGTTAATACAATACCAAATGGTTATTATAAGTTAAACTCAAATAATATAATAGACGATAACAATGATTTCTTACTGGAATTTAACAGTGAAGTTACATAGAAGATTAACTGAAACAAATAATGAAATAAAAAAACTAATCAGTTTTTAATATTTTCTCTTGATATGGTGGTTTTTGAAATGTTTTCAGATATAGTTTACAAACACATTCAACTTTTTGATAATACCTTTCTTTGCCAGCCAGGGTGGCCGAGCGGTTCTAGGCGCTACAGTCTGGAACCGTGCAACTGCTACGGTCGCAGGTTCGAATCCTGCCTTGGGCATGGATGAGTGTGATGTCCTTAGGTTAGTTAGGTTTAAGTAGTTCTAAGTTCTAGGGGACTGATGACATCAGAAGTTAGTCCCATAGAGCTCAGAGCCATTTGAACCATTTTTGAACCTTTATTTATTTTTTTATATTATAGTTACAGCTATGAATATACGTAGTCCGCCAGAAAAATGTATACAGCCTTTAAAGAACGAAAAGTATTACTTACGTGTTTATTTTACATTTACTAATTGTTCACAAAAGTTGTACAATCATCAGTTTAGCACACGGTTAATTTAAATGTTCAAAATGTTCACCATTGGCAACTATACACATAACAGAACGACGAACAGTCGCCACAACTATGTCAGTCAGAGATACAATAGAAATCACTACACATCTCACCGTAATATCCTGGTGAAGTTCCTCCAGCATGTGTGGCTTATGGCGATAGACATTATCTTTCACAGTTCCCTACAAGTAAAAGTCAATAGATATTAGATCTGGCGACCATGGAGGGAACTCAAGGTGCCCTCTTCATCCAATCCAATACCCTGGAAAACTGTCATCCAGGGAAGCTCGTATGGCTAGGTGGTAGTGTGGTGGCACCTCATCCTGTTGGTAGAAGACCTCTTTATGAGCTACATAAGGCGTATGTATGCCTGTGTCAAAATTGATGTGTGCAACATTTCCAGGTACACCTCCCCAGTTACAGTAGCAGCAAAGAAAAAGGGTCCTCCTAAGCCCCTAGATGATAGTCCACACCATGTAACCTCCCCCTCACTTATCGACCTTAATGACAGCGAAAAATTAAACCACGTGTACCTAATGGAAATTTGGGAAAGCAATCGTCACCGAAGTTAATCTGTCGGTAAAGAGGGAGGAAAGGGTTACATCTAAATGAAAGGAAAAAAGCAAATGAAACTGGTGGAAATTAATTTTGAAAAGGGGTAAAGTTAATAAAGAAAGTAAATGTGCGGCCGTTACGTTAACAATTAACTAGCGGTAATTAGATATTTGAGATTTGGGGGAAATCACGGTCGCCAGTCCTAAGGACAATTACTATAGTAACTGAAAAAGAAAGGTTATTACACATATAATTAACACTAGAAGTGTGGCAACTGAAGGTTGACACATGTAGTGTGAAAACTGAAAGTTTGTCAGAAGTAATAAATTTCGCTACACTCTGACTTAATTTAGCAAAAGAATTAATAAAACCGGAAAATCGAAAGTTAATTTAGTGACTGAAGTTAATAGTGAGCTTTCTTTCTGAAGCACATCGAAATCCAGTAAAATACGGTTAGTCTTGGACTACCTCAACAATCATTTCAAAAGCAACTTGACTCTACGCAATTTAGAAACAAGAGATTTAACTTTGAACTTGGATTAAATGATTCTGAACTATTAACAATAGTAAAATTTAGTACGTACCAAGCTGAGCTGCAGTCACAGGTAAGCTAAAATATGCTAACAAAACTCGCACTCTTAATTTGTGCTCATGTAACCTAAATATTGTAGCCAGCTATGAATACTTTAACTGAACTTTGAAATTAAAGCAATGAAATCTAATTATATTATTTTAATGCTGGCATTTGAATTTCAACGACATTCACGTTCATTTCGGAAAAGGAAGGGACCCTGCTTGGCAATGCAATTGGGACAATGAGCAACAAAGGTTTATGCTAAGTTGCTGTAATTTTGCGAGGCAAATGGAACAATTTGAAAAGCTGAGGTCTGCCATACAGTTCTGAAACTTTACGTGCTTTTAGTCTTCCTTGTTGGTTGATTGAAGGTTTGAAGCCGTCGATCGAGGAGGTGGCGGCAGTCACTCGTTGTCGGCCGTCGCTGTTGCAGAAGCTGCATGTTGGCGCGCCTTCTTCTCAACACGGTCACCAGACGAAATGGGCTCTTGATGTGCGCCAGCTAATGCTTCCCATCCGCGACACCATGTCAGAAACTACTATCGCAAGTCGAGCGCAATTACATGCTGCCAAACCCCGAAAGTGCGGCAACTCGCGGGAGCTACACACAACACACCTGCTCCACTCGCTACTCCAGCCAGACTCCCTCATGCTCTGCCCGCGCTCCACGCGGTAGAGTTAACACTACCAAAGATCCTACACACTTTGATTCTTCACACAACCTATCGATGTAATCGTTCGATAGCAGTTTTCCCTACGCAAGACCCAGCGTAGAAATACAAATAATCTTTACACAACAAACCAATTATACATCGACATAAATGCATAAATATATATATATACAAATAGTAAAACAATTACAATATGTAAAGACACAGAAATGTCATATATTGAGGTAACAAAACAAGGAAAAAAATTATAGTACAGTAGATGGAAATAGGAGGATATGCATTTCCGGCGTTACACGTGACCCACATTGTCTGAGGATGTTCGTGTAACCTAAACAGACTCAGAAAATGTCCCAAAAAAGAAACAGCGGAAATGCATATGCTCAAAACATCAACAAAATTTAGCATTCGTCTAATTAAGCATAAATCAATTTTTAGACCATAATAATTGATTGGAGTCACTCCTAATCTTATTCCACTCTGTCATCTTGCACAAAATAAAACAGGTTGACAACATATTAAAATTCATAGAAAACATAGAAAATGGTTTAGCTCTTCTAAAAAATCAAAATTCCTAGCAGTATCAAGAAATGGAATACTATTTACAAAATTAATCAGATTACATGCTCATAGAAAACAGGTATATCAAAATACGCAAATTAATAATTAATTACATAGAATACGTATTTTATATAAGCTTTTCATAATTAATATTCTCGTCATGAGTGTGAACTTAACACTAAACAAGAAAATAATATACAGCAGATCGACAAAAACATAAATATTGACATCAGAATTCTTTCACATCAGCTGTCCGGGAAGAAAAACAACTACGCCTTTCGTACTCGCAAGTACAAAGAATGCCGAGAGCGGCACAAGAGCCGACAGCGGCACAAGAGCGGTATTTGAGATTTGGGGGAAATCACGGTCGCCAGTCCTAAGGACAATTACTATAGTAACTGAAAAAGAAAGCTTATTACACATATAATTAACACTAGAAGCGTGCCAACTGAAGGTTGACACGTGTAGTGTGAAAACTGAAAGTTTGTCAGAAGTAATAAATTTCGCTACACTCTGGCTTAATTTAGCAAAAGAATTAATAAAACCGGAAAATCGAAAGTTAATTTAGTGACTGAAGTTAATAGTGAGCTTTCTTTCTGAAGCACATCGAAATCCAGTAAAATACGGTTAGTCTTGGACTACCTCAACAATCATTTCAAAAGCAACTTGACTCTACGCAATTTAGAAACAAGAGATTTAACTTTGAACTTGGATTAAATGATTCTGAACTATTAACAATAGTAAAATTTAGTACGTACCAAGCTGAGCTGCAGTCACAGATAAGCTAAAATATGCTAACAAAACTCGCACTCTTAATTTGTGCTCATGTAACCTAAATATGGTAGCCAGCTATGAATACTTTAACTGAACTTTGAAATTAAAGCAGTGAAATCTAATTATATTATTTTAATGCTGGCGTTTGAATTTCAACGACACTCGGGTTCATTTCGGAAAAGGAAGGGACCCTGCTTGGCAATGCAATTGGGACAATGAGCAACAAAGGTTCATACTAAGTTGCTGTAATTTTGCGAGGCAAATGGAACAATTTGAAAAGCTGAGGTCTGCCGTACAGTTCTGAAACTTTACGTGCTTTTAGTCTTCCTGTTGGTTGATGGAGGTTTGAAGCCGTCGATCGAGGAGGTGGCGGCAGTCACTCATTGTCGGCCGTCGCTGTTGCAGAAGCTGGATGTTGGTGCGCCTTCTTCTCGACACGGTCACCAGACGAAACGGGCTCTTGATGTGCGCCAGCTAATGCTTCCCGTCCGCGACACCATGTCAGAAACTACTATCGCAAGTCGAGCGCAATTACATGCTGCCAAACCCCGAAAGCGCGGCAACTCGCAGGAGCTACACACAACACACCTGCTCCACTCGCTACTCCAGCCAGACTCCCTCATGCTCTGCCCGCGCTCCACGCGGCAGAGTTAACACTACCAAAGACCCTACACACTTTGATTCTTCACACAACCTATCGATGTAATCGTTCGATAGCAGTTTTCCCTAGGCAAGACCCAGCGTAAAAATACAAATAATCTTTACACAACAAACCAATTATACATCGACATAAATGCATATATATATATATATATATATATATATATATATATACAAATAGTAAAACAATTACAGTATGTAAAGACACAGAAATGTCATATATTGAGGTAACAGAACAAGGAAAAAAATTATAGTACAATAGATGGAAATAGGAGGATATGCATTTCCAGCGTTACAACCACAATAGATTGACTGCTTTATCCACATAAACATGCGGATTTTCTGGTGCCTAGTACACACGGTTATGCCAACTCATGGTTCCTTTTAAGTTTAAATTGTGCCTCATCAATCCACACTACCTTCATCACAGTTGGATCTTCATCAGTTACCATTTGCTGATACCATGTACAAAATTGCATTTGGTGAAGAAGAGCATCATCATTAATCATCTGCAGTAATCGTGGAATGTAAAATTTCCACTTTGCAGCTTTCAGAATTCTTTGTACATTTGTACTGCTAACCTGCACTTCACATGGGCTTTGCATAGCAGACTTGTGTGTAGAATTAACAAATATTTCCAACATGAGAGGAGACGAAGCAGGACTTGTAACTGTAAACTGTCTTTGTGATCTTCCTTTGTGAAAACACAAACCGTTCTATGCAATTCAAAATTGTTCAATTCCAATGGCTCCGAGCACTATGGGACTTAACTTCTGAGGTCATCAGTCCCCTGGAACTTAGAACAACTTAAACCTAACTAACCTAAGGACATCACACACATCCATGCCTGAGGCAGGATTCGATCCTGCGACCATAGTGGTCGCACGATTCCGGACTGAAGCACCTAGAACTGCTCGGCCATCAAAATTGTCAATGATGAGATTAATTGTTAGTTGGGTTGGCCGTTCTGTTTCAGACTCCCACCTCCACTGATGTTGCACTTCAATGGCATTATCAAACTTGAAAAACCACTTCACAGTACATTTTCGTTGCTCAGATCTCAAGTGTGCTCCAGCCATCTTGTTTTCTCAGAACCGAGATGAAAGTACTAACATGCGTTGAGCCAAAGACCATACTACTTATATTGTACTGGATCAGTGGAACCATTCAAAGTTAATAATGCTGTACAAAAGAAAAGGTAACACAGCTGACCCAAATTCGTACAGGGGCACTGCCTTAAAGAACACCCTATTCAAGATCTTTACTATACTACTGTGCAAGCACCTTAGAGATATCATCAATGAGAAACTCCCCAATTCACAGTTTGGTTTCAGATTTGTGAGATCAATGACACAAGCTGTGCTCTGTCTCCAAACTAATATAGAAATGGCATTAGAGAATGGAAGGAAAAGCTTCATGCAAGTTTCATAGACTACACCAAGGTGTTTGACACAATCAATAAATGCATTATAATGAAGAAACTGGAAACCGCCTAAGGTCCCTGACATTACCTATTGGCAATCATTAGAGATCTTCTCACTAACAACTGGGTGGAAATATATGACAGTATAGTTAAGACCAACCTGATACAGCAAATTATTGGAGTGCTGCAAGGTGACCCACTGAGCCTCTTACTCTTCATCTTAGCTACAGCAGACATCATTGAGACAATAAAACCCAACAATGTAAAAATACTCATGTATGCAGATGACATTGCATTAACCTCAGTGTCTACAGATAGTCTGCAAAAAAACCTTCAGACAGTTGGTGTACTGGGCACGAAAAAACGACCTATCCTTCAATGAAGAGAAGACAGTCTCCATGACCTTCAAAAGTGGAGGAAGACCCAGCACTTTCCATGTTGGGGAGGCATTACTAAAGTCAGTCACCAGTTTTACAGCCTGGGAGTTACCCTTCACTATTCACATGCCACATAAACTACAGAGCCAGCGCCGCAACGAGAGACATAAATGATATCAAGTCAATAGGCAAACTCTCCCTGGAGACAGTTTTACAACTGTTTGAACTCATAGTTGAACCTTTTACCATTTACAGATTGGAAAACAAATAGGTTCATCTGAAAGACACACATCTCGAAAAAATAGAGAAGCTGAAGGCCACTTACTTAAAGGGTGCTACACACAATCATGGCCACAGTATGAATTGGCTAGACAGCCCTTCTTCATAGAAGAGCTGCGACTGAAGTAGTTACTACCAGTGATGACAGCCTACCAGGACTTATTGATGGAACTGCATGAGAAGAAGTGCAAGATATGGAACGATTTCTATGTTACAGACGCCATGACAAACCGTGAATAGACATAGGGGGAATACAAACTCCGCCACATAGTGAGAATACTCTAATTGCATGAATTACACCACAAACTGTGCAACACATAGTGTTTTCACAAGACCAGCACGAGGTGAATATGTGCGTGGTGTGGTGACCAGAGTAAGAGATGTTATGTGTTAATCTCTAGAATGAGAACAAGATTGCTGGTGACATTCTGTAGTCATTAAGAATAATAATAGTGAATAGAAATAAGTCCTGTACTTCATGCACTCAATGGCCAGTCTGACTGCAATAAATCTATTATTAAATTTTTAGAGTAAAAGTACAAATGATTTTTCCAATTTAGCCATCCAGGTTTCAGAATATAATTATCAATCATTCATGTCGTTTTTCCAGAACCATATGGTCCTATTATTGAATATCAAATATAATTTGGCAAAAATTTAGCTTGTTTACTTTTTAAATTTCTTTTCAGGAATTCTTATATTTGGTTCCCAACTTGTCATTTATTTACAAAATTTTTATTAATATAAATGAGTAGATTCTTTCGACTGAGTGATAATTCGTCTATTCTTCAAAAACGATTAACTGTTACAATAAAAGAAATTTGTAAATATGTTTCACTAGTTGGGTTTTTATTCAACTTTTTAACTCCAAATATTACATCAAAAAAATAAATTATACACTAACAAAGAAAGAATAGAAATTACTTTTGGTTACTACAGTATAAAAAATTTTAAAAAATTATTCAATCTAAAAACTATAATATTCCCATTAAAGAAGCTAAATTTTGAATAGAGTTGTGTTGAGAGTGATATCACTTTATTTATGGACAAAGAAGATCGTATTGGACAAATTTCAGCATGTTTTAATGAAATTATTGAAGTTAATGGAAAAACAATTGCTAATAATGTTCTTAAAATTATTCCATTTTATTTATAAATATTAATTTTAGTTTAGCTAATTGATTGTTTTGATTTTCATAGAGAAACTAATATTATTTCTTCATTTACATCATATGCTAAATTTGGAGCCCAATAATTTACAAACCAAATTATCCCCTAAATATTTCAATTTTTGGTACTATTCAGACGTTAGTAATTACTACCACTGATGAAAATGGGAATTTCATTGATTTCAAAGGTGCTTGTGTAATAGTAATTTTCAAAAGGAATTAATAGCTTTTCCTTAAGAAATGATGAACCATATCAAGAGTTATCAATAGTAGTCATTTATTGTTAATGAGAAAACAAAAAAATAATTTAAATCTTCCAAACAAAGAAACAGAAATTAATATTAATATTAAACTTCCTGGCAGATTAAAACTGTGTGCCCGACCGAGACCCAAACTCGGGACCTTTGCCTTTCACGGGCAAGTGCTCTACCACTAGAGCACTTGCCTGCTAAAGGCAAAGGTCCCGAGTTCGAGTCTCGGTCGGGCACACAGTTATAATCTGCCAGGAAGTTTCATATCAGCGCACACTCCACTGCAGAGTGAAAATCTCATTCTGGAATATTAATATTGGTGGTGAATGGATTCATCCTAATTGTTCACAACTTTATAAGATATTTTATGATATTCACACAGATGGAAAAATTTTGCAACATATGGTGGTAAATCTAATATTAAACTAATTGTTAATTATGTTTTAAAAATGTTTCATATTATTGCAATAAGAAAGGAATCAATTTTATATCTAGAATAGAACATACATTTATTTCTTCATCAACTCTTATTCCATTAACTTCATCTCTGTCAAATGAATTAACTATGGAAAGACATATTCTTAACAATGATAAAATTAAGAACAAACAAAATGAAGTTTTTATCCATTACAATTACTTGGTGGATTTTTTTTAGGATTTTATAGAATTAATTTAGGAAGGAGTTTCAACACTAATTTGCACTTGTAGTTCAAGAAAAAATAAAGAAGATTCTATTCTTCAATGGACTATTGATAATGATAATTGCACACTCCCCAAAGAAGATAAAATTTTTGTAAAATAATGGGAATTTGTGCTCGTCTTGTTAAATATGAACCAGAATGCTTGCCTGATCTATAACAAGAGGGACCAAAGAGTTCCTTCTTTCTTTGAACAACAGACCATTGAATTTGCTGATTTAAGTGGAAAAACATTTTGAACTCGATATTATTAATTATTATAATTCTGTAAAATCTGATATTCTTTACTTTATTTTCGTTGTTTTCCAAACTAATCGAAAAAATAATCATTTAAATCATTCTCCTATATTCAATCATGTTAAATTTCTAGATATCTATCAAAAAATGGAAGAATTATGGAATGTTGTTCAACTGAATAATTTTTAAAAGCTTATGATACTTTTACAGGTTTTAAAAGAATAACACAATTATATAATGCTGTAAATGTAAATCCATTCAATTTTATTCAAAATTATCTGATATATGTAATATATATGTCTAGAAGAATGAATGTTGTAACTACTCAAACAACAACAACAACTTTAATGTAAATATACCTAATGATACAATTGCATATACAGTTCTGTATGGTAAAATAATTTATCTTATGATTCACAACATAGAATTTTAAGCAAATGTTTTAATTACACAGATGAATACAAAATTACAATAAGTAATCCAATTCTCATCTTACCTTTATTTTTAAGTTTTCTTTTGCAATATTTTCAGGAAGACAGAGAAAATAAAAACTGAAAAAAATATCAATTTTCAAAAATTAAAAAACTACTAAAATATTTGAAATTTCGATTAGGGGAATTAATTGTTAAACTTATCGATTTCAGATTTTAACAATTGTTTTCCAATATGAATTTTTCTACATAAATAAAAGCAAAACAAAATGAACATACGTCATAGTGTTGAAAATCTAGTAAGTGATCTTAGCAGTTATAGTAATAGTTGTGATGAAGTATTCACTAAATTATCACAGCTGAAAAAAGTAAATCTTACAATATTTGAAAAGCTGAAATTTTGTTAACTAAATGTTGAGAAAGTCTTATTACTTTTAGATGATAACTATAAAATTACTCTTCCAGATCATTATACTGAAATATTTTCAGAATGTGATGGTATTGTGTTTGAATAAATTTTAGAGTTTTTGTATTTTTAAATTTAGTTTTTTGAAATCTAGATTTTAACTGAATAAATTTATTTTTTTAATCAAATGAAAATTTAGTTCACAGATATAGTTAAAATTCTGAATGGTGGAAACAACATAATTATAAATCTTGGCTTTAAATCTGAAAATTCTGAAAAAAATATATACTCTTTGCAACAGAAACCCCATAAATATACTACTAGTTCACTCTAATACAGAGTATACTGCTTGGAAACGATTATGAGAACCATGTTAACTTCTGTAGATGGTCTTCGAGACAGTATACTCGAGATGCATCTCGTACCTTGTTGAGTTATGAAGTCTCATTTACGAGTCATGGTAAGGTAAACCACCGAAACATGCTCTGTAGGCCTTTTGACAATCCTCATTGACTTCGTCAGGTGGAACATAAGCGACCATGTAGTGTAACCATATGGTGTGGGATAGTGAAACATGGACTCACAGGCCTGTTTTTCATAGCCAGAACACTGAATGCACTAAGTATCGTAGTCTCCTAGCAGACCATCTTCCACAAATGCTCGAAGACATTCCTCTGCCGGTTAGTGGGAACCTGTAGTGCCTACATGATGGCTGTCCAGCCCATAGTGCACAAAGTACTACAGCATGTCTTTGCGAATAGTTTTTAAATAATTGGATTGGTTGCAGAGGAGTTGTACCTTAGCAGATCTGTTCCATGGCTTTGATGCCTGTAGACTTTTTTCTGTGTGGATAGCTGAAAAACGCTCTCTACAAGGACATACCAGCTACATCTAATGATATGTAGCGACATATTACTACAGCCTGCTCAGACATCACAGTTAAAATGCTAGCACAAGTGGAGCACTCGTTCCATACCAGACTGGAAGCGTGTATTGCCGCTGCCGGTGGCAATTTTGACCACAACCTGTGATGGTTAATTCTCTCGTTACTCGTCAGATCCTAAATTACCAGTAGATGCACATGTGTTATTTTTTAGCATGTGTTGCCACAGATATTGTACAAGTGTCAGTGTAGCAACTTTTCAAAATGTGCCATCTTATAAACGACTCGCCCTGGAATCCTGCAACAAACAACACCAACATCCTAATTTACCCTATTTTTAGTTTTTTAATATCGATAGATATTGTTCCATTTAAAAAGTATATGTTTCCACAAAATATACACTGTATACATATTGTTACACTCTGTTGACTGGCTAAGAATACTATCCCCTGACTACCAGCTCACTCTATGAAGGCCACACCTGAAGATCACTGTCCACTTCCACAATACTGAGGTGCTAGTTATAGGTGATCCACCCTGTGTAAGAAAAGGGCACATACGAAGTATAAAGTTATTGACAGTGTTACAACACTGCCCCCTAACACACACCACCAGTATGCCACACCTTCCATATAAATTTGAAATTCGGCGACCCCTCTCAGCTTGGAACCGCGAGTGACTGCTAGTGTCCCTTGGAACTCAAGCTGGGCCTGCACAAGACTGTATATACAAGGTCGGCCACTGAAATCATTTGGAATTTCCTGCAAAGGCTCATTCTGAAAGTCTGACCATGGCTGGAGTAGGAAGCTCCCATTAAAATGAATGGCGGTTTCTGGCACTGACAAACGCGGAACCTATGTGACACACGACAGCGATGGATTCGGCGAGTTACTCTGCCGGAACAACACTACGGCGCCACTCAAGCTGCAGCGCGAACGTTCCGGCTGGCGGCTCATAGCGCGCACGATCTGCAGCCTCTGCCAGTGCGTGAAAAGGTAATTTCCTACCCAAAAAAAGGGCTACGATTTCTGCGGGACAAATACGCTGGACGAATCCGGTGCGTCTGCGGAATCCAATAAGTCCCTTTCTCTGTGGCCTCCCACTCACTCACATACACACACACACACACACACACACACATACACTCTTCCTTTTTTTTATCCAGGCTCTACGGTGGCATCGACCACACCGCGCTGTGTGTGTGTGTGTGTGTGTGTGTGTGTGTCGCCAACAGCGCCGCTGGCCGCTTTGCGGTAAATATCTGACAATGGGGTCCGGCTAGGAGCGGAGCGGTATACAAAAAGACGCGGAGGCAGGCGGCCGGCCGCGCCACGCCACGCCATGCCACGTGGTGGTGCAGTGGTCGCGGGCTAATCAAGTTGTTGGCGCTCTCTGCGCTTTCCGGTTTTTGTTGGCCGCCGACTCGCGCTTATTCTGAAAGAGATTCTGTTAAAATTTAGCGAGTGCAGCCCGCCTCAAAGGACCCGCTACGAGCGCGCGAGCCTCCGCGGCGCCAAAGGGCGCGCCGCTGCCGCTGTGATCGCGAATCGATAGTCGATACTCGATACCAGACGCCGCAGCCGCCGCCCCCGACAAAGGACCCTCTTTCCCCTGTCCGCTGTTTCTCTCTGACGGGCTTCATTATTTGAAGTGCGCTGTTAGCGTTGTTGTACAGGGGTAATAGTTTCACAAAGGTCCGCTTCTACACGGCCCATATGAACCCTTTTTTTCTCTTTTTTTAAAAAAATCACAATCGCTTATTGTTCACCTTATCTATAGCTGGGTATACACATTCCGCCCTTTGCAATGAAACAAATACCGGCTTACTCGACACCGCCGTTTTTATATTTAGTGCATCAGTTTCACTGTGCGTAAGTAAAAAACAAGCAATATATTCTAAAAGTGCTAAGACTCACTGCGTATAGTGTAACTTAATACCCCTATGTTTCATAAACAATTGAAGATATCAAAAGCATACTTTTACTCGTGGCCATTTTCACAGCAGCTTGTATAAACTGCAGTAGTTTAGAAGAAAAACGCTTTTTACAAGCTGCAATTTTTTTTTTTTGTATTTAATTATGCAGCCAGAGGCATTTCGTCTGTTTTTAAAGCATTCATAGTAGATGTACTAAAATATTACACAATTTTTCCGTTTTCACTTGCTGGTTATTGATCCAAAACTTTCTGGGAAAATTTTTATAATAAAAAGGAATGGTAATTACACATCTCTAACTCATCATCTGTATATCAAGCAGCTTCCTCTCATGAGACAAAGTAGCTGAAATTTTACAGTTTTTCTTGTGGTAACTCTGTTTTCTAAACGTAGCACTTTCTGTGTCTATAACATAATTTTTTTTTCTAGTGTGGCCAATCTTCTCAGTTTTTGCTTTCAGCTGTATGTGGGTTGACGTAAGTTGTGTGTGTGTGTGTGTATACATCTTTTTTAGTTATATACTTAGGAGATGAGTGGGATTTGTGGCCGTCTGTTCGGATTTCTGACTATCAACGTAGGGAAAGAGTGTTACAGAAGGGTGGTTAATTTAGTTTCCATGTACTGCGCATGTTCTCTTTTTAATGTAATCTCATTAGTGACAACATCACTCCATTTAATATTCGCCCTTACAATTCTAAGACAACTTCAGCTCTAAAACTGTTATTGTGAGTCACCTAATCCAAAGCAGCTAATTCTTTTTACATTTTGTAGTCATTTAGTGGAAGTTTGTTAAGCATGTGTAACACTGGATTAAAGTGGGCTCACTTGTTTGTAAACTAGGTGGCCATGAGCCATTGCTGATTGTACAGTAGCTGGCTTACGGAATACTCCAAATATGTGGTTTCTTTAGACATTTTGCACTGAACCTGATAAATGCGCTAAATGTTATATTGGTGAAACGGGGCGGAATGCAGTGACAGATTTAAAAAGTATAGCAGCCTGACGGAGAGTAGTACCTCCACCTTTGATAAACATTAAAGTGGTAACAAATATAAACTTAATAACACAGATTCAGTCCTAAAAATTCTTCACACATTGACTCAAAGTAGAACTATGGACCTACTATAAGAAATGGGAACGGCCAACTACCTTAAAAACTGATTACCACACACAAGGATTTTCCTCTTAGCAAGACATGGAACCCTTGTCTGTCTCGCATCGAATCACAGTAGTTTTTGATGCACCCAGCCAAATTGTTTGAGGATACATTGTCGGTGCCAGTGTTCTACTACGGGTGATGTCACAAGCCCGGTAGGAGGGCAGCACTTGTGATGGGCGGCACATGCGCCATGTGCGGTATAGAGGCCTTGTGGCGGTTTTTGCGTATCATCAACATGGACAAATGCAATGAATATGGATGATACGATACTCTATGGTATTCTGCGGTTTGAATTCACTCTGTTTTTTTAGCAGTTGCATTAATTTGATTTTGTAAATGATACTGACAATATTACACACATGTATAATGCATTATTCATACTACAACTTCTCCCGGATAATTATTTTGTACAAATTGCCCAAGATTTCCACCGGACGTAGTATAATAATGGTGACTGTAAGCTGTGTTCATGTCACTAAAATTACAGGTCGTACATCAGAGCTTTTATAATTTTTTGTCTTCGATGGACTTAATTATTCTTAGCAAATTGATCATGAAAGGGAACCACAGAATACCACCCGCTCATAACACTGACGTATGCTACCAGAAATATTTTCTCCGTAATTCGTGCCTAGTTTAATTTTGGCCTCATACATCAGCAATGAAGTCTTGTTCAACAATAAATACCATCAGCACTGTTCTTAGAAAATGCAGTCTGATTCGATTAATTTTTCCTTTTATTAATAGAGTTCAGTACCACCGGTGCACATTTATTTCTTACACATCGGAATATTGTTTGCAGTATCAAGTAATTTAAACTTGCCGCTGTGATAAAAGTTAAGATGGCGGCCAACAAATGATAGAGGATTTATTTTTTAATTAAGATTTTCCTTTGCTCAATAAATAATTAATCATTTAAATTGATGCCACCAATAAAAAAATTATTAAATTGTTAAGTACAGACAAAGTTGCTATATAGTCGCAACTAACAATGGCTGCACTTCTTGCAAATATGATAAAACAATTAATACAAAATTATAATTAAAAGAGGAAGTGAATTTTCAATAATTAATCATAAATAGTTTTAACGCATTTGGCTCTATTTGTTTTTACCAGCAAATGAACATAAAAGTACAATAATTTTACATTAAATGTTTTTCATTCAACAGACCTCAAATCGATTCGAGTCTTGCGTCGGCGACGTACATCAGAAAAGGCTACAAAAGAAAAGAAAAGAATGACATAGATTAACGAAGAATGTGAAACAAATGTTGTCTCTGTTTTACATAATTATCATCTTTTTAAGAAATAATTACATAATTGAATGAATATTATTGAGTTACGTAATTTTCCACACGTTCATATTCCACTCGTAATAAAAAATATATATATATCATGGATGTTATAGCCTTCATAGAACGGCGGGTTCCTGCCTTACATTAATTTTCCGCGGGGGTCAGCAGCAACAGCAGCAGAAGCGTCTGTCCTGAAGATGGCAGACAGGAGGAAAACCGTAACTTCGATTCATGTTGATATTAGGATCCAGCAGCACTGGCACCCACCTCACTTACTCCTACCTTGAACTCATTACCAGAATTACCTTCATATCAGGTACTTTACCTCGTGTCAAACATTGTACTATCTATTTATGCAGTTTTAAAAATGTGTACAGGGTGGTCCATTGATCGTGACCGGGCCAAATATCTCACGAAATAAGCGTCAAACGAAAAAACTACAGAGAACGAAACATGTCTAGCTTGAAGGGGGAAACCAGATGGCTTGGCCCGCTAGATGGCGCTGCCGTCGGTCAAACGGATATCAACTACGTTTCTTTAAATAGGAACCCCCATTTTTTATTACATATTCGTGTAGTACGTAAAGAAATATGAACGTTTTAGTTGGTCCACTTTTTTCGCTTTGTGATAGATGGCGCTGTAATAGTCACAAATATATGGCTCACAGTTTTAGACGAACAGTTGGTAACGGGTAGGTTTTTTAAATTAAAATGCAGAACGTAGGCACATTTGAACATTTTATTTCGGTTGTTCCAATGTGATACATGTAAGTTTGTGAACTTATCATTTCTAAGAACGCATTGACAATGTGCTGACGCATGTTGTCAGGCGTTGTCGGTGGATCACGATAGCAAATATCCTCCCAGAGAAAGAAATCCGGGGACGTCAGATTCGGTGAACGTGCGGGCCATGGTATAGTGCTTCGACGACCAATCTACCTGTCATGAAATATGCTATTCAATACCGCTTCAGCCGCACGCGAGCTATGTGCCGGACATCCATCATGTTGGAAGTACATCGCCATTCTATTATGCAGTGAAACATCTTGTAGTAACTTCGGTAGAACATTAAGTAGGAAATCAGCATACATTGCACCATTTAGATTGCCATCGATAAAATGGGGGCCCATTATCCTTCCTCCCATAATGCCGCACCATACATTAACCTGCCAAGGTCGCTGATGTTCCACTTGTCGTGGATTTTCCGTTGCCCAATACTGCAAATTATACCGGTTTGCGTTACCTCTGTTGGTGAATGACGCTTCGTCGCTAAGTAGAGCGCGTGCAAAAAATCTGCCATCGTCCCGTAATTTCTCTTGTGCCCAATGGCAGAACTGTACACGACGATCAAAGTCGTCGCCATGCAATTCCTGGTGCATAGAAATATGGTACGGGTGCAATCGATGTTGATGTAGCATTCTCAACACCGATATTTTTGAGATTCCCGATTCTCGCACAATTTGTCTGCTTCTGATGTGCGGAATAGCCGCGACAGCAGCTAAAACACCTACTTGAGCATCATCATTTGTTGCTGGTCGTGGTTGACGTTACACAAGTGGCTGAACACTCCTGTTTCCTTAAATAACGTAACTATCCGGCGAACGGTCCGGACAATTGGATGGTGTCCGTGATACCGAGCAGCTTACATAGCACACGCTCGTTGAGCATTTTGATCACAATAGCCATACATAAACACGATATCGACCTTTTCCGCAATTGGTAAAAAGGTCCATTGTAACACGGGTAATGTATCAGGAAGCAAATACCGTCCGCACTGGCGGAATGTTACGCCATCTATCACAGCAGAGGATAAAGCAGGGAAAAAGACAAGGGCTAGTAGAAATCCTTGGGTAACAGAAGATATATTGAACTTAATTGATGAAAGGAGAAAATATAAAAATGCAGTAAATGAAGCAGGCAAAAGAGAATAGAAACGTCTCAAAAATGAGATTGACAGGAAGTGCTAAATGGCTAAGCAGGGATGACTAGAGGACAAATGAAGGGCCTATTTCAATAGTGGTAAATGTCCATTACCTCCACTTTTCTGTCTATAATGCTTCTGAAATTAATGGTTGAAACAAACAGAAAGGAAGGTTGATCTCTAGCACGAAGCCGTATGCTTGAATAATTCTGGTATCTCAACTGCAGATTTTTCAGCGCTCATTTAACTTTAGTACTGTTTATTTGAGAATGAACAAAAATGGACCTGTATCACTATTGAAATAAGCCCTTCAGATGTAAGGATGTAGAGGCATACCTCACTAGGGGTAAGATAGATACTGCCTACAGGAAAATTAAAGAGACCTTAGGAGAAAAGAGAACCACTTGTATGAATATCGAGAGCTAAGATGGAAACCCAGATCTACGCAAAGAAGGGAAAGCAGAAAGGTGGAAGGAGTATATAGAGGGTCTACACAAGGGCGATGTACTTGAAGAAAAATATTATGGAAATGGAAGCGGATGTAGATGAAATGGGAAATATGATACAGCGCGAGGAGTTTGAAAGAGCAGTGAAAGACCTAAGTCGAAACAAGGCCCCGGGAGTAGACAACATTCCATTAGAACTACTGACGGCCTTGGGAGAGCCAGTCCTGACAAAACTCTACCATCTGGTGAGCAAGACGTATGAGATAGTGGAAATACCCTCAGACTTCAAGAAGAATATAGTAATTCCAATCCCAAAGAAAGCAGGTGTTGACAGATGTGAAAATTACCGAACTATCAGTTTAATAAGTCACAGTTGCAAAATACTAACGCAAATTCTTTACAGACGAATGGAAAAACTGGTAGAAGCCGACCTCGGGGAAGATCAGTTTGGATTCCGTAGAAATATTGGAACACATGAGGCAATACTGACCCTACGACTTATCTTAGAAGCTAGGGTAACGAAAGGCAAACATACGTTTGTAGCGTTTGACGTTTGTAGCTTTTGACAATGTTGACTGGAATACTCTCTTCCAAATTCTGAAGGTGGAAGGGGTAAAATACAGGGAGCGAAAGGCTATTTCCAATTGGTACAGAAACCAGATGTCAGTTATAAGAGTCGAGTGGCATGAAAGGGAAGCAGTGGTTGGGAAGGGAGTGATGAGACAGGGTTGTAGCCTATCCCCAATGTTACACAATCTGTATATTGAGCAAGCAAAAAAGGAAAAAAAAAGAAAATTTCGGAGTAGGAGTTAAAATCCATGGAGAAGAAATAAAAACAATGAAGTTTGCCGATGAAATTGTAATTCTGTCAGAGACGGTAAAGAACCTGGAAGAGCAGTTGAACGGAATGGACAGTGTCTTGAAAGGAGGATATAATACGAACATCAACAAAAGCAAAACGAGGATAATGGAATGTAGTCGAATTAGGTCGGCTGATGCTGATGGAATTAGATTAGGAAATAAGACACTTAAAATAGTAGATGAGTTTTGCTATTTGGGGAGCAAAATAACTGATGATGGTCGAAGTAGAGAGGATATAAGATGGAGACTGGCAATTTCAAGGAGAGCGTTTCTGAAGAAGAGAAATTTGTTAACATCGAGTATAGATTTAAGTGTCAGGAAGTCTTTTCTGAAAGTAGTTGTGTGGAGTGTAGCCATGTATGCAAGTGAAACATGGACGATAAGTAGTTTGGACATGAAGAGAATAGAAGCTTTCGAAATGTGGTGCTACAGAAGAATGCTGAAAATTAGGTGGGTAGATCACATAACTAATGTGGAGTTATTGAATATAATTGGGGAGAAGAGAAGTTTGTGGAAAGCCGGCCGGAGTGGCCGTGCGGTTCTAGGCGCTATAGTCTGGAACCGAGCGACCGCTACGATCGCAGGTTCGAATCCTGCCTCGGGCATGGATGTGTGTGATGTCCTTAGGTTAGTTAGGTTTAATTGGTTTTAAGTTCTAGGCGATTGATGACCTGAGACGTTAAGTCGCATAGTGCTCAGAGCCATTTGAACCATTTGAACCATGTTTGTGGCACTACTTGACCAGAAGAAGGGATCGGTTGGTAGGACATGTTCTGAGGCATCAAGGGATCACCAATTTAGTTCTGGAGGGCAGCGTAGAGGGTAAAAATCGCAGAGGGAGACCAAGAGATGAATACACTAAGCTGATTCAGAAGGATGTAGGTTACAGTAGGTACTGGGAGATGAAGAAGCTTGCGCAGGATAAAGTAGCATGGAGAGCTGCGTCAAACCAGTCTCTGGACTGAAGACCAGAACAATAACCCTAAAGCTTGTGCGAAACCCAGCTTCCTCAGTGGGTTAAACGAGGTCGAAAGTGGAAATGTAATGCTCATTACCGTAGACAAATTTGTAGTCAAAAAAATTTCTTTTACTGTATGGACAGATGTCTGATGTTCTTTATATCTTTTAGTACTATCTTTCTTATGCATTAGTACTACTTGAGTTTTAACGTACTTACATTTTGTCAAATATTCTTCGATCCAGTCACGTGTTTGCGAACATTCTCCGTATGAATTTATCTTGATTAGTAGTCGACGGTGCCTAACGTCTTTCGAAACTGTAGGTAAGTAGCAAAAATGGCTGCTGTTCCTGAGACCGTTACCAAAGCCGGAGGCATGTGCGTTTCTCTGTGTCACGTACAGGCGTGCGCAAGACCGGCCACACCAGAGGGTCCGGCCAGCTCCTCGCCTCGCGTCGGCAAGCGGCGCGTCCTACGAATCGGCGCAGCGGCCGGCTGCATAATAGATCCGCTCGTCAATATTTGAGCGGCGGCGCGAGTCGGCACAAAACACTCCGTGATTGCTTATTTATGTGCCAGGCACAAATGTATACTTGAAAATCTGTTTTTTATCGCTCGAAGGTTTTTCCTGGAACTGAAATGGTCGCTGCAAAAACGTGCCTCTCGTCGGATCCGTGCTGGACAATTACCGGATCCTTTCAGCGTGGGAAATTAGCGAATTTCACTCACAGCGACTGTCGAGAAGAATGTACTCGCAGCTGGAAGTACCGCTTTTCCGCTGCCAAGTGTGCTTGCACCGCCGAGTCAATAGCGCGCAGTTTACGGTAGAATACGCCAGCAGAGCAGCACACTTCGCTTTTCCCGGTGTCCGGTCCATTTTCTGCGTGCATTTAACAGTGGACGTTTGCTTCTATACGTTTCCTAATTGGCTGACTCTGTGGTCTACCGACAGCAGGTAATTCTGACTCTGAAACGCCCGCGGTTCGCCAGCGGGAGGATACTGTGCATTTTCAACATATGAACTGTTTTCGTCTACTATTTAGGTTATGTGATTGATAAAGTTCTAGTGGAGAGACAATGTCTACAACATAGATGAGACATTTCAGAACAAAAATGTAAGTAATTTAATACAATTAACTAACAAATTTTGATGCAATCTTTTCTGACCTTCCCAGTCAAATTTGACACTGTAAAATACTTTCTTAATTTAGAATTGTCGTGATCGAATTTGGTGAACTTACAACTGTGTACCTATTTCGAGTCTTACGAGTCAACATGAGAGGACCTTGTTACGAAAGTAACATGCCAAACACTCGTCTAGCCTCTATGTACCACCTGAAATCAATTCAGTTGCGATAAAGACAACTGTGAATAAAAAAGTATTTTTCCATCCTGTTCCAAGTTATTGCTTTACCCTACTGGTTCAACAGCGTGAATAATTATGCACTTACTGCCAAGCGAGCTAGCAGCAGCAAACGGGGAAGAGATCTGCTGTAAACCGTGCCGAATCGAGTATTCTGATGATGTCAACAGGCCACAGGCCTTATTCGGCCTCTCAAAGTCCTGTCGAGCTATGTTTGAGTAAGATAACGAGTGAGTGGTGAGGTGGTTGACCCTTAACTCAACCACCTTTCAAATGGCTCTGAGCACTATGGGACTTAACTTCTGAGGTCAACAGTCACCTAGAACTTAGAACTACTTAAACCTAACTAACCTAAGGACATCACACACATCCATGACCGAGGCAGGATTCGAACCTGCGACCGTAGCGGTCGCTCGGTTCCGGACTGTAGCGCCTAGAACCGCTCGGCCACCCCGGCCAGCCTCATTCACCTGTTTTGCTTTATACTTAAGGATCACCTGGGTTAACATGAAAGAAAAAAAGATGTGTATTGTATTAAACTGCAAGATAAATGACAGCCACATGATCCATAACAACAACAATGAAGAATTAAGTAGGCAGCCTGTTCTCCGGGAACTGTTGCTTCTGATGTAGTAACTATTACTTGTTAGACAATGTCGATCCACGACACATCCATCAGAGCTTTATTTATCACTACCTTCGTTCGTATATAGGTAATTCTCTGTTTACAGATCGCTTTCGCTCAGTCATGACTGAATGTACTAGGTGTTCCAAAAAGATTCAACCTATTTCACAAGACTCTACCTTCTACATGAATCAAGAGAGAAATCTGAGTTGTTTTCAATGTATATAGAGAGAAGCATAAAGTTTTTTCTTACTTTCGAAAGAGCCGATTTTACGATGATATATCTAATACATGCTACACATACAGCTTTAAGGTGCCCTTTACGTTCACATGTAAGATCAAAGTTTCCATCTACCTTTCACAGATGTTCCATGTATCCTCCACCGGATGCACGTCAAATATCCAGACAACAGTCAAACTTATCTCATGCTCTCCTGTATAAGTTAACTGCGGTCTCTGTTGTTGCTATGTCGCGTAGTAGTGGCGTAGGACTTCACTCATTATTGTTGTTGGAAGAAAAGACACAAAGAAACTTTCACAAACTACTGAAAAAAATCGCGCGAGGACAGGTGACCTTGGAGTTCAATGGAGCAAAGCGAGAGCTACACGTCGTTTGGGGCCGATCCATCGTTGAGGCAGCTCTTGAAGAAATGCCCTTACCTACATGTGGCAGGGGTTGGTATTCCTTCCCGTTGAAAAAATGAAATGTTTGGCATGATATCGCAACTGCAGAGAAAACCGGATGAATGAGTTAGCTAGAGACCATTAGAACCGCCGGCCGCTGTGGTCTCACGGTTCTAGGCACTCAGTCCGGAGCCGCGCGACTGCTACGGTCGCAGGTTCGAATCCTGCCTCGGGCATGGATGTGTGTGATGTCCTTAGGTTAGTTAGGTTTAAGTAGTTCTAAGTTCTAGGGGACTGATGACCACAGATGTTAAGTCCCATAGTGCTCAGAGCCGAGCCACCATTGGAACTGGCATCTTGCAACTGGCGCCAAGGTTAAAATTTATCCCAAGCTTTTATCCTTATTCATGTATAAGATGTGGTATTATGAAATCGCATGAAACTTTCTGAAGCACCTTGTATTTAATTTCTCTTTAGTTTAAAGTGTGAGGTGTCGTTTCAGTACTTAGCATACTCCTGAGATGCTATAGAATCTATCCCTGGTGACCCGCAGTAACAGATAACTCCGCATAAGATCATGCGAATTAAAATAAAGTCGCACAATGGAAAACAGCTTGTCTAATTAAATTGCCAGGGGAGGCCCAGTAAAGCGTGAAATATGGGTACCACGCCTCACGTGGATATATTGAAAACAGGATCCATCGCACAATGATATGAAACTAAGATTCACTATAAGAATCTGATTTACTACTGAAAGACATGAAATATGTTTTATCCGCTGAATCAAGAATACACTTAATTATCAAGGAAAGCAAAGGATTGAGAACATTCGTGATAGCACTGGTACAGGTGGCTGAACACATGACAGGAACGATATGAAACTGTACACATGAATATGACCAGTGATTACAGAATAAATTAATGAGCTAAAGAAAAGTCCTGGAACAGCATGAACAAACACGAATACCCTCACCTAAGAGCACAGTTGTTCCAGCTAGCCGGCTTTGAAAATTAGATGAGAAAAAGAAATCCTTGATGCAAGAAAAATGATTTCACACTCTCCTCATTTTGATGGATGCTAATATGGCCCATGCTTATCATTCTAATGATGAATGAGAGCGGAAAATGGTTGCAATAATGGCTGAGAATCCAATGTTCAGCCCCAGTATCTGAGTTCTGTTATAATACGTAGACGTCTCACGTTGCAGTCAAAGAAGAAGCGTACTGTATCAAACCCGGCAGGGAAGTCATCACTGTCGTGCTTCTGGAACAAGTACTGACTGTGATGACTCTGATGCTAGTGCTCTCTTTGTGCCCTAAAGGAAAGTGAGTTCTTACTCTTCTTTGCAAAACATCGCTGGTTCTGCCAGCACTAAACTCTCGCCGACCAATCGAAACAACCTTGTAAGTTCCAAGCAAAGATAATTTGACAAACATGCCAGCAAATTCCCTATCTTTGTGGATCCGGTCATTGTTATAAAATAAAGTACATTTCTCCCTTGGAGCAAGGTAGAAGGCAAAACGTCTACTACTATGTAACAGGTTTCTGGTTATGACCAAAGAGAAGACTGCACGTAGACGTGTATGTGAGCTCTCCCCTGCTACCAAAATAACTGATATGACACAGTCAGGGATCTCCTAACTAAATTTTGAAAAAAAAATTCCTGTTGGGCTCCTTTCGGATTAACAAGTCATACAGGCTACCAGCGTCGCGTTTTCTCTTGTCCTTCAGACATTATCTTTGAACTATGTGCACAATGAAACAATATTATGGGCTAGGCCAATCTCACTTCTCCCCTCCACTGCACTTGTCAAAAGAATGCTCTTCCCAATGTATACCTGACCAAGACTTTGGCGTTCAGCAGATATATATTTATCACCCGTGTGGATCTCCAAGTGACCCTCACCTTTTGCCAGCCAGCTAAAGGTTCCAGGCTGCAGCTCATCACAAGACGCCTTCATCATACCAAAAGAAAAACAAATAAAAGTAATTACATCTGCAATCGTTAGCATTTGCTATTACTGCTTGCAGCGTTCATGTAGCATCATTACATATGATTTTATTTACTAGTCACATCTGTTTAATGGATTATTATTAAAGAGATCACTGGACTGTGAGGGAGCGCGCGGCCACTTGTGTGCGCATTATATCGATTCTGGTATGATCTTTGCTGAGTTTTGTGTTCCCTCTGGGCCTGTGTGGTAGGGTGTGCTGTGTGGGACACGGAGCTGGACGGGTGTGCCGGAATACTCAGCTTCCTGGCGATTGTACCAAATTTAAATCTTTCACCATTGGGCCAAGGGCCCCGCGTTTTCCTGCAAGGTTGACCGGTGCTACCGGCCAGTTTAGCGGGCACGGAGCGGCTCTCTTCGCGTGGAACCTGGCTAAGAAGTGCATCCGGTAATTGTTGCGTACTAAAGACGCCGAGATATACTGAACAACTTGTTAGCAGCTACAAGCGGGAGAGGGGGGGGGGGGGGAGGCGTCAGTATCATCCGGTGCCTACATGCAGTCCTGAAGCTATTGACCTCCTTGGCATTAAGCCGCGCGGAGTGGCCTCGTGGTTTAGGGCGTCCTGTCACGGACAGCGCCCTCCCGCTGGAAGTTCGAGTCCTCCCTCGGGCATGGGTGTGTGTGTTGTTCTTAGCATAGGTTAGTTTAAGTAGTGCGTAAGTCTAGGGACCGATGACCTCAGCAGTTTGATCCCTTAGGAATTCACACACATTTGAACATTTTGAACATTTATTTGAAATTGTGTATAAAGACTGTTCAGTAAGTACTGTACTAAAGATTTTTAATTCTGTCCCAGTGTGAGCTGGCGAGGAATCCGGTTCCCGTTTGCCTTTCAATGACTGTGCCAATCTGGAGGCTTCTATAAGCGCAGAGCTTGTATTTAGCAACGTTAATCTGGCACTTGAAATCATTGTTTGTTATGGCTATTTGTTACTACTGATTGTAATTTATATTCGTTGTAGACCTTATGGCCCTTCCTGGGGCGAGCTCCTGCTTTCTTTCTGTAAATAAAGGCCGGCCGGGGTGGCCGAGCGGTTCTAGGCGCTACAGTCTGGAACCGAGCGACTGCTACGGTCGCAGGTTCGAATTCTGCCTCAGGCATGGATGTGTGTGATGTCCTTAGGTTAGTTAGGTTTAAGTAGTTCTAAGTTCTAGGGGACTGATGACCTGAGAAGTTAAGTCCCATAGTGATCAGAGCCATTTGAACTATTTGTAATTAAAGTTGTGTGCGCTCAGCCTAAACGTACGCATGTGTGGGTCATGTGTGTTGTGTATGCTTGTATTTGCTGACTCTCTTTCTCTGTGTTGATGAGCCCTTCCGGTTATAGGTGTACATCTTAACCGGCCATCTGCCATTTGGTGAGTATCCAGATTCAGTATCTATTAGTCCCTAAGAAGCCTCAGTAACGGTATACCTTGACTTATTTAATCCTGTTAGAATTACTATGTAATTATTCTTTTAAATGACCTTGTACATTGTTTCTTGTTTTTGCTAGGAATGTTAACTTACAATGTACACTCCTGGAAATGGAAAAAAGAACACATTGACACCGGTGTGTCAGACCCACCATAATTGCTCCGGACACTGCGAGAGGGCTGTACAAGCAATGATCACACGCACGGCACAGCGGACACACCAGGAACCGCGGTGTTGGCCGTCGAATGGCGCTAGCTGCGCAGCATTTGTGCACCGCCGCCGTCAGTGTCAGCCAGTTTGCCGTGGCATACGGGGCTCCATCGCAGTCTTTAACACTGGTAGCATGCCGCGACAGCGTGGACGTGAACCGTATGTGCAGTTGACGGACTTTGAGCGAGGGCGTATAGTGGGCATGCGGGAGGCCGGGTGGACGTACCGCCGAATTGCTCAACACGTGGGGCGTGAGGTCTCCACAGTACATCGATGTTGTCGCCAGTGGTCGGCGGAAGGTGCACGTGCCCGTCGACCTGGGACCGGACCGCAGCGACGCACGGATGCACGCCAAGACCGTAGGATCCTACGCAGTGCCGTAGAGGACCGCACCGCCACTTCCCAGCAAATTAGGGACACTGTTGCTCCTGGGGTATCGGCGAGGACCATTCGCAACCGTCTCCATGAAGCTGGGCTACGGTCCCGCACACCGTTAGGCCGTCTTCCGCTCACGCCCCAACATCGTGCAGCCCGCCTCCAGTGGTGTCGCGACAGGCGTGAATGGAGGGACGAATGGAGACGTGTCGTCTTCAGCGATGAGAGTCGCTTCTGCCTTGGTGCCAATGATGGTCGTATGCGTGTTTGGCGCCGTGCAGGTGAGCGCCATAATCAGGACTGCATACGACCGAGGCACACAGGGCCAACACCCGGCATCATGGTGTGGGGAGCGATCTCCTACACTGGCCGTACACCACTGGTGATCGTCGAGGGGACACTGAATAGTGCACGGTACATCCAAACCGTCATCGAACCCATCGTTCTACCATTCCTAGACCGGCAAGGGAACTTGCTGTTCCAACAGGACAATGCACGTCCGCATGTATCCCGTGCCAGCCAACGTGCTCTAGAAGGTGTAAGTCAACTACCCTGGCCAGCAAGATCTCCGGATCTGTCCCCCATTGAGCATGTTTGGGACTGGATGAAGCGTCGTCTCACGCGGTCTGCACGTCCAGCACGAACGCTGGTCCAACTGAGGCACCAGGTGGAAATGGCATGGCAAGCCGTTCCACAGGACTACATCCTGCATCTCTACGATCGTCTCCATGGGAGAATAGCAGCCTGCATTGCTGCGAAAGGTGGATATACACTGTACTAGTGCCGACATTGTGCATGCTCTGTTGCCTGTGTCTATGTGCCTGTGGATCTGTCAGTGTGATCATGTGACGTATCTGACCCCAGGAATGTGTCAATAAAGTTTCCCCTTCCTGGGACAATGAATTCACGGTGTTCTTATTTCAATTTCCAGGAGTGTATATGAGCGGGCCGCTCCTATACTGAAGTTTTAATAGTTGGTTTCCTTGAAACTAATCTTTAATTGCCACTTTAAGTATTGCTGTGTATGTTAATTTCTGTCAAACCTGTTTGCTTTTTGTTGTTTAGTATAGGTTGAGAGCCTTGTATTTGCAGCGGTTGACGCGTTGCTGTTCTACTCAT
Source organism: Schistocerca serialis cubense (assembly GCF_023864345.2). Taxonomy (NCBI): domain Eukaryota; kingdom Metazoa; phylum Arthropoda; class Insecta; order Orthoptera; family Acrididae; genus Schistocerca; species Schistocerca serialis. Next base: position 611,178,072 of record NC_064638.1, on the reverse strand, counting down.
CCTGGGCAGGGACGCATTTTCCTTCTGCTTCGGCGGCTTTCCCGCCATCGCATGAGGCCTAGATGTTGGCAGATCACACGGGGGCCCCTGTGGATCCCCCGCTCCAGCCTCTGGCTGAGTAACGTGTAACACGTGAGCCTGAGTTGCAAATAGAAACCAAACTTTACCCAGGTTTCGGCCAAAATAGTTTGGCCTTCTTCAGAAGCGAGTGACACTAAACTACTGCATGCCAAAGTTTGGCCATGTTAAGTATAAAACTGTAGCACCGTAGTAACCAATCATAATCTACGTTACTTGGGCTGAAGAGAAACAGCAGGCCCCACTGCGCGGACGAGGTCGGTAGGCGGCGAGAGCAGCACCGGTGCACTACGGTGCTACAGTTTTATACCTGACATTCCCAACCTTTGGCATGCAGTAGTTTAGTGTCACTCGCTTCTGAAGAAGGTCAAATTATTTGGGCTGAAACCTGAGTAAAATTTGGTTTCTATTTGCAACTCAGGCTGACATGTTACACGTTCAATTATCACAGTTCCTGACAGGGCTGGACAAAAAAATTCTAGCTGAGTAGTTTATTGCCATTCTTTTGGTAACGTGCTGCCGGATTAGGACCTGGCTTTAGTGATTTTGGAGAAGTAATTGTCTCAGCGGTTCTTTTAGTGTAAGGTCCTCGTGTGCATGTCATGAAAGCCCTTGGGTAAACTGAGCACAAAGTTTCTCGACTTCTTTTAAAAAATAAGGATTTAATTGACATTATCATTTTAATAGTTCTTTAGGAGCCCAGTAGCTTATTTAAGTACTTAACTTGATTTAGATGTAGCAGCCTTGTGGCCAGTGAGTGAAATATTACTGTTTGCTTTGGTTTTTACACATGGGTAGCCTTTGGCCACCTAGGCCGTATTATATCTATATTCGAGCACAGTAACATTGTCTTATGACTCCAAAGGTCGATATTTGCCTTATGCTCCCTAGTATTGTCCGTAAAAAGAAAATTTGATGTCAATGTGTACCTCCTAGTGGTGGCGTGGCTAATGGACTTGTACTTACTTGTGTCTAATTTCTTGCCGTGGAGTAGGCCTGGAGTTTACTGTTGCAGTGGAGATGTATGAATTTTAATGTATTTTCCTTTTATTTAACTTTTATTGAATTAACATTCAAGTCTGAAGACTGTGTCACAACAGTCATTCAAGTACTGAATACAAGTTCTGTGTTGTATTAACGGTGAATTGTTTTAGTTGGTCTCATTTAATTATCATGTTTTTATGCGTTATAAGAAACAGGGCTGACCATTTTAGGTTGTGAAGAAATTATGCTACTTCAATGGGCTGTGGAATTCCAGCGAAATACCACTGGCAACGGCAAACGTAATTGGTATTAAAATCATCTGTCATAATTTTTACGAAGTTATTTAAATGTATGCAAGAAAATTGAGGAGAAGCGCAATTCATATTATGAAGGGTAATTGATTGTCAGCCAAGAAGTTGCGAAATTTGGTGTAATAAAATTTCCAAATTGCCATTAAAAATATTCTCTGATCATAAAAGATGTTGATGAAGCTGAAAAAGTTGTATTTCCAACAATAACTGAGCGAGATCGACTGTGCCCCGACTCACACCCAGTTCACATATCCGGCACGCGTGGGGTTGAGCCGCCATGGCCGGACCTGGTTTACACCATCTTATGGAGACTCGATTTGCATCATGTTGAGCAAACTGCTAATCATAGTTCAGCGACGGAGCGAAATAGACCTGCTGTCGTTATAACTACATTTACAGCTTAGCAATCTGGCTTGAGCGTAAGCAAATAAAAATTTTAATTTAAAAAATATAAATAATAAATTATTAAAAACTGTTTCAAAAATATACATAAATCGAACAATGAACTCCAACTGCAAAAGATAGACCTTTCAAGAACGTCAAATTTCAGAAAAAGTGTATAATAGTGTCTGGATTCTGTAACTGTTTTTTGTAGTTCTCAACACACTGCTAATATGCTTCTATATGAAAAAACTATTCGATTATATTCCCGCGTTTTCCAGTAACAAACGGATTTGACAAAGAAAAAAAAAATCTTGCGAAATGTTTCGAAACGTTAACTTTAACATTTCCCGTTCCTTGAGATAGATACATCTGAGTTCTTCATGTTCTTTTGTAAAAATAACTTTGTTTGGACACAGATCACCTTAAAGCACATTAGAAACGAATGTCCTGTAATTGACAAAATCGTTACAAAGGATAATTCGGAGGATGTGGAAAGGAAATCAGAAGTGGCCTTTGCAAACGGAGCAACCAGCTTTTTGTGTAAGGATTTAGGGAAATCACGAAAAGCCTAAATATGGATGGCTGGGCGCAGGTCTGAAGTTCGCTGCTCCAGAACGCAGAAGGTCAAGTGTTCCAATGAGTGCGCCACTTCATCCAGTAACATTGTCATGGAGGCATACAGCAGTAAGTGGTACTATACATTTGTTTAACGAAAAAGTGTACTGTTTTCGTTCATTAATTTGGATTGTTGGTGAATTTGTAACAAATGTTTTTAAATGTATGTCTTACTTATTGTTGCTGTACTTGAGTTTGATTCTTTGTATGCACATTTTTATTCTTTAATATGTACGCTGACGACATCGTCAGACTGTGGAAACAAGAAGTTAACGCAGGAATAAAATTAGTCCCTAGAACACATACTTAACTGCTGTGCATTTTTCTGCTCTAAATCGCTTCGACTTAATAGGCAAACCATCATAAAATAAAACCAAATCTATGGTTTTTAAAGAAAAATACACACTAAATTCTAAAAGAATGCTCAACGAAAATTCAGTTGGATAGGTATTCACTTTCAGTAATTAGGTTATGATATAACCAGAAAAGACACAAAGACAAAACGCAACACAGTGAGGGCAGCACCTATGCTCACATACGGAAGTGAGACCTGGGCAGAATCTAAAAAAGACCAATGAAGAATACAATCAGATGAAATGAAATTTTTAAGGAAAATAAAAGGATATACTCTGGGAGTTGAGGTAAAGAATTCTGAAAGGAGGAAAGAATTAAATATATTTTGCGTGAATGAATGAATTGAATATGGAATAACGAAGAGTTAGAAGCATATTGAAAAAAAAGCGGCAGAAAGACCTAAATGAAAGAGAGACACAGGAAGACCAAGAAAAATATAAGTTTTGTGATATATGGCGTTTATGAATCTACTTCTGAAATGAATAAGAAGAAGAGGGAGGAGGAGGAGGACAAGACATCGAGAACAGTGAATAACATTTCTTTCCAAAAATTTCTTTTGTTTTACGGCTGTCCAAATGAACTAACGTCCCTGTTGTCGGTGCGTGGTCGTTTTCATTAAGCGCACGTTAAATCAGTTAACCATGGAATTTAAATACTTATTTATTTCTATAAAATGTTAGCCGTTTAAATGCTATGGATTAAAAATTCATTTTTGATTAAACATTTAAATAGCTTCGTAAAAATTATGACAGATGATTTTAATACCAATTACGTTTGCCGTTGTCAGTGGTATTTGGCTGGAACTCAGTTCCCAAAAAACGTCCGTTATGTAATTACAGGTAGAACTGAACGGCCTCGCCCATCACGGGAAATTCGATTTTTAAAGGAAATGCGAAAATTCTTCACGTGACTTTGCCCTCTTTGCGATCTAAATGTTATTTTCCTCCCTTTACATGGTTATTATTAATTTCTGTAACAGTATTGGGCAGACATAAGCGAAATCCACTGCAGATACACGCAATTATGTTTTATTTTCTCGAAAGTGATTATTTAAAATCACCGAACACGTTTCTTTCAAAATGTTATTCAGCTTGTTAAGTGATTTCTCTGGTACTCTTAATAAAGACACACCATTATATGCGAAGACAAATGATACGCCTGGGACGAGCAGATCGTCTTAGATTTAAGACATCTTTCTTCAAAATTTAGAGTGCTATGTCTCCCACAAGTGTCGACGTTCGCATGTTTCCTTTTGTTGTTAAAAAATGAAACATTGCTATAAAAATGACATGTTGGTTGGAGAACTGTACCCCAGGTCTTAGAAACTACGCTGGGTTGGGCATTCACGGCAGGAACACGTGTTTTTGGCTGGCAGGACGTAACCACAATTTCACAGGCCAGACTGTATTAGATAGCTTGCTTTGGATCTCGTTCCTATATCTTTCGGTAGTTGGTCAGGCTAATCTGAAGTTCTACCTTGTTGTTTCTATCAGCACTATGTTCGGGATTACCAGAGTTCCCAAATTTCGAATCTGGGTAGTTTTTTGGTGGTTGGACCCTATGATTTGACCCTTTAGACATCGGGTTGTTGGTCGAACGCCGCCCCATCCGCTGAATTGTTGGTGAAGCCATTGCAGCTGGATGGTGAGTCTTATTTGAAGAAGTAGGTTTCAGGCAACCGATCATGAGCTTGAATGTTACGTTGAATGCGACATCAACTTGCATAGCTATGCAGCGTTTTACCAAACTGGAAAGACACGTCCGCATGCGGAATGTCAAATTGCTGGTGCTGCTCACTCTCCCACTTGCTGCTTAGCATCTCAGTATGAGCCAGCAATTTTGCGGAAGCTATTGTTTCTGTCACTGACTTTCATTTTGGCGTTGGCGTAGGTTATGACCGTTTGCACAGTTTTTCAGTGCAGGTAATTGTGTTGTTCAGGTACTTTCAATTGTGAAGAAATATTTCACTTTTGCTGGCTTTTACTCTCATAATGCTGTGGATAAGGTTGCCTCTGTCAAAAACTGCACAGCTTTATCATAAATAATGGGTTCTCGAATAAAATCCTATCGAACAGTTCGTGGAGTCATGTTAATACTAAAAACAACAATAAAAACCGACGTCCCGATTGTCTTTGTAGCACTTATGTGCAGGGTGACTAACTATATTCTTTCTTCCTAGATCGACGACGATGAATTTGTATGTGGAGAGTTTAAAAGCATGGTTATCATCATGAAGTGGAACTGAGACTTATTTATGTCGTTACGATTGTCTCTTCTCGTGCTCTGCTGTCCACATTTTTCTCAGTTCCGCCGTTACTTTCTGATAAGAATGAAACAAACATAAACCGTGTACTTGCACGCTGATACGCCGGTCTGCTAGATCATAAGCCATCTGCATTTCAAATTATGCGGCAACGCTGCGGTACGGGAGATTACGTCGTAAACCGTACGACCCCAGTGTCTCAGTCGCGCAGTAGTAGTGCAGGAAAGAGGAAATCAAGTTGCCCTTTCTTAAAATTCAGTTTATTAACTGCTGCAGGGAGTCGACAAAATACGGAAACACATTATCACGACTAATATGGTGTAGGAATACCGTTAGCATTCAAAACAGCATCCAGTGGTCTCCGAATGGATAAACACAAGCCCTGTACAGCCTTCCTTTGAAACCGTGGCGAGTTCAGACCAAGGCAATGGAGGAGGATAGTGATCAAGCACACTTATCTTCGAAGTAGACCACAAGGGCTCAATAATATTGATATCTGATTAGGGTGTAGAAAAATGTCGGCTACCAGTCACAATAGAAGATTATTTATTCGTCACACGACCGGTTTCGGGCTTGTGCTCATCCTCAGGTATTTATACGCTACTGGCCATTAAAATTGCTACACCAAGAAGAAATGCAGATGATAAAGGGGTATTCATTGGACAAATATATTATATTACAACTGACATGTAATTACATTTTCAAGCAATTTGGGTGCATAGAGTCTGAAAAATCAGTACCCAGAAAAATCACCTGTGGCCGTAATAACGGCCTTGATACGCCTGGTCATTGAGTCAAACAGAGCTTGGATGGCGTGTACTGGTACAGCTGCCCATTCAGCTTCAACACGATACCACAGTCCATCAAGAGTAGTGACTGGTCTATTGTAACGAGCCGGTTGCTCGGCCGCCATTGACCAGACGTTTTCAGTTGGTGAGAGATCTGGAGAATGTGCTGGCCAGGGCAGCAGTCGACCATTTTCTGTATCCATAAAGGCCCGTACAGGACCTGCAACATGCGGTAGTGCATTATCCTGCTGAAATATAGGATTTCACAGGGATCGAATGAAGGGTAGAGCTACAGTCGTAACACATCTGAAATTTAACGTCCACTGTTCAAAGTGCCGTCAATGCGAACAAGAGATGACCGAGACGTGAAACCAATGGCACCCCATACCATCACGCCGGGAGATACGCCAGTATGGCGATGACGAATGCACGCTTCCAATGTACGTTCACCGCGATGTCGCCAAACAAGGATGCGACCATCATGATGCTGTAAACAGAACCTAGATTCATCCGAGAATATGACGTTTTGCCATTCGTGCACCCAGATTCGTCGTTGAGTACACCATCGCATGCGCTCCTGTCTGTGATGCAGCGTTAAGGGTAACCGCAGCCATGGTCTCAGAGCTGATAGTCCATGCTGCTGCAAACGTCGTTGAACTGTTCGTGCAGATGGTTGTTGTCTTGCAAACGTCCCCATCTGCTGACTCAGGGATCGAGACGTGGCTGCTCGATCCGTTACATCCATGCGGATAAGATGCCTGTCATCTTTGGTGAGACGTGAACTTTGGTGTGACGTCATAAGCGAGTGACTGCGTTTGAGATCGCTCTCTAAGTTTTCATATATTTCCAGGTTTCAGATACATATTTTAACGGTTTTTGTGATAATATTTACTACATAAGTGACGTATTAGTGGTTTCTTCATTCACCTCTGCCTTTCTGTGTTGTGACCTGATATTTGTGAGTGTTTCGTATCGAGCAACTTAACCTCTTGCTTGTGTTGACATTGCGCGCTGACCAGTTGCAGCTGTAACGGCGCATCGAAAACTAAGTACTAATTAATTGTTTGTGTATAGTGGTTTATTTAGGAACTTTAGTAGTCTTCAACTGGTGTTCTTGGTGTTTTCTGGTGAACTAATTTCAGAAGAACCTTTTGGGAACTGTTTTCAGCTTCGTTACTCTGTCATTAGACGTTTGATTCTCTTTCTGTATTAGTCTTTTGTTATATTCACATTTGTTGTTTATTAATACTGTTAATAATAGTAGTTAATTCCCTTGTAGAGTAAGTTTGTGATTATTGTAGTCAGGTTTTTAACATCTTCTTATTGTAGTAGCGCAACTTAGAAAAAGTAAAATTTTACCATGAGTGAGAAGTGTGGGCTTTGCCGTAGGTTCGTGAGTAGTGGATTGCGGTGTGAGACTTGTTCGAAGTATTTTCACTGGGGGGAATGCAGTGGGGAAGCCAGTGGGCATTCTGGTGAGATCCTCTCCTGGAACTGCAGGTTATGTAGCAAGAGTAAGTTGATAGAGGAGCAGGAGCGTAAGATCTGTGCCCTTCAGGTGCAGTTGAAAAACGCACAGGAGGAGCTAGATAGTATGAGGAGGGAGAAGGGGGTTGGGGAATGGGAGCTGGCTGTTGGCAAGAGATCTGCTAGGAGAAGAAGATTTTCAGATAGTTTTACTATTGGTGTTTACAATAGATATGACCAATTGTCAGAGTCTAGTGGAGAGGAATCTCTAGTAGCTGTAGATGTAGGAAGTATGCAGCAGACCTCAGTAGTTACTGTGCCTAGAACAGTTGCAAAGTCGAAGAGGAAGAAGAAGGTTCTGCTGTTAGGTAATTCTCATGGCAGAGGTGTAGGCCAGCAGTTGCAGGAAGTGCTGGGGAGTGAGTACCAGTTCACCAGCATTGTGAAGCCTAATGCAGGGTTGGCTCAGGTGACTGTTAACATAGGGGGGTTATGTAGGGATTTTACTAAAGAGGATCAGGTAGTGATTGTGGGTGGGGCTGGTAATAGTATTGATACGGATGGGGAGTATAACATAGATGGTGACCTGGAAAAGATAGCCACTCAGACTGGCAACACGAATGTGCATTTCGTGGAACTGTTTCAGCGTCACGATCGGCCCCATCTTAATACAGCCGTCAGGCGTAATAACATGAGACTTGGGGGTGCGCTGATGACAGAAAGCATGGGTCACATTTCAGTGGTGTCGGTGGAGTCTATCAGCAGGACGGGTTTCACTAGACATGGCCTGCACCTCAACGGGTATGGGAAGGGGAGGTTGGCAAAGCTTATAGGTGACATCATAGGTGGGGTTGGTGGGATCACTCATGGGAAAATTCCTGCAGTAGTGGGTGTTAGAGCTGCACCTTTTTTAGATTGAAGTCAGCTGATAGGTATTCCTGCTTAAGGGAAGTCTCTCTAACAAGGGAATCACTTTTGACAAAGCTTAGGTATCCGAGTAATGAGGGAATTAGTATATTTCATCAAAATATACAAGGTATTAGGGATAAAGTTAGTGAACTGCTTATAGATGTTGACTCTGAAATTATTGGTATATCTGAACACTTCTTAAATAAGGAGATAATTCAGAGGCTTCCTTTACCAGGATACAGGTTGGCTGGCAGCTTTTCTAAGAGCTCTTTGCGGTGTGGGGGTGTAGCCATGTATGTGAAAAACTGCATCCCATTTGAGTCAACTGATGTTTCAAAGTACTGCACTGAAAAGGTGTTTGAATGTTGTGCAGGTGTGGTTAAATTTAACGGAGCTAAACTTCTAACTGTTGTTATTTATAGATCCCCAGACTCCGATTTCACAACATTTTTGCTAAAGCTAGAGGAGGTTCTTGGTTCACTTTATAGGAAATACAAAAAGTTAGTTGTATGTGGTGACTTCAATATTAATTATATAAGTGACTGTGCATGGAAGATGATGCTGGTAGACCTCTTTAATTCATATAATCTTATGCAAACCGTATTCTTTCCAACGAGAGTGCAAGGTAACAGTAGAACAACCATAGACAACATTTTTGTTCATTCCTCATTACTAGAAGGGCATTCTGTTAGCAAAAAGGTGAATGGCCTTTCAGATCATGATGCACAAATTTTAACTTTAAAAGATTTTTGTGCTGCAACGCGTGTTAAATATAGTCATCAGCTGTTCAGGAAAGCTGATCCAGTTGCTGTAGAGACCTTCGTAAACCTTATAAAGGAACAAGAGTGGCAAGATGTTTATAGCGCTGATACAATAGACGAAAAATATAATGCTTTTCTCAAGACTTTTCTCATGCTCTTTGAAAGTTGCTTTCCGTTAGAACGTTTAAAACAGGGTGCTAGCACAAACAGGCAGCCTGGGTGGCTGACTAGAGGGATAAGAATATCTTGTAGAACAAAGTGGCAATTATATCAAAACGTTAGAAACAGTCAAAATCTAAATGCAGCAGCCCATTACAAACAGTATTGTAAGGTGCTTAAAAATGTTATTAGGAAGGCAAAAAGTATGTGGTATGCAGATAGACTAGCTACGTCTCAAGATAAAATTAAAACCATATGGTCAGTCGTAAAGGAAGTGGCTGGTCTGCAGAGACAGGTCGAGGATATAGAATCAGTGCGTAGTGGGAATTTCCGTGTTACTGATAAGTCGCATATATGTACAGTATTTAATAATCACTTTCTGAATATAGCAGGTGAACTAAATAGAAAACTAGTCCAACAGGGAATCATATAGCGCTCTTAGAAAAAAGTGTTCCGAGACTGTTACCTGAAATGCTTCTCCATGATACTGACAAGAGGAAGATTGAGTTAATAATTAAATCACTAAAGACCAAGAACTCTCATGGATATGACGGGGTATCTAGCAGAATACTGAAGTATTGTTCTATGTATGTTAGCCCAGTTCTCAGCCATATCTGTAACTTTTCCTTTAGGAGTGGTCGGTTTCCTGACCGATTAAAGTACTTGGTAGTGAAGCCACTTTATAAAAAGGGAGACATTGATAATGTTGACAATTTTAGACCTATTTCTATGCCATCGGTGTTTGCTAAAGTTATCGAGAAGGTTGTATATACAAGGTTACTGGAGCATTTAAATCCACATAATTTGCTGTCAAATGTTCAGTTTGGTTTTAGAAATGGTTTAACATCTGAAAATGCTATATTCTCTTTTCTCTGTGAGGTTTTGGACGGATTAAATAAAAGATAGCGAACGCTAGGTGTTTTCTTTGATTTAACGAAGGCTTTTGACTGTGTTGACCACAAAATATTACTGCAGAAGTTGGACCATTATGGAGTAAGGGGAGTAGCTTACAATTGGTTCGCCTCTTACTCTAAGAACAGAAGGCAGAGGGTAATTCTCCGCAATATTGAGAGTGATAGTGATGTTCAGTCCCAATGGGGCACTGTTAAGTGGGGCGTTCCCCAAGGGTCGGTGCTGGGGCCACTGCTGTTTCTTATTTATATAAATGATATGCCTTCTAGTATTAAAGGTGATTCAAAAATATTTCTGTTTGCTGATGACACCACCTTGATAGTGAAGGATCTTGTGTGTAATATTGAAACAGTAACAAATAATGTAGTTCATGAAATAAGTTCGTGGCTTGTGGAAAATAATTTGATGCTAAATCACGGTAAGACTCAGTTTTTACAGTTTCTAACCGACAATTCAACAAGAACCGATATTTTGATCAGACAGAATAGGCATATTATAAGCGAGACGGAACAGTTCAAGTTCCTAGGCGTTCGGATAGATAGTAAGCAAGCTGTTGTGGAAAGCCCATGTCCAGGATCTTGTTCAGAAGCTAAATGCTGCTTTATTTACCATTAGAACAGTATCTGAAATAAGTGAGACTTCAATACGAAAAGTAGTCTACTTCGCATATTTTCATACGCTTATGTCGTATGGTATTATTTTTTGGGGTAATTCTTCTGATTCAAAAAGGGTATTTTTGGCTCAAAAACTGGCTGTTCGAGCTATATGTGGTGTAAGTTCGAGAACCTCTTGTCGACCCCTATTCAAAAATCTGGGAATTCTGACATTGCCTTCACAGTATATATTTTCTTTAATGTCATTTGTTGTTAGCAATATTAGCCTATTCCCAAGAGTTAGCAGCTTTCACTCAGTTAATACTAGGCAGAAATCAAATCTGCATGTAGAATGCACTTCCTTGACTCTTGTGCAGAAAGGAGTGCAGTATTCTGCTGCATCCATTTTCAATAAGCTACCACAAGAACTCAAAAATTTTAGCAGTAGCCCAAACTCTTTTAAGTCTTAACTGAAGAGTTTCCTCAATGGCTCACTCCTATACTGTCGAGGAGCTCCTGGAAGAGCTAAAAAATTAAGCAAATTCCAGTGTTTCGTTGTTGATTTTCTTCATTTAAACTTACGACTTGTCACCTGAATATGTTTTTTTATATTTCATTTTATCTGTTTCTAATATCGTGTTATAATTTCATGTATTGACTCGTTCCATGACCATGGAGACTTCTCCTTAATTTGGTCCCATGGAACAATAAATAAATGAATAAATAAAAATCTCGACTGCTAGTGATACGAGGCCGTTGGGATCCAGCACGGCGTTCCGTATTACCATTCTGAACCCACCGATTCCACATTCTGCTAACAGTCATTGGATCTCGACCAACGCGAGCAGCAATGTCGCGATACGATAAACCGCAATAGCGATAGGCTACAATCCGATCTTTATCAAAGTCGGAAACGTGATGGTACGCATTTCTCCTCCTTACACGAGGCATCACAACAACGTTTCACCAGGCAACGCCGGTCAACTGCTGTTTGTGTATGAGAAATCGATTGGAAACTTTCCTCATGTCAGCACGTTGTAGGTGTCGCCACTGGCGCCAACCTTGTTCTGCTCTGAAAAGCTAATCATTTGCATATCACAGCATCTTCTTCCTGTCAGTTAAATTTCACGTCTGTTGCACGTCATCTTCGTGGTGTAGCAATTTTAATGGCCAGTAGTATACATTCATGTACATGTTTATATTTCTCGAAATCTCTGTATAAATACAAAAAAAAAACTGTTTGCTGGTGACTAAATATTTATGCAGTGATCTCCAGCAATATAAACATGTAGATGAATGTATAAATACCTGAGGGTGAGTACAAGTTCGAAACCGGTAGCTTGTGACTGGTAGCGGAAATTTTTCTACACCCTATAAAGGAGCAGTCACGGAGTTCAACAACATCCACTATAGATAAAATTCATTTCATATCTGATTACTATGTCGACCAGTGGAAATTTGAAAATTCATCCTCAGTCCCACACAATCAGTCCGAGTCCATGAGAGTTGTGTGATCATGGATCCTGGAGCACAGATTCACCATTGGGGAACCAACATTGTAACACGGGATGGACCGATCAGACAAAATTGTCACATAAGCATGGCACTAATGAGACCTTGCAGAGTAACCAACCGTTGGGCCCATGGAATCCCACTGTATGGCTGCCCTAACGCGCCAAGCCCCCACCACTCTTGCGGCGTAAACTCGGCCGGAAGTTGGAAACAGTGTGAGACAAGACTCATCCGACCAAATGACTGTCTTCCAATTGTAACCTCCCCCTCACTTATCGACCTTAATGACAGTGAAAAATGAAACCGCGTGTACCTAATGGTAATTTTGGAAAAGCAATCGTCACCGAAGTTAACCTGTCGGTAAAGAGGGAGGAAAGGGTTACATCTAAATGAAAGGAAAAATGCAAGTGAAACTGGTGGAAATTAATTTTGAAATAGGGATAAAGTTAATAAAGAAAGTAAATGTGCGGCCGTTACGTTAACAATCAACTAGCGGTAATTAGATATTTGAGATTTGGGGGAAATTACGGTCGCCAGTCCTATGGACAATTACTATAATAACTGAAAAAGAAAGGTTATTACACATATAATTAGCACTAGAAGCGTGGCAACTGAAGGTAGATACGTGTAGTGTGAAAACTGAAAGTTTGTCAGAAGTAATAAATTTCGCTACACTTAATTTAGCAAAAGAATTAATGAAACCGGAAAATCGAAAGTAAATTTAGTGACTGAAGTTAATAGTGAGCTTTCTTTCTGAAGCACATCGAAATACAGTTAGTCTTGGACTACCTCAACAATCAATTCTAAAGCTACTTGAATCTACGCAATTTAGAAAGAAGAGATTTAACTTTGAACTTGAATTAAACGATTCTGAACAATTAACAATAGTAAAATTTAGTACGTACCAAGCTGAGCTGCAGTCACAGGTAAGCTAAAATACGGTAACAAAACTCGCACTCTTAATTTGTGCTTGTGTAATCTAACTATTGTAGCCAGCTATGAATACTTAAATTGAACTTTGAAATTAAAGCAGTGAAATGGAATTATGCTGGCGTTTGAATTTCAACGACACTCGGGTTCATTTCGGAAAAGGAAGGGACCCTGCTTGGCAATGCAATTGGGACAATGAGCAACAAAGGTTCATGCTAAGTTGCTGTAATTTTGCGAGGCAAATGGAACAATTTGAAAAGCTGAGGTCTGCCATACAGTTCTGAAACTTTACGTGCTTTTAGTCTTCCTTGTTGGTTGATTGAAGGTTTGAAGCCGTCGATCGAGGAGGTGGCGGCAGTCACTCATTGTCGGCCGTCGCTGTTGCAGAAGCTGGATGTTGGCGCGCCTTCTTCTCGACACGGTCACCAGGCGAAACGGGCTCTTGATGTGCGCCAGCTAATGCTTCCCGTCCGCGACACCATGTCAGAAACTATTATCGCGAGTCGAGCGCAATTACATGCTGCCAAACCCCGAAAGCACGGCAACTCGCGGGAGCGTCACACAACACACCTGCTCCACTAGCTACTCCAGCCAGACTCCCTCTCTACCCGCGCTCCACGCGGCAGAGTTCACACTACCAAAGATCCTACACACTTTGATTCTTCACACGACCTATCGATGTAATCGTTCGATAGCAGTTTTCCCTAGGCAAGACCCAGCGTAAAAATGCAAATAATATTTACGAAACAAACCAATTATACATCGACATAAATGTATAAATAAATATATATATATATATATATATATATATATATATATATATATACAAATAGTAAAACAATTACAATATATAAAGACACAGAAATGTCATATATTCAGGTAAAAAAAATAAGGAAAACAAATTATAGTACAAGAGATGGAAATAGGAGGATATGCATTTCCGGCGTTATACGTGCCCCACATTGTCTGAGGATGTTCGTGTAACGTAAACAGACTCAGAAAATGTCCAAAAAAAAAAAAAAAAAAAGAAACAGCGGAAATGCATATGCTCAAAACATCAACAAAATTTAGCATTCGCCTAATTAACCATAAACCAATTTTTAGACGATAATAATTGAGTGGAGACACTCCTAATCTTATTCCACTCTGTCATCTTGATCAAAATAAAACAGGTTGACAACATATTAAAATTCATAGAAAACATAGAAAATGGTTTAGCTATTCTAAAAATCTAAATTCCTAGCAGTATCAAGAAATGGAATACTATTTACAAAATTAATCAGATTACATGGTCATAGAAAACAGGTATATCAAAATACGCAAATTAATAATTAATTACATAGAATACGTATTTTATTTAAACTTTTCATAATTAATATTCTCGTCATGAGTGTGCACTTAACGCTAAACAAGAAAATAATATACAGCAGATCGACAAAAACATAAATATTGACAACAGAATTCTTTCATATCAGCTGTCCGGGAAGAAAAACAACTCCGCCTTCCGTACTCGCAAGTACAAAGAATGCCGACAGCGGCACAAGAGCCGACAGCGGTTCCGCCCCGCCAGTACCGTTGCGCCCGCCTGTGCGGCACGCTTGATCTCTCTCGCCCTTGTAACGGCATTTCCAGAACGTCCGTTTCACTGAATTCTTTCGGTAAAACTCACTCCCGAGTAATCTCAAGGAGTCCATAAACACTGTCCATCATCACACGCATGTACTAGCCTGAAACTTAAAACAGCGTCTAAGTACATCGGCAATGACTAGTAAATCACATATTTATGGAATCTTACAGCTATTTACAAAATCATATTTACATTCCTTAATCTACTGTGACTCAGCTGAAAACTTAAACTAGCAGCTTGGATTTTTCAGTTGATTAGATCATGATTAAATCGATTAAAATTAAATTGATTAATCACAATTAATTACTTATTAATTACAACTTCTTTAATGACCTTGGTCAGTGAAAAGCATGGCAATCTAGCAAATCGTTAAATCTTACACTCTATTTTACATACTGTACAAATTACCCATTCTGTGGTATTAATCAATCCTAGGTTGGTACAATTTCAGGTCTACAATGTTCCGTATACCTAATAGTTTTCCAGAGCTTGGATACTCTAAGCAATAAGCATTTGTGTGAGGTATACCAATGACTTTATATGGTCCATCATAAACAAACTTAAATTTAGAGATTTCATGGTCTATCTCGCTCGATTTCTCATGAGCTTTTACAAGTACTAAGTCTCCGATCGCAAACTTAGCAAAACGCGCTTTAGCGTCATGACGACGTGTGCGAGCATCGGCTTTTAGCTTCATTACTTCTCGCAAACGATCTTTTTTCACACCAATACTAATGTTAATCCGTGGAGGGAATTTGATTATCTCTTCCACTAAACTTTTACTTCTGTCATCCAACAGGATTTCCTCTGGAGAAAATCCCGTCGATTCATGTCTCAAGGTGTTCATAGTTCTCTTAAATTCTGCTTCATATTTGCCCCATGCCCTATGGTTGTGATGGCAATAGGTACGGGAAAGTCGGCCTCGTCTTTGTTCGTGTGTTACGTTTGACACACCGTCTACAATACTTTCCAATTCACTTTCTACACTTTTGTCAATGCCGAAATTCCTCATGTTACGGCAGTTCAAACTCATTCCTACGTCAATGTCATCCGGCCAGTTAACAATGTGTATAGGCTGGTATTGTCTATGCACACCATCTCCTGCCTCGTCAAAACCAACTACCATTGTTTTATGTAGTGACATACATGTCAACGTTTTGCTTTCGCAGTTAATCACTGCACGGTACTTTAATAGCCAATCTAACCCGATAATTACTTCCGTAGTCAAGTCTGGCACGACGACAAACTCTTGTTCAAATCGTGCCCCACATATCTCGAAGTGGACAAAAATCTGTTTTGTGACCGGTTTACTGGCCTTCCCAGTAGCACCGATAATTTTCACTCCTGTTACTGGCATAACTACGATGCCGGGTCTGTCTTTCAGTAACTCAAATATTTTCCCAGATACAGCACTCAGTTCTGCACCGGTGTCAATCAACACGTTTAGTTGTAGGTCGTGCATATTAACAGACACTACTATCTGTCTACAATTGTCCTCGACTGTTTCTTTATTTTCCCACAGTAAATCCTCGTCTATATCCAGGTCATTCCAGAAAAAACCATCCGGCTTTGATCCTAAATCCGGTTTATCTGGCGGCTTTTTCAGCCTCTGTTCACATACAGTTTTAATTTCAACACGTCTGTCCTGAGGCTTAGTCTGTAGCTTCGCCTCCAATACCGAAACCTTTCCCTGTAACTCGTCAACTAGCGAGTGTTGCTTTGCTATCAATTCACTAATTGTCACCTTCGTTGATTACTCTTTAGCCAGATTGATCTCATCTGCCAATCTAGCTGGAGAAATGTGCCCAGTAGTATCTGTAATTACTTCCTCTGGACCTGCGCAACCCACACTGCTATCGTCTGACCGTATAATGTCAGCTCTAACCTCATACACGCTGTAATCTATGTGCTTTTCTACCAATCATGTCCGGCTATCACTAAAATTTTCGTAATCTTTCTCCTTAATACTCTCGCAATGTTTAAACTGGAGGTTTGCGTCGGATGGGTCGGCTACTTCTACCACTATAACTTTCGGTAAAGTCTGCCGGTTAGGGCCAGAACTTTCCGTTACTACTTCAACATCCATTTCTTGCGGGACGAAACACGACCAATCTTGCTCGTGCTCCCCATTAACATCAACTATTTCTAGTAAAGTCTGCCGGTTAGGGCCAGAACTTTCTATCATTTCACAAACACTATCTTCCTGCGGGACGAGACGTGGAAAATCCTGCACGCGCTCCCCATAAACACTTCTCCCATACAGGCCCCTATAATCTCTTAGTTCGTCGCATAAGCGACCGAACTGCCTTAACCAGACCTCATCCATCTCTGCATCCCCTCGCTCGATGACGGACGTTTTATCCGACATCTGATCTTCTCTCAACAATTGCGAATCATTCTTAAACTCAATCTCCAGTTCCGCTGTGGGTATTACAGCTGGCACCTTATAATCGATTTCCGGAACACTACTTAAATTGTTCTCAATGACAGTGAATGTATTTTCTACTGCCGTGTCTACAGCTGATCTACTACTTGTGGGCGCACTCCTTTCTCTTAACACTGGCACACTCTCCCGCCGTTGATTATTCCATACGGAATTTTCATAATGACGAAAATTTCTCCACGCCCGGTCGGCCCCTCACCGGCGCGGCTAATGGTTTCCCTGTCTCGTCCCAGCAGATACGCTCCTCGGATGCTGCTGAGGCGGCTGATCACACCCTCTGGCGTTATTACTATTCTGTGAAGCCCGTATCACGTTAGTATGATACTGGTTTCCGTCATTCCTGTTATTATTTGCATTGTACCGATTGTTATTACGATCCGAACCATTATTGTTATTGCTGCCATGGTTGCGGTATGCATTATTCCCATGGTTATCGTTGTTGTGGTTGCTGTGGTACCTGTTGTTGTTACCACGGCCTCTACCACTATCGCGATTATTGCGCCAATTGTCCTCGTCCTCCACTCTTTCCAGGAAATCATTTATTGTTCTGTAATTGCTTCCTACGTAGCGTTTTGTATCATCTGGAAGCTTTTTGTAGAGTTCCCAGACTATTTCGGATTCCGTGCGGCGATCACGCAAGTATTCCAACTTGCGGATCCAGCCCTCACAAAACTCCTTCATCGAACCGCGCGAATTCGCATCGAAAGGCCTCGATACGACAAATTCGCGCCAGACACTTTGCTGTTTTTGCTCTGACCAGTATTCAGCCAGAAACAAATTTTTAAATTCGTCAAAAGTCAGGTCCGTAATGTTGAGGTTTAAGCCCCAACGCTTGGCATCACCAGCCAACACATCAATAATCGCATTAATTTTTCTCTCATTAGTCCATGATCTGGGTAAAACTCTTTCACAATTCTTAATGAAATCCGTCGCGTGTATACCGCCTTTTTTCAAGGGGTCGAACCGCTCCTCTTTCGTCAACAATTCCCAACTATGTGCATAGATTGGCACATAGCTCTGTTTTTCGTCAAGTTTCTTTTCTAATTCCGACACTCTCGTAATTACTTGGCAAGTGGTTGTCGCAAGCGTTTCTACTTCCCTTTTTTTCTCTTCGCAGGTATTAGTCTGCTTCGTCATTTTGGTATCTACTTCGGATACTAAAGCCTTTAAAGTTTCCACCTTCTTTTGATCCTCTTTTTTCACTAATTGAATTTGTTCCGTCACCTTATTCTCGATGATCCGAGCAACTGATTCTCCTACACTTTTCTCGATTGTGCTAATTTCGGAATAAAAACGAGTATTTATGCTCGCAATTTCCTCCTGAACGCCTATCATTTCCTGTTTAAGATTACCGATTTCGCTATTAATCACAACAATATCTTCTTTGATTTTATCAACTTTTGTGTTAACAACTCCAACATTGTTGTTAACAACATTAATAGCTTTGTTGTGACTGTCTAGCTTTCGTTCAATTTTTTCAGACTGAGCTTCTTGCTTGGCCGATTGACTCTTGATTTCGTTAATCAAAACATTCAATAAATCAGTTAAATTCCCGGAAACTACCGGTTTTACTTCCGTAGCGGCTTCCTCTTTAATTGTCCCCCCGTATTCGTCATCAAGGGATTCGCATTTGATTTTCACTTCCGACTCCGAAACATTTTCTAAAGTGTGGAATTCCATTTCTGCTCTTTGTTGCGTTTCGGCGGTCGCGTCTTTCATGCTAGCCGCCTGTCCCTGAACAACGGGTACCGCGGTGCGCGTTCCCCACTGTTCGACCGATTGTGTTCCTTATCCAAGCCTACCAAATTTTGGTAATTGTTTACTTCACTCATTTTAATAATTTTCAATATAAATGCCAAATCTCAAATCTAATTAGGATTCCTCACACTAATATTCTCGCTGACGTATCGACCATTTCGTAACCAGTACTTTGTTACGAGATTTGTAAAATGCAAAATTCGTGTCCAGAACAACCTCAAATGTGAATTGTCCTGTCACCAGGTCGCCACGTGTAACCTCCCCCTCACTTATCGACCTTAATGACAGTGAAAAATGAAACCGCGTGTACCTAATGGTAATTTTGGAAAAGCAATCGTCACCGAAGTTAACCTGTCGGTAAAGAGGGAGGAAAGGGTTACATCTAAATGAAAGGAAAAATGCAAGTTAAACTGGTGGAAATTAATTTTGAAATAGGGATAAAGTTAATAAAGAAAGTAAATGTGCGGCCGTTACGTTAACAATCAACTAGCGGTAATTAGATATTTGAGATTTGGGGGAAATTACGGTCGCCAGTCCTATGGACAATTACTATAATAACTGAAAAAGAAAGGTTATTACACATATAATTAGCACTAGAAGCGTGGCAACTGAAGGTAGACACGTGTAGTGTGAAAACTGAAAGTTTGTCAGAAGTAATAAATTTCGCTACACTTAATTTAGCAAAAGAATTAATGAAACCGGAAAATCGAAAGTAAATTTAGTGACTGAAGTTAATAGTGAGCTTTCTTTCTGAAGCACATCGAAATACAGTTAGTCTTGGACCACCTCAACAATCAATTCTAAAGCTACTTGAATCTACGCAATTTAGAAAGAAGAGATTTAACTTTGAACTTGAATTAAACGATTCTGAACAAATAACAATAGTAAAATTTAGTACGTGCCAAGCTGAGCTGCAGTCACAGGTAAGCTAAAATACGGTAACAAAACTCGCACTCTTAATTTGTGCTTGTGTAATCTAACTATTGTAGCCAGCTATGAATACTTAAATAGAACTTTGAAATTAAAGCAGTGAAATGGAATTATGCTGGCGTTTGAATTTCAACGACACTCGGGTTCATTTCGGAAAAGGAAGGGACCCTGCTTGGCAATGCAATTGGGACAATGAGCAACAAAGGTTCATACTAAGTTGCTGTAATTTTGCGAGGCAAATGGAACAATTTGAAAAGCTGAGGTCTGCCATACAGTTCTGAAACTTTACGTGCTTTTAGTCTTCCTTGTTGGTTGATTGAAGGTTTGAAGCCGTCGATCGAGGAGGTGGCGGCAGTCACTCATTGTCGGCCGTCGCTGTTGCAGAAGCTGGATGTTGGCGCGCCTTCTTCTCGACACGGTCACCAAGCGAAACGGGCTCTTGATGTGCGCCAGCTAATGCTTCCCGTCCGCGACACCATGTCAGAAACTATCATCGCGAGTCGAGCGCAATTACATGCTGCCAAACCCCGAAAGCGCGGCAACTCGCGGGAGCGTCACACAACACACCTGCTCCACTAGCTACTCCAGCCAGACTCCCTCTCTACCCGCGCTCCACGCGGCAGAGTTCACACTACCAAAGATCCTACACACTTTGATTCTTCACACGACCTATCGATGTAATCGTTCGATAGCAGTTTTCCCTAGGCAAGACCCAGCGTAAAAATGCAAATAATATTTACGAAACAAACCAATTATACATCGACATAAATGCATATATATATATATATATATATATATATATATATATATATATATATATATACAAATAGTAAAACAATTACAATATATAAAGACACAGAAATGTCATATATTCAGGTAAAAAAAATAAGGAAAACAAATTATAGTACAAGAGATGGAAATAGGAGGATATGCATTTCCGGCGTTACACGTGCTCCGTAGATCAGCTTTTATGTCGCCGGCACCACGTTTTCCTGTTACTGTCGTTTGCCTCACTTATGAGTGGGCACGACTGGTACTATCGCAGGTTCGAATCCTGCCTCGGGCATGGATGTGTGTGGTGTCCTTAGGTTAGTTAGGTTTATGTCCTTAGGTTAGTTAGGTTTAAGTAGTTCTAAGTTCTAGGGGACTGATGACCTCAGATGTTAAGTCCCATTTTTGAACTTATGAGTGGTTTCCGAATCCCAGCTGACCATGCAATTTCCCGCTTCTGGATCCCCCTTCGTGTTATTTTGCTGTCGACAAGATTCGCGAGAGAGACATTTAGCACTGCAGTGACTTTTGCAGCTGTTGTCGTCCTAGTTTTTGCCTCAATCCTCTTCAACGACCGTTCGTGATGATCACTCGCCACACACTTTCGTCCACGTTATGACTCAGAAGACGCTGTTTTTCCACTTTCTCCTTATGTGGTTTAAATTTTTAATACGTTGCTTCTTGAAACACCAGACACCTTGGTTACCACGCGAATACTAACAACGTACCCAAGTTTCTGACGACGCCTGATACTCGAAACGTAGTGAAGACATTACACCGGTGCCGTTCCTGATCGAATACTACAGCGCAATCTGCAGACGTGGCTAGCAATTTACATTTATGTTCAAGCATGCATTTCCAGCGGTGTTCAAAAAATGGCTCTGAGCACTACGGCACTCAACATCTGAGGTCATCAGTCCCCTAGAACTTAGAACTACTTAAACCTAACTAACCTGAGGACATCACACACATCCATGCCCGAGGCAGAATTCGAACCTGCGACCGTAGCGATCGCGCGGTTCCAGACCTAAGCGCCTAGAACCTCTCGGCCACACCGGCCGGCTCCAGCGGTGTTTTCGTATGTTTCTCATACCCCTGTACATCAGCCTGAAACTTTAGTGAACCCCTGTAGTCGACATAATCGTCTTGAGAGAATAAGATAATTCCCATTTATTGTTCCGTCTCAGTTACATACTTTTTTAATTCGATTACATGTTTAGATTACTCTGGAGCAGCTTTAGATCTAAGTAGTTGCATCAGCAACCCGTCTTGTCTGCTCAGAACAACAGTAGTCTGATATGTTGTTCTAAGCATACGGTGCTGATGCAATTACTGAGGTCTGAAGATGATCCAGAACGATCGAAACAAGTAATCGAATTAAAAAAAGTGTGCTACTGAGACGGAACAATAAATAAAAGTTCTTTTAAAAATGTAGTGAACATATCTGGAACAACATCTGACCCAGAAACCACTTTAAATTTTCTCAGTAGATGACGCGTTGAGGATGAGTCAGAAGATTCACGAAAAAAGTGAATACTATACAATAATACCAATCACCAAACGGATAATTTATTTAAGTCATTTATTGTTCTTCGTGATTATCAATTTCGTACGAACCAGTATCTTCAGACTACTGTAATATGAGCGAAATCACTGTTCATCTGTTGCATTTTTCTGATTGCTTTGGTACCCTACAATAAGAAACGATTTTAAATGATAAAGATGGAGAATGAAACATGTAAGATAATAGCGCTCTGTGAAAAAACAAGAGGCTAAACTTACTGGTGTACTTTCAGTGAAATCTCTCAGTTCTTTTTAGAATGTATACATTTTTACGCAATACAGAATATTATAGGGAGTCGAGTTTTATTACAACACCTGAACGTCAATCCATTATCACATTTTGCGCGTGAACACCATGGAACTGATGCTCCGGAGCCGTCCTTAATCGTATTTCAAATATTGTACACCATTCCTGGGCACTCCTAAGGTGTTCAAAAAGCAGAAAATTGGCTAATTATGTACAGGCATTGATATTGCGATTGCTTGAGGTGCGGTATGCTTCGTTTACAAAGAGAATCACTCGGGTCTACCTTTTCTGGGGATTGTAAATCCTTAGCACGCACCGCCAAATACTTTAACACAGTGGTTGTCGAACTGCGGCATGCGTGTCGCATGCGACGCGAATCATGTGTTCGTGCGGCCCGCAGATCTCAGTCATGTTTTACATACAACAACATGCATCAAGAAACAATCATCCGAGTACAGAAATGCCAAATAACTTAAGAGCTTCTTAAGAGTGTATTTTCTTGCTCAGTAACAAACAAAAATACTTAGAGACAGTAATATTTTAAGATTCGCATGATTTTTTAATTGCCGTGGGCGAATTTGGCCGTGAGCTAAGTGAATTTTGCTGCTTACTTCAGGAGCATAGTTTCATGTAGCCGCCGCTGCGTGAATAGAACTGAGAGCAGGGATGTTTTATTACTTGTCGTCCAATGCTAATGAATCAGAAGTGTGCGCAACTATCACCGACCAGCTGCTATAATATAAATGTCAAACGGCAGTAATATGACCCGTGAATTCGCATCATAAAGACGATCATTTTCAAATCTGGTAGTTGTTTGTAGTAATTAATATGAAGTCAATTTAATCCTGTTATAATTCAATGCAATGAGACAACGAAAAATTGCATTAAATAATTAGTAAACATTTGTAATCGGTCTAGTATTGCTATTACTGTTATTGATCAATGTAACTTGCTAATCTATGTTGGTTACCAATTAATATTAAATAGCGCAGGGGAAGTTGTGGTAAAGTGGCCAGAAAGGTAAATGTGGCTGTTGTATACTTTTTGCCCT
This sequence comes from Schistocerca serialis cubense, assembly GCF_023864345.2. Lineage (NCBI taxonomy): Eukaryota > Metazoa > Arthropoda > Insecta > Orthoptera > Acrididae > Schistocerca > Schistocerca serialis. Next base: position 611,154,662 of record NC_064638.1, on the reverse strand, counting down.
GAATGGCGCTGATGCTTGCCGAAAAGTAGTCACACTAGTTCCACCATACATCGCCGTTGTCAATGACACTGACAGAAGAAGCTTGCTCCGTTAGTTTTTAGTAAGAACTTTATTTTAATCGTCTAATATAAAGTAAGTAATTAATATTATTCTCGTAAGAAATTGGAAATTTGTGGTAAGGACTGTGGGAACAAACTCTCTCTCTCTCTCTCTCTCTCTCTCTCTCTCTCTCTCTCTCTCTCTCTCTCTCCCTCACACACACACACACACACACACACACACACATACACACACACATGCCCGAGGAAGGATCGGAACCTCCAGCGGGGTCAGCCACGCGAACCGTGACAAGACGCCTGAGACCGCACGGCTATTTCACGCGGCTTATTCTTGCTGCCTCACTAGTATGAAGAGTAATTTTTTTTTTTTTACAATACCGTTCTTTAAACAACGTCTTTTGGTCTAAAAATGTAGTTCTTCGGTATTTATTTCAGTTTGATGATCTCTTCTGTCGATCACTTATGCCAACTTCCGCCCGATCGGGAAAAATGGTCACAGTACGCGTCAGGAAAAGTGGCCAAGCTATAGGAGTTAATTACTTTTTAATAACTAGGACAGTACAACAGGTAAAACTGACTTGTATACCCTTTCATATACAAAGCTATCATCCGCCGTTCTATCCCTTTGCGACGATTTTGAATCTTGCTTAAAACCGCCTCAGTGCTGTTCCATTTGGCCTAGCACAAAAGTATGACTGAACACAGTGCGCTGCAACCACGTGGTTTATTTCAGATACTTGTGCGTGGAGATGCGTAGTAAATTTGCCCGTAAATCAGAAAAACAAACATGGGATCCTGTTACGATGGCGCTATCCACAGTATCTGCTATGTATGGAAAACTATTCACTACGTAAACCTTCGAAAATGCGTATAGTTCCAGTATATTACTTTCTTTTTCACTTAAAAATGTGTGGTGTGATACCTCATAATATTCAGATTCAAAATGTGTAAGTGGGATGCGCCTATCAATAACCATAATTTGGTGAAAACTGAATTTATCTTCGAGTGACCACGTTACCTCTCCGCCCCCTCCGCCCTCCCCACCTCTCGTAACCATTCTGTTGCTATGCGGCCCGTGATATCACCCTACAATGTCAATATTGGCTATTAACCAAAAATGTTTGACGACCACTGATTTAATGTATCTCCCCCTGTTACTTACATACACACATGTATCTCCCTTGCGGTAGAACTTTCCGATCCTCCAAATACGTGGATGAGGACGCTCTGGTTCGATCTTCTAAGTCATTATCGTGCTGAAACGCAGGTTTTGCTTTTATTGTTGGCTATAGAAACATATTACCAGCTGCTGTGTTTTGCTTCTTCTTATGTGACTGTTAGAAAGATGTAGCTATCTTATTAGCGTGACTTGTAGTTTTCACTTCTCGTCTTTACTGTTGACACGTTCGGCTACGAAAGTAGGGTGTTGAGTAGTCGTAACTGTCTTCTTCGCTTTAGGGTGTGATATACATTATGTAAGCATAAGTTGACAATTTCCCTCTCTTTAGAATGAACTGGACACTGTCTCCTCCAAACAGTACATTTCCCAGTGCAGATGGTACACATGAGTGAAACATAATATTGAATATTTGTTTCACGGTTGCGTGAACTGGGATTCTCACTTCTCGTCTGAGTTCTCTATACAATGACGATGTGCTGGAATCGTTACCATTTTAAGCAGCACATAGCATTTGGTATATACGGCCTGCCGTTCGCTAATGAGGACTACGTAACTTTTGAACGTCGAGACAAGAATAAAGACTGCAGTCTTTAAAAGCTCGGTGTTTACTCTTCTCATTATATTCTTGACTTTCATCATCCAGATTTCTACTCATTTATTTCACAATTCTTCGATGTACACAGGCATAAAGCACTTGCAGCTTACTATGCCTTCAGAATAGTTCGATGTAGTGTGTAGATTGGAAGTTACGGCACACTCCCCAAAAGATACGTCGTTTAAAAGTTTATTTACTTATGAATCTCCAGTTGTAAATAGGAGGGGCACCTTAAGCTACTTTTGCTAGCTGTGGGAATTTCTCGCAATGTGCTGCGTAAAGCGCTTGTGACACTGAGCACCCACGTCCCACGATGCAAATATACCAGACGTTTTCCTAGGGTGCAGACAACACAGCGCCGCTGCAGGCTTTACCTGCGGGAAATGCTTGCTTGCTTCTGGCGGAGACTGCCCTGCACGTCGCAGCAATTTGTTTGGTTAGAGGAGTAGGTGAAGTAGAACCGAGCAGCAGCAAACTGCTGGGCGACAGCAGTTTCTCGCGCACGGGAAGCGTCAGAGAAGCTAATTCTTCTGATATAATTATTGAAACATTCAGCATAATTGTCGGCTGACCGCTTCTCTGCCTCCGAGGATGAGCAACATATCGATTAGTAACGGAATATAATTTTTTGTGGAACATTGCTGTCGTTTAGCAGATAAAACATGTGAAAAAGTAGTTAAATTCGTCAGTAAAAGGAAGAAAAATGAATAAAATAAGTAAGTAGAAGTGTCTTTTATGTTAAATGTAATACGTTTGTAAATATCTTTGTACTGACTCTTTAACCATAGTTATAGTGGATGTTATTGTTCTTGTGGTCGACACTGTGAACGACGATTAAACTTCGGCCTGTTGAACTAATCAGTGAATCTGCTCCTCACGGTGACCTTGAAACGTGTTCGTAATTATTTTGAAAGACGTACGGAAATATGTGTGAGACGTTCCGTCTCTAACAGTAATGAAATTCTGACTGAGAAAAAAAGAAAAGAAAATTAATTACTACACCAACGAATTATAAAGAAATCAATTCTCAGCCATCTGACTACGAGTTTTAAAATATCCTCTAACGTCTCAAAACTGTTCTGCAATGCTCTTGTACGCAACAAACAACTTACCTCGTCTTCCCGCTGCAACTGCTTGATAAGCAATATGCTAAAATATTTTAAAAAGCAATACTGCGATTCATATAGAGTGCAATGCATGGACTAACAGCAACAACTACTGCCATACTTTTATTCACAGAATCTGAATGATCAGGAGGGGTTTGGTCAACTAACCTTAAACGACGTAAAGATAAATGAAAGAAACCAATGAAAACTTTTAATTTACTATATTCAGAAAATTGATGATTTAAATGCTAACAGACTTTCCACAGGCTTTTAATTATTCCACAATGTCCTTACTCAGTAAACACGTTTCTGGAAACAACAAAAAATAGGAACATTATTCTGAGTGTATCCATACACGAATCTACCAAATTCTGCCCAGTACACAAGCAACCAACAACTACGTGCAGCGAAAAGGCAAATTACCAAAAAAATCCTCAGTTAATGCCAGTCTGCTCCGGCACTTCTAGCACGATCACGGTAAACTGTGACCTCTTATGTAGGGGGGCTTTTCTCCACCGCACCCTGCGTCCCATTACTTCCAACTCCCTTCGACAACTGCTCGCTCGCTACTACTCGCGTAAAATAATATCTCAGACTCAAAGTTTATCTCTGCACACAGTAGAAACATATACTCTCGTCTTTTGTCGTAACCGCCAACTCCTACCAAAGATATCATGTTGTCCTAGGGTGGATCATTCAATTTCCGATACGTCTGTGTTATGTGGTGGTGGGAACTAGCATTTCTCTCTAAGATAGTTATACAAGTATTTTGTCTAGAGATTCAACTCTGGTATTTATAGGCGTAAAGAAAAATCTGAATACGGAACGCATGATACCAAAAGCGTTCAAATTCTACGTGCTTTTCTTAGCTGGTAACTATAGTTTCTCTTACGTGAATCTTCTAGCGTTTACTGTTTGAAGTAGGCTTTGTCATATGTTAGTCTAAACTGAAGACCATGTCACAAGGTAGGACATGAGACAACAGTAGGCTTCATTGTGACAATCTCTGTGGAAGTAAGAAAATTGAGTCATTTTATTTACTTTATATTTCGATATCTCCCTCTTTGCCATGTTGTTGTTGTGGTCTTTAGTCCAAAGACTGGTTTGATGCTGCTCTCCATGCTACTCTATCCTGTGCAAGCCTCTTCGTCTCCGAGTACATGACGCAACCCACATCCTTCTGAATCCCCTTAGTTTAATCATCTCTTGGTCTCCCTCTACGATTTTTTCCCTCCAATACTAATTTGGTGATGCTTTATTGCTCCAGAACGTGTCCTACCAACAGATCCCTTCTTTTAGTCTAGTTTTTCCCCAAATTCCTCTTCTCCCCAGTTCTATTCAGTACCTCCACATTAGTTAAGTGATCTATCCATCTAATCTTCAGCATTCTTCTATAACACCACATTTCGAAAGCTTCCATTCTCTTCTTGTCTGTGTTTCACTTCCATAAATGGCTGCACTCCGTACAAATACTTTCAGAAAAGACTTCCTCACACTTAAACCTGAACTCGATATTAACAAATTTCCCTTCTTTAGAAACGCTTTCCTTGCCATCGCCAGTCTACATTTATCCTCTCTATTTCGACCATCATCAGTTATTTTGCTGTCCAAATAGCAAAACTCATCTACTACTTTAAGTGTCTCATTTCCTAATATAATTCCCTCATCATCACGTGATTTACTTCGATTATATTCCATTATCCTCGTTTTGCTTTTGTTGATGTTCATCTTGTATCTTCCTTTCAAGACGCTGTCCACTCCGTACAACTGCTCTTGTAGGTCCTTTGCTGTCTCAGACAGATTTACACTGTCATCTTCTCCCTGGATTTTAATCCCCACTCCAAATTTTGCTTTTGTTTCCTTTACTGTTTATCCAGTACGTAGATTAACATCGGGGATACGCTGCAACCCTATCTCGCTCCCTTCTCAACCACTGGTTTCCTTTAGTACCCCTCGACTCCTACAACTGCCGACTCGTTTCTCTAAAAATTGTAAACAGCCTTTCGCTCCCTGTATTTTACCCCTGCCACCTTCAGAATTTGAAAGGGAGTATTCCATTAACATTAACAAAAGCTTTCTCTAAGTCAACAAATGCTATAATCGTAGATTTTCCCTTCCTTATCCTCTCTTGTAAGATAAGTCAGACGGTGAATACTGCCTCGCTTGTTCCTACATTTCTACACAATCCAAACTGACCTTCGCCGAGGTAGACTTTCATCCGTCTGTATAGAATTTATGTTAGCATATTGCACCTGTGACTTAGTAAACTGAAATTGCGGTAATTCTCACACATGTCAGCATCTGCTTTCTTAGAGATTGGAGTTATTATATTCTGCTTGTGGTCTGAGGGTATTTCGCCTGTCTCATACATCTTGCTCACCAGATGGAAGAGGTTTGGCATGGGTGGCTCTCCCAAGGCTATCAGTACTTCTAACGGAATGTTGTCTACTCCCGGGTCCTTGTTTCGACTTAGGTCTTTCAATGCTCCGTCAAATTCTTCACGCAGTATCGTATCTGCCATCTCGTCTTCCATTTCCGTTATATTGGCCTCAAGTACAAGGCCCTTGTATAGACCCTATATATATACTTCCACCTTCCTCCTTTCCCCTCTTTGCTTACGACTGGTTTCCCATCTGAGAGATTCATATTTACACAGGTGGTTCTCTTTTCTCCAAAGGTCTCTTTAATTTTGCTAGAGCCGGCATCAATCTTACTCCTAGTGATACATGCTTCTACATCCTTACATTTGTCCTCCAACCACGTCCTCTGCTTAGCCATTTTGCACTTCCTGTCGATCTCATTTTTTGAGGCGTTTGTATTCCTTTACGTCTGCTTGATTTACTGCATTTTTATATTTTTTCCTTTAATCAGTTAAATCCAACACCTCTTTTTAAATTTTCTAACATACGTGCCCGATCCCTAGAACGCCCATTTTGTTTCTCCTGATAACGATGTCCTCCTGAGTAGTCCCCGCCAGGAGACCCGAATGGGGACTGTTTCACCTCCGGAATATTTTATCCAAGAGGAGGTCATCATCATTCAATCATACAGTAAAGCTGCACGCCCTCGGAATAAATTACGGCTGCAGTTTCCGTTCACACAGCAATTCTGTTTTGGTCGATGTTACAAGGCCAATTCCATCAATCATCCAGACTGTTGCCTCTGCAAGGCGCAAACACTCAAATGCGGTGTGAGACTTGCAGCGAATGAAAAGATTTCCTAGTTGCAAAATTCCAGAAAAAATTATAGCAATAAGTTACTTTGAATGAAAAGTTAACACATGTGTTTGAAACTGACAGAAAATTAAAAATAACGATATTCCTCAAATTGAATAACAATGCTAAAGTTATAAATAAAACGTGTTTAGACCCACTTGATTTTGAACGATTGTGATTTAAGATGTTCAGTGCAAAGGGCGGAGGAGAAACATCCGAGACTGTTTTAGGAGATATAGTAAGCTAGAAAAGACTACCACAAATGGGTCACAGCCACGAAGAAATGAGCTGTGTGTTGGGCAGAATTCGATTCTTTAATAGTCCTGAGAATGAAATGAAAACCTAGTCGAATTAAATGACACTGACAACAGTTGATAACGACACTCACCTAACAGGAGATGATTCCATTGATTTGTTTGGAGATGTTTAAAGTTTTAGACCCATTGAAGAACGTGACAGCTCTCCCCCACTTGTCCACGGAGCAAAAGAAACTACCTAAAGACCTGAGGATCGACAGATTTTGTGACGTACCTGTTTGACATACGTCGCTAAGCGATGACAAATAAATTCATTATTATGTATTAGCCTGTATTTTCTAAATGAAAAAACAGGGTTTGTGAAGTCTGGAGCATGAGCTTGTTAAATTGCCTTTTGCTGGAACGTGGTGAGAAAGGTCAGCTGCATGAGAGCCGCGTGGAAACGCCTTTTCAGAGCTGTGCGAACTACGAATGGTGCTTGGGTGGGGACTTTCATAGAAGCATATGCGGATAATGAGCCACCGCCGTTTACCGTACACGCCATGAGAAACAGTCTGTATGAGAAGCCGTTCAGTGCCAACTTCTAGTCAGTTTACAGAAATACAGCAAGTGCTCTGGGAGAAAATTCTGTAGGTTTTCCCTATTTTGGAGAAAATTCTATAGGTTTCCCCTGTGTTTTAGAAGGTGCGGAGAAGTTCTCGGTTGTCACCGCGGAAAAACTCGCGAATTCTCCCCTCCAACCTGTGGCGTGTAGGAGCGGGGTGGAACGTATGCAGGAGGAAACACAAGGTGTTCACCCTTCGGGACTGCTGGGGCAACGTTTCGCCGCGGAGATAACGAGAAGGGTCAGGCACAGCCGGGCGCTTCTTTCACTGCTTCTACAGCCAGATATATGATTTCACCATTTAAATTAAACCTATCTCTGTCGACGAACAGTCACTTACTTCCGTCGGTATAGCCCCATTATTATGTCCAGCTGTAGAGACTACAGCTCTACCGCCTTCACAGACGTGACTTAGTAACATTTCTTTACCCATACCAGCACCGTTGCCACTACTGCAAAGTACTCCCTCGGAATTCTCTGTATCCCCAATTTTCATCAATTTCGGACTTAACTCTGCCTCTTTTTTCTAACGTATGACTTTCCGCATGAATCACCTCAACATCATCATTCTTTTCTTTCACATTTACATCATCTATATTAACTACAGATACTTTCAATCTTGTTATTTCTGTCAAATAAATCTACATATGTTTCCGAATTTGCAGAAAGCTGCATGTAAAAAGTAGGTCCAAATCTTGTTTTATAACTGAAGTAAATGGTTGTAGCTCCGTTGTAAGTTGCATTGAGAAATATGTTTTTTTTTTATTTCTTAATTGTGACTAATTTCGGATACCTGTGTCCATTTTCAAACTATTTCTGTTATTTCCGTCCGACGTGGTCTATTTTCTGTTGTTGAGTCGGCCATAGTACCGCTTTGATCATCACTGCAGGATATCGCTTGTATTCTCATTGGACAATGGACACAGGTGTCCGAAGTCACCATCAAGAAATTAAAAAAAAAGATACTTCTCAATGCAACTTATGACAGAGCTACAACCATTTATTTCAATCATATGCTTTCGTTGCACCCATTTCTTATTTTCTCCCTTCAAGTTCCCTTGTCGCTATAAGTTTCTCTTTTGCCCAGATCTGAGGCAATAACGCTTTTAATATCTTCCTACATGATCTCCAATAATTAGAACCATAATCAAATTCCTCTTTCATGCACCATTCATTATTAACATCTGAACCAAATTCGATAGTTTCCCCGTAGTCTCTCACTATATTTCGTTGTTCTGTTTCTAACACATGCATCGAATTTTTTCTCCTAATCGTAAACTATCAGCTCGCCTCCTGCTACAGAAATGAAGGAATTGAGCCCATCGTCCGAAGTTTCTAATCCAGCAGCACTTAATCAGCCACAACATCTTATTCACGAGCCTTTAATAAAGAATTACTCACTTTCGCCGATACACAATCAACTTCTCCAAAAACATCATCTCTTCCCAAATTTTCATAAACATTTCCTGGAGGCTTAATTAAAAAGAAAAGACTATAATATTAAATGAATAAATGCAATAATTTTAGTAGCTGTGTGAACCGTTACGAAGTCTCGTAACCGGTTGGCCCTGACTAGTATTCGCACGCAATCTGACTGCATAAAATAAAAATAAAGAATGACAAGGAATTTCCATTAACACAATTGATTAATTAAGTCCCCTGCAACTATAAAAGCTACGAAACAACAAAGCACAAGTGTAACTGTTCTGTGTGTGGTAGTGTGACTCAATGTACATGTATCTTGCTCGGTTCTTTCTCAATACGACAAAATATTTTAAACACCATTTATAATGAACTAATTGAAAAACCAGAAATACTATAATTGCACATAGAAACCAGAGTTAAAAGTCTAATAAATGAACACGAGCCAGATTCTTTGTTGACTGTACCTGTAAGCAAGAGGGATTGTCATTAAAGAAAACTGTAATACCTTTTTACCTCATTATATATTGACGAAAATTTTCCATTACACAGGCATCATAAATCAAAAGCCCATCTCCTTTCGCAAATACACTCTGACAATTGCAACTTCTTCCATCTATACATTACACCAACCGAACAACATCAACTCTCTCGCCCACCAGAACAACAACCGCCCTCGACATCCTCTGAACAACTACTGCACCAGTGGAGGCGACGGAATAATAATCTTTGGCGCAATCTCTGGCGCTGTGACTCAGCGTAGCCACCTTACAACATCTTCATCAACATCTGTCGATATATTGTAACAAAACATTCATCCTTTAAATTAACATCACAAGTATGCTGCTGCCGACTCGCACATCAATTGAGTTCACTTTACACTCTATCTCCGCCAACTTTGAATTTACTTTTGGTACTGAATCAGATTCCAGTTTTCTCCCCAAATTTTTGTCGTCATTAACAAGTTCTTCCCATGAATAAAATAAACTTTATAGCACCATCTCATCGACATCTTTCTTATTTCCGTCACATTGCTTCTCAATTCTCCATAGTTTATTTTCACTTTCGACAACCTCTATTCCCTCTACACACCCACAATCTACCGATATTCCTAATATTCTTTGGTTTAGAACATATCGTGCCCTTTTCTCAGACGGTTTTTTTTTGCCACCTCCAGAGCGGGAGTACGCCTCGTCCTAGTTTTTCGGGTTCCGGTCTCTCACATCGTCCATCCCTATCTCATTTCTGAAAATTCCTATGTGGATTATTTCCTCTCTGATGACTGTTACCCTGATTATTCCCAATAAAATTATAATTTTGGTTCCGTTCATGTTAATTACTTTGAAGTACATCTTGATTTCCACTTCCCTGTCGGATATTAGAATTCTGTGGCTTAAATTTTAGTGCTTGCTCTAGTTTTTCAATTAAATCTAAAAATTTGCCAGTAGAATTAGTTCCACTGTGTTCCAGGTTCCACTGTAAAAGTTCTGGCAAACATATTTTGTGACACGTAATTTCTGTTAGAACTCCCAGTGACCAGTTTATATAAACTGACATTGCCTCAAAATTCCCGTGCGGAAACATCGCCGTTCTTGAGATTTATTCCGTTCTGGAGTCGCGTCCTTTTCGCCACACTGCAGAATTTATTCGGAAAGCACTTTTAAAACATTTCATAGGTCGCGAACGAATCCCTCATCAAATATTACCAAGACTGAGCATCACCTTCTGTGTTTTCGCAATCTTAAGTTTTGTCGCGTTTGACATTCCCTGCATGAAAACGTCTCTGTAAGCTGCTAGAAAATTTATGGGACGGAATTTTTTGAAAATATTTAGAACTATCAGACCCATCCCACGGTACGTTAATTATTACAGCTGCTTTTCCCACTGCTAATGCATTTAACTCTGTTAATACACTATGTCATTAAAAGTATTGGCTCTGAGCACTATTGGACTTAACATCTGTGGTCATCAGTACCCTAGAACTGAGAACTACTTAAACCTAACTAACCTAAGGACATGACACACATCCATGCCCGAGGCAGGATTCGAACCTGCGACCATAGCGGTCACTCGGTTCCAGACTGAAGCGCCTAGAACCGCACGACCATACAGGCCGGCTGATCAAAAGTATTCAGATACCTGCAAAAACATACGTTCTTCATATTAGGTGCATTGTGCTGCCACCTACTGCCAGGTACTTCATAGCAGCGATCTCAGTAGTCATTACACATCGTGAGAGAGCAGAATAGGGTGCTCCGCGCAACTCACGGACTTCGGACGTGGTCAGTTGATTGGATGCCACTTGAGTCATACGACTGTACGCGAGATTTCCACTCTCCTAAACATCCCTAGGTCTACTATTTCCGATGTGATAGTGAAGTGGAAACGTAGGGACACGTACAGCACAAAAGTGTACAGGCCGACCTCGTCTGTTGACTGACAGAGACCGCCGACAGTTGAAGAGGGTAGTAATGTATAATTGGCAGACATCTATCTAAACTAACACACAGGAATTCCAAACTATGACAGATAGGCGGGAAGTGAGAAAACTTGAATTTCATGGCCGAGCGGCTGTTCAATAAGCCACACATCACGCCGGTAAATGTCAAACGATGCCTCGCTTGGTGTAAGGAGCGTAAACATTGGACGATTGAACAGTGGAAAACGCTCTGTTTAGTGACGAATCACGATACACAATGTGGTGATCCGCTGGCATGGTGTAGGTATTGCTAAAGCCCGGTGAACGTCATCTGCCAGCCTGTGTAGTGCCAACAGTAAAATTTGGAGGTGGTGGTGTTATGGTATGGTCGTGTTTTCCATGAAGGGGGCTTTCATCCCTTGTTGTTTTGCGTGGCACTGTCACATCACAGGCCTACAATGATGTCTGAAGCACCTTCTAGCTTCCCACTGTTGAAGAGCAATGCGGGAAGGGCGATTGTATCTTTCAACACGATCGAGCACCAGTTCATAATGCACGGCCTGTGGCGGAGTGGTTATACGACAGTAACATCTCTGGAATAGACTGGCCTGCACAGAGTCCTGACGTGAATCCTATAGAACAACTTTGGATGTTTTGGGACGCCGACTGCGTTCCAGGCCTCACCGACCGACATCGATACCTCTCCTCAGTGCAGCACTCCGTGAAGAATGTGCTGCCATTCCCCAAGAAACCTTCCAGCACCTGATTGAACGTATGCCTTCGAGAGCGGAAGCTGTGATCAAGACTAAGGGTGGGCCAACACCATACTGAATTCCATTATTACCGATGGAGGACGCTACGAACTTGTAAGTCATTTTCAGCCAGGTGTTGGGATACTTTTGATCACGTAGTGTACTTCTTTAATATGCTGCTCATGTTTGATAACATCGTCATGAATTATCACTTCTACCAGTAGTTTAGTACCTGCAATCTCTTAGATACATTCTGATAGCTAGTCCGACAACCAATTAGCCGCCTTACTGATCTCTTTCTCAGGGGTACACTGACTCTGCGTTCAGCCATCCACATCGCCATCTTTTCTGTTTTTGACTCTAAGGATTTTTCAACCGAACCTATCCTACCGTTCACACGCCCAACAGCATTCGAAATCTGGTCCACTTCTGGTTTCATATCATCCAGCTTATCCTCAAGTATGCCCTCCACAATATCATTTCTAACTTTTTGGACTTCTGGTTGAACACTTGTAATGGTTCTCAACAATATTTCCATCTGATCTGAAAAATTATTTTCCCTTTCAGATTTCGGCCTATGTAGTCGACTAACATTTCCCCATCCGTATATTCTAGGTGATTGCATAACCCTGGAATGCTACCCAAGAATTTTTGACGATCACTGCTACCCATTCGTCGATTCGACGAACACCACCACTTTACATGTGTATAATCAACAATAACAGCAGTTTATGTTGATTTGAGCCTCAGAATGTATATAATACTCGTTTACAATCAATAACATATCAAAATTTCAAAATAAGTAGGGTTCAAACGAGGACTAGTATGGGGATATAGGTAAATAACTATTTCAGAAGTAAGTTTGGTTCGATGTTTATTAATGTAAGAGCAAACAATTAAATTCCTTCTGTCTTTTGGGCAAGAATCACTTGAAAATCTGCAAGAAAAGAACAATATAACTATGTAATAATAAGCATTACAATAGATTCCACTGTAACAGAGTAATACTGTAAGAATAAAAGTAACACATTACTATATAGAAATTTAGAAACAAAAAGAAACACCTATTCTTCAGGGTCTCCTCACCGTGCATGTTCGTGAATTGAAGACTAGTAAATAAATGCTTTTGAACGTGTACTTTACATAATACTACAGCCAATCAGTCTCGGTAAATTACGAATACACAAATATCACATATATGTACATCAGAGCTCACAAAGAAGCCAAACAATCTCCACAAAGCATGTGTTTATGATCCCCACAAATATTTTTATTGCACTTTTTGCATATTGATTTTGTCATTCTTCGTTTTTTTTTTAAGGGCAGTATGCACATATTTTTCTATCGCCATGAAGACGAATAGGTTGTTGCATAGGTTGTTGGTGGCTATTATCATCTGGTTGCATCTCATTCAGGCATCTGCATATCATACTGTTGAGCAATCGTGGGATTGGTTGTGAGAGTCGAATGTGCATCCAAGGCGACATCAATTCGTCAGCCAATGTGATGGCGAATGCAAACTTTGTAGGTGCTCTTTGGTTATTAAGAAGACTGGCAACATAGATGACACAGGAGTTGTGAATAGCTACGTTCACCATGTTATAGAAGAGGGAAAGGGGACAACGTCTAGTTTTTCTACCACAATTCATATTACTGCACACTTGGCCCAAGGTATTCACTGCTCCTTTTGTAGAATTATAATTCATTACACTTTGTGGTTTGCCAGTTTCTTCATTTATGCTGTTGTCACAATGCATCGTAGAAATAAGAATAACTATTTTATTTTCCCTGGTTGGTTTGAACGAAACTGCGGTGATGTCCTCGGAAAACAAAAAGAAGCTTGAGCCGGGGCCCCTATTCATGAACTTGGGATCTGTAAAATCCTTCGGTAGTTCTCACAAATTATTCTTTATTGTCCCAAACATAGTTATTCCATGACTGGTGAGTAAGGTCTTTGCAAGAGGTATGCTACTGAACCAGTTGTCACACGTCAAGTTACGGTTAGAATTGCTCAGAGGCTCCACAAGTTTAGTAGTGATGAATTCCCTGAAGGACATTTCTCTTGGGAGCGTTGTTTTGCCGCTGTATATTTCAGCACTGAACATGTAGCTTGTTGAATGATCGCATATCATGAAAATTTTAACCCCATACTTATTGGATTTCGATGGAAGCTACATCTTGAAAGGACAACGGCCTCGAAATCCAACCAGATGCTCGTCAATAGTAACATAAGGGCTTGGTCTGTAATTGCTTTTACAATTTATAAGGAATGGGTCCCATATGGCAAACAAGAGGGCCAATCTGTCTGTCTTCCGCCTTACTGCTCTCGTTCCTTTGTCATCGAATCGCAAGCAATTTATAAGAAACTTGAATCTTGATGATGACATTGATATCCTTCTCCGGACCTCGTTGTATCAAACAGAATGTCAACTGACATGTGATTGTCCTTGTTATGCAGCACTCAGTACAAGCAATCCAAACAGGGATTCGAATTCAGCATTTGTTACTTCTTTTGTGAAGCTAGGCGAATCTTTGTATTGAGAATGTTGTGTTTTTATTTCATCGTTGCTGTAAGTAATCATTGCGTCCAACATATTGGACGTAAACAATAAATGAAAGCACTGACGTGGACTTTTTCGCGTGACTTGCAGGGCCTGGAGTGACGTGAATCACATTCCTCTTCGGCGTTTTTCCCGGTTGTTTGATAGTTGTTGTCTTCCAGCTGTAGCTACCACCTTTACATGTACTAAGAATTTCACTATTCTCGGGTGATGTAATGGTTAAGCTGTTAGTTTCAGATACCCTTCTGTTATGACTCCCTGTTCGTTTGTTTTTCTGCATGGATTCAGAAGTTGAGGTTGAGGTTGAGGCTTGAATGGGGTGGTTTGCAATTTCCAGTTCCACATCGTCGATGGGTAGACGATTGGTCTCATTTCCATCTGACTCTGAACTCGAGGAAAGCTTATAGTTAAGGTCGGCCTCTTCTGACATGTTCAACAACTCTTCTTCAGAGTCCTCTTCCTCCGACGACAGCACGTCGCCCAAATCTTTTAAAAGTGCTCTAATTTCGTCATCATCCATGCATCTTCTACTCGAAGCCATGTTCTACCGACAAAATGAAGAGTGTTGTTATTACTACCAAAATATGCGACGAATTTACTAATGGAACTACACTACTTCTAGTAAATGTACGCTGTTACTGCTACCCCTTCGTCGTATCAACGAAGGAATTTTATTCTGTAATTTGAAACGCGTATGTATTCAGTACCAGCGATGGCGAGGCATGACAGAATCTCTGACCAGAGAGTTGTTTATCGTTGCTAGTCTGCGCTTGACTGCGCGAGAGTTCAGTTGTGAGTTGGACTCAGTCGGAGTTGTGTGTGAGGAGTCGGAGGGCGTCGGCATGAGTCGGCGGCGTGCGCCCTTTACATCTCTGGTCAAGGTTAGGGACGAGGTATATTGTAAATAAGGTAATGAAACAGCATTGCGCACATCTGATAATGTAATGTATGTTAATTGTAATTAATTTGTTGAAGAAATGCCCCAATAATAATTTTGTTTTCAAAGCAATCGTTTTTAAGAAAAGAATCATTCCAATTGAAACAATATTTCCTATGCTTTTCCTCCCAGAATCAATTTATCGGATCAATTATTGCACAGGGCCTAAGGTCAGCGATGCTGCCCTATTATTGTGGGTTTAAGGATTAATCTTCATTTCTCAATTTTTGTGTCGAGTTTACATTTGGGGTCACTATTATTCAGTAATCTTGTGGGGAACCAACTTTTGGCACGTTTTCATTATCATTGAGTTTTCTTTCAAAATTTTGCGGGGAGGTTACACTTGGCGACATCCGGACCAGGATCGTATTTCTTTGTGGATCTTCTAAGAAACAGTCAGATATCTGCTCTTATATACTTAAATATAATTAGGATTTGGCGCAACGCTTTTACTAATTTTGTGACTTTCTTCCACAGATCATCGGCAATTCGTTGCTCTCTGTTGTATTTGTGTTTGTTGCCTTTTGCATTGTGCTTATTTCATTTGTGAATAATTGTGACTATTGTAAAAATGCCGCGAAAGACTGTGAATAGTGCATCGCGAAGTATAATGAGTGAAATAACCGAATTAAACAACTTGACCGATAGTAATTGTGACACGCAAGGTAATGATGACAATCCTGCGTTTACTGACAATCAGTGCGTTCCAACCACTAATGATGGTTATTATCTTAATGATGATCAAACGAACTCAATTGTGTCCTCTGTTAATTTGACGACAATTGATGACGCGGGGCATTCTGTTGCAATGAGCGCTGCCCAGCTTAACACAACCGGTTTGCTAAATTCACGTGACGAACGGACAAATTTTTCTAATAAAAATGAACAGTGTACTGAAAGTACGACAGATTCATTTAATTCGGAGGTAGTGACTAACAGTGCGCAACCGATGGGCAAACGTTTTTGTGAATCACAGAATGACCAAATGGTCACACAAAACGTGACAATTGCAGATTCACCATCACACAGCACGGAGAATAGAGCCGATAATTTGGGCTGGGATCAAATTTTGGCTGTATTGCTACAGTTTAAGAACGAAGTTAACGAAAAACTAGACAAAAATTCCAGACAACAGAATGAAAAACAAGACAACCTTAGTGAAAAATTAGACAGCAATTCCGGACAATTAAATGAAAAATTAGACAATTCCAGACAACTTAGTGAACAAATTAGAGCCGTTGCCGCGCAGTGTCATGACACTAAGGAACAGTTACGCGAGAAAATTGGGGCTTGTTCAAGAAAAAGTAGCGAAGAAATTAGATCTGTTGCTCAAGAATTAAGGGATATGCAAAGAGCTACAACAGAAACACTTAGAGAGGAAATTAGCGCAGTCGGTAAACAATGCTCTGAAAAGGCAACACAATTACGCGACGAGTTTAAATTAATGAGAGCAGAACTTTCGCGCACAATGGACGCAAAGATAGACGCGAAATTCGAACAACAGAACACTCAAATTGACGAGCAGTTTAATCATCACCTACAAAACAGTGATACGCGTTTCCGTAAATTCATTCAGGAACAGAATAAAGTAAAACGATAAGTCATGGAAACAATCACTGCACAGAGACAGGAAGACAAACGTAAATTGTTTGCGAAAGCAAAAACGTATGTAGACAACAATATTGTTTCAGTGTCCAATGAAATTAATACCATCAAACAGTCGAACACAGAATTACGTAATGAAATTTCCGATCTTAGATCGAAAACAGACAAACACACAGCAGACTTTCAGACAGTGACAGACAGACTCGTACAATTAGAAGTAACACAGGATTCCAATGTCATTAAAGCAAACGTTAAAAAAATTGAACGAAATCACACGTAAAATTCAAAAACAAATTAATGCTTGTGACACTAAAACCGATGATCAGGTAAAAATACTGACTAAAAAATATGACGAATTGGCCAGTCGTATTGACGTTATTGAAAGTAATAATGACAGCAAATCAGACGATACCTTACCGGTTTCATTTAATCAAACACCTGGATTCCAAAATCTACAGCAGACAATCAATGAGATCGATTCGTCTAATAACACATTACGTAGAAAATTGTCAAGTTTACATCAAGAGGTAACTGAGATAAAAAATGTTTCAGGATTTACACACCACAGCAGACGCCACTTTGCGAACATTTGTCAGACTCAGGCAGCGCGTATAATTTGGGCAATCTACAGAGAGTACGGGACTTAGATTCCGAACAGACACAGACAAACAGATTCTCACACAAACCTGAACGTGTTCTCAAATTCAGTGACGAGAACGTAGATTATGAGCAATTTTTATCTGTAAGAAAATCTAAGGAATTTAATAATGACAGAGCACAGATACACGATTTGAACTGTATACGACAATTTAATTTTGTACTTTCACCGCTATTACCTGTAATGCAGAAACTAGCTTTTAACTGGATACGTCAATTTATTTTTGTACTTTCAACAGCATTACCTGTAATGCAGAAATTGGAATTAGCAAGAAAACAACAATTTGCTTTTGGATTTTTACCGCCATTGCCTGCAAAGCAAAAGCTAAAATTTATTTGCAGCGCGTAATAGGCCTCAGGGGATTCATTACGCTTTAATGAATATGTGCCGTAGTGTGCATAGGGCCCCGAGCTGTAGTAGTGCTGTTTCATCTTTAGTTTTCTGCACTGCTGCCTTCTCTTCTACTATCCTTTATATCTATCAGAACAGCTCTTTAACGATTGCCCTACTTAGGATTAAGAATATGTAATTAAAACCTGATAAGACAAATTTTTACCGAAAATGACAATTTTCATAAGGCACTCCAGAACTACCAGCGTAATTTGATAACAGATAAAATCGTAATCATCAGTATGTACAAAATTTTCAGCAGTCGCAACCACATTTTAGTAACAATAGAGGTTTTTCACCACAACAGCATGAAAGTCAGCCTCTTAGCATACGTAACCAACAATGCAGTCTACAAGGTCAACCAAACTTTAATGTTTCGCCGCGTGCACGTATAGTCTCAGCTCCAACAAATAGCAACACACAGCAGCAAGGAAATCAGTATGTACAGAAAACACACTATTTCAATCCCTATCGCAATGCACCGTATAGCTATGACTATCACGACAGACGTAAAAATAATGAGCACAATTTTTCAGCGTACATTTACTAACAGTCGATCTTTTCAGCAGCAAGAACATCAGCAACAACATATTATCATGAATGAACCAGACAATAGGTGTCATCCATAGCGTAAGACGTCAGGAAGAAATAACAGAACAGCACAAATAGTGGAAATGCCACAGCATCTTCCCGAAAATAATAACACGCCAGATAGAATTTGATTAAATACAGTACAGGTTGTATATTCCAGTAACGCAAGCAATAACTTTGACACGTAGAATCTTGTTCACGAGAATGTTATTTGAAACATGCCTTGTTGAATGCACCACTTTTATCGCACCCAGACCTTACCAGAAATTTTTCTATTGCCACCGACAGTTCTAACACCGCTTTAAGCGTACATATTTTCCAGCAAATTGAAGAAGATGATTCTACAATCATTAAAAACATCGCATTTGCAAGCCGCATTCTGTCACCTGCTGAACGAAATTATTCTGTTACAGAACTGGAAACGTTATGTGTTGTTTGGGCTTTTATGAGATTTAGGCACTTTCTTTATGGAAGACATACCACCGTCTACACAGACCACAGAGCGTTACAATTCTTACTTTCAGCTAAATTCACTCACGACAGGTTAAGCAGATGGAAACTTTACTTGCAGGAATTTAATTTTACAATAGTTCACATTCCCGGCACACAAAATATTGTTGCAGACGCACTATCTCATTCTCTCAGCAACAATCAGCAAGACATCGCAACCAACTTCTGCAAAGCAAATTTCAGCGTGATGTACATTCAACAAGTTGCATTTGAAAATTTTATTTCGTCGTCATTACAGGACATAGCAAAAGAGCAAAATAAAGACAACGTGTGGAAAGAAATTAAACACCTCTGGCAAGATAGGAATAATGTTACGATTAGAAACCATTACACTGTACGCAATGACATTCTGTTTCGCCGCTCTGATCCTGACAGCAACAATTGGTTATTATGCATTCCTGACGAGCTTGTTAACAAATTAATCTGGTATACTCATTTAAGTTACGCACATTACGGAGCTAGAAAATGTTTTCTTATACTGAGACACAACTGTTATTTTGCCAACATGGAGAAACGTATACGACGAGTTTTAGCGTCATGTAAAATCTGCCAGAAAGCTAAGTCAGACACAACTTCACATATTCCTTCATTATATCCCATTGTACCTGTTAAATTAAGACATATGGCCGCTGTAGACATTTTTGGTCCGATTCCCAGAACTAATAGAGGTTTTTGCTACATCTTTGTCGCAGTTGAACTCACTTCAAAATTTGCTACTGCTAAAACCGTTTCGAAAGCATTTGTAAAACATTTTCTATTTCATGTAGGGCATGTGTTGAAAGTAATTTCCGATAATGGATCACAATTTCGTTCTGCTATATGGACACGTATGTTACGAGCTAGAAACATTTCTCCGATCTATATATCCAAGTACCATGCTTCTTCGAACCCTTGTGAACGATTAATGAAAGAAATTGGTAAACTGTATAGAATATACTGCCACAAAAGACATATTGATTGGGACACACACATATTCTCATTCCAAAATGTAATTAATTCCATACCAAATGAATCCACTATGCTATCTCCGTCTGTTATACTGAAAAATGTTGAACCACCAAACAAAATTACAGAATTAGTAAACTTTCCTACATCTCGTCGATTACGACACCATGAAATAATCGACATTGCGCTGAACAACATCAAACGTGCCGCAGAGCGCCGGAAAAGACAGCAAAAACAGGTTTGTACACGCCGTGACTTTCACATTGGACAGAAAATATTAGTACGTACACACTATTTATCCAACAAAGGAAAAGGTAGGTGCAGTAAATTTGAGCTTCTATACGCAGGTCCATATCGAATTCGCAGCATTCCTCACCTCAATGTTGTACACGTTGAAACTTTGAGAACCAGAAAATCCAAATTCAACCACCATTGGTCAAACATCAAACCTGTTATTGAATGAAGACACTTTATGATTTAACACGCTATAATGCCATTTTGCTAATTTTATGCTCACTTATGCAATTATATTCACATGACTAATTTCCAATGATTATCGTACTTTTTCTTGGCAAGTGCCCGTCAAGGTAAGGTTAGCAGATCGCTTTTCTTGCCGTTACACATTAGACAGTGCACATTTTCCAGATAAAATTACGTATGTTACGAATAATTATGCAATTCTATCTAGCGATATATTAATTTTATCAAATTTTTTTTCTATTAAAGTCTTCAATTCTCGCCTCTATTAACTACACAACATACAGCTGAACACAAAGAAGGTCACTTTTCTTGTCATCATTTTTTTTATGTTTGTACAATTGTTTTCATATTTTGTTTGTATGCACTATGAAATAGTTAAAATATAGCAAACACCAGTTGACTTTGACATTTTGCCTTATGATATCTCAACATAGTGACTATTTTACTGCTACATTGTGATACACTGAGTACATTTTTGCCTCTGAACACTATATAAGTTTTTCACATATTACGTTTATTGTCATGTTATGCTGTATGCTTAATTGTGTTACCATAAACCAGTCATTATTTAGTGAGTATATGATGTAAATGCAAGATATTAATCTTTGTTCATCAATTTCAGAAAGAAATTATGTGGGAAAGAAATAAATTAAACAAAATGGGAATTTCACCTACAGAATGAACGAAAGAGAATGCAATACTTCGTGATGAAGAATAAATGGATCAGAATTAACAAGCATTAACAAGAATATACTATACACATCGTAGAATAGCAGTCTTAACTAATTTTTTCCTTCAGAATACGAGGCGATTGATGCAGGCTGTCAGACAGAACTACACATCTTAGTTTTAGTGATGAAATATGATAGAAATAAGGAATAGTTGTATAATGAGTAATGAAGTGATTTTTTGCAGATGATAATGAATGCTGATGAACAATGATGAAGAATATGCTACTATGGATAATGAAGTTTTTCTTTACAGATGAGGATAATGTGGAAGTTATGTAGTGATTTAAGTATTTGTTGCAGTTCGCTTTGACAGCAGGTGTTATATTGCATAGTATAATGACTGAAGGTTTTGGAAAGGACAGCTATGGAACACATCTTTATACACATTTCACTACCTGTTAATTCGAAGTTCACTACTTTTCAGCATAAAATGCATTTCTTCTTTCAGCTTAATAATCCATTTTTTTAATATATTTTTGCAGGAGAAATTGTTTATGAAATTACTGTGCTATAAGCAGTTGTTCATTAAATCTATGTCATTTATGAATGTGATTACATATACTCTACTTGTTTCATAACCTTGCTACAGCTGACTCATGACGAATGACGTTACACATTTTCATTTACAGGAACAAGCCAGAAGCAAATGTTTGCTTTTTCTCTTCTTGCTTTCCCCTATAAATACCCAAAGCAATGCATTGCTAACAAAAAAATGTATTACCAGTCCCAAATAATGATACCAGTTTAAGAGAGTTCTGAGTAATTCTGATTAGCTGTGAATAGTATGTCACTTGAATAATGAATGCATAAATAATATGCGCATAATTTCATTACTCTATTGAGATGACCAATGATTAATTAATAATGCTTTGTAACTGGGAAATGAATGCTACTGATTACTGTATTGGGATGACCAATGATTAATTAATAATGCTTTGTAACTGGGAAATGAATGCTACTGATTACTGTACTGGGGTGACCAATGATTAATTAATAATGCTTTGTAACTGGGAAAGGAATGCTACTGATTACTGTATTGAGATGACCAATGATTAATTAATAATGTTTTGTGACTGGGAAATGAATGCAACTGATTACTGTATTGGGATGACCAATGATTAATTATCAACATTATTCTGTAATACTATGTTATTGACTACCTCCTGTTTTAAGTAATGACTTCTGATGATTTGTAATTAGGCAACGAATTTCAATGTTCCCTGTAAAACGAATGACTACTGATGATTTGTAATTAGGCAATGAACGCCAATGTTCTCTGTAAAACAATTTATGAACATTTTTCTGTAATACTACATACATGGTACAGAAATGTTCCATAACTGGGCTATGAATGCCGCAAACTACTAATGTAATTCCCAATGAAGACTAGTATGTGACTTAATGTCCTTCACCTTCTGACCTAACTACCCTGAATTACTGCAATATCCATTTGTCCTGTATATCCTCTTGATCATGAAGCACTATATTTGGTTTTTGCACTAATTCTACGTTGGTGTGCCTTGTAAGAGCGTGGTGTTGACACGACATGCTGTCCACCACCGTGAGCGATGGAGACTTTATTATGGTCCCACTGTTTGGTGTACCTGATGTACTGCCAATATGATAACATGGAATATTACTACGACATTTCAGTGTCTTGGCTACGCTGATAAACACTTCTGGGAAAAGAACTTCAGATTGTCTCACTTGGTGTTGTACTTCTGTGGAAAGATACGGACTTTCAGTGCAGCTGCGTGCAACCTAAAGTGCTACAACCATGATGCAATCCTTCCCTTTCCTATCCTAATTCTTGTAACATAGTGAAAATCATTTTTTGCTAACATCATTTGTATTCATGGCCTATACATTTTTTTTTCAATTTGCTGATATATTCTGAATTTAAGTGCGTGTGCACTTTTGTCATTTTTCTAACATGATTTCTACTTATTGTATATACATTTTGTGATTTGCTGATATATTCTGAATTTCAGTGCATGTGCACTTTTGTCATTTTTCTAACATGATTTCTACTTATCGTATACTCATTTTGTGATTTGCTGATATGTTCTGAACTATAGTACATGTGCACTTATGTCACTTGTCAACATGATTTTTTTGCCTTACGTTTATTTGTTGTGAAACTGCTAAAGAGTTTTTCAGTGCGTGTGCACTTTTGTCATTTTTCTAACATGATTTCTACTCATTGTATGTGCATTTTGATTTGCTGGTATGTTCTGAACTACAGTACATGTACACTTATGTGATTTGTCAGTGAGATTTGTACTCATTATGTTTATTTGTTGTGAAAACGTTGAAGAATTTTTCAGTGCATGTGCACTTACGTCATTTGTTAATATGTTTTCTACTCACATTTTGTTATTGTCTAATATGTTTTGTACTCGGTGCATGTGCACCACATTTACTTCATGTTCTACATCTGTATATTCTGTGATTGTAAAGTTAATTAGTCAAGAAAAAATTTGTTGCTCATGGCAAGTCCAAATGACTCACCATCGCTGCCAAATTTTTGCCCCGCCCCAGTGGAGGGTTATGAAACGCGTATGTATTCAGTACCAGCGATGGCGAGGCATGACAGAATCTCTGACCAGAGAGTTGTTTATCGTTGCTAGTCTGCGCTTGACTGCGCGAGAGTTCAGTTGTGAGTTGGACTCAGTCGGAGTTGTGTGTGAGGAGTCGGAGGGCGTCGGCATGAGTCGGCGGCGTGCGCCCTTTACATCTCTGGTCAAGGTTAGGGACGAGGTATATTGTAAATAAGGTAATGAAACAGCATTGCGCACATCTGATAATGTAATGTATGTTAATTGTAACTAATTTGTTGAAGAAATGCCCCAATAATAATTTTGTTTTCAAAGCAATCGTTTTTAAGAAAAGAATCATTCCAATTGAAACAATATTTCCTATGCTTTTCCTCCCAGAGTCAATTTGTCAGATTAATTATTGCACAGGGCCTAAGGTCAGCGATGCTGCCCTATTATTGTGGGTTTAAGGATTAATCTTCATTTCTCAATTTTTGTGTCGAGTTTACATTTGGGGTCACTGTTATTCAGTAATCTTGTGGGGAACTAACTTTTGGCACGTTTTCATTATCATTGAGTTTTCTTTCAAAATTTTGCGGGGAGGTTACAAATTCTACCCATTAGTCGCTCTAACGAATATGGATTCTTCTCTTACTGCTACTCATTCGTCGTATCGACGAACCGACATCTAAACTATTGAGGGAAACTCACCAGGGGATGCGTGCCTCCGGCTGCTCGTGCCGACGTCACGTAGACTACTAATCACTCGAAGCGTAGCTGAGCGCTCACAACGCTAGGCAGCGGTACTGTGGCTCAGTACAGCAAACAAATGGTTCAAATAGTTCTGAGCACTATGGGACTTAACTTCTGAGGTCATCAGTCCCCTAGAACTTAGAACTACTTAAACCTAACTAACCTAAGGACATCACACACATCCACGCCCGAGGCAGGATTCGAACCTGCGACCGTAGCGGTCGCGAGGTTCCAGATTGTAGCGCCTAGAACCGCTCGGCCACCCGGGCCGGCTACAGTAAACATCCTTGCATGTTCGTCGCATGGACGAAGGGTACCATTCCAGGGTTAACCTCATTACTCTCCCTGCCTCTGCTGTGCTGTCAACGCCGAAGGTGAGGTTCTGCTGCCCTTGAAGCCGATGCCGGTGGCGAGGGTGAAGTTCTCGGACTTGACAGCGTGGCCCAGCGCTGTTGCAGCCGCTGCCGTAGCCTGCTCCGCTGACTGCGCCCCCGCTGCTGGTTGCCGAAGTCTCGAACACAACACGCCTTGCAATGCCTTCTTCTTCCTTCTAGCGATTCCTCCACGTCTGTTTTTCCCCAGGGCTAACTTCTGCTACGCATTCGTCCCTACGCAAGTACGGCAAGATCTAAGCTTGAAACCCCCACGCAGAACTGCTACAATGCTGTCGAGACCTATGTCACAAACATTCGCTTGCGGATGCAAAAAGGGATTGAACTTAAATCCACATCCGAGAAGAGCAAACCCCATTAGTGACTCACTTAGTTTCTTACTCTTCCTAAACACTCAGTCGTGTGAGTTAGCGATAACAATCTGTATTGGGCTATGTAGGGCTCTAATTGAGAATGTGGCTTACTGATGTCATATAATTTTACCTTATGCCCATTACCTAAGATATTTAAATAATCTGTCTTAAATTTTGAGCTTACGGTCTAATAAAGAAAGTACAGAGTAGTTACACGAACTAATTAATAATAATAAACTGCTAAAGCTATGATTAGAAATCATAAAACTGAGTAATAGTTGCAAATTAATGTAGCCGGTGCCACGATTTTTTAAAGTTGCACATTTCAGACAATTTATTCAGAAATAACTTTCTTCAGAAATGATGATCCTATAAAATATACTTAAACAAAGTTAGAATACTAAAAATTAAACAGCAGTTCATATCGAGCAGAACATAGCTCTAATGATAGTGAAGTCCACAGTAGTTTAACTATTAATTGTTAATTCCAAAGTTACAAGTCCCACTCCCAGCTGAATTTTAATAACTGTAAGACTGCATCTCGAGTGCCTCAGAACAGATGTCTGACCAAACTTTCCTGTCACATGAAGTGCATTATCCAGCCAAATTGCGACGATTTCAGCTTGATTATATCAGGAACAGGCGGATATTCCAAAATCAGATATTGGATTGTAGGGAGTAATCAGGAGTAGATACAGACTAAGATTACAATTTAGTAGTGATGAACTGTAGGCTGAAGTCTAAGACACTAGTCAGGAAGAATCATCGCACAAGGAAATGAAATAAGGAAGTAATAATGAATGGAGAGATACTCTTGAAGTTCTCTGAGGCTATAGATACTGCAATAAGGACCAGATCAGTAGGCATTTCAGTTGAAGAGGAATGGACATCTCTAAAAATGGCTGTCAAAGTAGTTGGAAAGAAAAACATAGATACAAAGAAGTTAACTGCGAAGCAACCAACGATAATAGAAGAAATACTTCAGTTGATCCATGAAAGAAGGAAGTACAAAAATGTTCACTCAAATTCGCAAATGTAGAAATACAGGTTGCTTAGGAATGAAATAAATAGGAAGTGCAGGGAAGCTAAGGCGAAATGGCTGCATGGAAAATGTGAAGAAATCGAAAAAGGAATGATTGTAGGAAGAAATGACTCAGCTTATAGAAAAGACAAACAAACAATAGGTGAAATTAAAAGCAAGGGTGGTAACATTAAGAGTGAAATGGGAATTTCACTATTAAACTCAGAAGAGAGAGCGGATAGGTGGAAAGATTACATTCTATCTGTATGAGGGAGAAGACTTATCTAAAGTGATAGAGAATGGAACAAGAATCGATATAAAAGAGATAGGGTACCCAGTACTGGAACCCCAATGTAAAGGAGCGTCAAAAGATTTAAAATCTAATAAGGCAGAAGGGATGGATTACATTCCATCAGAATTTCTAAAATAGGTGGGGGAGTGTCAACAAAAGATTATTCACGTTGGCGTGTAGAATGTATTAGTCTCGCGATGTACCAACTGACTTCCGGAAAAATATCCACACAGTGCCGAAGACTGCAAGAGCTACAAGTGGAAGGATTATCGCACAGTCACTTCAACAGCTCATGCGTCCAAGCTGCTGAGGAGAATAGTATAGAGAAGAATGGGTAAGAAAACTGAGGATGTATTAGATGACGATTAGTTTGGCTTTAGAAAAGGTAAACGCCCCAGAGGGGCAGTTCTGACGTTGCTGCTGATGGAAGCAGGACTAAGTAAAAATCAAGACACGTTCACAAGATTTGTCGACCTGGAAAAAGAGTTTGACAATGTCAAATCCTTCAAGATGTTCGATATTCTGAGGAAAATGGGGTAAGCTATAGGGAGAGTAATATACAACATGCACAGGAACAAAGAGGGAATAAAAGGAGTGGAAGATGAAGAACGAAGTGCTCGGATTAAAAAGGCTGTAAGAGAGGGATGTAATCTTGCCCCTACTGTTCAGTGCATACATCGAATAAGCGATGATGGAAATAAATGGAAGGTTCAAGAGTGGAATTAAAATTCAAGGTGAAAGAATTCGCTGATGACATTGTTATCCCCAGTGAAAGTGATGAAGAATTACAAGATCTGCTGAATGGAATGGTCTAATGATAACAGTATATAGGTTGAGGGTAAACCGAAGACAAGCGAAAGTAACGAGAAGAAGCAGAAATGAGAACAGCGGAAATTTAACATCAATATTGATGGTCACGAAGTAGATAAAGTTAAGAAATTATGCTACCCAGACTGCAAAAAACACATGACGGACGGAGCAAGGAGGACATCAAAGCCGACTAGAGTTGGCAAAAGGGCATTCCTGGTGAAGGTAACTCAACTAGTACGAAAAATAGGCCTTAATTTGAGCAAGAAATTTCTGAGATTGTACGTTTGGAGCACAGCATTGTATGGTAGTGTGACATGCACTGTGGGGAAAACGGAACAGAAGAGAATCTAGAGATTGAACATGTGGTGCTACATACGTATATTGAAAATTAGGTTGACTATTCAGTTAAGGAATGAGAAGGTTTTATGTAGAATCGGAGAGGAAAGGAATATATGGAAAACACTGACAAGAAGAAGTGATAGGATTATTGGACATCTGTTAAGACACCAGGGAATAACTTGCATGGTACGAAAGGGAGCTGTGTACGGTAGAAACTGTAGAGGAAGACATCCAGCAAATAATAGCGGACGCAGGTTGCAAAGTCGAAGTGGTTGGCACAGGTGAGGAATTCGTGGCGAGCTGGATCAAGACTGGTAAATCAAAATTAATGGCGCCCTATGGCACGACATGAAAGTAAAAACTTTGCTAGTGTCTCCTCAGATGACCTGTACAGAAGGCTTCTTCTCGCTTGTGCCTTGCACCGAAGACCCCTGCCACTACCAGCAGTCTCCAGCGACCTACCGCTCCTGCCAATGAAGACTTGAGATACCCCCACCAAAAGCACGACATTCTTAGAGTATCACAAAGTGCACAAAATCGATCACCATTTTAATGCTAAAAATCCTACAAATCTGACATATATTTTAAACAGAAGGTTAAGTGCACACAATATTCTTCAGATCAAAGCTTCGAATTAAATAAATACCTTTGAATCTAGTGCACACACGTTATAATAAAACAGCAACAACTACTTCATTATGAATGAAATAATCAAAAGGAAAAATTCCATATTGCTTCGTTTGGTCGAGAAGGATTCTTCTGGTCCTACATATTTACATAATAAAGTACTTAAAACTAATCAGTTTTTAGGTACTGAAAAATTTATTGCCATTTTGCTTGTTGCGACAAAAACTACAGTGCTATGCTATTATCAGACACCTGGTTGACTGAACTGACGATATCATTTAACATTTAATACCTGAAATGCTTGTAGAAATATTATTAATTTCACCGTAATTTTAATTTTTATGTTTTTATTGGTGTTTTATTAGTTGCATCACTGTGCGGTGTTTATTTTTGTATACTTGAATTTGCTCTACCATTTTCTAATCTTTACAGATTGCAAACGTATTTAAGAAGGCCAGCTTTTGTAAACCTTTAATTTTTGCCTGTGGCGGATACACTCTCTTCAGAACAGGTGAGCTGCCGGCACCTCTTCTCGGCTATTGGAATAAAACACGCCAAATGCCCTCGTTAATCCTGCATTTGTGCAATCGATCTTTACAGTGCAACTCCTACCAACAGCCCTCAACCCAAAGCACATCCATCCAGAACACCACTTAAGTCTAACTTAAATTTTTTTTTATGAGCTTGCGGTTTATCCAGCATAGTCTTCAAGTTATATGTTATGGTGTACATCGTATGTTCGCCATGGTCATTGGGAATGAACTCATCTCCTAACAGTGTGATGCGATGCCTGACACCCCATAGCCTTCTTGAAAGCCGAATTCAGTTCTTGACTCATCCCATGGTTCCTTTGACTGAAAAGTCGTGGATATCGACCATCCTCTGCAGCTGGCGAACGTGGATGGTCTCTGCGGAGTTAGTATTCAACACTACCTGTCTACTGTAGCCAATTCCATGTCAGCACATCACGCTGACTCTGGTGTACATGTCGAGCAACTTGCCTGGTTGATAAACCTTCTGCACCTCTCCGGAGTCAGCATTGGTCGCAATTGTTCTGCATGGCAGGGTAGGTGTGCACTCTACCATTCCACAGATATCTCTAATGCGTCCTTACTGGCTATCTTCAACTAAGTTGCTGCGACCCATTCGAATGTGGCTTTCCACTCGTAGGTAGGGCTCATGGTAATGTGCGTACATTAGCAAACAATGTCAGGGCTGATATTCTGATCAGTACAGGTGACGCAACGCTTTTTTTATGAGTGTGTGTAATCATATGTTGTTTCAGTGTCACTCTCACAATACAAATCTGTAGCAAATACGGATTTTCAGATGTGATATTGCTTAAAAATATGTACAATAAAATGTTGCTCTGTGTCGCTGTATGTCACATGACAAAAAAATCATTCACTTTTCATGATTATTTCATTGCTTCACACATTGCAGAAACCGTAGTTTGAAAGTAATTCTTGCCCTGGCTTGATATCATTTCGCTTTAGATCATTCAACAATTTCCTCTGTTTTCCTACGTCAGTTGCTACTGTTTTTCCATTATATTTGTCTTATTACTGAAAAATATCTTCTAGTTCAAAGCTATAAAATTACTATTTAATGAACAAAGGTGATCCTTGCCCCATCACCGATAGTTTAGGGCACCAGGCGTTTAATTTTATACGTCTGCTCTTTTTGTGTTTCTCTTTGCACATGGTGGTGCAGCTTCAAACAACAGGAATTTCACAGTTGAATTAGCTTCACTGCACCGTACACTCCACACAGACTGATTAATTCCAGAAACTTGCACATTTTCTCTGCTGCGGATTATACTTCTGTCAGGTAAACTTGAAAACTTTCGTGGAGACGGTAAAAGTAGAGAAAGAAGTGCGAGCAACTCAAAACTTTGAGTCGGTTAGTGAGGAGAGTTGGAATTGCTTATTTCATAAGAACTTTTTCTGAAAGAGGTTAAGTTTCAATTGTCTGTCCCTTATACACTATTAATCAGCCAAGAAATTTCAAAACCAAGGAGCCTTCACGAGTTTTACTACTCTCCTTACGCTACATTGGTACATCAGCGAAAGTATGGTAATCATAAAATGTTCAAATGTGTGTGAATTCCTAAGGGACCAAACTGCTCAGTTCATCGGTCCCTAGACTTACACCCTACTTAAACTAACTTAACTAACTTACGCTAAGAACAACACTAACACTCATGTCCGAGGGAGGACTCGAATCTCCGGCGGGAGGCGCCGGTCAATCCGTGACATGGCGCTTCAAACCGTGCGTCACCTCCGCGCGGTGATAATTAAATGGCTTTTAAAATTAATTCGTACTTAAAAACTAATAATCTGATGACGGATTCTTTGTCACATTCCACTGAAAGTAGCAAGGAATACGAGTCTGGTACTTTACACGACCGAAGTCCATTACTTACTGTCCGCAGCACGTGGTCGTGCGGTAGCGTTCTCGCTTCCCACGCCCGGGTTCCCGGGTTCGATTCCCGGCGGGGTCAGGGATTTTCTCTGCCTCGTGATGACTGGGTGTTGTGTGATGTCCTTAGGTTAGTTAGGTTTAAGTAGTTCTGAGTTCTAGGGGACTGATGACCTTAGATGATAAGTCCAATAGTGCTAAGAGCCATTTGAACGATTTTTGAACCACTACTTACTGATCACTAGGAGCATTCCTAGCGATAAGTAAGTAGTGGATTTCCGTCATGCCAAGTACCAAATGCACCACTTGTACTATTCCAGACACTGAGTTAGTTGTTATACCCCTTACTCAAATGCAGTGCCTACATGGACTACAATTGTTTTTATCACTAAATTATGCCGTTCTTTAATAAGACTAATATAATAAATCAAGCAGATTAATCCGACAGCATATTTTTTTAATTGGAGATATTTCGATATTAATTTAGAGTTAATCTCATCTTTGATATCAGTGCACATGAATGCAGTCGACTCATCTGACCATTACAAGAGTGTACTATTACAAATTTAATTTCCGTTATTGTTATTAAAAGCATCTGAGTAATCTCTTGCGCTGATAAATAAATTATACTCATTTGGGAGATATACAGCGTTCTTCAACTGTCCCTGTCTTTTAATGCGACCAGCAGTTCTAAATAGCCTTCAGAACCCCGCGCAAACTATTAGCCCTGCAGAAAAAAATGCACAGAACTCTAGTAATGCAGTTAATTTTGTACTAGGACGGTTTTCGCTGGAGTCTATGATTTTCGAACTTTTTTTTTCAGCCATCAGTCTTCTGACTGGTTTGATACGGACCGCCACGAATTCGTGCCTTGTGCCAGCCGCTTCATCTTACAGTGGCACTTGCAACCCACGTACTCCATTATTTGCTAGATGTATTCCAATCTCTGTCTTCCTCTGCAGTACCTCTAGTACCACGGACGTCATTCCCTGATGTCATAACAGATGTCCTATCATCCTGTCCCTTCCCCTTGTCAGTGTTTTCCACGTATTCCTTTCCTCTCCGACGGCGCAGAGCCTCCTTATATACTTACCTTATAAATCCACCTAATTTTCAGCATCCTTCTATAGCACCACAACTCAAATGCTTCGATTCTCTTCTGGTTGTCCCACAGTCCAGGTTTAACTAACATACAATGCTGTGCTCCAAACGTACGGTACATTCTCAGGAATTTCTACCTCAAATTAAGGCCTATGTTAGATAGTAATATACTTCTCTTGGCAGGGAATGCCCTTTTTACCAGTGCTAGACTGCTTTTGATGTCCTCCTTCCGTCATTGGTTATTTTGCTGGCTAGGTAGTAGAATTCCTTAACTTCATCTACTTCCTGACCAATGGTAAGTTTCTCGCTTTTCCCATTTCTGCTACTTCTCATTACCTTCGTCTTTCTTCGATTTACGCTCACTCCATGTTTTGTGTCCGTTAGAGCGTTCATTCCATTCAGCAGATTATGTGATTCTTCTTCACTTTCACTCAGGACAGCAACGTAATCGGTGGATCGTATCGTTGATGTCCTTTCACCTTGAATTTTAGTTCCACTCATGAACCTTTGTTTTATTTCCGTCATTACTTCCTCGATGTACAGATTGAACAGTAGAGGTGAAAGATTACATCCCTGTCTTACACCCTTTTTAATCCGAGCTCTTAGTTCTTGGTCGTCCACTCATATTATTTCCTCTTGGCTCTTGTACATATTTTATATTACTCGTCTCTGCCTATAGCTAACCCGTATTTTTCTCAGGATGTCGAACATCTTGCACCATTTTACATTGTCTAACGCTTTATCTAGGTACACAAATCCTAAGAACGTGGCTTGATTTTTCTTTAGTCTTGCTTTCATTATAAACCGTAATGTCAGAGTTGCCTCTTTGGCGCCTTTACCTTTTCTAAAGCCACATTGATCGTCCTCTACCACATCATCAATTTTCTTTTCCATTCTTCTGTATATTATTCCTGTCAACAACTTAGATGCATTAGCTGTTACGCTGGTTATGCGATAATTATGGCACTTGGCAGCTCTTGCGGCATTCGGAATTACGTGGATGATATTTTTCCGAAAGTCAGATAGTATGACGCAAGACTTAGGTTCCCTGCACTCACTATTTATTTTATTCTTCAGAGACTTGTATTTCTGCATTCCTGAATTTCACTGAACATTTTTGTACTTTTTTCATCGATCAACTGACGTACTTCTTCTGTTACCCATGGTTTCTTCAGAGCTACCTTCTTTCTACCTACGTTTTTCTTTCCAACTTCTGTGACAGCCCTTTTTAGTGAATTCCATTCCTCTTCAACTGTACTGCCCACTGAGCTATTTCTCATTACTGTATCTACAGCCTCAGAGAACTTCAAGCGTATCTCGTCATTCCTTAGTACTTCCGTATCCCTTTTCTTTGCATATTGATTGTTCCTGCCCAATCTTTTAAACTTCAGCCTACTCTTAATCACTATTACATTGTCATCTGAATCAGTATCTGCTCCTGGGTATGCCTTACAATCCGGTATCTTATTTCGAATCTTTGACCATGACGTAATCTAATTGAAATCTTCCCGTATCACTCGGCCTCTTCCAAGTATACCTCCTCTTCCTGTGATTCTTGAACAGAGCTATTACTAGAGCAAATCTGTTACACAACTCAATCTTTTTCCAGTCTCTTTCCTTGCTCCGAACACCTATTCTCCTGTAACCTATTCTTCTACTCCTTCCTCCGCAACTACATTCCTGTCCCCCATGAGTATTAGTTTTTCATCTCCTTTTACGTACTTTATTAGCTTTTCAATATCCTCTCTTGGTTTGCTGTCGATTCTGATCAGAACACCCTATCACTGAACTGTCGCAGGTTTCGAATTATTCAAGAAAATATACAAAAACCTCCTTCAAGAGCTCCACCAACCCTACGCTCATCCGTTACCAGCAGTGATTTCTAATATGTTGTTTGTGGTACTCTGTCCTACCACTGTAAATAATTTCTGACTGCACAGACTATTCCCGATATTCGACCTTCTTTGCTCTCTGTTGATTGGATTGTTAT
This sequence comes from Schistocerca serialis cubense, assembly GCF_023864345.2. NCBI lineage: Eukaryota > Metazoa > Arthropoda > Insecta > Orthoptera > Acrididae > Schistocerca > Schistocerca serialis. Next base: position 611,121,009 of record NC_064638.1, on the reverse strand, counting down.
ACAATTTGTGTCGTTCGATATTTCGCTAAGATTATTAATTTAATTGTGGCCCTGAGGGTAATGAAAGAAAAAGGAATTTGTGAACATTACGCTAAATCTAATTACATTGTCAATTCGATCTAAACTTAACCGTTTCAAGGGCAATAGTTTTCGTAGTGAGAAGGCCTAAGGAGAACAATGACGTAGTAGTTCATTTTAGGCTGGTAAAATACCCAAAATTTTTAGGTAAAAATTACACGAACTTCAATTTTACTATTCGTAAGAGGCGTGCCAAGGACAGTTAATGAAGTCCAAAAAGGTGTGTCGTGAACAACCTACTAGAAATCCTGACCGGTGGGGGCTGATTGTAGATTCAAAGGGTTCAAATGGCTCTGAGCACTATGGGATTTAACATATGAGGTCATCAGTCCCCTAGAACATAGAACTACTTAAACCTAACTAACATAAGGACATCACACACATCCATGCCCGAGACAAGATTCGAACCTGGGCGCGGCTCCAGACTGAAGCGCCTAGTACCTCTCGGCACTGAGTGTAGGAGTGGGGGTGTGTTTTAAGAACACTTTTGTACAGTTTTCTTGAATAACTAGAAAATTACGGCCTCTAGCGAAAATGGATCCCAGTACAAAATTTAACTGCATTAAATTTGCTACAAAAGGGTCTACATCTACATTTATACTCCGCAAGCCACCCAACGGTGTGTGGCGGAGGGCACTTTACGTGCCACTGTCATTACCTCCCTTTCCTGTTCCAGTCGCGTATGGTTCGCGGGAAGAACGACTGTCTGAAAGCCTCCGTGCGCGCTCTAATCTCTCTAATTTTACATTCGTGATCTCCTCGGGAGGTATAAGTAGGGGGAAGCAATATATTCGATACCTCATCCAGAAACGCACCCTCTCGAAACCTGGCGAGCAAGCTACACCGCGATGGAGAGCGCCTCTCTTGCAGAGTCTGCCACTTGAGTTTATTAAACATCTTCGTAACGCTATCACGGTTACCAAAGAACCCTGTGACGAAACGCGCCGCTCTTCTTTGGATCTTCTCTATCTCCTCCGTCAAACCGATCTGGTACGGATCCCACACTGATGAGCAATACTCAAGTATAGGTCGAACGAGTGTTTTGTAAGCCACCTCCTTTGTTGATGGACTACATTTTCTAAGCACTCTCCCAATGAATCTCAACCTGGTACCCGCCTTACCAACGATTAATTTTATATCATCATTCCACTTCAAATCGTTCCGCACGCATACTCCCAGATATTTTACAGAAGTAACTGCTACCAGTGTTTGTTCCGCTATCATATAATCATACAATAAAGGACCCTTCTTTCTATGTATTCGCAATACATTACATTTGTCTATGTTAAGGGACAGTTGCCACTCCCTGCACCAAGTGCCTATCCGCTGCAGATCTTCCTGCATTTCGCTACAATTTTCTAATGCTGCAACTTCTCTGTATACTACAGCATCATCCGCGAAAAGCCGCATGGAACTTCCGACACTATCTACTAGGTCATTTATATACACTCCTGGAAATTGAAATAAGAACACCGTGAATTCATTGTCCCAGGAAGGGGAAACTTTATTGACACATTCCTGGGGTCAGATACATCACATGATCACACTGACAGAACCACAGGCACATAGACATAGGCAACAGAGCATGCACAATGTCGGCACTAGTACAGTGTATATCCACCTTTCGCAGCAATGCAGGATGCTATTCTCCCATGGAGACGATCGTAGAGATGCTGGATGTAGTCCTGTGGAACGGCTTGCCATGCCATTTCCACCTATCGCCTCAGTTGGACCAGCGTTCGTGCTGGACGTGCAGACCGCGTGAGACGACGCTTCATCCAGTGCCAAACATGCTCAATGGGGGACAGATCCGGAGATCTTGCTGGCCAGGGTAGTTGACTTACACCTTCTAGAGCACGTTGGGTGGCACGGGATACATGCGGACGTGCATTGTCCTGTTGGAACAGCAAGTTCCCTTGCCGGTCTAGGAATGGTAGAACGATGGGTTCGATGACGGTTTGGATGTACCGTGCACTATTCAGTGTCCCCTCGACGATCACCAGTGGTGTACGGCCAGTGTAGGAGATCGCTCCCCACACCATGATGCTGGGTGTTGGCCCTGTGTGCCTCGGTCGTATGCAGTCCTGATTGTGGCGCTCACCTGGACGGCGCCAAACACGCATACGACCATCATTGGCACCAAGGCAGAAGCGACTCTCATCGCTGAAGACGACACGTCTCCATTCGTCCCTCCATTCACGCCTGTCGTGACACCACTGGAGGCGGGCTGCACGATGTTGGGGCGTGAGCGGAAGACGGCCTAACGGTGTGCAGGACCGTAGCCCAGCTTCATGGAGACGGTTGCGAATGGTCCTCGCCGATACCCCAGGAGCAACAGTGTCCCTAATTTGCTGGGAAGTGGCGGTGCGGTCCCCTACGGCACTGCGTAGGATCCTACGGTCTTGGCGTGCATCCGTGCGTCGCTGCGGTCCGGTCCCAGGTCGACGGGCACGTGCACCTTCCGCCGACCACTGGCGACAACATCGATGTACTGTGGAGACCTCACGCCCCACGTGTTGAGCAATTCGGCGGTACGTCCACCCAGCCTCCCGCATGCCCACTATACGCCCTCGCTCAAAGTCCGTCAACTGCACATACGGTTCACGTCCACGCTGTCGCGGCATGCTACCAGTGTTAAAGACTGCGATGGAGCTCCGTATGCCACGGCAAACTGACTGACACTGACGGCGGCGGTGCACAAATGCTGCGCAGCTAACGCCATTCGACGGCCAACACCGCGGTTCCTGGTGTGTCCGCTGTGCCGTGCGTGTGATCATTGCTTGTACAGCCCTCTCGCAGTGTCCGGAGCAAATATGGTGGGTCTGACACACCGGTGTCAATGTGTTCTTTTTTCCATTTCCAGGAGTGTATATTGTGAAAAGCAATGGTCCCATAACACTCCCCTGTGGCACGCCAGAGGTTACTTTAACGTCTGTAGACGTCTCTCCATTGATAACAACATGCTGTGTTCTGTTTGCTAAAAACTCTTCAATCCAGCCACACAGCTGGTCTGATATTCCGTAGGCTCTTACTTTGTTTATCAGGCGACAGTGCGGAACTGTATCGAACGCCTTCCGGAAGTCAAGAAAAATAGCATCTACCTGGGAGCCTGTATCTAATATTTTCTGGGTCTCATGAACAAATAAAGCGAGTTGGGTCTCACACGATCGCTGTTTCCGGAATCCATGTTGATTCCTCCATAGTAGATTCTGGGTTTCCAAAAACGACATGATATCTGTCCTACAGGACTAAAACTATGCTCGTAGTGAGTGAGAGAATAGAAAAATCTCACACGTGGTTTGTGAAGGAAAGGTATAGAATTACAGCCTGCATAAAACGATATCCGTAGAGGCATATGAATCACTCTGTATGTATTCGAAATTGATGAATAAAAATAAAAATCCGACACACAACTAATTAGTGACAAAAATATATGACGTAATGGAAAGTAAATTCACGTGGCATGAATAACAGGGAGACCCGGAGAAGTTGTAAAATTGTTTCTACATTCGCACAATGACACCTGTCATCTGCGAAATTGCAGGTTGTATCCTAAGTGCATCTGTTGAGTGCAGTTGACTGTAAAGAGTGTGTGCGTAATATAGTAACGTGCTAGTGTTGTGTGATGCAGTATGGAAGAGGGTGCCGGTACATGGTCTGCTCCTCTCGATTGGCACCAAAGCGGCCGCCGATTTGATCATTCCCATCAGACATACGGATAACCATTGTCAGTGTCATATACACTGCAGGGAAGTTTGAATTCAACCCGGGACGTCGGTATAAAGTCTGGTCTGCGGAATCCGTACAACACACCTATCCTCTAAGTGCTTTTTAAATACCAGCCTTGAAAAAGTTTCATCTAATGCCAAGGTTCGAACCGGCTACAACCAGTTCAAGCGTCATTGCGCAAGAGTGCTATATCTATCTCGGCTGCCGAGGTAGACCGAAAGCTAATTACAGCAGGGAACTGTAGTAATCCTCACTAATCCCTCCACAGTGTCATCTTGTGAAAAAAAAGCTTTCAGGTGTTATGGTTATGTGTCGTCGAATAAAAAGGCGGCCTCTGTCCTGGGAAGCTAGCTTACGCTAAACACTACCACTGTAGTTATTTACGGAATAAAGCATTGATGGTCCATCATGAAGTTTTGTATCGAGCAAGCTCAGAGAGTAGCGAACTAATTAAGTGACTTGTCAATCTAAATCAGAAAGACGCCCGTGCTGGAAAGAGGATACAAATCCATTGTGCGGCTCAGGCAGAGACAGAGCGCACGACTACTGTTACACTCTGACAGTGGCCACTCCAAATATTCCCCATGCAGGCCATAAGATGACATCTTTGGAATCCTTTGTGAGAATCAGCATGTTGTTCTTCGCCCAACAGTAGTGATGAGAGAGTATCTCAATGTGTTAGATTTCTGTAGTATTCGTAGCAGTGTTGTTCATTCGTGGATCACTTTTACATGAATATGGAACAGAGTGCGAACAAAAACGTAAATTATATACAGATGTGCTCACCAGTTCCTGTTACAGGATTCTACGGGTCGTAGAGAGGATTTAATAAATAAAGTTCTGATAAGGAACCCGCGTCTTGAAGTGTACCATATGGACACGAACTAGGCAACACAATTAAAGGGTCACTTTTTCTCACATTGGAACGCAGAAGTTAGAAATATGGCCCAAAGGTGCCTACAGCATCCCTTTGTATGATGCAAAAGCATGACATCCTGCGACGTCACCTTGAGCTCGGTGACGCTCCAAACAGCAAGGTAGCGTCACATGTGGATAAAATGCGAGAGCCCAAAACTGCAAGCAAGGTGAAAAGTGGGTTAATGATGTTACAATCGCACGAAATTTAACCACAGTTCTGTCCAAAGAAACCGGGCACGTGTCACACGATGGAAATTTTGTCACACCTCTCCCCGCCGCCTCCTTCACCTACACCTCACTCCTTGTCTTGACATCTCTGCGATTGAGGTCAAAATAGCGACGCCCAGCGACCAAATCACGCGTTTGTCTTATGGGTGGCTGAGGAAAATATTTCAGATACTTCGCCGCTCAGAATGGACACGAAAAGGCCTCAGCAGGAAGCGTAGAGAGCATCAGTAAAAGTACTTCACTGGTCTGTGGGTGTAGTCTTTGATCATGACTGGGGATACCACATGGCTTTTAACTATAAGCTTACGTGTAAAAGTACTTCGGCTTTTCAGTATTCATTCGTTATTACAAAATCACTTCCATTTATTTATATGTCGTTCCTTCAACGAATTAAATATGAAAATACATTTGTTCTAAAGTTTATCTTTGAAGGACATGACTTTTCAATAATCATACGTTGTTACAAAATCGTTTCCAATTATTAGCACTTCGATTCCTCAGCAAATTAAATACGAAAATGAATTTTTCTAACGTTTGTCTTTTAGGCCCTGACATTCGGTGCAGTTATACCATACAATAACGATAACATAATCAATTATGATCTTGTACTATCAGCACGACCGTTATTGCCATCAGAAAGTTTCTCAAACTACACATATTTCTCAGAAGCGAAAACCTGTTTGCTAAATTGTAGTATATTTATTACAGACTCCAGAAGGTAAGTTCACGTCAGAACTTCAGAGCAGCAGTGCTGGTGCCATGTTCCAGGTAATTTTTGTAGGCACCTGCTGTTCTAAACTTCGATGTAGTAACAGTGTATAGAGTAAGAAACTTTTAGAGGATTGCGTGTTGGCTTCATTGTTAAGGAATTTGTGCACTGTTAAGTTGCAAATAATTTCTAATGCCCATTTAACCATTTTGTTATGTAAGTTTGTCTGTATTAATATTGTTCCTGAAGTAGTAGTTCAACATAATTGGAGAAAAGGGCGCATTTTCATCAGATCAAAATTCTGTAGGGACGTTTCAAGCTACGCAGTAGATTTCAACATGCACAGGCATCTTACAGCTTCGATCTTCAATTCGCTTAAAATGGCAACAACATGCGTAACGTAACAGTAAACGTAAACCAGTAGCATGCTTCAAGTATTCAATTACTTGAACAAATCATAAGAATGGGAAGCGCTGGCAGCGCTGAAAATAGTCATAAGGAAGAGAAAGGACACGTTCTATTATTAAATACCTTAAGCGAGATACTGGAAGCCGTTTGTCAACAGTAATTCAATAATATGATATGCAACACAATGCGTTCCTGGATGCAGTATATTGTAATGCTCAGGACGATATATCTTGATTTTCCATTTGTGTGTGTGTGTGTGTGTGTGTGTGTGTGTGTGTGTGTGTGTGTGTGTGTGTGTGTGTGTGTGTTTGAGTCTGATTTAACGTAGCACTAAACAGTAACTGGTTTCGGAATCTCTGCCTGACCTTGATGTAATCTAACTGAAATCTTCCCGTATCACCCCGCCTTTTCCAAGTACACTTCCTGCTTTTGTGATTCTTGGACACAGTATTCGCTATTACTAGCTGAAGTTTATTACAGATATCAATTAGTATTTTTCAACCCAATTAATCATTTTCCTCTCTCATTCCATGTACCAAGCCCATATTCTCCTGTAACATTTTCTTCTACTCCTTCTCCTAGCCGGCCGCGGTGGCCGAGCGGTTCTTGGCGCTTCAGTCCGCAACCGCGCGACTGCTACGGTCGCAGGTTGGAATCCTGCCTCGGGCATGGATGTGTGTGATGTCCTTAGGTTAGATAGGTTTAAGTGGTTTTAAGTTCTAGGGGACTGATGACCTCAGATGTTAAGTCCCATAGTGCTCAGATCCATTTTGAACCTTATCCTACAACTGCATTCCAGTCCCCCATGACTATCAGATTTTCATCTCCCTTTACATACTGTATTACCCTCTCAAAATCGTCGGATACTTTCTTTACTTCTTCATCTTCAGCTTGCGACGTCGGCATTAATATCTGAACTATCGTTGTCGATGTTGGTTTTCTGTCGACTCTGATAAGAACAACCCTATCATTGAACTGTTCACAGTAACACACTCTCTGCCCTACCTTCCTATTCATAGCAAATCCTACTCCCATTATGTAGAAAACACTGACAAGGAGAAGGGACAGGATGATAGAAAACCTGTAAAGACATCAGGGAATGACTTCCATGATACTAGAGGGAGCTGTAGAGGGCAAAAACTGTAGAGGAAGTCAGAGATTGGAATACATCTAGCAAATAATTGAGGACGTAGGTTGCAAGTGCAGCTCTCAGTTGAAGAGGTTAGCACAGGAGAGGAATTCGTGGTGGGCCGCATCAAACCTGTCAGAAGACTGAAGACACAAAAATTTGAGAAATACCCAAGAACTTATTTTTTGGTACCGAAACACAGTCGCCGATTCCAAGACGCATGTGCACAGCAATTTTTACACGTAGTAGTATTGCTAAGATCCCGATCGTGAACAAACTTGAAAATTTTCTTCATATCTTTATCCATTATCGAGACGCAGAGGTCCAAAGTCATCGTACTTATACATGTAAAATAAGCACGTTACATCCGGTTTGAGGCGAATATCTGGTTTATAAAATTCTGAGGACGGAGTAATATGATGTAAAATGTCTCCGTCATCACCTAGGAACCTCATGTTGTAGTATTGAAGCACAGGCAAAATGTTTTGCTTGTGAAATCGAGTCTGAGGTTCAAAATAAGTTTTGCATTGTTTCAGCTCACCTAAGTAAATTACTTAATTTTTACCGATAAATATATATTTCTTGTCATACGAGTTACATGCCCTGTTGCAGCAGGGAGACGAAATGAATCACTGGAAAAAGGCTCCTACCGAAGAACAAAAAATATGGATTTGTTCTTGTTTATTTAAAACAAAAGGCTGTAAATGAAAAGCGGGGTAACAGCTACCTCATTTTACTCGGTACTCTTTTCCCACGCGAACATATTCACGCTTTTTGTGATGAGAGGGCAGAAGACAATAGCAGTGGGAAAGAGATGTGGGAGTAATAAATACTGGAAGACGGTAGACAGTGATTGTGTTGTAGGAAGAGCGAAGGAGATAATGGCAGTATGAGAGAAAGAGAGGAACACATTGGGATATAGTCAACAGTCACAGAACAGTGCTAGAAAAAGAGTGAAGGAATAATGGGAGGGGGGGGGGAGGGAGAAAGAGAAACTGGAAGTGGGTGAGAGCCAGTGATAATGAGAGACAGAGTATACGACAATGACGAGTAAGAGAGAGATAGTGGCAGTGAAAAAAAAAGCAGTAGTAGAAAGGAATCAGATATTAGCAGTAACAAAGAGCAGTAGGGAGACAGTGACAGTGAGTGCAGTAGCAGGACAGGACGAAGAGGACTGCGGCTGTGACACAGGAGACAATGACGGAGACACAAATAGGTAATGACAATGAATTGGGCTGAATGAGGGAATGACAAAAGGCACCTGAGCGTCGTTGGGTGTGACCGACTTACAGCGATCGACTAATAGGTGTGAATGAGATACAGTTATGGGAACTTGTGGGAGTTTGAGGTGAGTTACATGTCAAAAAAAAAGGCGCGAATGCGTTCGTATGCCAAAGTCTTCGTGATAATCTTGAACGGTGCTGACGAAGGTAGAATGAAGCAGCTGGTAACCCACCTCTCAGTTAGTCTTTTATTTTAAATAAACAAGAACATATTCACATTTTCCGTGCTCCGATAGGACCATTTTACCGCTGGTGGTTTCAGAAATTACGTCGAATCTGTGGATCGACACATGAAGCAACTTTCACAGATAAATGAGGGAAAGAAAAGGGGGGGGGGGGGGAGGGAATATCTAACGTGCAATAATTAAGCAGCTGTGCTATGACTGTAGAGAATCGTTTCGTGACACCGGTAAACCTGAAAAAACATCATGCATCTGCTGATCTGATTAAGGAGGAATATTAGCAACATGTCTTCGTGGATATCACAATACTGATGAGCAACAAGTGAAAGCTGAACCCGAAGTTTAGTGACGTTCGGAGCAGGAACTAACAAGACGAGCGGTCTACCGCCCACTTAGCAAGTTCTGCCGTTCACCCGTGCCGGGGAGACGAGGGGAGAGGAGTTACCTTCAGTTAAACGTAAATGGTGCAAGTTGCTCGCCGCGGATGAATACTGAAGCAATTTGCTTGACGCAGCGCAGAGAAGAGAAGCTTCTAGCAGCCATTAGCAGAGCGGCGCCTGCATGACAGGCAACCCGCCGTGTTCTGCGGATCTGCTCTCAGGGACTAGTTAGTTGCTCGGCTTCTGGCGTTTTAACCACGATACATGCTGAACGTACGTTGTTGCTAGCGGCGTAGCACGAGCAAACGCTAGGATCTCGCAGACGCATCAAATGCACGGCACTTACTCCAAACCGACATAACGAGAACATGGTTGTGTGGAAATGTGAGCGACTTCTTACTGACAGTAAGAACAGCAGCAAGTCACTGTTAATTATTCATGGAGAACGAAGCCATCCCCGATCTCAAACGGACAGGTTCTTCTTCAGACGCCTCTCTACGTTAAATTTAGACTTTAGCACGTGTGAGGTGGAAAGCAAAAAGGGATCTTGTCGAAAATCTGATTTGGGTTTTTCAGGCGAACAATTTGTAAAAAAAAAAAAAAAAATGTAGATTTCTGTTTCTAAACTTGAGTGAGTAATGACAGGCTGAATACTGCTGATGGAAAAAAGGTGCTCTGAGGTAATGAGTTTTAAAATTTTACTTTATTACCATTTTTTAATTAGACATACACTGATGTTCAGAAAAAAAGACCACCTTGAAAGACTAGGGATACGACCTTCATATTCGCCGGATGCTTAAGTTAGTATGTTCTGCAGACATGATTACCATTTCAATCACTTAGATTCAGAATATTTCCTACTGCCTTGTAGGCACAGGGTCCGCCATGGGACCTTATAACTTGTTCCATACGTGATGGCATCGATGCGTATAAGGCACAAATGGCGTCTTGCGGTATAGCCATGTATGTTGCAATCATCTGATTGCAAATTTCATCTGTGGTGGTTGGAATTGGGTCACAGAGGTCCACCCGTCGTTTCACCACACCTACACATTTTTGATTGGCGTCAGGTCTGGTCATCTGGTGCACGAGGGCAAAAGGCTAACACCCTGTGACACCAAGAAGCCACGTGTGCATTATCTGAAAAATGACGTCTGTGGTGTTGTGCGAAAATAATACGACCAAGGGTCGCAGGATGTCATTCATGCAATAATTATTGTACCCAATAGCACCCCACACCATAAAGTCTTGAGCTGGCGCTGTATGTCTTGCGCGAATGCAGTCACTGTAATACCGCTCCTGTCTGCGGTGAACAAAAATGCGGCCATCATTTTCAAACAAACAGGACCTGGATTCGTCGAAAAACACTATCTGATGCCATTCCTATCCCCAGTGACGTCGTTCCATACACTATTCCCGTCTAATATGTTTCTGCACTTTCGTCAAAGGTAGGTGCAGAAGTGGACGATGCTCACGTAGCCCAAAATGGTTCAAATGGCTCTGAGCACTATGCGACTTAACTTCTGAGGTCATCAGTCACCTAACTTAGAACTAATTAAACCTAACTAGCCGAAGGACATCACAAAAATTCATGCCCGAGGCAGGATTCGAACCTGCGACTGTAGCGGTCGCTCGGTTCTAGATTGTAGCGCCTAGAACCGTACGGCCACTCCGGCCGGCCACGTAACCCACCCCGTAATAAACGGCGACGGCTGTCACCCCAAATAATGTACTACGTGTTCCACTGTTGCGCCAGAGCCGAGGAGGACGTAGATCTGTCCTGCAATACTATTCGGCTGAGGTGTTGATCTTGTCGCGGGGTGGTCTTGGTGGTGCGACCTGGCCCATATCGTCGTGTTCTACGGCCTTCCGTAAACCATTCTGCACACACCCGTCACACTGCCGAAACATTTCGTCTCACACGAGCAGCAATTTCCCTGGTGGATGCATCACATTCTCACACACCAGCAATGTACCCACTTTCAAACTCACTCGCTGGACGGTCGGTTCGCGCCCACGTCTTCGAGTCATCCTAAGGGGCTGCTCAAGTCACACTGATCGATTACTTTCGGTCTATAGCGAAAACGAGAGCCGCAGGCACATTTTACTGGTATGTGTTGTGCCGCGATATCAATTTTGACCTTCAACCCACGGGTCGACATGGTTCAAATACAACTCATTTCTTTAGAACATACTAATGTAAATGTCCTCTGAATATGGACTATGTCTAGTCGTTCAAGGTGTTCTGTATTTTTCTCAACATGAGTGTACTTAAAAACAAATTCTGCATATATTTTACTCTTTAAATGTCCTTTGTCAAATTTTCAGACTTCTTTAAGTTAACATTACACATTTAGTGGCTAACCTGTTCAGATCTATAGCATATTACACTGTACAAATATTTAAAACCAAATAAACTGAGAAAAACTAGCGCAACCTGTTCACCTTCTTTTGGTAAAATAACGATATTTTTATTCTATGACATGGCCTATTTTAAACGAAATTTTGATTTTGAAGCTCTTAATTCCCCTAAAATCATCTAAAGTTTTGAGTTCACAAAACCCTCAAAAATAGATTATTGAGATCCGTACTTGCTTCTGACGGGGTTCAGGTCCGCTCAGAAACAGCGTTTCCGCTTCTTCTACTTTGGTTCAGGATTATCTGGCTAGTCAGGTTCTTCCTCAGGATTCTCACTGTCACTGACCTGTGGTTCTGGTTCAGGTTGTGGTTCAGGTTCTGGTTCTACTTCAGGACTTATAACGTCTGTTTATTTCTCTTTGCAGTAGGTCCTGATGTTTTTAAAAAGATTTCTCTTCGTTGTCATTCCTGCCGGAATTACTGGGTCCATTTTCTTTGGGAAACGTGCGGCGAAGCAATCGTTTTCATCATTCTCCATTACGCAGTGTATACTAGTTTTTTGGCTAATTACGAACTGAAAGTGGGTATATTTAATTATGTGAGGTATTTTGTTAGCATTGCTATTCAAGACATTTATTTAGTCACTAGTATGTGTTCACATCACGTTGACCTTTTTGATATGTAGCTGCAACAGCTGAATTAATATGTGCTGTAGGTGTAAGTTTCTGTAGCTACAATAACGTCACCTGTTAGCTGGCGTTTTAAGGCTACCACCTGCAAATTGTTAACATCTGAAGGCGTTAATAAGTATCACATAAAGAGCGTCAACTAGTCTTGGTTGGGATTTTTTCATTCGAAAACGTTCTCCTTTTGCACAATGCTACTCTGAGCCACATGAATGGCTAAAAAATTTAGGAGGCACTATTTTGTGAAGCATTGGGGGATTCAGAAAAGGAGCCTCTTGTCGGGCCAAAGTTATTTCCGCATAATGACAAGAGATCTGGTTTCAGAAGGCTGACATCGATTGCTTTTAATGGCATCATTGAATTTTGTTGGACTAAAATGGCATTGAACTTAATAGGAGCGCCTAAAATTGTTACGAGAGTGTACAGAATGAAATAAATTGCTACAACATACAGTATAAGAAAACGAAATCAGATATTGTAGACATTATCAAACGTTTTTGCTTGTAATGAAAAGTTTACTTCTCCGACGAGAGGCCCCTTTTCGCTTTCCATCTAAAATTTAGTTGACGATACGAAGAAGGTGGTTAAAGTTTTTTGGACTAGTGGTGGCGTACAGTCAGTACACAGCAATGTTCATTTCTTTCATGGTTAAACTTTGTTAAGGAACGCATTTCTTCTAACATCCACCAATATTACTACACGCCACCACTCTAAGAAACTTCATCTGCAACAGGAATCTGCTGACTTCTTGTCGTCAATGAAACGTAACAGGAAAAAACAATTAAACTGACCGAGAACGAATGTTTCGGGTTGAAACCGGTAAAGGTCCATCCTGAACGAACGGAATAATCGGTAGCTATTGGTGTTGTTCTTATTTCTAATACTGCATCAGCTGCATTTAACACACAGGAGTTGGAGAAAAATATGGAAACACCACGAGAAACGCAAGCTTGAACATAAATACAGTTCCTAGCCAAGCCTACCGGTTTCGCTGCTGTATTTCACTACGAACGTCACCTATGCAATGTCCTCAATACATTACAAGTGTCAGTCATGTCAGAACAGTGTTCTGTGTAGTTGTCCGTGCATTATGTCGGAACTAAGTGAATTCTAACGTGGGTAAACTGTTGGTGCTAGTTTGGTAGGTGCCGCCGTAACAAAAGTAGCCGAAGTGTTTGGTGTTTCAAGAGGCACTGAAATAGAGATTTATAGCACATACAGCGGGAAAAGATCATCCGCTAACTCACAACGCGGACGAAAGTGTGACTTTCGTGATAGTGACAGACACTAAATTGGATTTTGACGGAAAATAAAAGGAGGATGTCTGCAAAGTTCGCTGCACAACTGTCGGATTAGCGAATCTTGTCAGCATCAAAACAACAAGAAAGGGAGGTCCCGAAGCAAGAGAATTTCAGGGTGATCTGGAATGCCAAAACCACTCATCAGTGACGCAGATGCTCGTAGCAGGAAAACGTGATGCCAAAGCCATAGAACCTTGGCTACGGAGCAATGGAAGAAATTCATTTGTTCGGGCGTGTCTCATTTCACAGTGTTTCTAACTGCTGGCCGAGTTTACGTCCCAAGAATGAAACATGGTTGGGATTCGGTGATGATCTGGACTCATATCCCATGGTCCCCATGGTTACTTTGCAAGGTTGCATTACTGCCAAGATTACGTGGCCATTTTGGCTCATCAGGTCCACCCATGGTAAAGCATTTGTTTCTCAATGGTGAAGCTGTGTCACAAGATGGCAATACCCCAGCTCATTCATCTCGCATCTTCCACAACTTGTTTTGTCACGACGAGGATGAACTGTCGCATCTTCCCTGGCCACCACAGTACCAGGTGTCAATATTATTGAGCCTTTATGGCCTACTTTGGAGAGAAGGGTGTGTGACCGATATTCACATCCATCATCGTTCTACACCTACATCTGCATGGGTACTCTGCAAATCACACTCAACTGCCTGGCAGAGGTTTCATCGAACCACCTTCACAATAATTATCTATTATTCCAATCTCGTGAAGCGCGCGGAAGAAACCATCATCTGTCTTTCCGTGCGAGCTCTGATTTCCCTTATTTTATTTACGTAGGTCGATGTCAACAAAATATTTTCGCATTCGGAGGAAAAAGTTGGTGACTGAAATTTCGTGAGAAGATTCCGCCGCAACGAAAAACGCCTTTGGTTTATTGGTGTTCACTCCAAATCCTGTATCGTGTCCGTGACACTGTCTCCCCTATTTCCCGGTAATACAAAACGTGCTGCTTTTCGTTAAACTTTCTCGATGCACTCCGTTAATCCTATCTGGTAAGGATCCCAGACCGCGCAGCAGTTGCTCCACTACCCTGAGGATACCTACTTCTAAGTTATTCATATTGGCAGCTGTTCTTTATCGGAATTCTGGAATATTTACTTCGTCTTCTTTGGTGGTGAAATTACGAAAGGCTGTGTTTATAACTCTGCTTTGACAGCACTGTTGTCGATAGTATTTCCATTGCTATAGCGCAGAGAAGGCATTGACTGTCTTGCCGCTAGCACACTTTACATACGACCAGAATCTCTTACCCGAACTTGCCATATTTTGCAGGAAGAATGGTATAAGATACCCCTAGAAACGTGCAGGACTTGTATTTTTCCATTCCTAGACGAAAGGAAGATGTTGTAAATGATAACGGTTTTCCTATACCTATGAAGCATGGTAATGTGTTTTTTACTGATTCACTGTTTTTGTCCACCCCCTGTAGATAGATTATGCTACTAATAACCATCCACGGCATTCATAGCCCCGCAACTGGGCTGACAATGTTACCCATATCTTTAATTCGCAAGCAAACTTACGATGTCTGATAGAAAGTACTTCGTGTACCTCTATTGCTTCTTCCCTTCTCTGGTCCATTCGTGAATCACCTGTGGCAAATACGATTGCCGATAAACCTCCACATGACCTGTACTTTATCATTTTCTCGCCGTTGTCAATTCGCGAGACATATTTGGGAGTATTGGTATACGGTCCAGTCATATTAATGTGGCAACCGTCTACGATCGGCGTCGACTTTCAATAACAACTCACAGACTGTAGGTGGGAACGCTAGCAGTGGAGGATATATAAAACGCGAGGAGGGCAAGTGGCAAATAGTGCAGTTTATGTCGTAATGCGGAAACAGAGCGATTAATCTGTCGTCCAAAAGTGCGTGATTATTGGGATTCGATCCAAGGGTTGAAGTATTTACGGAACAGTTGTGTTTCCAAACTGTTCTCGTGCCGCCGTGGTTGAAGTATACCACGTATGGCAAAATTGTACTACCCAAAACCGGTGCCAAAGCAGTTGTGGTACATGATGAGCAATAAATGCACAGAGATGAAATACAGCTGTGGTGTTATGTACGGGCGAGTCACGCGCAGCTGTGGAGGAACTGACTGGCCATGAACCGAGGGGCTGACAACAGTGTCTACTCAACGAGCGTTCGGCGGACGTTGGTGCGTATGGGTCTCTGCAGCTGGCGCATGGTTCATGTACCCTTACTAACAGCTATTTATCGCACCCTTACCAACTGCTATTTATCGGTGATGAAGACTGGAGTTTTCACGCAGCGCCGCAACTGAATGTCCACTGGGTGACAACAGTTGGCCTTTCCTGATGAATCAAGCTTTATTGTCTATTGTGTAGATGGCCTTTAACCCTCCGTTACTCGCGCGAAAATTCGTGACATGGTCACTCGCTCGGATTACAGGTATCATCCACAAAGCAAGTGGTCTGTTTCTATGCTCTGAACGGTCTTTATGACTAATTTTATGATTTTTCATTAAATCTAGATATAACATTTAATATTCGTACACAGTATAATATACTGTAACGTTTGAAGCAGTTTGTGCAATAATTTAATAAGGTTACATTTCATGCTTGACAACACCAACACTGTTCTATTTTTCTTTGGACAGTATGAGACCAATGTACATTCCTGCTGAAATTTAAAGATAGATGATTTTGGCTCCCTTGCTCTTTTTGTTAGAAGTTTTTTCGGCACTTCTCTCTTGTTTTTTTCTTACTGTTCCGCCGTACTCCAGTTTCTTCGCCTGAAGTTTCTTGACTAAAGTCAAACTGGTAAACTAGTTGTCACCAGTAATATTTTTGCTTGTACCTTGTACTGCTTCGACCATTCGAAGAACAATATCTTGAGCTGAATTACTGGCATTATATGGTCCCTCTGGTTGCTTACCGAGATATGGTTCTAAATTCAAAGTGTAATCCCAACAGGCGTTAATGCCTTATTAAGCAGAAAATTATCTCGACAGACTACAGATATGGGTGCAAAAATGTCATATAAAAGCAACCCCAACCACATTCTTCAAACACAGGGGCCTAACATTAAAGAAACAACTGTCAGAACAAATGAAACAGACTATGGGATACCTTTTTCACACCAAACTCTCTACTGTTCTATTGCAGGACTCAAATATGTCACTTTTAAAACCCACGTCAGAGATATCACTGATAAAAGAAGACGGATACAAAATCTGAAGCGAACAGATGTAGTAACGCTACTGCAATCCACACCTAAACGTCTTTCACACGGCTCATGTAAATGGAAATTGGAAATTTGTGGTAAGGTCTTATCGGACCAAACTGCTGAGGTCATCAATCCCTAAGCTTGCGCACTACTTAATCTAACTTAAATTAACTTAAGCTAAGGAAAACACATACACCCATGCCCGAGTGAGGACTAGAATCTCCGATGGGGGAGAGCTGCACGGACAGTGACAAGACGACGTAGACCAAGCGGCTATCCCGCGCGGCCGGCTCATGTAAGATGGTACACCGCTGCGTCACTAGACTGTATGACAAATTCGACCATAGAAAGCTTATGTACAAGAGAACAACGACCGCCACGAAGTTTACTGAAGCTACCCGGTGGTTATAATTAACGTGCAGCTACCCACAGAGGTCCAATGTGGGTTGCAATTAACGTAAGGCAGCAAAACTTAATATGCTAACGCGTTAATGTGGAGCCGATGTACTTTGCAAAACAAATTAGTTCCATTTGTGGACACCAGATGCAAATATGGGCCGTACACTGTTTGTTTGAAGGTATGACATCCGCGCTGTCATTTGACAGGCCATACCGTAAGTGAACAGTATAGTCATCGAGAAGAGAGACCGTGCGCTGTTGGTAAAAGTGTTATATGTGAACGGCAGCAATTACAGTCCTGCAATTAAAGAGAATGTCACCGACTGAAAGGTCTTGGAAGAGGCCCGATGTGATTAAATGGCTTAAAGAAGATGATAATGAAATTCGAAAACACGGGTGAGCTTGGTGTGGAAGAGGAAGGCGCCCTATCCCAGTAAAAGTTGTTGTCGAGATTGTTGTTGGTGTAACTGACTGTGCGGTAAGTGCCTCTGATAGCGATTTTGCAGTGTCGGAGAATTGCCCATCCCATGGTAAACAGTATGGAAAGCTTTGCGATCCACGAGCCGCAACAACGTTTGAATTTGTTCTTCGATTTCTGGCACGGATGGAAGTTGATGACGTATGGACGGGCAATATTCTATGGAATGACGAGGCACATTTTACACTACATGGTGGAGTGATTACGAAGAACTGCCGTATTTTGCGTAGTGTTAAATGGCGTACTGTGCACGAAGAGCCACTGCAGTCGCTGCCTGTGACAGTGTGGTGGCGATTCACAAGCACATTAATTATCGGTCCGTTTCCTTTGAAGAAAATACACCCAGAGCGTCCGTCAGGTGTACCGCGAGATCACCTTGTACAGCAAGTGATCCCTGCTGTGAAAGAACGCAACTGTGTGGATACTACTGTCTTCATGGAAGATGGGGCAACATCTCGTATCGCCTGCCCAGTGAAAGATCTCCTTAACGTAACCATCCACGAACGAGAGGCATGACCTGCAAAATCATTTGATCTTAATCCATGTGTATTTTGGCTCTGGTGATATGTAAAAGAATGCATTTACCAGGGACACGTTCGGCCTCTACCTGATTTGGAAGCCCGCACACAGGTACCCGTTGCTCACATTCCACCGGAACCGCTGCCAGCAGTTGTTGTTCAGTACTCATACTGAACAAATTGTGTAAGCGGTAGTTAATAAAGTCGTCGACATTATGCCTTTTTCACTTGTTTGACCTTTTGTGCTCACGTCCCGTTTATGATCCATTAAGTATGGAAACTTTTTTTTTTTTCGTCTTTCTAGAATTCACAGCGCCAAATTTGCATCTGGTGACCAAAATTGGAACTAATTTTTTCGAATATAAGTCGTTTCCATATTAACGGATTAGAATATCTACCAAGTTTCGCTGCCGATAATTACAGCCCGCATTGGACCTCTGTGAATAGCTGCACTTTAATTATAACCACCCGATATCTTGGAACGGCGTACGGTGGACGAAACTAACCAATCTTTCAGGACGCTGCACCCGACCCGAACTACGAAACAGACCAGATATATCTTCGTCCAAGAAGTCAAGAATAAAATCGAGACCACATGCCCACAAGCGATAGCTTAGAACACAACACAAAAAAATTCGAAAAGTGGTGACCGATATCCTCGTCTGCTGCACATAATGGAACTGTTAGAATCGTAAACACACATATAACTTCGACGACCACCTGTACAGCTGAAAAAGTGACAAGGTGAAGTCTGTAATCACCATACCTAACACGTGTATTTAGACACTAAAATGTATATATATTTTGTTGTAGAAGTCTTCAGTCCGAAGACTGGTTTTATGTGTATCACTTTCCTAGTCTACTTAGACTAGCCTCTTGATATCTTTATAGGAGCTGCAACCTACATCCATTTGAACATTGGTGCCACGACCAAGCCTTGGTCTCCCCCTACAGTTTTAGTTCCCACACGTTCTTCAAAAGCCAGACGGACGATGACTCGAGATCTCAGAAAATGTCCTGTCAAATGATACCTTCTGTTAGTCAAGTTGTACCACAAATCTCTCTCCTCCCCAATTCGATTCGGTATCTCGTCATCAATTGATCGCTCTACTCATCTAGTACACAACTTTCTTATTTAGAGATACCCCAGTCAGCAGTGGCATGCCAACCTGACTGCCGCCCCCCGTATGTCCCGCGAACCAGGAGTGATGGTACGGGGTGTCATTTCTTTTCATAGCTCGACCACTTAGGTTTTAATCCGTGGCGCCCTTAAAGCACAGCGGTACGTCGATGCTATTCTACGTCCTGTTTTGTTGTCCTTCATGGTAAACCACCCACGACTAACATTTCAGCAAGACAATGCCTGCCCGCAGATAGCAAGATCTTCTACTGCTTGTCTTCGTGCTTGCTGAACCTTAACTTGGCCAGCGAGGTCGCAGAATCTCTCTCCAATTAAGAATGTTTAGAGCATTATAGGCAGGGCCTTCCAAACAGCTCGGGGTTTCGACGACCTTACGCGCCAGTTGCACAGAATTTTGTACGATATCCATCAAGAGTACATTCAACAACTTTGTGAATCAATTCCGAGTTGAATTACTGCCTGCATAAGGGTCAGAAGTAGACCAGCACGTTACTGTATTGCTCAATTTGTGAAGCTCTTTCTGTTGAATAAATCATGCAATTTTTCTGAAATTGTTGTCATTTGTTTGTTTTGTACGTATAAATCACGTCTACCGATTTTCGCCCCATTCGGATAACTCCTTCCTAGTGCATGTCTTTTTTTATTGTCTTAGCGTATATATTTAAAGTTAACAGATTTCTCTTTTTCCAAAATGATTTGCTTGCTTTCGCTAGTCTACAATGTATATTTTCCCTACTTCGGTTATAGACCATTGTTTTGGTTAATTTAATTATTGAACTATCCACTTCACATTGTGTGCATTTTGACATATGCAGCCTAACTCGTCTGGAATTCATATTTAATACGACGCTGTAGTGACATTGTGAACTTGCTTTACTTGGGCTGTACAATTTTCCGTATTTTCGTGTATTTTGTCACTCACTACAATGTTACTCCCACAACTTTACCGATATTTCTGATTCAACTGACAGGCTGCGAATCGTCCTCTTCTCGTTTTACTACGAGGTGCATTCAAGTTCTAAGGCCTCCGATTTTTTTCTCCGGACTGGAAAGAGATAGAAACATGCGCATTGTTTTAAAATGAGGCCACTTTCATTGTCAATACGTCCCAGAGATGGCAGCACCGTACGGCAGATGGAATTTTACCGCCAGCGGCGAGAATGAAAACTGTTTTAAATACTTAAATTGGCGACGTTTTCCTTACTTGAACAGCGTGCAATCATTCGTTTTCTGAATTTGCGTGGTGTGAAACCAATTGAAATTCATCGACAATTGAAGGAGACATGTGGTGATGGAGTTATGGATGTGCCGAAAGTGTGGTCGTGGGTGCGACAGTTTAATGCAGGCAGAACATCGTGTGACAACAAACCAAAACAACCTCGGGCTCGCACAAGCCGGTCTGACGACATGATCGAGAAAGTGGAGAGAATTGTTTTGGGGGATCGCCGAATGACTGTTGAACAGATCGCCTCCAGAGTTGGCATTTCTGTGGGTTCGGTGCACACAATCCTGCATGACAACCTGAAAATGCGAAAAGTGTCATCCAGGTGGGTGCCACGAATGCTGACGGACGACCACATGGCTGCCAGTGTGGCATGTTGCCAAGCAATGTCGACGCGCAACGACAGCACGAATGGGACTTTCTTTTCGTCGGTTGTGACAATGGATGAGACGTGGATGCCATTTTTCAATCCAGAAACAAAACGCCAGTCAGCTCAATGGAAGCACACAGATTCACCGCCACCAAAAAAATTTCGGGTAACCGCCAGTACTGAAAAAATGATGGTGTCCATGTTCTGGGACAGCGAGGGCGTAATCCTTACCCATTGCGTTCCAAAGGGCACTACGGTAACATGTGCATCCTACGAAAATGTTTTGAAGAACAAATTCCTTCCTGCACTGCAACAAAAACGTCCGAGAAGGGCTGCGCGTGAGCTGTTTCACCAAGACAACGCACCTGCACATCGAGCTAACGTTACGCAACAGTTTCTTCGTGATAACAACTTTGAAGTGATTCCTCATGCTCCCTACTCACTTGACCTGGCTCCTAGTGACTTTTGGCTTTTTCCAACAATGAAAGGCACTCTCTGTGGCCGCACATTCACCAGCCGTGCTGCCATTGCCTCAGCGATTTTCCAGTGGTCAAAACAGACTCCTAAAGATGCCTTCGCCGCTGCCATGGAATCATGGCGTCATCGTTGTGAAAAATGTGTACGTCTGCAGGGCAATTACGTCGAGAAGTAACGCCAGTTTCATCGATTTCGGGTGAGTAGTTAATTAGAAAAAAAATCGGAGGCCTTAGAACTTGAATGCACCTCGTAATAATTCAGTGTCTGGTCGCTCCCTCATAAAGCGTGCTGCTAGAGAGAAGTAGGATGCGTCGCCGGTGCACGAAAGCGTCCCTGGGTTTCTTCGGCCCGCGGCAGCTGCAGCGTCGCCCGCTCTTCCTGGCCTCGTTAGCCGGCTGCTGGCCCCTCATTAATCTGCACACGCCGCTCTCCACGGCCATCATCCTGCACGCTTGACGTCACACCCTCTCCGCCTTGAATTCCGGGGAGCTTTGCCAGAAAGCGAAGAGTTCTTATAACTTATCTCGGCAAAAACCTGCTGGTAGTTCACGGACCACGTCAGCCAGTGGCTTCCACGACTCGAGGCCATGTCGCTATCAGCGATTGATCCAGGTCTAAGAATACGCCGCTCAGGCGGGAAAATATATAAGAGGTTCTTTCGCTCAAACAGGGAAACATACACAGACGGAAACAGGAAGTATTACTCCATGAAGCACTAGTCCAACATGTTTCAAATTTTGTGGAAATGTTCATTAGATAACGAGGTTAAATCTTTAAACTTTGCCTCCATTCAGAGCCGACGTCCATCATCGATATCTCTGTGAGGAATGACCCCCAACGTGAGCGAATATTTGTTATGGTGTGAAAATAAACAGCCTCCGAATGTCAACCTGAGGTCTTTCTTACCACGCCTGAAATGTATTCTGCTCAGCTATGAAGACTACTGGATGGAGCCTGATATGAAATTATACGTCTTCACGTCGCATCCCATACATGCACAGTGGTCGAAAAATTAGGCGAGCCTGTCAAGGATCCACACATTCTTCAAGGCGTTGGAACGCAGTGTGAAGTCTTGCATTATCCTGCTGGAACGTAAAATTTAGTACCTTAGTCACGAAGGGTATGACAACAAAGTTAACCGTTCTTGTAGCATACTGGTGAGCACCCAGCCTCCCTTCAACAACTATAAGAGCAGTGTTGTCGTGACAATAGCTCAAGGTGTGGGTCTCGAAAAGGCTGCTTCCTGTGCCCTTCCACCAGGTCGTTTACGGACACTTTGGCGTTGGTATGACCACCACAAACTGAAGCGAGATTTATCTCCGAACACCGCAGAATACCACGCCAAGTCTTAGTTGGCAATGACTCTATTATACCACGCAAGTCTGTGTTTGTGGTATGATGTCAGCGATAGACGACAGGTCGGGGCCTCAACACAGATTCTAATCAACTGTTCCTGACGGTCTGTGGTGACACTGTCTCTAACCTCTTTCCGCAGCAGTTGTGCTGCGTAACCTTTTTGAACCAGTCGAACATTTGCAAATAATAGATTTCAGCTATCAGTCGTCCTTTTTAAGTTTCAATGAATTGTGGATGAAGCCCGACCAACAGGCATTACATGTATTGATCAAAAATGATAGTGCATTGAGAATGGCTAGTTTCTAGTTGAAATCTAGATCTACCAATAAAACTTAAAAATGACGACTGATAGATTTCAGCTATTATTTACAAGTCAATAACAGTCGCTGCGTGCATCAGCCTTCTGAATGGAAGGTAACCTGATCAGTCGAACATTTCTATGGTCTTCTCCTGGTGTAGAAATTTTGGAATGACCCATGCCTGCGCTTTTGCCGCACTATTTTACTGAGCAAGCTGATGAACACCGGTTCGGTTGTCATTACATAACAGCATAATTGTATGTGCGATCTATCGATTTCCTGCGCCCCTCCTGCCTACGATCAAAAGTCCGAAAGCCGACGATTATTTGTGGATTCGCCTCCTCTGGATACGTTGTTTTACAAAGAACACCAGAAAATTTTCAGAAACTCCTTCATCTCCTGAAATGGCTATTTTCTGTTCTGAAAATCAACGTATCCCACAGTCACGCAGCATCAGCCTGAAGTGCTCACTCAAATTGTTGATGGTATAACACTTCCCATTTCCATCAATGTGTACACAATATGGAGGTTAAAGTGATTTTTCAAGGGTGCAAGAGTCCTTAGAAAGTGCAGAATGGAAATGTAGTATCAAATGATAGATGGGAAACTGCGTGCGATCTTAACCAACGTAAAGGGTAAAGGTTGAGAGCACACGCTACCATACACCCTGATGCCAGCCTTTCATTAATAAAATAGGGGTTCGTTCCTATAAATTGGTTAGCACTGTTGTTATAACACAACGTATAAAGAAATAGCGTACAAAAAATAATACAGAACGATCGCCTTCGTGGTAAGCGCTAATCCTCCCCATTTATGCAGAAATCTAATATGTAGGTGGAAAGCTATTAGATGGTTGCCACAGTACTGTCGTCTATGTGAGAAATTATATGCCAGTCAGTATCCCTGTCAGAAGGAAATAGCCTTAGAAGTCTAGACAAATGAGGATTATTATGAGTAAGAAACATATTTTTTTTATTTCTTTATTTGTCATGGAAAATTTTTCATGGCAGGTCTGCGAGTAGGGTAATAATGGGACGCCCCATAGTTGGTTCTTCTCTCAAATCACGTAAACAAAAATAAAAGCGTGAAACGAAACTTTCACGGAGACTAACACCGAAAACGCTGCATCTTTCCAGAATGAGATTCTCACTCTGCAGCGGAGTGTGCGCTGATATGAAAGATCCTGGCAGATTAAAACTGTGTGCCGGATCGAGACTCGAACTCGGGACCTTTGTCCCCGCTGCAGAGAGAAAAATCTCATTCTGGAAACATCCCCCAGGCTGTGGCTAAGCCATGTCTCCAAATGTCCTTTCTTCCAGGAATGCTAGCTCTGCAAGGTTCGCTGAAGAGCTACTGTGAAGTTTGGAAGGTAGGAGACGAGGTAGTGGCAGAATTGAAGCTGTGAGGACGGGTCGTGAGTCGTAATTTGGTAGCTCAGATGGTAGAGCACTTTCCCGCTAAAGGCAAAGGTCCCGAGTTCGAGTCTCGGTCAGGCACACAGTTTTAATCTGTCAGGGAGTTTCACGCTGGATCTTTTTTTACTACATTAGACTCATACTCGGGAGCTGCAGTGTTCTAATTCCTATTTGCCTACGCTGATTTAGATATGCGTTTTTCTGTTTTCTGTTTTCTGTTTTTTCAGCTACAGTAAATACCCTTCCCCCCTCTCCTTCTCCCTCAAAATCCATCTAAAGCTGTTACTTGGACGTAAAGCAACAAATTTCCAAATCTAAAGCTTATCTTGGACTTTTGAATGTAATTGACAGCCTCCAGAATTTGGATTAAAGATAACGAGAGAGCATCTCCTTCTTGTGTGGCAGGAAATGAGCCATCGTTTTTGTATTTGTTGAGTAACACATGTTGCTCACATTGACTGCATAAAAATATTAACTTGTCTCTTTCCAGGAAGTTTGTAATTGTGTTTGTATCTTTTGTAGTTTGGAAGCAGTAAATGTTTGAAATCTATTCCTTCTTTCTGAATAGCCTTGTACTTTCAGCACACCATCTACAGTACCAGACAGACATTAATGGTCAATTCCCGAAGGAATTCAACATTTAAAATGAAGTACATGTAAATAAATGTGAGGTGCCTTTCTTGCTTCTTGAGACAAGGATGTGTCTTCCAAAGGAGCTTGCACGGGATTTGAATTTCCCGGTGACAGTGTCGAACTAACCGAGAGCCTCTCGAATATTAATCTAACTAGAAATGACCGTTACATCTAACATAAGAGGAAAAACCGTGATATTCTCCCCTGAAACTAACAATAATTAACTTTTCCCAGAATTAACTGAATGTTAAGCCCGCACACGCAAATCATCACACAGCAATCAAAATCACAAGATTCTCGCTACCAAAGTACTTCACTAGAAGCACTGCACAAGTCGTGGTGGGCTGCCGTCTACTAGCTTAATAGTGGACAGTGCACCATCCGCATATTTTCTCAACATACGACAACAGTTAACACGAAAACTTTCACTAAAAGAAGGTAAAAACTCACTCAGAAATAAACATGCACAAGCGATTAAAAGCAAATGAAAAATAAAGAAAGGGTAAGTTTACTCTCAGTCATATTAATAGCAGTTATTTGCAATAATGAGGAAGGTATCGGATGTTAATGGGACGGCAAAATTATAACGTGTATAGAAAACATTAGTTTAATGAATGAGACAAATTTTAATTCTGAGTGTTACGGAAAAATACTATTCAGTGTGGTATTTGGCAGATGTGTGAAAATCAGTCACAATGAGAAAATAGCTTTCACTAAAATTCTTTCCAACACTATTTATAGAAATAGTTCGCCAGGGTTGAGCTTTCTATCGCTTTGAATATCCACTTAACTGGTGCTGTCGACGACTCGATGAAGTCCGCGTTGCTGAGCCATAAAGAAGTAGCGTATGGTCCAGTAATTACTGTCGTCGCGCTGATCCTCTTGATCGTAGCCGATGTCTGTGAAATCGTCTTGGTTAGTGTATTTGCAACTCCCGACGTTGGTAGAGTATTGAGTTCACAGGTGATGTACTCTGATGTCATGACGTTTGTCAGCGGTCTATAGACACAGTTCTGAATTTACCGCACAGACCGCGGTATGCGCAAAACAAACTGTACTGTGCAAAACAGTCACCACACACTAGCAGAAATCACTCGGCGATCAGTTCACGACAAGAAAATTTATTGCCACGCTTACATTTTGATTTGACAGTAGGCGCTATACAGTGAACAGCCTGTGCTGCCTACAATCGAAGCCGTATACGTCCAGTATTCACGCTGCTCCGTGATCTACACATCATAGTTTTAATATCAATGTGCCGATTACAGTTCGGGATAAGAGGTTACGTGCCACGATTGGTTGTTGGCTCCTTGTCCACGGTACACACCGAAATCACAAAAGCGTATCACCAATCAAACAGTTAATCAACATCAGGCACTGACGAAGTACACTTGCACTCTTGCGCCGCGACAGTCACTTTCTGTTCTCGTTCCCAGACTATTTGTTGATGTTGGTTTATCGACCTATCGATATTTTTCGTTGACACGTCTCGTTTAACATTACACTTTCAAAATTCCGAGCATACCGAGTTCTAACTCCACACCTTCACGTTATCACGTTCATGAAAAATAAATTTAAATAGCATGTTAATAAACTTGCGAACATACAGTATCAGAAGAAATGAAAATAACATTTCCGTTAATAGGAAGTCTTTGACATAAAGAGAAACAAAGATGCATATAATAAGTAAGTTAAAAAACTCATTCTAAAGTAAATCATCCAGTGTACCAAAAAAATAAAAGCAGAAAACGAAAAAAGTGAAAGCACAGGAAAACGGAAAAAAGTATCCGTACCGTAGTTCAGTGCAACCTTTACAACCGCTGGGCGATACAGACGGCGCGGATATCCCTGCACTGTCCGAGGTGGTCGGACGTTCGCCGCAGACGCGAATCTACGGCCCGAATCGGCCGGCACAGCAACTGACTGGGTCGTGGTTCAAATGGCTCTGAGCACTATGGGACTTAACATCTGAGGTAATCACTCCCCTAGAATTAGAACTACTTAAACGTAACTAACCTAAAGCCGTCGGCACACGGACCGTGCATCCGAACGTTGAGCGTTGAGCCTGCCGAGTTTCTGACATCATAGCGTGGAATAGCACGTTCGGGGGTCTTTCCGAACGTGCAGAGAAATATCTGGCGTGTCAGATATCCTGAGCGTGCGTCTGAGCGTTGACCAATGAGAAGGCACAACGCCACCTACGTCACACGCACGCCGTCTCCCTTCCCAGTGAGGTGCCATATTGGCGTTCATTTCAAGCCTATATGTATATATGCCGTTTCTGAGCGCCAGTAAATTGAGAATCACTGGAAAACCCGTTGTTAGTTGTGTGATTCGTTCCAATAAAATAATGAGAGACATCATTTTCGTGGCAAAAGAATTACTGTAACTTGCGTATTATGAGGGTACGCTATTTGAAGACAGCGACACACTGAAGATCCATCAAAAACGCATTGTTCTTGGTACACCTTGTTATAATTAAATTTCAATTAGAAACATAATTATCTACGATTAACGTGTTTAGCAAGGGGTAACACAATATGATTAATTATGCGGGAGGAGTTGATGGCTTAGCGTAATGAGTAGCGTCTCTGTCGACGAGTGACTTTTTGTTGGGGCGGTGGTTCGCGTCTTAATACTTCCAAATTTTTTTCCTAACATTCACGTTTTTATTATGTTCTGATACTTTATTATTAGTTTAATATAAGTATAGGCTATAATGTTCGATGTTATGCAATTATAAGTTCACCTTTTTTGAGGGGTCACTTTGTTCGATTGGCTTAATCTCACAGGACATCTTGCCCTACCTGTATAAAGATATTTTGCTCCTTTTTGTTTTACGCTTCGTAATTCACATCTTGCAACGATTCTGCTACTGGGTAGGAACAGTGATCAACTAAGAGTGACCTTGGGGCTTTACTAAAATGTGGGAATGATGAAATAATGATTATCTTACGCAGAGAAGTATTCCAAATCTGTACCGCGCTGTTTGTAATGGAACTTTTATAAAACTGTGTCCTTATTGAATGGACATCGTACTTTCCTTTTCGTGGACAATGGAGGAAATGTGCGTTTTAATTGAGCTAACGTGGGAATTTTACACGCGCCCGTCGAGTAAACAGTGTGATTTACGAACTAGAAACATCGCTCAACTGCCACTGGAGTGCGTTGCGATCGCGTATACGACTTTGGGGCTCACGTACCGTATGCACAAGTCGCATCGTTCCTGAGCGTGCAGCAGCACGTTGAACTTGGCACGCTCAACGTTAACGTTCGACAGCACGGTCCGTGTGCCGACGGCTTAAGAACATCAAACACATCCATGCCCGAGGCAGGATTCGAACCTGCTACCGTAGCGGTCGCGAGGTTCCAGACTGAAGCGCCTAGAACCGCTCGGCCACAACGGCCGGCTGGTACGTGGTGTCCCCGACTGAAGCTGGGCGAGAGGTGCCGTTTCACCTGGCAGTCGACTTGGAAGTGTTGGCGAATGTTGTGGGACTCCACCGTGACAACTATGTGCACCACACACCGAGCGTTGTCATCAGTTGCAGTGTAGCAACTAGCAACACTGCTTACCAGGAAATTTTGAGGCACTTCTGTTGGAGTAATTATTGCTGAGTTGAAAGTGTAGGTCTGTTAGAACTATCTTCAGGATATGTTGTAATTTGATCAATATTTTAATAGGCAATACAGAAAAAACAGCAGTCGATCACGAAATCCGTAGTTTTATTACAGCAGATCTACATATCAACTATTACATAGTCGTCTTCAGTGCCAAAAATTACAAAACATAATAAGGAACACATACAAGATAGTTAACAACTGATCATAAGTGAAAATATAAACAGCACACATTTACATACTATATAACAAGAGACATTACTCCATAGCGTCACGTAGTAAACTTTACTGTTGATGTGGAGCATACAGATGTCCAACAAGAACTGAAGCCGTTGCTTACATGGTTGAATAGGAAGAAAATGTGACGTCAGACACTTACGGTGCCCTCTGTTGAGACACCGGTGAATAGTTAAATAACAGCGAAGCTACATAATTTTTAATAATGTTTTTAAAACTGTGTTGTACAATAAGACCACAAGTAACGGTAAAATCACAGAAAATAAAGCACATATTTGGAGCCGTAAGTATTATCCGCTCAATAACAGCAAGTACTGGATGGTATGTACTGTATTTGTGCATTAGAAGCTAATGGAAAGAGATCTATTTACAGTTCCATACAACAGCGAAAAGTACAGTGTTAAAATAAGGTACCAAAATAATTAAACTGTAAAGGAATGAAAATTGTTCAGTAAAACATTGTATGCCCTCTCTGGGTATAAATTAAAACTATATAGATCGTAAAAATAGGTTAGCGCCATCTCTGCACTTGCAGTATAAACATGTGGAATAATACAGCATTACAGTGTCGAAAGGTATGAAGATAGCCCTTGGTGCATAAAAAAAGAAGACATAAGTAAAATAAAAGAACGAGAAGAGTGGAATAAAACATGACGTGTCCTCTCTGGACATAAATAAAAATCATACAGATCGTAAAATTTCATTAGCGCTCTCTCCGGGCTTACAGTATAAACATGTGGAATAAAACCGCATTACAATGTCGAAGAAGCAAACAAAAATATGAATTTTGTGTAGTACGATAAAAGAGCATCGATATAAAGTATGATGTATATGCTCGAAAAGCCAAACCACTCACGGACACGATATATAATACGTATGTGAGCCATATTGTGGCGATAGCTGTACTCCTGTTAATACATTAAGTATTTTTATTTTTTCGTATGGCTAGGGCCCCCCGTCGGGCAGACTGTTCGCCGAGTGCCGGTCTCTCAATGTGACGCCACTTCGGCGACCTGCAGTCGATGAGGACGAAAGGATGATGATGAGGACAGCACAACACTCAGTCCCTGGGCGGGGAAAATTCCCCGACCCAGCCGGGAATCGAATCCGGGCCCAGAGGATTGACAATCCGTCACGCTGACCATTTTTTTAAAATTCATTTTGTTCGTTTTCGTTTGTTGTATCTGCTCGGAGCGGACGTCGAAAGGCACCCGTTTCAGTTCGTTGTTGATCCATTAACTCATTTTTTTTTTATTACAGAGGGCAGCTAGCCCTCTAACCAAACACGCTGAGTTACCGTGCCGGCTATACCATTCAGCTACCGGGTGCGGACACATTAAGCATTGGAATAACGGGACGGATTCTGTTGTGGTCTATTTACGTTTTTTATTCCGTAACTTCACTGTTATTTAAGTATTCACCGATGCCTCAACAGACGGCAACACACGTCTCTGGCGTCACATATACTTCCCGTTCAACCATATAAGCAGCGGCTTCATGTTATACTCCTGTATGCCGTACAACAACAAATATTGTTAACTACGTGACACTTTGGACTAATGTCACCTGTTGTTATATGGTATGTTTCTGTGTATTTACACTTACTATATGTCGTTAACTATCTTAAATTTGGTCCTGGTTATTTTGTTGTGTGATTTTAACCCTGCCTCGGGCATGGATGTGTGTGATCTCCTTAGTTAGGTTTAAGTAGTTCTGCGTCTAGGGGACTGATGACCTCAGATGTTAAGTTCCGTAGCGCTTAGAACCTTTTGAACCTATTAGGCGGAGTGAGTCCAACCATCCGTCACCCTTACAACTGCTTGACGCTAGGGACATACTAAATTAGATATCTTAATGTCTGTGGAGGGATGGCAGCCCATTATTCCTCAAGAGACGAAACCGTAGAAGGTAGCGAAGTCGACGTTATAATTCATCCCAAAGGGTCTATGGGCAGGTCAGTGTATATCAAGACTATTATTCTTCACAAACCACTGCCTCATATACTTTTCTTTATGGCAGGGTGCACCGTCATGCTGATAAACAATATTGTCTTCATATCTTTCAGCATTCAGCGTTTCTTAAATGCCTAACCCCGAAAAACACCCCTATACCGTAACACCGCCTCTTCCATACTTCATTCTGTTGGCACAAAACATGATAGCAGGTAACGTTCTCCAGGTATTCGCCAAACCCAAACCCCTCCATCGAACTGCCACAGAGTACAGCGTGATCCATCACTCCAAATCACTCATTTCAAGGCATTCACTGTCCAGTGGCGCCGCCCTTTACAAAACGGCTGGTGCCGCTTATCACTGACTCCAGAAATGAGGCTCTGCTCGCCCATTCTGTCCAAATGCTTTTAGCTCTATATGTACAGTTATCGCACTGCTGGTAGCATTATGGAACTCAAGAGTGATTCCTTCTGCTGGTTATGTATGATTTTTGCAACCGTCCTCCGCAACAGTCCCTGTCCGTCAGTATATGAGAGCTGACTGGTCTTTGTTTAGCTGCGCTTCTTTATTCGCGTTTCCAATGCGCAGTCACTTGGCCATCCATAGAAGTGTCGAAAAGTCCCTGCCAGATTTGTTACTCAGGTTACATCCAATTGACAGTCCACGCTAGCCTTCACAGAGCTCTTCTGACGGACTCATCGTGATACTACTGCTTCTCTACTGCCACCACAATACTCCTGCCTCCTTTTATACTGGGCGGGTCCGCTTATTGCGACATCTGGTGGTCAGTTCCGCGTTACATAAGGGTGTCCAGATACTTTTAACCGGCCAGTGTATCAAGCAGGTGAATTGGCTGTAACTTCACACTACCACGACAGCTTTTTACGATGTGGATGGAAACTGCGTTCTTCTACGGGAACATATAATGAAACCTGTTACGTTTCCTCATCTACTGCTTTCCATTTGCCACAGTTTCCTTCTTGTGTGGCACCCCTACCAAACAGCGGTCTCCGGCTCACAAAGGTCTCCATACGAATCTCAATGAATTTTCCTTTAAACTGCAAACTCGTAGTCCTGAAATTGGCTATTCGCTGCCTCTCTTTCTCCCACCGCCTCTAATAAGCTCGTTGTCGATGGGACATTAAATCCTAATTTTCCTTCCTTCCATCTGTCACCCCCAGAGAGTTAATGTACATTGTTATGCTATTTTTAATATCTGAAAGGAACTACGAAATAAAACAAGTTCTTGTCGAAAATGTTTGTTCCTCACTCCCTGCTATATGCTGCTGCCACGTCAGTTCTAACACACGTAAAACTCTTTACTGCTCACATTCTATACTACCATGTTCACTCAAATAGGTGGTTGTAATTAAACCGACAATGTTCAGAGCGCTGCAGTGCGAGATGAATACATTGCAGAACGCTGAAGGGTCATAGGTGCTTTTGTTCTTTGGGGCCCGCAGTGCAAAATATGTTTTCTAATGACGTAATTATTTCGAATTTCAACCAGAAACACTGCTCTTTCTATGGTTTTTATTTCATAAATAATTCACGATGAGCCCATTTCGGCATACTGCCATCAACATGTGCTTTATAAATGCGTAAGTAAGTGATGGACTTAATACAATGGCCTGTGACCATGATCAGGAAAGTTATAAAACATGTTTGGGTGTTTTTGGAATTATTAGTTTCTCAAAATCAGGAAAACTACAGTACCTATTCAGATAACAAAATGATAGGCCAAATTAATGAAAAATTGAAGAATAAAATGCCCTAGCAATTTAATCAGATAAAGACTATAGCTTAGTTATCATAAAGAAAAATGGCTACGCACAAAAAGTTAACGATTTCTTTGCTAGCAAAGGTATCACACAGATCTATAGAAACTTCTCAAACAAATTTGTAGCCCAAACCAAGAAACCCATAAAATCATGTCATACAATACTTACAGAATATGAAGAAAGACATGTATACCCATGGACCGTAGAACACCAAGGCTCCGTGGGCACCCTAAGATACACAAACAATTTGTTCCTATACGACTTCTAGTAGACAATATTAACAGCCCCACACACTACATCAGGAAGAAATTAAAAAAGCTCCTTAATAAATTTTACACATACAGCATTCTAGAATATTAGCTAAACACTTCAAAGACATAAAAAAGCCTCCAAATGCAAGATTTGTATGTTTTGACATTCCTCACCTACACACGAACATTCCAATCCAGGAAACAATAGATATCACAGAACAAAACCGATTCAAATGCAAAAAAACTCAGTACAACGCACCTCAGAAATTTTAAAACTACCAAAACTTGTATTACGCCAAAATTACTTCGTGTTTCATAATACAATGTATACACAAAAAGATGGATTTGCGATGGGATTTAGCATTGCTGGATCCATGGCTGACATATTCCTTGACAGATTGTAAGAAAAATTCTTAGAAACAAAAAACGCAACTCATCAAAAAATCATATACTATTACAGATATGTAAACGACACTTTAATGCTTATAGAAGGTAACCTTACTGACATAGACGAAATATATGAAGTATTGAATCAATTACGACCCATAATGAAATTTATCATAGAACACGAAATTAATAAAACAATTAACTTTTTCGACCTCACTATAAAAAACACTAACAACAACCATTGCTTCAAAATTTACAGAAAGCCGACCACAAAATCCTGTATTATCAATGCGCACTCAAAATTCGTAATACTCAAGTTACAGGTGCGTTCATTAATCAGTGCGCTCACGGAGTATGCTGAAAAAAAATACTGTTCCACTTTTGCCACCAGGTGGAAATATAATGCTGTAAGCTGTCAGAATGTGATGTGGGTGGAGGAGAACGGGAGGAACGATCAAACACGTGATAACGGTGGTTCTATTATGGTTTATGAAGATGTGATAACAAGTTACAACATGTGTTCAGTATGGTCTTCGGACTCAGCAACATACCGCTTCCGTAATACGGCCTGGTCGATAGTTGCTCACAGCATATCCAGTGTAATCAGAGCGATATGTAATTGTATGCTACAGCCCTGGTAATCACAGTCTTTCAGATACCCCCAGAACCAGAAGTTACATGGATTTAGGTCGGCCGGTCGGGGTGGCCGAGCGGTTCTAGGCGCTACAGTCTGGAACCGCGCTACTGCTACGGTCGCAGGTTCGAATCCTGCCTCTGGCATGGATGTGTGTGATGTCCTTAGATTAGTTAGGTTTAAGTGGTTCTAAGTTCTAGGGGACTGATGACCTTAGAAGTTAAGTCCCATAGTGCTCAGAACAATTGAACCATTTTGATTTAGGTCGGAGTATCTGGAAGGCCACACATCATGAAGTTGCCTAGAGATGATGTGGTCGTTACTGAAGTTTCCTGGAAGCAACTCTTTCACTTGGGAAGCGACATTTGGTGTCGCACCATTTTGCATGAAAGTAATGGTGTGGACAAAGTAGCGGTCTAACAAAGATGGAATCATGTGCTGTACAAGAAGATCCTCATAACGCTCAGATTTCACTGTACGCCGAACTAGCCCGCGAACTAGCTCGACGAAAAACGGACCGCGAATGAAGGAGTTTACGAAATCACACAACACAGTCACATAAGCTGAGTGCTGGGGATGTTCCAGCACTACAAGTAGCAGCGTAGAATTCCATACGCGACTGTCCTGTGCATTCACGGCATTGTGCAGAGTAAAATGAGCCTCGCCTGTCCAAAGAAGAGCCCCCCGTCACATGTTATTCATTTCCATGTGTGCCAGAAAATGTGCCAGAAAACTAACGGCTTCTTTTTGCGCACTGAAATACCAGTGTAAAATGTGCCACAAAATCTTTGAAACTGCTGACCAGGGGGCTGGAGTACTCGCCGCAGACTTTTGAGGCGCGTGCTGCATGGTCGGCTATGGCTACACCAACTCCATCAACAGCTGACAATTGAAAGGGCAGCTTCGCTCTCCCTGCTTCTCCACCTGATTTACCTGTTTCTTCAGACTGCTTGATCATATTGCTTAACTTTTTTTTTTTTAATGGGATCTCTTCGCAGCTGTTTCTGTCGGCGATATTCCTGCAATGCAGTGCTGCTATTCCTGCCGTTCTAAAAAAAACAGTTCTATCAGCAGTGAACGGTCTTTCTTATCAACAGCCATTGCGTTTCGTACGGAAATTTTCACCTTCTTAACCGTTTACACCAACAGTCACTTCAAAAAAGAAGCGACACTGGTACTGATGTAAAAAAGGAAGCATTTCACATTCTGACTGCTTACAGCGCCATATTTACAATTGGTAGCAGAAAGTGGGACTTATTCAGCATACTCCACGAGCACACAGATTAATGAACAAACCTATAATGTTTCAACGTCCTGCGATGCATACAGTTCGCGCTCCAGTATTCGGAACCTGATACGTACATTCTCTGGCTAGAGGCTAGCAAAAGTTTAGAGTCAGTGTCATTCTATCCAAAGAAAAGCTACTTTTACTACTGACTAAACAGTTTGAAAATTCACACAATGGTTATCAGTTTTGGGGGGTTCACTAAGTACTACACAGTTCGACAATATTCCGTGGTCTAAAACCTTGGAACCTCGACTACATACCACATCAGGTGAAGGTCTTTACTACGTCGAAAGAAAGTCACTTTTTTTTAAATTCTCATTAGCTTCCAGAAATGTTGTTTATACGTGTTCTCATATTTTTCCGAACCAGTCAACTTCTCAACAAGAATAAATTACAACATTTTACAAAATTTCGTGAACACCAAAATATAGATCCTCACGAAAGTGAGGCTGAGTTACGACTCCTCGAGATCAGTTCGCGTAAATCTCGCTTCCATTCAGTAGGTACGCACGAATACGCACCGGATAGCCGTCCTTGTCATAGCGCCGTTTCTCGGACGGAAACGTGCGCCGCCCTAGGTCGATTTCGGCCAGCAGACTATCGACGAGGCTCGGCGTGCCAGCTAGCCTACTTGTGGTTTTTAGGTGGTTTCTCATATCCCACTAGGTGAATATTGGACCGGTACCCAACACCCACCTCAGATACACGAGTTGCAAAAATTTAAAAAACTCGTGCTCACTTTCACATGAATAAAACTACACGCGTCCAACTGGGGTACACATATTCCGTCCCAGAGATAACGGAGCGAAGGCAGGAAGGTCATCCGACCACCCCTTAGATTAATCATTCCAAATCCATTCACAAACATCCCGACCTTGTGCAGATGCAGGACAAAGGAAGAAAAAGAAGAAAATTCAGAACGCACAAATGTTCGTTTCCCTGACTAGTTGGGACACACTGCAGTCAATCTTATATCTTTACGCGGAAATAGAGCAATGTCCCTCCATAACCAGTCCCCGATTACGGATTTACTACGATCATTTTCAAAACTTACTACTTCTCGAAGAGCAAATAAACTGAAAATTGTCTCATCTTTATTGCTTTAAGGACAGAAGTAAGGAATTTGCTTCTAGAATGTTTTAACTGGCTGCTTCATATTAATCATTTCATACGACGTATGCGAGTCGCTGCTCAATTCTGCGCCTTGATTCACACGGTAATTTATCATACATTATGAACAGATTTCGACATACATGACATTCACTTCCTCGCTCATTCTGACGGCGTCACAAATGAAAACAGGAATGTCAAATAAATGAAAATAGTATTTATATTTTCTAAATTGACACATTATGAATCTTTTACTGTTGTAAATCAAATTCTGTCTTATTAACAATGTAGTAACGAAGTGTTTAGTTTAAGCTCTGTTTCTGATGTATTTGCAGAAACATTATTAATAGGTTCGAATGCCTCAGTTTTGTTTCAAATACAGAACTTAAAATGTTACATTTTGTTCTGGGTCTGAAGCGGTTATAATGGACTGTTGTATCCGTATTTTTACGTTAGCCATGCTGAAGTGACTTACAAGGAGGCAGACACTAATTGATACTTGGTACTTATTGGAATTAAGGAAAACATGGAAGAGAGGACCCACGAATATAACTTTCTTTTCACATAACCTGTTTATTTAACAATATATAACCATAACATTTTCTTTAACAAAATGAACAGATTTGCAAAATTCTTTTGACCTTAAACCTTAAGTTGAGCAAGCTCTGGCAAAAGAAAGCTGAAGTGCTGTATTGCAAAACAGCAGACAACATGACAATGATTACAAGACGGCCGGACCTGCAGCCCGCCCATTATCGGATAAAAAAGCAGTGTTTACTACCGCGCTGGACACAGTCTATCTTATTAAGTGCCCTGCTGCAACACATGAAAACTATATAAGCACCATTGATGACAAGAGTGATTCAATTACTCAAAACAGATGGCGTATCTTTTAATTTGAAAGCTGTATGTAGAAAAGTTCGGGGTTAAGATGCGCACCTGTGCTTAAAGGTTAAACAGATTAGGAAACAATGTGACAATGACAAGACTTACTTCAAAGCAACTAACCTCTTAATTTCAATCGACAGCCAATGTGCGACTGGA
The DNA here is from genome assembly GCF_023864345.2 of Schistocerca serialis cubense. Classification (NCBI taxonomy): domain Eukaryota; kingdom Metazoa; phylum Arthropoda; class Insecta; order Orthoptera; family Acrididae; genus Schistocerca; species Schistocerca serialis. The sequence goes on along the minus strand of NC_064638.1, from coordinate 611,083,797 downwards.
TCCCAACCCGTTCCTTCTGACAATTTCACTTTGACTAAAGCCCTGGTCACAGTTGACTGTTAATATTTTCAAAGTTAAACTGATTGTCAGTTATTAAGACCGCTCTGAAGGAACGTCTTAAAACATTACTTGTGAACACTTATTACAAGAGAACTCACTCGGATGAACCACAAGATCCAGGTAAAATACATCAATAATGACCCAGTCTTTCAAACACGGAAACGAACATCTTAGTACAACAGGTTGTTCAGATTGTAACTAATGACTAAGAAATGCAATTACAATCAAAGAATTGAACCGATTAACGCCTAAATCTAACCACAAGGTCCCTCTTTTCTTTAACGGCAACCTGTGCCTTAGTACAATTGTTCCGGCTGTATTTACGACATGGAGCTGATTAAGTAGAACATTAATGATCTGGTACTAAAAGAAAGGAAAGGTAATATAATAGCGGGACAAACTTTCAAACGACAACTAGCGTCTTACAAGGGAACCTCCCCATCGTATCCCCTTCAGATTTAGTTATAAGTTGGCACAGTGGATAGGCCTTGAAAAACTGAACACAGATCAATCGAGAAAACAGGAAGAAGTTGTGTGGAACTATGAAAAAATAAGCAAAGTATATAAACTGAGTAGTCCATGTGCATGACAAGCAACATAAAGGATAATGGGAGGTTAGGAGCGCCGTGGTCCCGTGGTTAGCGTGAGCAGCTGCGGAAGGAGAGGTACTTGGTTCAAATCTTCCCTCGAGTGAAAATTTTACTTCACTTATTTTCGCAAAGTTATGATCTGTCCGTTCGTTCATTGACGTCTATGTTCACTGTAATAAGTTTAGTGTCTGTGCTTTGCAACCGCTCCGCAAAAGCGTGCGACCGTGCGATTAGTAGACGAAAGGACGTGCCTCTCCAATGGGAATCGAAAACTTTTGATTGCAAGTTCATATGTCAACCGATTCCTCCACAGGAAAGCACGTCTGATACGTTCTATACGACACTGGTGACGGCATGTGCGTCACATGACAGGAATATGTTGTCATCCCACCTAACTTGTGCACCTGGCGAATGGGTAAAAAGATTCTTCTACCTTGCCCGATTTAGGTTTTCTTGTGGATGTGATAATCACTCCCAAAAAGTGATGAAAACATAAGAAATTGTGACATAAACTGAAAATGAAGAATGAAACTTTTCACTCGAGGGAAGACTTGAACCAAGGACCTCTCCTTCTGCAGCTACTCACGCTAACCACGGGACCACGGCGCTCCTTCGCTCACGCTGACCTTGATGTTGCCTGCCTTGAACATGGACTACTCATTTTGTATATTTTGCTTATTTTTTCATAGTTCCACATTCTTCTTCCTGCTTTCTCGATAGATCTGTGTTCAGTTTTTCAAGGCCCATCCACTGTGCCAACTTACAACTAAATCTGAGGGGGGTGCGATGGGGAGGTTCCCTTGTTAGTAAAATACTACGGCCTATATTTACGACCAAAGAGCCGACCCCGTAAAACTCGGAGGGTCGGGTACAAACCAGAAAATAATAATGAGGGCTGACAGACAATGACACAAATCACCACGAGGATTACAGAATGTTACTCCCCTTTACCAACATGTAGTTCCATGGATCCACGGTGCGTCGCAGCCGTTACTGAGTGGTGCCGATGAAAGCCAAGTAGAAGAGGGCAGCCAGGCCACGAGCGGTCGTCCGACACAAATGTTGCCAACCAACCGACGGGATGTCGGCCTCCTGCTCCTAGTCGACGCTAACCCCTGTGAGGTACTCCGGTATCTTCGCTCTGCGCAGGCCCTCCTTGCGCAGCTCGTGGCTTCGGCTGCTCGGACCTAGTGACCACCTCCTCTTGTCACGACGCTAGCACCAACCAAATGTTCAAATGTGTGTGAAATCTTATGGGACTTAACTGCTAAGGTCATCAGTCCCTAAGCTTACACACTAATTAACCTAAATTATCCTAAGGACAAACACACACACAGCCATGCCCGAGGGAGGGCTCGAACCTCCGCCGGGACCAGCCGAACAGTCCATGATTGCAGCGTCACAGACCGCTCAGCTAATCCCGCGCAGCGCTACCACCAATCCCCTAATTTCGTTTCTCCTTCACGGGCCATCCAACCCCATATGTATATCGGCAAGCAAGGACCTTCTAAGGACACAACCTACAGATACCAACTCTTCCCCATAGATATTGGCAATGGGCCAGTGGCGCCAGACAGAACAGTCTACTAATTCAATGGCTACTTGAATGAGAAGTAGCGGCTCCAAGTTCTGCAAAGCCGAAAACGGCCGGGAGAGCGGTGTACTGACGTCACGCCCTCCAGACGCCATCCAAATGTCGCCATTGGCCCACGATGACATGCGGTCCTCATTAGCCCGTCTGTGCCCAAATGGTAGACTGGGTGGACAAAATAATCGCCAATTTAACACTTCATACATTAACCTGAGATGTTACTAATATGTAGCTTGGATAGCACTACATGCAATCTAGTCTGCTCAGAGTTATTGGAACCGTAAAAAATTGTGATACCATCTTCACTGTACGTTGCTTTGACTTTCAGAGGAAGACAGTGGACCATTATCTAGATGTCAGGGCCATAACCAGAAGGTGACGCTCACTCTTAATGTGATATTGGAACATCTGCATCTACACTACAAGAATACTTACGGTGTATAGCGGAGAGTACTTCTGATATCATTGCTCTTCACCCCCCCCCCCCTCCCCCCCACCCTCTCCGCCCTTTTCACTGCTCAGCACACGAGTGGTACTCGGGTAGGATGATGGTCGGTAAACCTCCATATTTCCTGATATTCTCGTAGTAACCATTTCTCAGGAAGTGTGCGCAGTGATTTATAACCCGACTATTCCTGGAACTTAGCCTATTCTCGAAATTCGATGCACAACGTCTCTCTTGTAGCGTCTACTACTATGGTTGGAGTTTATTTTTGTTCTGTGCACCTGCGTCACTTATTCCCCGACAACCAGCGAGCGTTCAGTAGTGTTCTGAGAGCGTTACTGTGAGTGTCGTATTCAATACATTAAGCGTGGTCGTAGCGAATTAATAAGTAAATTTGTATTTCCTTTGATGCGAGTTGTCATACCTAATGGTGGTGGTGTTAAGTGACAAATTCTACACAAGTAAGTGACGTAAGGCGGCCGGAGTGGCCGTACGGTTCCAGGCGCTACAGTCTGAAACAGTGCGACCGCTACGGTCGCAGGTTCGAATCCTGCCTCGGGCATGGATGAGTGTGATGTCCTTAGGTTAGTTAGGTTTAATTAGTTCTAAGTTCTAGGCGACTGATGACCTCAGAAGTTAAGTCGCATAGTGCTCAGAGCCATTTTTTAAGTGACGTACATAATTCGCAGGATACACGCTGTCATGAGGTGTAATGCACGTGTATGCGCATACTGAAATTGTCGTTTGGAACCGGCAACAATGCATTCCCCCACCGTATCTCGACCTACGCGTACCGCCATCGTTCGTGAATGGGACCATTGCACAGCGTCTCCACGACGCTCCAACGTTTCTTAAGCGATTTCGTGATGAAAAGTGCCACTCTTCGTTGGATCTTTATCTTCTGTTGTCCAGATTTCGAGATTTATCTGCAATACTGAAGAATCAGTAGAACACGTGTTTGCTTACATTTCCTAAAAATTCACCCAATGACTCTCAATATGGTAACAGCTTTTCCGACGATTTGTTTTATCTGGTCATTCCAGGGTGGTTACTCGAAAGTGTTTTATAACTGTTACAATTTAGAGCGATCTGTCTAAAATAGCGAAATCTAACAGTAACTCGGCACCGCCCTTTAACTGTTACTAAGACAGTACTTCGACTTGCAAACACTTGTCTCATGCTGATAAGTGGACATATGCTGCATTACATGTTCCTCTACATCAAATATTTTTGATGCTTCGACTGTCGTCGATCCGGATTGCGTCCATTTTCGTCTGGGCTGATACACATATGGTATCATGTTCACCTGCTTACGACTTGTATACCCTTACCTGAGCTCGACATTCACATGCTGTGAGTAAATTTATCACTGCACAGACAGTTCTTGATGCAATGAAATAAATTCTGATGTCAGCCGCAGTTGGACATTGAAATGATTTCAAAGGCGACATGTGACAATAAGAAAGTGATCTCGGAGAGGCGAAGCGATTGAGGCGAGAGCTCGCGTAAAGCGGGGAATCTGCGTTCGAGTGCCAGCCCGGCAAAAATTTTCCCTTGTCGTCAATGAATTCATTTCAGTTCCCAATTGCCCTCGATACTCATCATTTACGAGGTCTGTTCAAAAAATTCCGGAACTTTGTAGGCAAAATTTTTCTACGCTTACCTTTTACTTACTGTGGATGGTCTCCTCCGCAATTGGTACACCACTCCTAACGCCGTTTCCACTTCCGGAAGCAGTCTTGGTACGCTTCTTGCTGGATCGCGAGAAGCACCGTCTGCGCATTTTGTTTCATCTCGTCTATCATTGCAAATTTTCACCCTTTCAGTGGGGTTTTCAGCTTTGGAAATAAAAAAAAGTTCGCAGGGGTCAGGCCTGGAGAGTACGGAAGGTGAAGCAGCAGTGATTTCGTTTTTTGTGCAGTACTCACGCACCAGCAGGGATGAATGTGCCGGTGCGTTATCATGATGCAAGAGCCATGAATTGTCTCGCCACATTTCCGGCCGTGTCCTTCTCACATTTTCTCACAGGCGTCGCAACACGCCCTAGGGTACCATCGTTTATCATTTTGTCTCTGTAGTACGAATTCATCATGAACTAATCCTTCAAATTCAAAGAAATCTGTCAGCATGGCTTTGACATTTGACCTGACCTGACAAGTGTTTTTCGTTCTTAGAGGAACTATCCCGACCCATTGTGAAGATTGATCTTTGGTCACAACATAATAACCGAAAAACCAACATCTCATCACCATTTACGATTCGCTTAAGGAACATCTGGTTCTCATATGCGCTATCCAAAAGCTCTTCACAGATTGCGAGACGAGGGACTTTCTGGTCCTGACTCATGAGCCGTGGGACTAATTTGACAGGGAGACAACGCATTCCAAGATGCTGTGTCTGGATGTCATGACATGATCCAAGTGAAATGTTACATTCTTCTGCAATCAATCGGACAGTGAGTTTTCGATTGGTACGCACAATTTCGTTGACCTTCGTAACATGAGCGTCGTCGTAGATGTCGAAGTGCGTCCTAAACGAGAGTCGTCTTTAACTTCCGTCCGGCCATTTTTGAACTGTGTGAATCGTTCGTAGCACCGAGTGCAGCTTAACCACTCAACAGCGTAGGTTTCCTGCATCATTTGGTGTGTCTCATTTGGTGTGTCTCCGTGAAGGATTTCTTGAAATTCACCCAAAACTAATACAGACGCGTTGTTCCTCTAACTGCGTCCTCCCGAAATTCACAAACTGTGAGACACAACGTTCTACTCAATACAGCACCGAACAACAACTGACATTCAACAATGAAACTTTCAGCAGTTACACCTTAAACACAGGCATGGGCAGGAATATCAACAGCATTTCATTCCAACTCTCTATTAGCGCGAAATTTTTGAGCAGACATCGTATGTGAGGTGTAATCAAAACGAACGGGCATGTTTTAATTTCGCAGTCTTTAGTAGATACACGTGTTCCTGATGTATGTCTTTTTCAGCTGTTTTGAATATTTAGGTTATTGTTGACAGTCGAAAATGTTACACGTGTTTTCGAGTGCTCGGCAAATTTTTACTTTTGAAAAAGATAGGTCAAAGAATTTGCATTAAACTTTTGGCGAATCCACTATGAGTAAGGCACGACTTTAGGAGTTGTACAAACGTTTCAAAGAGTGTGGAGAAGAGGTTGACAACTGCCCTGGGCGCATTAGCACATCTTACTGTCGACGATGTGGAAGAAGTAAGGAAAATGGTTCTGGGAAATCGCCGAATCACCATCAGAAAAGTTGTTGATGATTTCGGCATATCCTTTGGCTCTTGCCAAGCAATTCTTTCGTATGTTTGGGCTTGGAACGAGTAGCAGCAAAGTTTATTCCGAAATTGTTGAACTTCAACCTAAAAGGACGTCGCGAAGACATCACTCAGGAACTACTGAATGAAGTCGACAACGATCCAGAACTTCTAAGGATTATAACTGGTGACGAAACATGGGTATACGGATAAGATGGTGAAAACACGGTTCAATCGTCCTAATGGAAACTACCTGAAGGGCCAACACCGAAAACAATTCGAGAAGTTCGATAACATGTGAAGGTTGTTCTCACTGTTTTCATAGATTTTAATGCGAGAGTGCATCGAAAGTTTCTGCTTACCGCTGAAGGTCAATAAGGAATACTATCTGGAAGTTTCGGGCCGTTAGTGTGAAGCAGTCCTAAGTATACGACCAGAAACCATTATGTTGCGTCAGCTACCGTACTCGGCGGACGTGGCCCCGTGTGGCTTCTTTCTGCCCCAAGGCTGAGGAGCACAATGAAAGGACGTCGTTTTGTCAGCATTGATGATATAAAAGCAGAATCGGTGCAAGAACTGAACACCATAACGGAAAGTGAGTTCCAAAAGAGCTTCCAAGACTGGAAAAAGGGCTGGTAGAAGTGTATTATATTTGGAGGTGAATACTTTCAAGATTCTTTAAGGAAAACAAAAATTCCCGTTACTTTTTGATGACATCTCGTATATATGATCACACCATACATAAATAATCAGTATAGTTCCCTTAGGGTACGCGTCTTTGCGTAATCCGGAAAGCAGCAAATTTTCGCTTTTATGTTTATACAATATTCATTATTCCTGTTGACGGGAACAGACTATCGTCAAAGAGAGCGCACATATATCCTGCATAGCTCTTTACGCTCAATCCAGAGAGAATATTCGATTGTAGGATATTTAGCGCCCAAAAATGAGAGAAGTATCAGCAGTATTGGCAATTCGCGGCAGTCTGTGTGAAGTGAACGAAGCATCTGATTCCACGTCAGTCACTTAGGCAGCGGAATCGGAAATGGGATTTTTTTGCCCAAAAAAAGATAATAAATAAATAATCGAGTGCCATTGACTGCTGTGAATATCGGATAAATAATGAAGTGCGGTGTAATTGTTGATGAATAATTAGGACAATTAACATATGGAATTGGCGGCTTCATTGACGTGGCCGGTGCCTCAATTAGCACCGAATGCCGGTAACACCAGCCGACTGGTGGTGGGGGGATGTCGGGATATATACGGGTGGGGGGGACGGGGGGGGGGGGAGGGGGCGTGGCGTACGGATGGAGCGGGAAGGGGTGAAACAGATCTGGCATCCGACACACGACATTGGGCATGTTAGCAGTTGCGAGCTAGAGCCCGGTTGCCACCAGCTCGCGTAGACCGTCACATGTTTTCTTATGTAGAGCCTCTTACATTCAGGGTTATGTTTATGCGTTTATTACAGTGAGTGTTAAGTGTACACGGAAAAACATCCTAGTGAATCAGAGTCGAATCTGGACTCTTGATGCTACTAGAGGCAGTAACCAAAGAATACAGAAATTCTTCAATAATCTCTTCACGTAGCAATGAGGCCTTGAAGTGTAACATAAAATTACGTTCAAGATAGGAGAAAGAAAATTTTAATCTGTTTATTGCAGATTGATTTCAGTTACTGCGTAACTGTCTTCAGTGCAGTTATGTCCAAGTCATAAAGTAAAATCGCACATGGTACCACATTGCCACTAAAGATAACAAACCGTTAGCAACTTGTTATTTGTAATGCCAGTGTCGGACCATTGCCATTTGATTTACGATTAGCCATCTTGGCTTGGACATAAATGCACTGAAGACAGGTACACAGCAGCTGAAATATATCTGCAACATGTAAGGTGCCTCTTACGTGAGGAAGAAATTTTTACCAATTTTAATAGATTATTGTCTCTTATTGATGTATTCACGATAGTTAGGAAGTGCTGTAGTCCGTAGCCGGCCATGAGTCGGAGAGCATTTCCCACGCTGGCTGGCTAGGTGACGAAGCGACCATATGTCGCGCGTAAAGGAGTAGGGCTCGGCTCTGGACCGTAGCAACAAGCGTCAGCCTGGGAAATATACATGACGGGAAGTACCGCCATCTTGGCGCCAAAGTCAAAGATTTTGTTTATTTATATTTAATAATTAAAGTCATTTATGACAACATGAATACTAGGAGGAGCCTCTGGATGTTTAAAACTATTTATCATAATTTTGCCTCGTTAAAATTCACACCCGTTCATTAACAAATGCATATCTTAGTAAGTACGCACTTGATTGGAAATCCACGAACTCTGAGGAAACTAGTAAGAGATACGGACTGTGCGCCAAAGTCGGCAGTCGGCGTTAAGGGCTCTCTCTTCCTGTCTTGTTCGATAGTAGCCATGCTCTCGGTTACGAATAGTTTGTGACATGAGTGTTTCATTACTGCTCTAATAGGAATAAAAGTGCTATTACGGCATTCTGAATGTTAATTTCGAGTAAATAGATATCCCAAAGTTGATTGACAGCAATTTCAGATAATTAGCTTCCACCGACAGAGACATCCAATGCGCCAATGAAGAATCTGCACCGCGCACAGGTAGGAAGAAATCCGATGACACGACCCACCAGGGCGAATCAAGAAATGTCCGACTTACAAATGTCCGACTTACACTCGCAAATTCCGGGTGGAAATGTTGACCAGGTATACTGCACGTCACATGTACCACCCTCTATGGACTCGCGGCTAAGCTTAGTAATATCAGTATCAGTTTAGAAGCGAGAGGATCTTGCAGACCGAAGCTGCCCTTCCTATCTTTGATCTCATTAATTCGGTCCTCGATCACGCAGTTCCCAGTGCAAGCAAACCCGAATAAAACTACGTTATGACAATACCTTCAGTCTACCTTTAGGGAAGAAGAGACTCATAAAATACTGGGTGATCAAAAGATCAGTATAAATTTGAAAACTGAATAAATCACGGAACAATGTAGACAGAGAGGTACAAATTGACACACATGCTTGGAATCACATGGGGTTTTATTTGAACCAAAAAAATACAAAAGTTCAAAAATGTCTGACAGATGGCGCTTCATCTGATCAGAATAGCAATAATTAGCATAACAAAGTAAGACAAAGCAAAGATGATGTTCTTTACAGGAAATGCTCAATATGTCCACCATAATTCCTCAACAATAGCTGTAGTCGAGGAATAATGTTGTGAACAGCACTGTAAAGCATGCCCGAAGTTATGGCGAGGCATTGGTGTCGAATGTTTTCTTTCAGCATCACTAGAAATGTCGGTCGATCACGATACAATTGCGACTTCAGGTAACCCCAACGCCTTTAATCGCACGGACTGAGGTCTGGAGACCTGGGAGGCCAAGCATGACGAAAATGGCGGCTGAACACACGATCATCACCAAACGACGCGCGCAATATGGGGTGGAGTGCCATCCTGCAGAAACATCGTACGTTCCAGCAGGTGCTTATCAGCCAGGCTGGGGATGATGCGAGTCTGTAACATATCGGTGTACCTCTCACCCGTCACGGTAGCAGTTACTGACGTTTTGCTGTCCAGCGCCATCTGTTGGACATTTTGTGAACTTTTTTTTGTTTTGTTTTAATAAAACCCCATGTCATTTCAAGCATGTGTGTCAATTTTCACCTCTCTATCTACATTATTCAGTGGTTTTTTATGTTTTCAAATTTATACTGACTTTTTGATCACACGGTACATGTTGCCGTGGCTTAGGTTGGGGAACTTACCAGACGTGTTTACTTTTTTTTCTGCCAATTTAGGTTAAAAATGCGAAATTTGTTGTGGAATATTCGCGCTTCTGCATCTACATTTTCGTAAAGTTCCGACGGGTGGCGGCGCTATACGTAGTTTTCAAAATTGCGTCTGTGGAGGAGGTGCGTTCCAAGCAGAGAGCTGTCGTTGAGTTTCTTTTGACGGAAAAACATAGCATCACGTATTGACAGGCACCTGCAGAATGTGTAAGGAGACCTGGAAGTGAACGAAAGCATGGTGAGTCATTGGGCGAGGGGTTTGTCCTCATCACAACACGGTCGTGCAGACCTGTCCGATCTCCTGCGTGCCGGACTGCCGCACACAGCCGTGACTCCTGCAGTGATGGAACGTGCGGACACTCATTTGTGGAGATCGACATATCATAATCAAACACGTCGCTGCACAGCTGGACGTCTCCGTTGGTTATTCATTTATTTATCGTATGGCTTTACCGGTGCAAGTGCGGTATTAAATTTACATAACAAAACATATAAATACACTCCTGGAAATGGAAAAAAGAACACATTGACACCGGTGTGTCAGAGCCACCATACTTGCTCCGGACACTGCGAGAGGGCTGTACAAGCAATGATCACACGCACGGCACAGCGGACACACCAGGAACCGCGGTGTTGGCCGTCGAATGGCGCTAGCTGCGCAGCATTTGTGCACCGCCGCCGTCAGTGTCAGCCAGTTTGGCGTGGCATACGGAGCTCCATCGCACTGGTAGCATGCCGCGACAGCGTGGACGTGAACCGTATGTGCAGTTGACGGACTTTGAGCGAGGGCGTATAGTGGGCATGCGGGAGGCCGGGTGGACGTACCGCCGAATTGCTCAACACGTGGGGCGTGAGGCCTCCACAGTACATCGATGTTGTCGCCAGTGGTCGGCGGAAGGAGCACGTGCCCGTCGACCTGGGACCGGACCGCAGCGACGCACGGATGCACGCCAAGACCGTAGGATCCTACGCAGTGCCGTAGGGGACCACACCGCCACTTCCCAGCAAATTAGGGACACTGTTGCTCCTGGGGTATCGGCGAGGACCATTCGCAACCGTCTCCATGAAGCTGGGCTACGGTCCCGCACACCGTTAGGCCGTCTTCCGCTCACGCCCCAACATCGTGCAGCCCGCCTCCAGTGGTGTCGCGACAGGCGTGAATGGAGGGACGAATGGAGACGTGTCGTCTTCAGCGATGAGAGTCGCTTCTGCCTTGGTGCCAATGATGGTCGTATGCGTGTTTGGCGCCGTGCAGGTGAGCGCCACAATCAGGACTGCATACGACCGAGGCACACCGGGCCAACACCCGGCATCATGGTGTGGAGAGCGATCTCCTACACTGGCCGTACACCACTGGTGATCGTCGAGGGGACACTGAATAGTGCACGGTACATCCAAACCGTCATCGAACCCATCGTTCTACCATTCCTAGACCGGCAAGGGAACTTGCTGTTCCAACAGGACAATGCACGTCCGCATGTATCCCGTGCCACCCAACGTGCTCTAGTTGGTGTAAGTCAACTACCCTGGCCAGTAAGATCTCCGGATGTGTCCCCCATTGAGCATGTTTGGGACTGGATGAAGCGTCGTCTCACGCGGTCTGCACGTCCAGCACGAACGCTGGTCCAACTGAGGCGCCAGGTGGAAATGGCATGGCAAGCCGTTCCACAGGACTACATCCAGAATCTCTACGATCGTCTCCATGGGAGAATAGCAGCCTGCATTGCTGCGAAAGGTGGATATACACTGTACTAGTGCCGACATTGTGCATGCTCTGTTGCCTGTGTCTATGTGCCTGTGGTTCTGTCAGTGTGATCATGTGATGTATCTGACCCCAGGAATGTGTCAATAAAGTTTCCCCTTCCTGGGACAATGAATTCACGATGTTCTTATTTCAATTTCCAGGAGTGTACAAATATACATATACACACATACATAACAGTATAAATAGAACAGACACCAGTCATTATTAAATCTGAGAAAAGTTGAAATATAATCACAGCTACAATTCGTCAAAAAGTTATGTCCAAATGTGACAGCCATTTAATGGCAGCAGGGCTGACCTCCACGAAGTCTCTCCAGTCACCATAGAATCTTCGCAGTGAGCAATCTTGCACTAGATGTCGTAACGTTTGTTCATCAGTTTCACAGTCACACGTTGGGTTATCATTGGCGCCCCATTTGTACAGCAAGGATTTAGTTCTCGCGTGTGCAGTTCTCACACGGTTAAGCTGGCACCAGATTTTAGGAGGAAGCTGCATTCCTGGGAGTCGTTGGCTGGGGTCCTCTACATTCTGTCGGTTAATGTCACTGTTGTTCCACTTGGTTTTCCAGGATTTGTAGCAGTAATAGGTATTTCCTTGGGCAAGTGTTCTGTCTTCCCATATTGGCGCTCTTGATTTAAGGCGATGTCGACAGCGGTCATCTAGTACTTGGTGTATCGGTAGCACTCTTGCCTTATCTGCATGATTTATTTTTTTGCCATTCCTGAATTGTTGCCTGCTGTCTACGGATTTCAGGCGGAGTGATGTTTGAGAGGTGTTGACTTTAGTGTCCCTGTTATTGTCCTCATGGCTTCACTGATCTGGGCGTCAATCTTTACATGGGCACTCCTACTCCACACAGGGGCACAGTACTCTGCCACGGAATAGACGTGTGATATTGCTGCAGCACGTAGTGTATTTGCATCCGCTCCCCATGTGGTACCTGCTAATCTCTGGATGATGTTATTTCGGGTTTTCAATTTCTGGCTAGTTAGTTCGAGGTGTTTCTTCAAGGTAAGTGACCTGTCAAGAGTTATGCCTAAAGATTTGGGAAATTTGTTATGTTTAATTCGTTCTCCGCAGAAAGTAATGCCTCCATTGGTAATGCTGACACACTCATTCACCAGTTGGGGTACTAAAAGGTGTGTGTGCACTGAGTTTCTCGCCCCCTAACAAAAGACCGTAAAGAGCAACGAAGGATTATCCATACGTAATTTCTTGCTCGTTGTTGTTTTGTTGAACGTCATCACAAGCGATGAAATATGGGCTCATCACTTCGAAACGGAAACAAAACGGCAATCCTTGCCGTGGCGGCACACCAGCTTTCTTTCGAAGAAAAAGTTCAAAGCCGCGCCCTCAGCTGTCGTGGTCATGGCGACCGTCTTTTGGGTCTTAAAGAGGTCATTCTGTTTGATGTTCTCATGGGGCCACGATCAACTCTAAACTGTACTGTGCTGCACTCAGGAAATTGAAGAAACGACTTTAGCTTGTAAGAAGCCATCTTTCAGCTTCCTAGCACCACAAAGGCCATGCAAGCTATGGCAATCCTAGTCCCCACTTTTGGGTTTTTCCGGTGACGTTGCTCATCTCTGCACCTGGCTGGCAGAAACAGTCACTGTGGCCCGCCCTGAGCGCCGGGCCGGGTAGCGTTCAGCCGCACGTCAAATACACCTTATCTCGTAGCAATTCTGTGCGGACAATTATCTCGCCTAAATACGCCTAACGTTGGAAGTATTATGAACTTCTCGCTCTCGCGCTGACTAAACGACCCCGTGACGAATTGCTCCACGCTTTTGGATCTTTTCTCTTCAACTTACAGTTCCATATATGTACAATACTCTAGAATCGTTCGAACGAATTTTTTGTAATCTGCCTTTATCATGGAAGAATTACATTTCTATCAGATTCTTCCACTGAATCTCAGCCAGACATATGCTTTTCCTACTGCTTGTTTTACGTGGTCTTGCCACTTGCGGTAGCTCTAGATCGGTACTTGTAACTCTTTTACAGTTGTCGCTACTTCTATTGTTTTATGGCCATTAGCATGTTCACCCATTATTTGCAATACGTTACATTTTGCACCAATCGTCAACCCTCTGCACGGCTTCTTGCAACATGAGAAAATGCAACCCTATGTGGGTCTTTGTCAGGGCTGCATTTTAGATACAGGACTCACACCTGTGCTTGTTGTGCCCCTTAACTAGAAGATAATAAGCAACCTTTATTAAAATACCATTGAATAGAACTTCCTTCACACAAATTTGTGGAATATAAAATACTATGTGACAACAGTTTTCACTGCAGTACAAATAACAGTGGATACTTGAAAACACCCGAAGGCGCGAAATTAGCCCACAACTAAAGCATGAAACCAAGTGACTATTTTTAAAATGAGAAGGGCCTATGCAGGACAATGACTTCCATTAAGAAATCCGTAGCAACTGTCGACCAATGTATACGAAAGAATACGAAGATGAGATCGAGACGCAGTTGTGAAAATTCTTTTTGAAAATAATCAATGGTAACATGGGAACTACCTGGTGCTACAGTAACAGATCTGAATTAGAAACTACAGCAAATTCAATTACTGTATGAGACATAATAACGTGCTCGAAAACCAGATGTACAGCAAATTTGACACTGGTCAAACTGTTACTGTGCTTCCACCGAATCTGTCCTTTAAGCCCTCAACATATCGTTAGATGAAAAACTTAAAACTAACATTTGGATAATCTATCTGACTGCGTATTTGAATATGAAAAACTACAGCAGCAAATGAAACTGTAACGTTGAATACCTAAGCTATCTGAGTGCGTTTTTGAATAAGAATTTACGAGTGATACAGAGTCTGGCTTGTGCAACGGAATTTATTGGATTAGAGTACATGACATGTTGTGGTGTGTCAGTGTCTCAGTTCTGGCCATATGTTTTGCACTCACCTCTTTAGATGACTGCCTTTTCCACACGGTTTACAGCAATTCGCAGCAGCATGCAGCAGCAGCGGTTAAAGCGGATTTTTACTAGAGTATATATGAATATAGTAACTGCTCTCGAAAGAACAGATATCATTGATGACCGTGCAGATTCTCTAGAATAAATGATAATTGATTGAAACCCTCAGCTGCCGACAGGTGTTGTTGATATATCTCGATAGGGACAGCTGAAAATGTGTGCCCCGACCGGGACTCGAACCCGGCATATCCTGCTTACATGGAAGACACTCTATCCGTCTGAGCCACCGAGGAGACACGTAGACAGCGCGACTGCAGGGACTTATCCCTTTCACGCTTCCCGTGAGACCCACATTCGCAGATTGTGGACAGCTGGGAATGTGGGTCTCATGGGAAGCGGCATGTTGCAACACATGTGGCAAGTGTTTTTATCATGTGCAATTTGTTTGTTTTGTCGTGATCTATGGAAACTCGCGTAAGTTGTGGCGTCCGCTATTACACTCCGAGCCCCTACGAATCTTAGAGAGGCTGCTCGTTCACTGATAGTGCAAGACAGGCTATCGGTGGGAACTTCAAATTTGACAGCTGTTCCATTACGCAAACTGTGTTTACATTCGGTAAATCGTCGTATTATCGCATACTGGTGACCAAGTGCGAATTTTCTTGGTTTTCCATTTATAACTGAGCATATTTTCAGCCTGTTCCATTAATATTTACGAAATTATTGACGGAACTTTTATTTTGTATTTCGTATTATTTCGGAGTTCGACGCCAAACTCTGACATGTTTACTTCCATTAACTTTGGAAATAAAACAGGTTATTTTAAGTTTGCGTAATTAAAATTCGCGGTCAAAATTACGTAGAGTAAGTCCCTTAGAACGGTTTTCTTCAGACTTTTCACCATATGTAAAAGTAAGCACGCTTGGCTTTAATATATGAAACACTGATTTTGCTCAAAAATTGGAGGAATTCCACACCCGGTCATGAAGGCTGCCCCAGAAAATCACATGTACACAAGCAAGCTGGGTACACGATCTGTCTCACGGATCTCAGAAATGCAAGGACGCACTATCCATTATAGGACACCTCATGTAATAAATCAATCTGTTTTAGGCAGTTTTCGTGTTGGTGACTGACTTACTTAAATATACATTTGCACGAAATCTTACGATAGTAGGCAAGGCAACCTTTACGTGAACCACAATGAGCCCAGGTAATTATTGACTAAATCACGTAAGAAAGTTATTCACTGCGGATACGGAAAAGAATCGACGGATCTAAATAGCTACGTTTCGGTCAACACGAAATGTGCTATTTAGCAGAATAAACGGGACCTAAATATGTGTTTTAAGTGTGAAGATGACAGCAACAAGGTAGATTAGTGACGGAATCGATGTATACATCTTTGAGCCTCTGTCTGGTAGAGCAAGTGGTATGTCGCCTTAGTCAAAAACCCCATGTCCAGTACGACCGTGTGGCCATCTGAATGATTTAATGGAAAGGTCCCTGTAATTTCACACAGCTCAGCTTTCTATTATTTACAAGATACAGTATATGAAAATAAATTATTTCGCGTCGTTAGTTTTATATTAAGCCGCACAGATCCTCTGACAGAAGTTCGTTTTTGTTTGGTAGCGGCTTCATAATATACCTCGAAATATGACCTATGGTCCTGAACAGAAGATCTTTAGAGCTTCCTGACTGTACGTCCGTGTGTTGTTCTTTTACGCATTTTGGCCATATGTCTGACACTTATTGTGAATTCATTTCTAAATATTCTCCTTGAATTGCACGAAGGCGGCCGTCGCAAAAGTCCCTATCTGAAGCTTGTCACATATCCTCTTTCCATGAGAAGAGCTGGACATTGGCCTGACTTTACGCCA
Source organism: Schistocerca serialis cubense (assembly GCF_023864345.2). Lineage (NCBI taxonomy): Eukaryota > Metazoa > Arthropoda > Insecta > Orthoptera > Acrididae > Schistocerca > Schistocerca serialis. Next base: position 611,067,419 of record NC_064638.1, on the reverse strand, counting down.
CCACCTCTCCTCACCTTGTTTGCCCTATAATCATTATGAAATATCTTCCGCCACCGAGATTCGAACCAGCTGCCTCGGAATCTAGTCTCAACTGGGAAACCTAAGTGGAGGTCTCTAAACCAACCTAACCTCAAAATCGCTTGTACCAAGCGGTCACTGGGGGACAGACGCAATGCTTCACCCTTTTTGTGTGCGACTTGAATCTTTACACTTTTCAACAGTGTATGCTATAGTTAAGATGTGATCAATAAGTCTTGAAGAAACTATTTACAGCAGCACTAATTCAGTTACAATACTCAAAACTAAGAACAGTAACAATAAAAGGGATGACCTACTTCATTTGTTCTCTCCCTGCCTGGGACACTAATTTTCCAGCTGCGACTTAAAACGGTAACAAACTCAAGCAGCTGGACCTTGTTGATCAGGCAAATAAGTGTACAGAATCCCAGGTGATGTATACTCGTACATTTCTTTCCTCTATATCTTGGTTACCAACAATTTAAACATTCAGTAACGAACACATATGTTCGATTGAAACGGTCAGTCTCAGTATGTAGAATACAGTTTTATTTCCAAAGAATTTAACAATCGAAGCAGCTTGTGACTATATGTATTTTCTTATTTTTGATGAGTAAGTCAATAAAGAATATCCTCTCTAATGTTTCAACTATCACAATTTGGCCCTTTTCCTTCGAGTAAAACCGCTGCCTAGCCTACAGCAGTTTCTCAGCACGAAATATTTTTTTTGCGTAGAGGCGGTTACATCACTCGTGTTCCGTTCATCGACATTATCGAGCTTCCAGAATGAGATTTTCACTCTGCAGCGGAGTGTGCGCTGATATGAAACTTCCTGGCAGATTAAAACTGTGTGCCCGACCGAGACTCGAACTCGGGACCTTTGCCTTTCGTGGGCAAGTGCTCTACCATCTGAGCTACCGAAGCACGACTCACGCCCGGTGCTCACAGCTTTACTTCTGCCAGTATCTCGTCTGCTACCTTCCAAACTTTACAGAAACTCTCCTGCGAACCTTGCAGAACTAGCACTCCTGAAAGAAAGGATACTGCTGAGACATGGCTTAGCCACAGCCTCGGGGATGTTTCCAGAGCACTTGCCAGCGAAAGGCAAAGGTCCCGAGTTCGAGTCTCGGTCGGGCACACAGTTTTAATCTGCCAGGAAGTTTCATATCAGCACACACTCCGCTGCAGAGTGAAAATCTCATTCTGGAAATATCCCCCAGGCTGTGGCTAAGCCATGTCTCCGCAGTATCCTTTCTTTCAGGAGTGCTAGTTCTGCAAGGTTCGCAGGAGAGCTTCTGTAAAGTTTGGAAGGTAGGAGACGAGATACTGGCAGAAGTAAAGCCGTGAGCACCGGGCGTGAGTCGTGCTTCGGTAGCTCAGATGGTAGAGCACTTGCCCGCGAAAGGCAAGGGTCCCGAGTTCGAGTCTCGGTCGGGCACACAGTTTTAATTTGCCAGGAAGTTTCATTATCGAGCTTCTTCGCTTAAGCCAGAAACAAGCCCAATAATCGATTTGCTCTAAATACGTCGACACAAACTGTCTTATAAGATCAGTACTCAAGGAACAATAATTTTAAAAAGCTATGACATCCCATAGCAGCACACTCACTCGCTAAAACATCTATGTTAGAGAATTCATCGAGAACAAATTATACTTATGCGCGTTCTCACATCTGGATTCCCACATCAGTCTCCATGGCAGTGAACCTTTGTCCTTATTTAAACACTACTGCTATGGTGGCAACAACAACTCGGAGGTAATGTCGATCAACTGAACTCCATTGTTTATTGGGTCTACGCTTGCATGTATATGTTATTAACAGTTACGGCTCTCACGATGGTATAGTACGGCGTTTTATTAGACTATCTACTTTTATGGAGGAACAATATACTACAAGACGATTACATGATATTACAAAATATCCATTGGAGTAGATCTCCAGTGGAACGTGATAATTCATGTTTCAGTGGTGATTCTGCTCCGATGGATGTTAAATGCATCCTTAACCGTTCTCTGAGCTAGTAATACAGTGAAATACGCTCGAAAGTGACAAAACGTTTATCTAGACAAAAAGGAGTTTCCTAATCTCCCAGCATTTGTATCACTACCAACTCTTGTTTCTTGGGAAAGCAATAATAATAATAATAATAATAATAACAATGGTAATCATAGTGATGCATTCTTGTTGTGGAATGAACGTGGTATAACAAGAAACATAATGAAATGAGTGCTAAATTACTGCCACATTCATGTGTAAATGGAAAAGTTTCCATAGTGAAGCCATTACATTTCTAATCCTTCCTCGTCAAGGATAGGCCGACAAGATTTGGGGTGGTATCTACTATAAAAGCGTGAAAAATATAGCGTAAACTTGCACTAATCACTTTTATGGATACCATGTACTGACTTGCACATTTGACTTTGAATAATGATAGCGACAAACACACCTCAGATAACATATAACAAGAACTGCTGCTTAAAAATAATTAGTAAAGCAAACCATGTTTCTTTCAACATAGATATGAATACCGCAGCTGTCAACTGGTGCATTTATCTCGGTTACGGATCGTGATGTAATATCCACGACACTATGTTCTAGCCACAATATGTTAAAATGAACTAAGTGAACAAACTTCAACAAATATTATCGATACTACGTATAAAAGGACTGTATCGTGTAAAAATGAGGATAATTATTTCATTATTTCTGTAATAATTTAATTTCTGTGTGAATTAAAATTATTATCAGAGAACTACACTCATGGACAAGGACAATTATAATTTTTTTTTTTTTTGTTACCTGTGATAATTGTGGTTCAGTTGTTCTTGCTGTGCTAACCGATGAACTGTTCGGACGTGAGACGTGTGAGGTCTGTAAAGTGAAAACCTGTAACTATATATTGTCAATTATTATTTGAAAAATTGAATCGCTATAGTCTAGATGTGGATTTGTATTTATTTCAATTGTAATCCAATATAATTAATGTTTTTAAGTGTCAATTTTCAGCTCCGCAATTAAGAGCGCAGCCGTTAGCGCTAGTAACTTAACAGCGGAGTTTATTAGTAGCTGGTATAAAACATATGACGGTATTTATCAATGAAAATGATTTTAAATGGTAAAGAATAGAGAGCAAAAGGCTTAAAGACTTTTATCTGAATAAACTTAATATAAAAGGAATCGAAAATAACAATAGACAAATTGACTATCGTCTGTCTGCCGCCATCTTAGCAAAAATATTTCCGCGGCAGTTGTGAATCCAAAATTTTAACAAACATAAATGTTGTTAGATATAACTGAATGAAAACAAATGTGCACCGGTGGCCCCGAATATACTTCAAAAGACAGAATTCAACTCCGATTGAATCTTTAAAAATAGTGCTTACAGCGCTTTACGTAATATAAATTTCTTAGTTGCTGATGTATGAAGCCTAAATATTTCGGACGATTCACATGAAATATTTTAATAGGAGACATACGTCAGTGTTGTGCGCGGGTAGTATTTTGTGACTAAATGTTCCTTTTGCTAGAGAAAAGTGCTTCCATGTAAAGTAACAGTTGTGTAAAATCTGATAAATGATATGCAATTTAGTGCCACTCACACGATTTTACAGACAACATTTCTACACAACGTCAAGTGGAGATTTCTTTAGCAGAATGACAAATATTAGCCGCGATAATCAGATAATCATTTTTGAGATCAAACGAATTGTTACGCTGACAATAGGTAACTGGTTTTGTATTTCTTTGATCTACCTGAAATATCTTTTATAAGTAATTAAAGTCACGAAATACTATAAACCGGTTCCGCCACAGTGACAAAAAGATAAGAAAGTTAAGGGCGTGTACAAAGGTAAAGAAACTGTCTTTCATTCGCTCAATACGCGAGTGGGATAGTAAAGAAAGTTGAGAATATTGGTACCATGAACCATTCACCATGCTCTACAGTGGCTTGTGGAGTGTTTATGTGGGATTGGGTGTAGTTGCGCCGGCCTCCGTAGCTGAGTGACAAAAACAGTTGACTGTCATGCCGGGAACGCAGTTCGATTCCCTGATTTTTCCTTTGTGGGATGATTTGATGAGGTTCACTAAGTCTCCGGATGGCAGCTGACGAGCTACAACTGCGAGTAGTAGCAGGACCGATGCTGCTAAATCGACAACGGCTGGGATTGCGGTATGCTGACCCACTTCTATACACTGCATCCAAATGACGCCATGGGCAGAGGATGATATGGCGGTCGGTCGGTCGGTCGTGATTGCCCGTTCACGGCCAGAACGGCGGTACCGGGACATGAAAAGTAATGTAATCTTTACGAGGTAATATTTGTCCCTGTTCCCTCAACAATATACAAGCATTCTGCAGTCAATTTCGAAAAACTTTGAGTGCATTGTAAAAGAATACATCGCACGAGTGCCTCTACTGTGTGCATCTCTGTGATATGATGTTCAGCGTACATGTAGCTCGTCCGTTTTCGTCTTGGAAGACTCCATCACGTAAAACTGGATTCATGTCCAGGTAAACGGCGTACACGTCTCGCGTTATTTGATTTATTTGACTAGTTTTATCATCAGACGACAGCATCCTCAACATTAATTTGCTAAAGTAGCAACGCGTTAGATGTTAAAAGCACCGCTTGTGTGACTTGGCAAATCAAAGCGCTGGTTGGGAGATTAGGAAAAAAAATGACGCGACTGTTGAGACAGACCTGCACTGTAGCGGCTTAGCCACTTGCCCTAATGCCGCTGCTCTACGGTTGGTATTATGGTATAATACTGAACAGGCTTACAAAACTCAGACTCAGTTTCTCAGAAACGCTTGCGAAGCGCATTGAACTAAGGTAGCATTTGCCACATCTACCTTTGTACTACAATATGAGCAACATCGGGACTGTATGCTTCCTTCAGCAGTCTTTTCTGCAACGGTTTGGCAGTTAATTTTCTTTTTCGTTTACCGTCCACCGCCAGAAAAAAATAAAAAAAATAAAAATAAAAAGGAACACCCGGAAGGAGTGGACGAACCAAAAGCAAAATTCACGGGCTTCGGTGGCACATAGTGTTATTGCATGACAGTGTGAGCTTACTTATCACTATGACGTGGCCTGGTCTGGATGCGTGCACTGATTCATTTGGAAAGAGTGCCATAAAGTCGTTGTATCCCCTCCTGAGACGAGGTGGCACACAACTGTTGTAAGTGAAATGATAATTAAATGAAGACCCTATGCTGTCGACAGGCGTTGATATACATCAACGAGGCAGTTGAAAATGTGTGCCCTGACCGGGGCTCGAACCTGAGACCTCCTGCTTACAATGCATACGCTCTATACATCTGAGCCACCGAGGGCACAGAGGATAGTGCGACTGCGAGGACTTATCCCTTGCATGCTCCCCGTGAAAACCACATTCCTAAGTTAATGTCCACACATTACATTCGCAGTGCCCCTGCCTATTACACTAATTACTCGCGGCAGACAATCTTACGAGTCTCGTAAGAGTTCGATCAATACGTGTGCATCTACACAGAAGAAGAAGGTCAATGGCCGATTAGCCTTAACTCTATGAAGACGGTATCTGTTCTATCGGACATGTCCGAAAGAAGAGATATCTTCTTCATGCGGTTGTAAGTGGTTCTTGACATACTGGGCACTCGCACTGGGGCGGAGGTGGAGGGTCTAAACCAGAGGCTCAGACGACTCTGCGACTATAATGGTTGCAAATTCATCGACCTCCGTTATTGGGTGGAGAACTGTAGGGCCCCCCTAGACAGGTCAGGCGTGCACTACACACCGGAAGCAGCTACTAGGGTAGCAGAGTACGTGTGGCGTGCACACGGGGGTTTTTTAGGTTAGAGGGACCCCCCCCCCTTGGGCGAAACGATAAAATACCTGACGGCTTACCAGAGAGGACATTATCATCGTTGATAAAGAATGTCCGTCCTCAGAGACCAAAAACAGGAAAAGTTAACGTAATATTGGTAAACTGCAGGAGTATCCAGGGCAATGTTCCTGAATTAGTATCTCTTATTGAAGGAAATAGTGCGCATATAGTATTAGGAACGGAAAGTTGGTTAAAACCGGAAGTGAACAGTAACGAAATCCTAGACACAGAATGGAATATATACCGCAAGGATAGGATAAACGCCAATGGTGGAGGAGTATTTATAGCAGTAAAGAATTCAATAATATCCAGTGAAGTTATTAGCGAATGCGAATGTGAAATAATCTGGGTTAAGTTAAGTATCAAAGGTGGGTCAGATATGATAGTCGGATGCTTCTATAGACCACCTGCATCAGCAACCGTAGTAGTTGAGCGCCTCAGAGAGAACCTGCAGAACGTCGTGAAGAAGTTTCGTGATCATACTATTGTAATAGGGGGAGACTTCAATCTACCAGGTATAGAATGGGATAGTCACACAATCAGAACTGGAGCCAGGGACAGAGACTCTTGTGACATTATCCTGACTGCCTTGTCCGAGAATTACTTCGAGCAGATAGTTAGAGAACCAACTCGTGAAGCTAACGTTTTAGACCTCATAGCAACAAATAGACCGGAACTTTTCGACTCCGTGAATGTAGAAGAGGGTATCAGTGATCATAAGTCAGTGGTTGCATCAATGACTACAAGTGTAATAAGAAATGCCAAGAAAGGAAGGAAAATATATTTGCTTAACAAGAGTGATAGGGCACAAATCGCAGAATATCTGAGTGACCACCATCAAACGTTCATTTCTGAGGAAGAGGATGTGGAACAAAAATGGAAAAAATTCAGAAACATCGTCCAGTACGCCTTAGATAAGTTCGTACCGACTAAGGTCCAAAGCGAGGGGAAAGATCCACCGTGGTATAACAATCATGTACGAAAGGTACTACGGAAACAAAGAAGCTTCATCATAGGTTTAAGAGTAGTCGAATCATAGCTGATAAGGAAAAGCTGAACGAAGCGAAAAAGAGCGTAAAGAGAGCAATGAGAGAAGCATTCAACGAATTCGAACATAAAACATTGGCAAACAATCTAAACAAGAACCCTAAAAAGTTTTGGTCATATGTAAAATCGGTAAGCGGATCTAAATCCCCTATTCAGTCACTCGTTGACCACGATGGAACCGAAACAGAGGACGACCGAAGAAAGGCAGAAATACTGAATTCAGTGTTCCGAAACTGTTTCACTGCGGAAAATCGTAACACGGTCCCTGACTTCAGCCGTCGCACGGACGCCAAAATGGAAAATATTGAAATAAACGATATCGGAATTGAAAAACAACTGCTATCACTTAGTAGCGGAAAAGCATCCGGACCAGACGAGATACCCTTAAGATTCTACAGTGATTATGCTAAAGAACTTGCCCCCTTTCTATCAGCAATTTATCGTAGATCGCTGGAAGAACGTAAAGTACCTAGCGACTGGAAGAAAGCGCAGGTCGTTCCCATTTTCAAGAAGGGTCATAAATCAGATGCGAATAATTATAGGCCTATTTCGCTTACGTCAATCTGTTGTAGAATAATGGAACATGTTTTGTGTTCTCGTATTATGACGTTCTTAGATAATACAAATCTCCTTCATCATAACCAACATGGATTTCGCAAACAGAGATCATGTGAAACTCAGCTCGCCCTATTTGCCCAAGAAATTCACAGTGCCGTAGACACTGGCGAGCAGATTGATGCCGTATTCCTGGACTTCAGGAAGGCATTTGATACGGTTCCGCACTTACGTTTAGTGAAAAAAATACGAGCTTACGGAATATCGGACCAGGTTTGTGATTGGATTCAGGATTTCCTAGAAGAAAGAACACAACATGTCATTCTTAACGGTTCAAAATCTGCAGATGTAGAGGTAATTTCGGGAGTACCGCAGGGAAGCGTGATAGGACCTTTATTGTTTACAATATACATAAATGACTTAGTTGACAACATCGGTAGCTCCGTGAGGCTATTTGCAGATGACACGGTTGTCTACAAGAAAGTAGCAACATCAGAAGACTCGTACGTACTCCAGGAGGACCTGCAGAGGATTAATGCATGGTGCGACAGCTGGCAGCTTTCCCTAAACGTAGATAAATGTAATATAATGCGCATACATAGGGGCAGAAATCCATTCCAGTACGATTATGCCATAGGTGGTAAATCATTGGAAGCGGTAACGACCGTAAAATACTTAGGAGTTACTATCCGGAGCGATCTGAAGTGGAATGATCACATAAAACAAATAGTGGGAAAAGCAGGCGCCAGGTTGAGATTCATAGGAAGAATTCTAAGAAAATGTGACTCATCGACGAAAGAAGTAGCTTACAAAACACTTGTTCGTCCGATTCTTGAGTATTGCTCATCAGTATGGGACCCTTACCAGGTTGGATTAATAGAAGAGATAGACATGATCCAGCGAAAAGCAGCGCGATTCGTCATGGGGACATTTAGTCAGCGCGAGAGCGTTACGGAGATGCTGAACAAGCTCCAGTGGCGGACACTTCAAGAAAGGCGTTACGCAATACGGAGAGGTTTATTATCGAAATTACGAGAGAGCACATTCCGGGAAGAGATGGGCAACATATTACTACCGCCCACATATATCTCGCGTAATGATCACAACGAAAAGATCCGAGAAATTAGAGCAAATACGGAGACTTACAAGCAGTCGTTCTTTCCACGCACAATTCGTGAATGGAACAGGGAAGGGGGGATCAGATAGTGGTACAATAAGTACCCTCCGCCACACACCGTAAGGTGGCTCGCGGAGTATAGATGTAGATGTAGATGTAGATGTAGAGGTGACGTCCAAGATGGTCCAACACGTGTTCTACAGACGACAGAGAAGATCTTTCTGCCCATAGGAGTACCTGACATCACGAAAACACTTTAGACAGAAAGATTACGTGTGTGGTTTAGTATCGCTCTGTTGAAAACTTCCACCATGATACTGCCGAATGAGAAGTGATACATGAGGTCGCAGGGTGGGCACTGACGTAATGTTGTGCCGTTTGTATTTCGACAGTCACTACCAGACTCCACCTGCATACCCGATGTTTCCCCAAACAGTGACGCCAGGCGTAACTTCGCTGTGCTTGACGAAAGCGTTGGAAGAATGGGACCTTTCCCAAGGTCGCCGTGTTTCACCGTCAGGACACCACTCCTGGTGCTGTGAGCGCCATGAGACGCTAATTCCCTACTCTAGCTGCTTCAGGTCTCCGACCAATGACGTGGGGTCACACAGAACGTTGCAGAGGGTCCATTACTTGATCTCGAATGTCGGGGGCAGATGTGACGGGATTATAATGTGCTTGGTGCACAATATAGTCATTCTCCCTTTTGATGGTCAAACGTTACTTGGTAACTTTCCTATTTGCAGTGTAAATTTACTAGAGGTTTTGATCATCAACATATAGGAGGATGTAAATTTGATAAATCTACTCAATCTCCGCAGTATCGATAACCATATCCTTTGTAAGCCTGAGACCACAGACCTCGGTCAGAGAGTTTATTTTTACTTTGTAAGAGTAGCAGTTAGTGTGTGTTACACACTGTACGCAGAGGATCCAGCTCTCTATGATGGGTACATCAGCTGGAGACTGATGCCCCCTAGAGCTGTGTTACTATTCCTTCGTTTAATTCATGGTGCACTCCACTTCTTCTATTCTTCTATTTAGGCAAAAAGTATAAGTAACTCTCTCCTACTAGCCTACTACAAGTATAGTGAAGTAAGTTTTCGATTGGTTGACCTTCCACTACAAGATACTGTTTTTCTAACTGGTGATAACTTTGGTAATCTGTGAATGATGTCTACTGTATTGATGCCATTTTTGAGATGAAACATCCTGGCATATTAAAAGTGTGTGCCGCACCGAGACTCGGTCATATTCATCGACAATTCCATCTGAATATGTATGCTGTGAGAAACTGAATACAGTATAAAGAATGATAAAAGAAGGGTAAAGTATGACATTTGTTAAAAGGAGTACTGAGATCAAAAGGCGAGAGTTAACGGGTTTATGACGTAGCTATATCTGTATGATTTAATAAGCTATTGTTAATTTATAATAGTGAAAATGTTACTTATGCTGAGCAGCAATGAAGAAATAATATATATTGAATTATGATGTGCATCTAGGCGAAGAGATGTTTTTGAGAATAATTATTTCAGGAAGTCAGTGAGCAGTAGAAGATGATATTATTTCTGTAATGACGATGTATGTACATTTTTTATGGATTATTACTTCAGGCAGCCAACGAGGGGTAAAGGAAGATTTTTATCTCAAGTAATGATGTTGTATGGTCTTTAATATTAACCTTATGGGTACACTGTGTAGCAGTGCAAACAAGACCTAAAATACATTTAACATGAACATTTTCTTTGAAAACTGTACTCTTTATATATGTCTTTATAAGGAATTCAGTCAACAGATAGTAGAGCTACTTTGTGGTTGACACCCGTTCTCTGAATTTTCAGGAGTTCGTAGATTTTCAATGATAATATAATTATCATGTTACTGTTTTATCTTCAGGAATGACAACAGTTTTGTAGTTGTTACGATCCAGCGAACTCCTCAAATCTAAGATGATGTTACGCCTAATAACTGTACTCCAATAGTATAAGATGTTGACTGATGCATGCCTGGCATTAATTGTACTCTAATAAGGTTTTCTATTATAAGAGTGTGTATATAAGAATTCGCTATTTTGGTTGTCACGAAACTTATTCCTGATGTTACTGTTGCATGAGATATGTGCTAGTTAATGTTCTGACCAGATAGATAAATATATGTAACTTAAGAAACTGCATCCAAGTCTTTACATATACGTGATGTACTTTAATAATATAGAGATGAATACTTAACGTTGACAGTTGATACCAAAATGATGATCAACTGAATATTTGTTTAACATATGCAGTTAAAATGAGTACTTAACATTGAGTATTGATACCAGAATTATAATTATCTGTGTATTTGTGTAAGCAATGTGGTTAAAATGTCATCATAATTTTAGTGACAGGTCTCGTAGACAATTCATGTCGTACCTAGTTTATAAAATAACCATTTCTATTGTCTATCTTAGAGACGGATTTTGAATAAGGCACATATGCTCGGAATTATATATTTCAAGACTATTCATTATGGTATTAAGATGGATGTAACTAGTTATCTAATTCCTTTGTAAATTGTTTAATGTATTCTGGACATGCATAGGAGATGATCCTGGCTGGTTGACACGCTTACACAACATTTAATGGACTGAGTATGCTGGATGCCTTCATACAGTTTCCTGTGGCACTAAGTTGAGAGTCACACCATGCCTCAACTCTTGAAAGATGGAGCAATGAAAACACGTTCATTATGTCAGTCCTATAGTGCCGCCAGTAGCTCTTCAGATTCTGGATTGTCAACGGAGGTTGTGACAAGTGACTTCATCCTCCCTGAGTCTGCCTGGAAAACATACTTATTTTGAGCCCTGTGGGTTGCCAAAGAACAAACCGAAGGCAACGCTCTATGCTCTCTGAGTCTGCCCCAGGAATGTGCTCATGCTACCATGCTGTAGCAACTATGATAAGCATGTGTGTGACTAAACAGTGATGAGTGTGACATTTTGCTGTGCTATTTGTTTTCGCTCATTGAATGACGTTGTCCTCAAAGCTTTTCTCAGTAATTTTGAACAGATAGTTGTGCACATTTTTCTACCATACTGCAAGTGTATGCCTCTTTCTTGCTTTTTTTTTAACTGACAAGAATATGCACCTGTCTTCATAATAATTTCTTCATCATTTGTACAGACAATTATAAGTGGTTTGTAAAGTTTTGAACCACTTTGCATGAAATGTGTGTGTCTTTCTTACTTTGTTTAAATTGACAGGAATTCTTACTTGATCTTACAGGTTTTCTTCTAACCACTTGTACAGCTAATTGTAATGACTTTGTATTGCTTTGTACCTTACTGTAAAATTTTCTGTATTTATGCCACAGTATTCGACTGAACTAGATTACTGTTTTACCAAAGCAAGTATCTTGTTGTGCCGTGCATTCTGTATCATGACAAATATGTGAAGTGACTTTCTAAGGTAATTTTTTTATATTCGTAGTCGTGTAGTTACGTATTGTTAGAACATTATGTATGGCTAAAATCTGCTGTAAGAAGTTTTATAGTGACGCACATGGATTTGTCTTATAAATGAAATAAGTGTCAAGGAAAGTAACTGTACACAGGAAAACTACTGAGAAAGATTTTTGCTAACTTGTCTAGTTGTGAGAAATTTATGAAAGTATGTATTGTTGTTAATGAAGCATAGTTATACTAGGAGTCTTTGTTCTCTTTTATCGGGCGTTAAGTTTAGTTCCTTGTTTTTCATTCATTACCTTTATGCATGTGTTTTGTGTACTGGCATTGCACATCGCGCGTTGTGTGCTGAAGAAGCATTTTATACAAAACGATAAGATACCGTCTTGCATTGCACATCGCAAGTACGGTAAATGAAATTTGATTTTGACAGTTTCATCATTATCTTAATCGTAACAGTTGCAAAACAGAGGAGCGTTCCGTTTGCATAGGCAGGCCAACAAATTTAATTATTAGCAGTACTCATGTTTTCTGTAAGGTACAGTGATTTGCGGAATGTATGTGTGAAAATTTCGTATCATTTCAGAGGTTTTAAATGAGTAAATTATTTCAGAAACTTTCGAGCAGGCTTAACACAGTCAGATGTGTTAATTTCTATGTCCATTTCCTCCAATTACAGTTCTGGTACAGTGATTGTTTGCAGACTAAGGATAAGGATTAATAACATTCGGGACCAAGATTTCTATTTGAATCATTCTGTTTTGAAGTCAGATAGCATATGCAAATTCTATTGAAAACGGGTTGCTCTGTCGCAAGCGAATTGTTTGATGTTCTGGTTAGCCTCGATTTCGCATTGTGTAGCGCGAGCTTCGCATATTTCCGTTCAAAATCTAACTTTAACACAATTCTGTTGCTCTGCACTGAGATTGAAGCATTTCAGTATCAAGATAAGTTTAATTAGTTTCTGAAATATCAACCAGACAATACAAAAACGAGTTTAGAAGTTTCAACACTGTACTTTCAACGTTGACCACTAGTATTCCTTCCTCACGTTCCCATGCAGTTCAACATCGGGCCACTGCCACATCTCAGTGTACCACATACCTGGATACTGTACGACTCCACTAGCCGACCAAATGTAGACCCATAATGAGTCCCCTTTCAAACTCTGTCACGTGCTGATAACGCTGTCTTGCGAGTACGCAGTAACTCCGTGTCCTTAACAGCGATCATTAACATTTGACGCTGTTCATATCCCTCATATTCCTAGCCATCACCAAAAAAGGTCGACACTAGTGCACAATGGTGGCTGTTCTACTTGCCACAGGGAACTGAAACTCCTATTAGTTACATATCCACTGATGGTGTGTATGTGACCAAAGTTACAGTGACATTAGGCCACGTTTTGTGGGTGCTTCAATGCAAGGGCTCTCGAAACAGTATTTCACTAATTAATATTAGGCATACTTTGACAGCTGGAACTATAGAAAATGGTTTAAATATATTGTATATTTTCTTGAATCCACTGTACTTCAATCTTAAGTGCCTGGCAGAGGGTTCGTCGAAACACCTTCAGACTATTTCTCTACAGTTCCACTCTCGAAAAGCGTGCGGGAAACACTTAACTTTTCCATACAAGGTTTGATTCCTTTTGTTTTATTACAATGATAATTTCTACGTGTGTAAACTGGCGTCAACAGAATATTTTCACACTCGGGGGAGAAAGTTGATGTTTGAAATTTCGTCAGAAGGTCTCGCTGCAGCGCAAAACGCCTTTATTCTTTGTTTCAGTTATAGCCGCCGTGACACTCTCTCCTCTATTTCGCGATAATACAAAACGGCTGTTCTTGTTTCAACTTTCTCGATGTTCTGTGTCAATCCTGTCTAATACGGATCCCAGACCACTTGGCTGTACTCCAGAAGAGGTCCGAGTAATGCTGGCAGTCTCTTTCTTTGGTTCGCTTTCTCCACTACATTATCAACATGATCGTTCCAATTTTTTTCCTAATTGTAAGGCCTGGGTATTAAACTGACACTCCTTTGATTTATGGGATGTATTGTGTAATCAAAATATCACGGATGCCTTTCAGTATTCATGTGGATGATCTCACTCTTTGCATTATTTAGAGTCGACTTACCGCACCATACGGATATCGTGCCTACATCAGTTTGCAACTTTGATCTTCTAATGACTTTAGTAGACGGTATGTGACAGCATCTTCTGTAGACAGTTTAAGAAGGCTGCTCAGATGGTGTCCTAAATTTGTTATAGAGAGTGAACATTAATAAAATCAACAAACTGCAGGAACGGTTTTCTGACTGGAAACGAAGGAAAAAAGGACCTACAAACATGTGTCCGGAAATGCATCGTTTCCTCGGTAGACGGTGCTGATGAATGGCAGTTCCTCTGACCATGTGCCGTATGTTCCTCGTATGTTGGAGGTGATAGGGATCGTAACGATTGTCATGCAGGATAAACGTAATCGTAATTTGGATTACAGCATGTTGGAGGGCCAGTTGCCTGGAGTTTGTATTAGGGTTCGTCTCAATATCTTGTAGAAACCGGTCCTCCAAAACTGGTGCACGTACAGTCCACCGTCTCCCTGCACGTTCGTCTGTCTGAAAGGATCACACAAACGCTCAAAAATGGCTTGAAATGTTGTGTGGTGTGGTTGGTGTCTGTCTATAAGGGTACTTGTTTTTGTGTAGCCGTGTCGCCTCTAGCCCGTTTCCATTTATTTGGTCGTACATGAACACCATATCTGTTTGTTCCCTACATGAATAGAGGATCATTCTGCTGCTTACAGTACGCTGCGTCAATCACACAGCCTCCAATATACAAAGAACACATGGCACCTAGTCAGACAAACTGTCATTCGTCAGCTCCATCAATCGTGGCAACGACACATTTCCGAACACATCTTCATAGGACCTTTCTTCCTCCCTTTCCAGTCAGGAATCCGTCCCTGCAGTTTGTAGGTTGCATTAATGTTCATCCTGCATAGATCAGGAACGGCAGAGGGCCCGTATCAGCTCCTTACGGGAAGCCATATGTCACTTCTATTTGGCTCGATTCCTTTCCGTCAATTACTACGAACTGTGTCCTTTCTGACACGATACAACATAAACGATACTGCATAGAGACGCAATTCGGTTAGAGGTCGCTTGTGAGGAACGGTGTCAAAAGTCTTTTGCAAAACTTACACTACTGGCCATTAAAATTGCTACAGCACGAAGATGACGTGCTACAAACGCGAAATTTAACCGACAGGAAGAAGATGCTGTCATATGCAAATGATTAGCTTTTCAGAGCATTCATACAAGGTTGGCAACGGTGGCGACACCTACAACGTGCTGATATGAGGAAAGTTTCCAACCGATTTCTCATACACAAACAGCAGTTGACCGGCGTTGCCTGGTGATGCCTCGTGGAAGGAGGAGAAATGCGTACCATCACGTTTCCGACTTTGATAAAGGTCGGATTGTAGCCTATCGCGATTGCTGTTTATCGTATCGCGACATTACTGCTCGCGTTGGTCGAGATCCAATGACTGTTAGCAGGATATGGAATCGGTGAGTTCAGGAGGGTAATACGGAACGCCGTGCTGGACCCCAACGGCCTCTTATCACTAGCAGTCGAGATGACAGGCATCTTATTCGCATGGCTGTAACGGATCGTGCAGCCACATCTCGATCCCTGAGTCAACAGATGGGGACGTTTGTGAGACAACGACCATCTGCACGAACAGTTCGACGACGTTTGCAGCAGCATGGATTATCAGCTCGGAGACCATGGCTGCGGTTACCCTTGACGCAGCATCACAGACAGGAGCGCCTGCGATGGTGTACTCAACGACGAACCTGGGTGCACGAATGGCAAAACGTCATTTTTTCGGATGAATCCAGGTTCTGTTTACAGCACCATGATGGTCGCATCCGTGTTTGGTGACATCGCGGGTAACGCACATTGGAAGCGTGTATTCGTCATCGGCAAACTGGGGTATCACACAGCGTGATGGTATGGGGTGCCATTAGTTATACGTTTCGGTCACCTCTTGTTCGCATTGACGGCACTTTGAACAGTGGACGTTACATTCCAGATGTGTTACGACCCGTGGCTCTACCCTTCATTCGATCCCTGCTAAACCCTTCATTTCAGCAGGATAATGCACGACCGCATGTTGCAGGTCCTGTACGGGCCTTTCTGGATACAGAAAAAGTTCGACTGCTGCCCAGGCCAGCACATTCTCCAAATCTCTCATCAATTGAAAACGTCTGGTCAATGGTGGCCGAGCAACTGGCTCGTCACAATACGCCAGTCACTACTTTTTATGAACTGTGGTATCGTGTTGAAGCTGCATAGGCAGCTGTACCAGGCTCTGTTTGACTCAATGCCCAGGCGTATCAAGGCCGTCATTACGGCCAGAGGTGGTTGTTCTGGGTACTGATTTCCCAGGATCTATGCACCCAAATTGCGTGAAAATGTAATCACCTGTCAGTTCTAGTATAACATATTCGTCCAAAGAATACCCGTTTGTCATCTGCATTTCTTCTTAGTGTAGCAATTTTAATGGACAGGAGTGTAGAAAGATGGAATCAGTTTGAGATCCCCTGTCGATATCATTAATTACTTCATGTGACTAAAGAGCTAGTTGTGTTTCACGAGAACTTTCGTACTGAGATGTGAGCGAAGCTCGCAGGCGTTGCGCCGTGTAGCAGCGCAGGCTCGCAGGACGGAGGATGTGGGTCACGGGGCGCCTGCTGTGTTCCCTTCCCTGCCCTCCCACGCCCCCTCCGCCATTCTGCTCTGCCGTACCCGCGTGTCCTCTGGCCGTGGAACGACCGAGGCTGCGTATCGCGCTAGCGCCTTCCCTCAACGACCAGAAGCAGCCATAAAGGCGGCGTTTCGCTTTCAAGGTGCCGCCGGTGCCAGTAGCGGCAGTGCTACGGTATGGGTATGGGTATGGGTGTGGGTTTGGGTTGCCGCCCCGCCCACCCACGATGCAGTCGGCGCGCAGGTGGGTGAGGGCTACCGCCGGCCGCATAGCCGCTTCCTTATGTCGTTCCGCAGCTTGGATGCACGGATGCACGTAATCTACTGGAATGCTTTGCACCTGCTATTATTTCCTCTTGTGTGAATGTCTTATTGAGACTGGGAACGAGGAACTGAGAGCCCATTGTACTATTTGTTACCTTATCTAGCTCACAATTCCACACAACTAACTTTTCGTCTTTTAATAAACGCTAGTGCAGTAATAACCTGGACTTACGCGATAAGTGGGCCGACCTGTAACCGTTTCAGTCGTGGCCCTATTTTGCATATAAATACACGCAACTTATGTTCAATTGGGAACATAGAATAAAGAAAACAATGTAATTTAGAAGAAAAATGTTTAATAAAATGTTCAACACTACAACAAATACAGTATACTGTATTTCAGTAATGTAAACCGAAGTTATTGTGACATAGAAGACTTCATAAAATCTGACAATGTCGTCTGCTGAGTCAATATGTTTTTCTTCTCAAGAAGAATTTACTCGTAGCGAGCTAACAATTGTTTTGTTCGACGTTTTATAAAAAAATGCGCATTTTGCTAGAGTCGAGTTTTTCTAAAATTTGTAACCCTTTTTCAAATGCACTGAGGCATTCTATCAAGTTTGCAACTGTCATTTGATCTTCTGATTAATCTGGGTCCAAGGAATCAGTCTGGTTAATGTTTTGCTCTTGATCACGAATTTCTGTAAGCTCATCTTTGGTCAGATCCTGATTGTGTGATGCTAGCAATTCTTGAGCATCATTACCATCTACCATTAACTTTAATTATCTGGCGAGATCGCCACGTCTTCAGTCACATAATCAATCTGATCTGGATCTCAGTGGAGAAAAAAAAAATGGTCACAGTTTCTTCCAGACACCATTTAAAGTTTTTGTGAAATTTCATTCCAATATTGCCCAGTAATTCTCACGGTATCTAAAACACTGAATTGCTTTCAAAAGTCTTTAAAAGAGATGTCGTTGTCTTGTCTCATAGCTTCATGTAGATGCACAACGGAACATCTCATGTTGTAAGCTTTAAATTTTTGAATGGCTCGCTGGTCCATCGGTTAAAGCAAACTGATTGTATTCGGCGGCAAAAATACAGCTTTCACACGTGAATCGAAGTTAACTGGAGTAACATGGGGATGACCTGGCGTGTTGTCGATTAATAGCATCACTTTCAATGGGATTTGTTTTAAGAAGCAATAACGTTTGACCAAAGACAAAAGTGCTAACCAAACCAGTCCTCAAGAGGGAAAGCTGTCGTCAAAGCAGCATTGGACTTCCAGGTCATGGGCCACCCACCTTTAAATTTATTTTTTTAAAGCTCTTGGATTTTCTGAGTGATAAACGAAGAGAGGTTTTAATTTAGAATCGCCTGCTGCTTTGGCGCCAGTCATCACTGACAATCTATTTTTGATGGCTTTAAAACTTGGAAAGATTTTCTCTCCACATGCATAGATGTTCTTTTAGCCATCTTCTTCCTGAACATACCTGTTTCATCTACGTTGAGTGTGGTTTGGCTGATGTAGCCACATTCTTATGTATCATTGACATGAGTTTTAATAGATAGAACAAAGCAGTCTCTTTATTAGTTCTTTCCGCCTCTCCAATTTCTGCAGTTCCATGCAATTACAATGACTATTGAATCCGCTAAGCCAACCGTTGCTAGCTTTTAACGTTTCATCTTTGGTGACCTCCCCAGCTTCTTTCAGTCTCTCATAAATCAGCTTACCTTGAGACCACACTGTGTTCTGATCAACACGACAATTTTTTATTCTTAGTTGATATCTCACCAAACTTTTGGCATTGTTTCCATCTTAGTGATAATACGATGACATTCACAAATGACACTTGAACTGAAAGACTAAGCATTTTTCACGGGTTCTAAAATTTGGTCTTTGGCTTCTATAATTGTTCTAATTGTTGATTCCGGTACATCAGACGTCATCGCCGATCCACAAATTTTAATTTTTGAATCAAAGTCTTTGATAATATTAATTGTACTTTCCAAAGATAATGTTTTCTTTCTGTGGTTTGAAGCAAATGAATCAGTTTTGCTTCATTTGCATGACATAGTTAGAATCGATCAATCGAGCCAGCTCCGAGGATAAAACGCTTCCATGCGATTCACATCCGAACCTGCCGTGAGCCGAACACCGTGAGGGCGGAGTGGGGGAACAGAAGTGGGCGACGTTCAAACAAATGAATCGCACACAGGTCGCGCAGGATGCGGTGGGGATGCACGGTGATCAGTCTTCGTCCAAGGCGCTGGGGGAGTTCATTCGTTTGTTCAGAAGGGGAGGGCGACAAGCTTCTATCAACTTTCAGCCAGTCGGCGATGGCAGAATCGACGCGCACGCCCTGCAGTCTTTCTCAAACGATTTTACAGAAACAATTTGGTACAAAAAATTATTTTTGCTTTACCTCTACTTTATATCTCAGGTCCATTATAATGTTGTGACCTCCCCTTCTATCTTTGCTCCGTTTCTTTCGCTGATCTTCCCTCTTCTTTCTTTCTTCTTCGTACCGCGGCTATATCTCAGGGTTTTCAATGCAGAAATGTAGTGAGAAGGGGGCACATGTGTGTGGTAGTTCACGATATCGTAGTGCTGTGAGGGAGCGTCACTCGTGCTTCTGGTTTGAGAAGACTGATGACTGAAGTATGCACATTTCTCAAATGCAAAACAGATGTGCGCTCTGTGTTCTTTTAAAACCATAAATAGTAGCGTAGTTAGTACCATCTATCGTTCTACTAAACTGAATGAGCGCGACACCACTGATGAAGTTGCAACCTCGAAAGAAGTTAATTAATACCAATTAGCTGAAATAAAAAAAACTCATCCAATCCAGAAGTCACTCACAGTTAGAGTAATTAGTTTCTGATGTGTATGTAGTGGTCATTGATACTTAAAAGATCGTTTCAAGAATTCTATCACTGTAAGTTTATGAGTTGCTAAGCAGCGTATCAACAAGCTGACTATACAGTGATTAATATTTGTCGTATTCCGACAGTAAATCGCTTCTCGCTTACCTTAAGCATCAAGACGATTACTATGACGCTCATATAAGTCTTTGATAGTTACTATCAAGCTAATGGCCGTAAATTGCGGTTAATGTTACTGAATCATTCACGCGACAATGACACCCGATATCCAGCCGCTCCGTGCCGATATTTCAGAATTCGCGCGCTATTTGTTTGCACCCAAGTCGGGCCGTGGTAGCCTAGAATAATTTTTAAATCGACTGCGGGTTGTAAATGAACAATTCTATGCCCAATCGTGAAAATTACAATAGATTCGCAGTCGACGACTACCTCACCGTGCACTCGAGCAACATGGAAGTTTTTGTTCTTACAAGGAGAAAACATATCATGCACAATGCAACAAGGTTATTTGCTGTGTCAAAACATTTTATATCTATCTCATTAAAACTCATTACCTATTAAATATTGTACATAATTTAATTCTTTGATCTGTAAATAATCAATAAAATTTAGAAATGAATGACATGTATAAAAAAAATCTCATGTTGATTTGACGTCATGGGTCACTACTGGTTTCGACTCCCCTACATTCACGTGACGCAAAGTAGATCCGAATATATAGGACATACTCATGTAATGTTACAATGTACCCACCATTTCGTTAATAGCTATAGTTTTTGCGACATTTATATGGAAGTAAGACACTACGCGAAATTCGAAAAAGTTTGCGATGAAAAATAGGAGTCGCTATGATCTTGCGGTTGGTAAATATCACATAATATGTTGCTGCACATAAAATTTAGCGAAAGTACTAAATTCTTCTATAGACGTGGGTGAAGGTCTCTATCTATAACCGATCGAGAGAAAATTGATCTGACATAGCGCACTCATTTGTGATCGCGCCGCGCCGAAGATAAAGCCAGTGTGAACTATCTACAACATTCCTCATATTTTATAAACGGTTTGACATACAGAAATGAGATTTCGGTAAATGATAATACACGAAGAGGAGAGTATGGTTATTACGAAAAACTTCATTACTTGCTTTTTCGATGAAAGAATGTGATTTTTAAGGGCCATCGATAGCTGATGAAACGAGAAATGGTACGGGTTTTGGAGCAACGTAAGTGAAGTTATATCACGTTTATTTTGTACCGAGGATGTGCTTTTTCATAATATGTGGACCTTGCTTTTCCTCAGTTCCTCTCTTACTGCACTTAATAAGCCACTGTTTCAGACTTCTCTTGCAATTGGATCTGCACAACATGTTACTGAGACGAGACGGCGTAAATTCAGCTGAGTTTTGGCAAAAGAAGCAGCTTTTAACATGGCAACAAGAGAAATGTGTAGGTTTTACACAAAATTCCCTACTCATGACACTTCTATGAAAGTTCGAATTGGTTAAGAAAATAAATTGCTGCATTTTCGACGGAATTCTTTTTAGGTATTAACCAAAGAAGATGTGAGAGATCTTTCTGAATGGTTACCATGCAAGTGTGGGTGTGAAGGGGCCCCACTTAATACTTACAAAAAATGTATGTGTAACTTCAGTTTAGAACGGCACTTCCCCTGCGGTACTTGGTATTTCCCCTATAGCGCCTGCCCACAGCCGCCACCACTAGCACTCTCCCCACGCATGGCCTGCTTTTTGCTTATCTACTGGCCATGGTATTCTGCATGCACTATAACTCCGGATTTGCGTAAAATGAGGTTAGTGTAAGTCAGAGTATTACTGCACTGAAAAAGAACCGGGGAGAGAAGGGAAATTATGGCTAAGCTTGCATGTCCAGAAGTAGCAAACGTGCCACCGTTACGAAATTAATACAATTATAGTGGGGAAAAACTGACAGCATCTCTAAGAACAAGCATTATTATAACCAAATTTCTATGGGATAAAGGTATACTGAGAATGATGTATGATATTTATACAGGGTAGTCAGAAATAGTCTGAAAAGCTTGTATGAGTGTTGCAGCGATGATTGTGCTGAGAAATAACTGCTGAGAAAAAAATCCGTATATAGTGCTGTTTCCGAGTTGTTTGGCAGTGAAGTTAGACAATGAGGTCGTTGCACGCGCAAATTCAAGTTCCTTGCTAGAAACAGTGTCGTCAAACGTGTTCTTGGTTTGATTTATTCAAACAAAACAATCGATGCTCTCGCTCACCTAGCTTGAATTTATTACAGGATGTCAAATCAAACCCCTTTAAGCCGTCTAGTTTCCAAACTTATTTTATTTGGCTGCCAGTTTCGGCGATTTACTACGCCATCTTCAGGCCCCTGACCGACACGTAAAAGATTCCACCTCGGTTCTCGTCCAAACGGGGGTCAGCAATACTGGTATTAGTAGATTTTTGCTTGATATAGCGATCACTTCAACCGTCATCTGCCGACTCAAAAAAAAAAAAAAAAAAAAAAAAAAAAAATAGCTTGTTTCAATTTCTAGCATTCCCGTAACAGCACTACAAATGTCTTTTCAGCGGGCTGCATGCTACTGAACACCTTTGCTCTAGAATTCTCCAGAATAACCATCGACCTAGTCGATCTCTTCACATCATAGCGTCCGCTACTGTTCTCCAACACCGTTATCTGCTCAGCACATTGGCGAGTATTAATTTGTTGCGGTGTATTTTATTTAACACCCGCGCTGAATGTTAATTAGTATTAATTACGGTTATTTAAGATAAAATACTGGCGGTACTCACAAACGTTTAATTCCAAAAGCTTCCTCTCCGATGGGCCCTCAGCTTCCATTAGGTCAGTGAATGACATTAAATATTTCTCCGTGTACTGTTGCACAATAATTTTATTTGCATGTTATTTACATACAAGACAAGTCTTGTTTCAGCAGTTTGCCGTTTTCAAGTAACAGTTTTTACGCCTGACAATCCCGTGTTTTGGACCGTCTATTGAGACTGTATCTCAGTTTCGATGTTGTTGAAACTTGTTAGAACTTCATGTATTGTGTGCAATTTTTTATTTGGACCTACGTTAATCTGACAGCACCACTAGACTGTCGCTAATCCGGCCCTCAGTAGTCCGGCGCACATCCAAAAACACGTGCACAATGAATTATCGTGCGCAACAATGATTAGTTAAACAATACTTTATATACTGTATTTGAAATTGTAGCTTCCTTTACAGTTCGGAACCGTTGTAGAGTACTGTTTGGGATCTGCACGATGTCGGATTAAAGGAAGACATCGAAGCAATTCAGAGGCGGGCTGCTATATTTGTTACCATTACGTTCGGACATGACGTAAATATTACGAAGATGCTTCGCGAACTCAAAGGGGAATCAGTGGTGGGTAGGCGGCGTTCTTTTCGAGGAACACTATCGATAAAATTTAGAGAACCGGCGTTTGAGGACGACTGCAGATCGATTCTTCTGCCGTCAACGTACGATTCAGGTAAGGACCATGAAGACAACATTAGAGACATTAGGTCTCGTACGGAGGAAAGTACTTAGACAGTCTTCTCCGTCCCTCTGTTTGCGAGTGGAACACGAAAGGAAATTACTATTAGTATTACTGGGTACCCTCCGTCACACACCACATGGCTTGCGGGGTCTGTATGTAGATGTAGAACTGTACGACAGTGTCAAAAGTCCTGTTCTTAGCTTTATTGGTTACATCCTACTCCCAAGGAATTTTACAGCTGCGGTCCAGGTAGTTAACGACACTGACACGGATTCGTAAATACACATACTATTGGCAACAGTTCTTGAAAAATTTGCGAAATATGTACGAGGATCGCTCCAAAAGAAATGCACACTATTTTTGTAAAAAAAGAGTTTTCATTCTGCATTTGTGAAAGTTTTACAGTGTATAGATACATCAAACTTAGTTCAACCTGTTCCCGTTAGTGGCGCCGTCACAGCATGTCTTCAAGATGGCTGCTACACTTCACGTTCGTCAGAAGCAACGTGCTGTCATAGAATTCCTGTGCTGTGAAAATGAGACAGTGGGGAAACATCCACAAAAGATTGAAAAAGGTGTATGGAGATGCTGCTGTCGATCGCAGTACAGTTAGTCGATGGGCAAGCCGATTACGTGATGAAAGCGGGTACGGCAATATTGAGGATTGTCCTCGCAGTGGCAGGCCTCGTACTGCACACACTCCAGACAATGTGCAGAGAGACAACCAACTGGTGACTGCTGACACACGCATCACAGTGAACGAATTGACACGCCACGTTGGGATAGGGGAAAGAAGTGTTTGCAGAATACTGAAAGTGTTGGCGTTAAAAAAGGTATGTGCCAGGTGGGTTCCCAGGATGTTGACAGCGAGGCACAAAGAAACAAGAAAAACGGTATGCCGCGAACTTTTGGAACAGTACGAGAATGGTGGAGATGAATTTCTTGGAAGAATTGTGACAGGTGATGAAACATAGCTTCACCATTTTTCACCAGAAAAGAAAAGGCAATCAATGGAATGGCATCATGCAAATTCACCCAAGAAAAAAGATTCAAAACCACACCTTCTGCTGGAGAAGTTATGGCTACAGTGTTTTTCGATTCCGAAGGACTCTTGCTTGTGGTCATCATGCCAAGTGGAACCACCATAAATGCTGATGCATATGTGATGACACTGAAGAAACTTCAAACTCGACTGAGTCGTGTTGGAAATTATGTGGTGGGAAATTATGTGGAGAAATGAAAATATTGATCCTAAAGGGTGCATCTACACACTGTGAAACGTCGCCTTAGAAAAATTATGAATTACTGTACTGATAAACATCTTATGTTATTCGATTTTCAACCAGTTGAGCAAAACTGAACGTACTCAGACATTTCGCTCTTTACCTATTCTGATCAACACTAAATTGACACACAATATTTTTTACCGCAACGCAATCTGACTTTCAATAATCCCTACAAAAGAATGGCCCTGACTAACAATAACCTATACCTTTCATGTATCACTTACCTCACAAAAATCTTCGTTACTCGAACTACTGCAATACAGCGAGCGCCACTACTGCCAGCTAAATAAAAGATTCAAACTACTAAAGGGACTAACTACTGATAGGCGTAGTTAGCAAATGAAAGATTTTGATAAAGAACAAACAATGTATTTACCTTAATAGTGTTCAAAAGTCATAATATATATATATCAGTTCATGACATCCAGTCTTACAAATTTACTGTCTCTGATGGACACACGTCCAGATCATCCGCTCTCAAAACTCCGCCAGCTCTCTCCCCGCATCCACCACTGCTGGCGGCTCACCTCCAACTGCGCAATGCTATGCGCTGTTAACAGCCAACTGCCCAACACTACAATAGCAAATTCCAACAATGCAAACCAGCCACAGATTGCACACAGCACAGCCAGTGATTTTCATACAGAGCGCTACTTGGCGTTACCAATATAAAAACCTAAACAGCCTACTTACATAGCCCCCATGCTCCCACAAAAAAATTACGAATTGTTTTGGGCAGTGGGCAATACAGATTTGAAGAAATTTTTCATAATTGCAATCGCAAAGATAGCCAACACACACACTTATTGATACACTGTTGGTCAAAAGCAAAGATTTTCTCACAGTCCATAAAGACAGTCCGGATCATTGATCACAGTATTAATTACAATTTTACGCACAAAGTCTGAGCACTAAAAGAAAATGCAGATGGAAGTAGTGGATTTCAACGCAATCTTGAAGAAGTAGTGTTGTCCTTCCAACGGAAAGATAATGCTGACTCTTGACATGCGGACAGGTAATGGGCCACAACAGAGCAAACCCACCGCAGAGTCAGTCGAAGTTTTGAAGAATATTGGTACGTAGGTCATCACAGAGCAGACCCACTGTAGTCCTGGTAGAGATTACGGTATTGGTGGGCCACCAGAGGTGCAGACACACTGTAGTCCTTGTAGAAATACTGGTATTGGTGGGCCATCAAAGATGCAGACCCACTGTAGTCCTTGTAGAGATAATGGTATTGGTGGGCCATCAAAGATGCAGACTCACTGTAGTCCTTGTAGAGATAATGGTATTGGTGGGCCATCAAAGATGCAGACCCACTGTAGTCCTTGTAGAGACGGCCAGCAGCCATCTGTTGCGACTGTGCAGGTGCACAATCACCATCGAAGGGTCTTGCGGAGAATATAGCAAGCCCATAAACCACCACTTGTGCACTCACAAAGTTTTTGGAATTGTCCTTAGAACCAGCAATGCTGTTAAACAGTCCCTTGCTGAATTATCAACACACGTGCAAATGCTACCAGTCCCCTTTTTTTCTCGCATATTCTGTGTGTACTATGACCAACAAAGACGTGTGCAGTGAAATGGAACTTAATTCTAAAAACTGGTGTCTAATTATAAATTTACAACATAAGAATACAATTACAAAAGTACAAAATACATCATTAAAGAACATAACAATACAGATAACATTTGCAGTAGTACAAGCTTTACAAAAGAATAGAAATAAACAGATACATCAGTGTTACAGGAATTATGACATAAGTGCATACGTAAAAGATCAGAATAACTTTCAAAACATCAACTTCACATGTGAGCATTAAAACAAAACAGAATAAATAATGTCTAAACATCTGTACAAAGTAAGTAACATAGTATTAGAAAAATTCTACAACATAACTCTCATCAGATAAACACATAAAGACAGGAAGAACGCAAATAGACTAGGGTATACAAACACATAGCGGAATAGTACAAAAGGACAGGGCAGGGTTTGTTTTACTGCAGTATTTTGCAAACAAAAGTTTCTTTACTTCTTGGAGATCTCCCTTCATTCATCATTATTCCCAAAAAGTCCTATCTATACCCGATGTCCCTAAACCCTACTGTTTTGTTCATATCCTCTTTCTAAATAAATTTTTCTCATTGTACAATACTCATTTTTTGCCCAAATATTTTTTATATAACTTCTCAATGCAGTCTTTCCCTATTTTTCATAGTTAGTTTCTTATATAGTCTACCCCCTCTTAAGCTTACTTAAATCTACTGAGCTCAGATATGTATACTAAGGGATGAGGCAATGCAGCAGTACAAAACAATTAACACAAACAGCAATCACAAAGATGCAAACTAGCAAAGCAAGCAGCAATATATATAAATCAGCAAAGCAATTGCAACATTACAACTAATATGAGCCAATGTGCAGCAACAATAAAAATAAATCAGTAGTAAAACAGGCTTAACAGAGTAACACAAAGTGAAATTTAATAGCAGTATGCCTGGCAAGCAGCTGCAGCAGCAAATGCAATAACTTATACCCAAACATGACAAAGCTCAAGCAGAAAAAAAATTACAGTAAAAATGGCCGTGTTTAATACCTACGTCACATCTTAACACTAGAGTGATGCATCACGAGAACTTACTCTAGCAGACAAGTTACCAAATCGTAAAAAATTTATTTATGCAATTCCTATTTATGGTCTCTTGTTTTCTTGGAAGTAGATCATTAAGTTATTATTTACTGGATCTGTAGGAATAAAATAACTATATTAATACATCTTTTAAATTTTATTTTAACCAATGCTGAAGTGCAGCTAGAAACTAGATATTAAACAAAATGAGCAATCTCTCAACTGGAAAGACAATAGATGTAAAAATGTTTATCATCATTTCATTAGGCATTTTAGTAAATATCATAAATTAAGAGCTCCACAGTGTAATCATATGTTTTCAAGTTTGAGCGTGTCGTATTTGCGATGTGTTCTACAAAGAAATGTCATTAGGGAGGATAATGGCCTCTTTTAACTACTGCAATACAGCGAGCGCCACTACTGCCAGCTAAATAAAAGATTCAAACTACTGAAGGCACTAACTACTGATAGGCATAGTTAGCAAATGAAAGATTTTGATAAAGAACAAACAATGTATTTACCTTAATAGTGTTCAAAAGTCATAATATATATATATATATATATATATATATATATATATATATATATATATATATATATCAGTTCATGACATCCAGTCTTACAAATTTACTGTCTCTGATGGACACACGTCCAGATCATCCGCTCTCAAAACTCCGCCATCTCTCTCCCCACATCCATCACTGCTGGTGGCTCACCTCCAACTCCGCAACGCTACGCGCTGTTAACAGCCAACTGCCCAATACTACAATAACGGATATTACAACAATGCAAACCAGCCACAGACTGCACACAGCACAGTCAGTGATTTTCATACAGAGCGCTACTTGGCGTTACCGATATAAAAACCTAACCAGCCTACTTACAACTGTAAAACTTTCAAACATGAAGAATAAAAGATGGATTAAAAATATATATATATAGTGTGAATTTCTTTTGGAGTGACCCTCGCATATTAGCCTAAATTGCGGAGGAGGTTTACGAACTAACGGGAATAAATATTTCCTGTCAGCACCAAGGCTGCTGGAACGATACGTTTTCTCTAAACAGTGTGGCTCTCGGGTGTATAGGAACAAGCGACCACACGCGGTCACTCCATGTTCCGCTCAAGTTCAAAATTTCTTATTCCAACACCAGACTTTACTAAAATATAGTAAGTGTGTAATCAGCAACTATAGGCGACACACGAGAATTTATTTCTTATTCCGCTTAACCATCAGAAGTCGACAATTAACGCTGGCAGTTTATTGCACAGAGTGAGAACATGAGTATCTAGTGCGACAAATGAATGTGCGAGAGTGAGCTTGCCTCCCTGATTTGAGATGCAGGATTTAGCAGTGCAAACTGCGCTGAAGACAATCATCAACTAACGAGTAAAATTCAGAATTCCGTCTGTTCCCTCCAAATCGCTGAAGTTCGGCTACGCTGCACGAAAATTCTCGTAAGTCCAAAACTTGCGCTTCTGCAACGCGTTGCACGAAAGTCAACACTCGAAGATTCTAGCATTCCAGAACATTGCTCTGCGATTTCCACTAAATTTTCCGACTGAAATAAAATTTGAAACCCACTAAGGTTCATATATGGATCCCTCACTCTGTCTCTCGAGTCGCTATACACTGTCTCAATAGTTTTTTAGCCCATACACAAAGAAACTGAGATAAAAACTTCATCTTAAAACCTGTATTAAAACTATTGGCACCACATTGTGCCACTTTGAAAATGGCATCCACTGGCACAAAACACGCGGGTTTTTGTTTTTGCTGTCCGTCTTCAGCAATTCAAATGGCTCCAAACACTATGGAACTTAACATCTAGAACTTAGAACTACTTAAACCTAACTAACCTAAGCACATCACACACATCCATGCCCGGCGCAGGATTCGAATCTGCCACCGTAGCAGCAGCGCGGTTCCGGACTGAAGCGCCTACAATCGCTCGGCCACAAAGCGGGCTCAGCAGTCATTTATTAAATTTCTCTCATCATAAAATGCTATACTTTGATGTTAATAAAATGAAGCGTCAACTCATTCATTTCGAAATCCTTTTCTCACCTTTCCATTGGCGGAGGTTCGAGTCCTCCCTCGGGCATGGGTGTGTATGTTTGTCCTTACGATAATTTAGGTTAAGTAGTGTGTAAGCTTAGGGACTGATGGCCTTATCAGGTTAGTCCCATAAGATTTCACACACATTTGAACACTTTCCATTGGCAATGATCACACGTCGATAACTTCACTGGTTATTACTGAATATGTAAATTAATTGTATCTAAGAGTTGAAATATAATTAATTCTTGGAAACAGGCAACACCCAGTTTCTTGATAGATACTCAATGTTTAATATTGCTATTCTCTACTTTAGTCTATCTTTTCCTGTTCCGACTCTTCGCTGGCTTATTCTAAAAGTTAATTACTTAAATATAAACACAATCATGTAAAACAAAAGATTGAATTTTGGGTATTAATCAAATTTTATCAATCAGTCAGTGCCGGGAGCAACACTATATCGAATGACACCTTGATTATAGCTGTGACTTTTTTATTAAAACTATTAATTTTCAAAGTAAACTTTAAAATGTGCTCTTTACTTTTGTGTCGAGTCGATAATTATTCATCCAACAGAAGGCGCGCTTGTTTTAAGCAGTTTGTATGTTTCATTTGAGTCGGTGTTTTCAGCTGCTGAGTACTACCAGTATCTATAGTACTATTTTATACTGACGTGATACTGAAATGGCGGTTTGTGTGGCAGTACCATGCGGTAGCCAAAACGTACAGTATTGGACGTTATCTGTGGTAGCCCGCCGTTCAGTGACCGCGATCGGTGACACAAGTTTGACGTCAGGTTGCTGCTCTCGTGAGCCGTGCCCCTCGCTCATCACTCGTCTTTCGCTAGTTACGGACGCGCACCATTATGTAATGTCTCAGGTTCACGTTCCCAGTGGAATCACGCAAAATGTTCCTACTTCACAAAGCTCTTACACTGAATCTCCCGCAGTTCCATTCATTATCTTTTCGGTTTGGTGAATATGTTTTGCCTCGGTACCTTCCGTTTGCAGCATCGGGAAGATAGGTTTGTCTGTGCAACTAAATCTGTACCACGCAGTTAGAGTCGATTGCCATGCTTTTTATCAATTAATTTACCTTGTAACATCTTTGTTTCTGTGTTTCGGTTATCATCAATAGGCATTACATACAAAGTAGTAACGGATTAACTGAGGAAGCAGTGCAAATGCAGTTGTTCCGATATTCTCTTGCAATGACTATGTAAATGAAAGACTATATGAATTAAAAGAAGACATGAAATAGGATGACGTGGTCTGACAAATAAATATTATTTAATCGGAATACCAACTTTCACGATCGAAAGCGGAGGACTTTTAAACAGGTCATATACACTTCTCTGCAAAACTTAAGGATGAAAGTAACTTAGGCGTCAAAAAACATATGAAATTTGGACCACACTAAAACGATCTGCTATTGTGAAGTACAGAAGCAAACTAAAAAGGATGATCGGTGAGACGAACAGAAATTACTGTTTTATACGAAAATAATTACACTGAAATCAACGTGATTCAAGCTGCAGCCCTTGGACATCACAAAAGGTAGAGCATGGTTCTCGAATGGCTGTTTAATCATAACTGACGCCAATGTGGTCTCCGTATCACGTTTCCCCAAACCATAACACCTTGACTACCAAATCGAACACGTTCGTGAATATCCCGAAATCTCACTATATGAGGGCACACCCAACATCGTCTGACCTCAGGTTGCTGCTCTAGTCAGCCACGCCCCCTTGCTTACCACTCGCCTATCGCTAGTTCCGGACCGGCACCACGTCTCATGTCCACGTTGTAAGGGGTCCGTAGGCCCTTACTATAACTTTGCACTCGGCACAGGTCGATAGAGCGAACAATCGATTGTGACGTGTTGAGAGAGCGAGTGTCGAGATGCGCCAGTGTGGTTGGCGGATATATGCGTGTGAAGGCCATTGTTGAAATACAGGGTCTTTAACGGAGAAGGGTATCGCCATCGCCGTGGTTAGACCCCTATGTAATAGATTAATACCGGGAAAGTGAAGAAGTATCATTATGAAAGTGATCAGTGACGTTACTAGTGCCGATATTTGGATTCGCGTCTACCGCGCCGGCCTAACCTTGGATTGCAGTGTTGGATGCAGTGATGGAGTAGCGTGTGACGATAATGGAAAATGAAGAAAGCCTGTGCTGAGATTAGTCGTAATTAGATATGTATGCCGAAGATAGTGGCTGTCTCCTTTTTTGTGTTTTGAGAAGAATATAAGTTCGTAATTAGTAAAACTGTGTTGGTGTTCCTCATTACCAGACATTCAGTATTATAGTATTGAGCAGAACGAACTGGAAAGTAACAACTTCCGTAGCAGTCAATTCCGATTACCAGCCCCATTAGGTTCACGGTCATGTTAATAATAAATATTGGACTGCTATTCGATCAGATCAGGTCGGGACGCAACGGAGGTGTTACAACGTTCCCAGTGTCATCACGCAAAAAGCATCATGGTTCGGTTTTTCCAGGTGTAACGGTGTTGGGCGGCATAACGTTGCGTAGGCGTACTCACCTCTCAACCTTTTAAGGCAGTACGCTCACTGCACAAAGATATTGCGACACTGCATTCCAATCTCTGTCTTCCTCTACAGTTTTTACCCTCTGGAGCTCCATCTAGTACCATGGGAGTTATTCCTTGTCGTTATAACAGATGCGCTATCACCCTGTTGTTTCTTCTTTTCAGTGCTTTCCATATGTTACTTTCCTCGCCCATTCTGCACAGATATTCCTCGTTCCTTACCTTACCAGTCCACCTGATATTCAACATTCGCCAGCAGCACCACATCTTAAGGGGCTCCGGAACGCCCTATACTTGCAATGTTAAAATAACGCTTATAAATTACATCTTTCCTCACAAAGTATTTGAGGTAGGAAGTTGAACTTTTTACAGATTATTTATTGGAATATGGGCTACAACTTAACACAGGGATTTTACAAAATTTTAGTTCAGTTATTAAAGATGATTTTTTTTCAATTGTAATTAAAATTCACAACATTTTTTTGCAATTTTTTATTTATATATTCAAAAATATACAGTTTTTTGGAAAAAGGCTGTGTTAAATTATGCAGAAGGTACTGTGTAACATTTACTGAAAGTTTGAAACAAATATGTTTGGAAGATCCTTAGAAAACATGTAATTAGTATGAGAAAATAAAAGTTTTGGGAATCGAGCGACAAAGATTGGATTAACTTTTTAGTGCATTCCAGGTCTATAGGATGGATTATCTTCATCCTCTGCAAACTCCTCCTCCAGCTTCCTCTTGTTCCTCCTCCTGTTTACTCTTGCTTGTATTTCTAGACTCTTTACAGCCCTGTCTGCAGCCCGAAGGCGTTCCTTGTCTAAAGCAAGCATCGCTCGTTGTTGTGTTCGTAGATTTTGCTACCATTTTCTTCAGTTGCAGTTACTGCAACACTGTTCCAAAAGGTGGTCATGTATGAACACTTATCACATTTCAGTTGTATTTCACTAGCAAGTCCTACGTGCTTTATTGTGGAGAGTTCCAGACCAACTTCACTACAATGAATACATCTTACACAGTTTGAAAAAATTCCTTTGAGAACCGACATATCAAATATTTCATTCACATCCGATTCGCCCATAAAACATTCATTGTTTTCACTCATTGAACCAAGCTTCTTCTGTGAAGTATTTTCTTTCCCACTTTGACTGCTATGGGCAGGTGTACTTGAGAGGTTAGGTTCATTCACTTGGTTATCGTCTTTATTGTTTACAGTAATAACACATACCTTTGGCTTTCCAACATTTCTCCTTTTCTTAAAAGCCTTCAGAGGATTTCTAATAACTTTACTTTTACTCATTATTATACTTCAACAAAACAGAGACTCAAGAAACAGAATTAATTACGAATATTTTCGAGATAACGACAGAGTAAATAAACATGAAACAATCGACAATCACACCAGCGATATATATTGAACCATCACAGGTTAGCCACAACACATACTTTATCTCACATCACTAAAATGTACCTGATGGACACGGACGTTAATAATAACACCATTTGACAGCAGTTTAACAGCGCCACAGTGGGTCACGCCCATGTAGGACACATTTCAAAAAAAATTTAAAAATAGTTGTAGTCTTCGGAATTGAATAAATTATATATCTATTAAAAGGTAATAGTCTGCAGATTCAGAAAACGCAAAAAAGTAAAAATTGAACTTTTCATGATTTTGAGCCTTTCCGGAGCCCCTTAAATGCTTCGATTCTCTTTTATTCTGGGTTTCCTACAGTCTATGATTCGCTAGCACACAATGTTGAGCGCCAAACGTACTATCTCAGTACTTTCTTCCTCAGCTTAAGACCTATGTTTGAGATTAGTAGACTTCTCTTGGCGCGGAATGCTCTTTTTTGCCAGTGCTATCTGCTTTTTGTACCCTCCTTACTGCGACCAGAATGAGTTATTCTGCTGCCTGCGTGATAAGTTTCTTGCTGTTCTCATTTCTGCTACTTCCTATGACTTTCGTCTTTCTTCCACTTACTCTCATTCTACACTCTTCACTCATTAGACTGTACCGTTCAACAGATCCTGCAATTCTTCTTCGCCTTCACTGACGCTAGCCATGTCATCCGTGAATCTTAACAAAGATATCGTTTCACCTTGAACTTTAATCCCATTCTTTAACTTTCCTTTTATTTCTGTCATTGTTCTTCGATATATGCACTGAAAAGGAGCGGCGAAACATTACGTCCCTATCTTACACACTTTTTAATCCGAGCACACCGTCACTGGTGTTCCAAAGTTATTGTTTCCTATTGGTTCTTGTCCATATTGTGTATTGTCCTCCTTTCCTAATAGATTACCTCTATTGCTTCTGAATTTTGATAATATTGCGCCACTTGACATTGTCGAACGCATTTTCCAGGTCGACAAACAGTACGAACGTGTCAAGATTTTTCTTCATTCTTGCTTCCACTCTCACCGACAACATTAGAACTGAATCTCTGGTGCCCTTACCTTTCATAAAGCCAAAATGATCGTCATTTAACACATTCTCAATTTTCGTTTCCATTCGTCTGTGTACTCTGCTTGTAAGCAACTTTGATGCATGTGCTGTGAAGCCGATTCTGAGATAACTCCCGCATATGTCGACTCTTGCTATCTTTGAATTTGTATGTATGGCTTATGTTTTTCCGAAAGTCTAATGGTATATCGCCAGTCCCAGACCAATACGAGTAATCGTTTTGTTGCCACTTCCCCCAGTGATCTTAGGAGTTCCGAAGGAGTGTTATCGGTCCCTTCTGCCTTATTTGATCTTAATTCTTCCAAAGCTCTCTTAAATTAGAACATAGCATCCCTTGTCTCATCTCTGTCGACTTCTGAGTCTTCCTCCTTCACGTCAACAGACAAATCTTCCCTCTCATAGATGTATTCAATGTACTCTTTCCATCTATCCGCTGTCGCCTCTGCATTTAACAGTGAAATTTCCATTGCACTCGTCATATAGATCCCTTGCTTTTGATTTCATTGAAGGTTGTGTTGACTTTTCTATATACTGAATCACCCCTTCAACCAGTTTTTTTTCGATCTCTTCACAGCTATTTCGTCTTAACTTCCCTATTTATTTCATTCCTCACTGACGTCGTTTTCTGTATCCTTGAATTTCCCATAACATTTTTGTACTTCCCTCCTGTTGTAGATCAACTGAAGTCTTTCTTCTGTTAACCGTAGTTTCTTCGCAGTTACCTTCCTCACACTTAGTACCTAAGTTTTTCTTTCCAAGTTCTGTGAATCACTTTTTAAGATTTTCGTTCCTCTTCAACTGAAATATTTAGTGAGCTATTCATTATCGCATTATCTATAGCATCATTGATCTTCAAGTCTATCTCTTCATTCCTTAGTACTTCCATAACCCACTTCTTTGCACAATGATTCTTCCTGACTAGTCTCTTAAGCTTCAGTCTACTCTTCATCACTACTAAATTATGACCTGTGTCTACATTAGCTCCTGGGTACACCTACAAATCCGGTATATGAGCCGGTCAGGGTGGCCGAGCGGTTCTCGGCGCTACAGTCTGGAACCGCGTGACCACTACGGTCGCAGGTTCGAATCCTACCTCGGGCATGGTGTGTGTGATGTCCTTAGGTTAGTTAGGTTTAAGTAGTTCTAAGTTCTATGGGACTGATGACCTCAGAAGTTAAGTCCCATAGTGCTCAGAGCCATTTGAACCGGTATGTGAATTCTGAATCTCTGCCTGATCATGATGTAACTTAACTGAAACCTTCCCGTATCTCCCAGTTTTTCCCAAGTATACCTCTTTCCCTTATGATTCTTGAACAGAGTATTGCTGTTACTAACTGATATTTATTGCAGAACACAATTAGACTTTCTCCTCTCTTGTTCCTACTACTAAGCCCATATCCTCCAGCAACCTTTTGCACTCTCCATGACAGTCATATTCCAGTTTCTCATGACTATTAGATTTTCATCTCCCTTTACATATTGAGTAACCTGTTCAGGATCCTCACATACGTTCTCTGTTACTTCATCTTCTGCTGGCATGTATACCTCAACTACCGTTTGCTCTCGATTCTGATGAGAACAAGCCTATCACTGCCCTACTTTCCAATTGATAACGAATCCTACTACCGTTGTACCATTTTCCGCTACCGTACTGTTGTTATCCTATACTCGTCCATCCATAAATCCTTGCCTGCTTTCCATTTCACTTCGCTTACCCCCATCATATCTAGATTGATTCTTAGCATTCGCCTTTACAGACTTTCATTTAGCTTCCCTGCGACGTTCAGACATCTCAGTTAACGTTCTGTTTCGCAGAACGTTACCGTTTTGCTGGTTAATCAGTCTTTTTCTCGTGGTCACCATCCTCTTGGTCGTCACTTCCAGGAAATTGGGATTGGGTAGTTGTCTGAAATCTTTTTGCAATGAAGAGATCATGATACTTTTTCACTTACAGGCCACATGTTCTATGGATACGCATTATATGTTGTAAGAGGTCCATGAATAAGGAATTTATTGCTAGCGCACTTGGGCAGATGTAACTTCGATGGAATGCTCACGCGCTACCTGCGATTTGTATGCTACAATAGAATCGCAGACCAGAGATCAGTGTTGGCAGCAGTGGTAGGAGGAGCAGCTCGCTGTCGGGCGGTTGGGTCTGGTCGCTCGTAGAGAGCAGTTGTCTAGTTGCATAGCTCACAGAGAGCACTTGTGTCCTGTATGGAGTTGCCAAGGCCGGTCATGGAGAACTATGGCGGTACCTGAGCGATGTAGTATAAGATAAAAGCAAAAATTGTTATTATTTATTGCCGTGCGCATATGTAGTTCGCAACAACTCATTTTGTGCTACTGTTGTATCAAAGTCACATGTAAATAATCTTCAATAATTTTTCAATAATAATCTTTCTTATGAAGATAACTTTTGAAAGTCATTCAATTCTGAATTTAAAGTTTTTACTAATTTCTCCTATCCATAGTCATGCCAATCATCGTAAAGAAAAATCAGTTATTTTTCATAGATAACAAAATCTAGTGGCCAGCATTGCACTGGGCTGTGCCAGAAAAATTTCTTATAGGAGCAGATATATAAGCGTTACTTGGCGACATAATTGAGGCAAGAATCTTTAGTTTTTTCAGAATGACTTTTCAGGACCATGACGCAGCATTGCTGACGTCGAGATTTTCTGGTTTAGATTCACAGTCAGTTAATTATTGAAATGTTATATATGAGTCACATTTTCATTGGTAGGTTAGTCACATTTTTATTGCGAGGTTACGGAAATAAACTGTTGGGAGGTTACACTGGCGCAGCCATCGCTCTCCACGACCAGTCTTGGCAACTCCATACAGGACACAAGGGCTCTCTGTGAGCTGTACAACTAGACAACTGCTCTCTAAGATCTACCTGACCCAACGCCCCACAGCGAGCTACTCCTCCTACTACTTCTGCCGACACTGCTCTCTGGTCTGCGATTCTATTGTAGCATACATATCGCAGGGAGCGCGTGAGCATTTCATCGAAGTTACATCTGCTCGAGTGCGCTAGCAATAAATCCCTTATTCGTGGACCTCTTACAATATCCTTAATGCAGTGGTGACCATTGCCTTCTAGATCCTCACGCCGTTGATCACTGTTGATTCTTCCGCCTGCCACGGGCAGTTTTCCACCACCAGGGCATGAGAGTAACCTGAAAATGTCTGCTCATCCGCCCTCTTTGACAAGACCATTGGTAGAACGACGGTAACTGCTTATGCCGGTAGTCTTCGACCGCCATTGCTGATGAATTTTATTCAAAATTTAAGCAGTGGCTGAATTCGAACCCGAAGGCGTTCTGAGTACAAGACGGTACCCCTAGACCAAGACTGCTGTTACCTACCCGTTTTCAACCTCGTGGAGAGGGCGGGGAGGGGGGGGGGGCGGGGAGGAAACGCCTTACCACACGACTCGTTACCGACCTGGTGGCCAGTGAGGTAGCGTGCAGAGAACGGTGAGAAGGCGGTGTCGTTTGTGCACTTTGCGGGAAAACGGAATTTTTTTCTGGATAGGTTGGAAGCTCTCGGGTGCGGTACTTTGGTCTGGTAAGCACTTCTGGTGCCGCCGTTTTTAATGCCCAGAGGACCACCACAACTCGCGTGACTTCAGTGTGTCATTTATGTTGATCTCATTAAGTATTTCTTCAGTTACCTTCTTTACTATACTATATTAGTTCTTTGTACATATGGTCCAAGTTTTAGAGAGCTATAATGCGTGGTAGTGAAACATCACACAAGAGTTACTTTCGTCCTTAAGACTTACACATCAGTGCATGCCAGTTAGGACTATTAACATAGCAGTATACACATTTTACAGAGACCGTGTGGTGGCGTATTTGAACCTCAGTCAAACGTTGTCTGCTTCGACGTTGGTGCTACAAGTCTGGCTGGCAGTAGACGGCTGCAATCAAAGAGACCCCTAAGCTTGACGTGGACTGCCGTTGAGTCCGCTGGCGCACCGGAAGCTAGTAACAGGCGGTTCGGCGAGCAGTGTTCCTTCCACAAACACACGGCCATTCATGCACCGCGCGATAGGCGACGGTTAAAGCCTCGCTGTGCGGCGCGGTGCTGCGGATGCGGCTGTAGGAAAGCCGATAGGGGCAGTCGGGAGGAGCGCAGTGTAGTGTAGGCGTGTATGCAGGAGTCACAGGCGGCTCCGCACAAAGCAAGCCGGAAGCTAAGCGCCGGGCACAAACGTACCGCCACGGCCCAGCTGCCTCTCTGCCTCCACATCTGCTCCCAGCGATGGCTGCAGCCACAAATACACACGCGTGCTCGAAGCGGTCTGTTTATGAAGAACTTAATAGCAAAACTCATCTTCTATAATGTCTTTACTTGGACAATCAAAATCTCGATGTCACAGCTTCACCATCAAAATATCACCGTTTGATACGTATCTTTATAGCGATTTCGTCACGCCAGAAAGGCACAGATAGTAAGAGGTTTCTACAAGGTAGACGAATGTGGAGAGCTGCACCAAATTCTTTGGACGCGTAACACAGAGATTTTTAGAGGACGTACATGGAGCGGGAACAACGGCTGTCCATCGAGTCCACATCAGAAAGCAAGATAATGTCAACCACAGATTCAAGCTTCCTACGAATTTCCGAACTAGTCGGAAATAATCTGAGACCTTGAGGATTATTAATAAACTATTAATCAGACTAAACCAATCATTTTATACCGTTACATTATTTTTCAAAAAATGCCTCTGACCACTATGGGACTTAACATCTGAGGCCATCAGCCCCCTAGAACTTAGAACTACTTAAACCTAACTAACCTAAGGACAGCACACACATCCATGCCCGAGGCAGAATCGAACCTGCGACCTTAGCGGTCGTACGGTTCCAGACTGAAGCGCCTAGAACCGCTCGGCCTCATCGGCCGGGTCATTATTTTTTCCCAGCTAGTTAGTACCACCGAGGGATAGCCTGCATGACCAAATGGAGGAGGCAGAGTAATTTTCAAAATGTTCAAATGTTCAAATGTGTGTGAATTCCTAAGGGACCAAACTACTTAGGTCATCAGTCCCTAGACTTACACACCACTTCAAGTAACTTACGCTAAGAACAACATACACACCCATACCCGAGGGAGGACTCGAACCTCCGCTGGAGGGGACGCGCAGTCCGTGACATTACGCCTCAAACCGCGCGGACACTCTGCGCGGCTAGTAATTTTCACATTCTCCATTTGTGTAATGTAAAAAAAATGCTCAAAATGACGAATTTCCTATTGAGCTTTTGGTCGTTACATCTAAGTGTTAGTGGCTTAACATTTCCATTTCTCCCTCCTTCAAAATTTCGAAGTCACAGGTTCACCATCAAAATTTTAGAGTTTGCATACGTATCTTTATAGCGATTTCGTCACGCCAGAAAGGCGCTCAAACTGGTGTCCCAGCCTCAGAATCCAAGAGACTCGGCCCGTCACCGGGGTGAAGCTGCATCTACGGTTCATTACCTCCCCTGTCATGTTGGCTACCGGGACCCATTTTTTAACTGCGGAGGCACACTACTGTTTGGTGCACGAGTTTACGAACAGGACCGACAGGCACCCTCCGGGGTTTTTCGTTTGCTGATCCCAAACGCGTTCACATGACAGGCAGTAATAAAGAGGAAGTGGCCGCTATTTTATGATACAAGTTAAGTGCCTTATTCCCCTGTAAGCAGCCTTGGGTTAAGGCCGTCCATGCGGGTCAGCATGGATCGCGTCCGGATACTTGCAGCAGTCTCGTTTTTTGCTGCTGCACAGTTACATCGTTTGCACTGCGAGCACCTTGAACTGCGAAATCACAAAATATAATGAGGTAAGCTGTTTCGTTCAGGCACTGCGTCCCTTTTCGTGATTCGGATCTCATGGCCAACATCTAATTATTCCCTCGTTCAACCATTCCTCGCTCTCTGAGGACTGCACTTATTATTGTAAGGTAACTTGTTTAGACTATTTAACTGATTCAGAATGTTGGCAAAATTTAGTGTACTAACAATATTTATTTTACGAAACACGACATAAATTACACTGAACAAATTATAGATTGAATTCCCTACACAACTAACAGATGATTAAACACTCCACTGGGTGGCGCCTGGTTGGCAAAGACAGTTTAACTAGGTGATCAGTGAGTCAAATGCTCTGGCCTAAAAACGTGGATAACGTAAGCTGAATTGATTTGACTCTGAGCAGAATTTGATTGATCAAATCTACTGAAGTTTCTTTTTAAATAGCTGAGAGTAAGTGGCGATTGAGATCTGTACATCTGACA
This sequence comes from Schistocerca serialis cubense, assembly GCF_023864345.2. NCBI lineage: Eukaryota > Metazoa > Arthropoda > Insecta > Orthoptera > Acrididae > Schistocerca > Schistocerca serialis. Next base: position 611,026,632 of record NC_064638.1, on the reverse strand, counting down.
ATGCCGTGGCGGCAGTATTTTACCCTGTTTAACCCGTGCGGTCACGTGACTTGCAGCTGGCGAGATGTGCGCGACGGAGGAGGTGAGACGTGGAGGGGGCACCTGTGAATCGATCGCGGCCACGAAAGAAACGCAAAAATATTACGGTCTGGCGTTCAGGCAGACGCTTCGCAATTTACTCTCTACCAGAGCCCTGAAATAACGGTAGATTTCAGTGTGTGACACATTCGTTCGCTGGTCGTACCAAGGACCAATTTGGCTCACTTATACAACAGAGCACACAAGGATACGTCAAGACTGCTAAACCAAAAACGAATAAGTGTGCCCTCGGCAACGAGTAGTCCGAGCCGTTTGATGTCACACTGTCGGTGCATTAAGAACTTCACCACAGGTTCCAAAAAATGGTTCAAATGGCTCTGAGCACTATGCGACTTAACTTCTGAGGCCATCAGTCGCCTAGAACTTAGAACTAATTAAGCCTAACTAACCAAAGGACATCACACACATCCACGCCCGAGGCAGGATTTGAACCTGCGACCGTAGCGGTCGCTCGGTTCCAGACTGTAGCGCCTAGAACCGCACGGTCACTCCGGCTGGCACCACAGGCTCCCCAGTCTAAACTACCCGAAAGTGCAGTCTGTTTCAGGACAGGTCCCACGTACCAACCGCACATACCAGAGCTTCGACCAGAAGTGCTTACCAGACCAAAGCACCCGAGAGCTTGCCACGTATCCAGAAAAAATTTCAGTTTTCCCTCAAAGTGGACGAACGACACCGGCTTCACACCATCTTGAGCCAATCATAACGCTCTATAGGCGCTAAATCTGCCCTCTCACACGACAGCGCAAACTCTTGTCAAACTAGGACAAGAATTAAGAAACCTGTGTCTCTGAAAAAAAGGAAACCTGCAATTAATGGCTTTTTTAATTTTTCGCGGAGAGGGAAAAGATGATTTTGTCCGAAGTCGTGTCTCTTCCCTTGGCGACAAGCGAGCAGATGCAATCTCACATATATTCACCTAAATCGCCTGTGCCTTGGAGCTTGTGATTCCTAGCTATGACGTGTAATAAAGATTCCATCTCTAAGCGTTTCTCAAATGCAGGAGTTTTCTTATATAACAGGGGTGGCAATATCAGCTTACACGAAAACATGTGAATTTTTATTACGTGTTGTTCTGCACACAATGCCCAGTTTATGGCTCCACTGTGGAGATACATTCCTTTAGACCGTCGTCCCTGCCCAGGCTTCTGCTGGCGCCACGACAGGTATCACAGCAGTGTTCTGCTGGAGCCCTGTCCTGACGAGAGGCTGCCCTGTCTGCCCCGTACAGCTGTGGACCGGTCCAGCAAGATTTGCTAAGGGATAGGCTGGCCGCACTGCGGTCTTTCAATAAATATGATGTGGTGTGATGGTGGTGGCCCTCAACTACGTACCCTCGAGTTGCAATATTAAAAGTTTTGGCTGGTTTCGTTGTCTAGGGGCTGGAATACATAGTTGTCGCTTTACAGGCCAAATACTGCTGAGTCTACAGTATAAGATAAGAATACGCACATCAATCGTATGGTCGAAGGTTTCTGTCACTTGGCAATTGCGAATTATGAAAGTAACATATAAATTTATAAGTGAAAGATTCCATTAAATAAAATCTGCAGGTACTATCTCAACGTGATGAGTACTTTTGAGAATGCAGTATATTTCTGCAAAACACTTATTGGTGTCGATGGTCCAGCAATTAAATAAAATACCAGTTGAATAACAGGAAAACGATAGATTCCTCCTTCACGTAATTAGTTATGAACGACAACATAGCTCGCGAGATATTCACTCCCAAACACGTACTACGTCTTCACTGCAGAAGCCACGGAAGTCTCACACGTTCACAAGCTCGCACTTTGAAGTATTTCTTTCCGTCGCGACCACGCGCAAGCCGCTCCACACTCTCCAAGTCTGTCCGCGACTCCGCGTCCGTTGTGCCGTCGCGTCTGGCACTTTCTGTCGTGTGCGACCGTCCCTCGCGCCGCCCTGTTCCAAACTCCTTCCATCCAGCCACCCCATTCACTAGCGCTCTGATTGGCTAGAGAGCTCGCGCCATGTCTTCATGTGAACGCACCCACGCAAACATTATGAAACACATTCGAAGTACTGGATTTACATTTAAATAACTTGAAATTATTTAAATATTCCTATGGCTGGACCATAAACACGCTCTAACACACATTATTAGATACATAAACAAATTAAATAAACAGATATCAAAGGAATATAATAAAAGGTAGGCCAGTAGCCTAATGTCTCTGTGCTTTCTATAACACAGTAAATATTTAACCAATTTCTCCATGAATAGTATATATCGGATATAAACAAAGACATAGATGAATAAATATACTTATAAGCATGCTGCTACCGTTTTTTCGTGTAGCTGTGGAGTACTTCAGGCCTGATGCCATCGATAGTAATCGGCCACTTTGACCTGCAATAACTCATGCACTATTCAAGTTACATGCCTGTAATTTATACCAAATTAGGTTTACGATAATAGCTTTCTAAAGACACGTCGATGGACGAAATCGGATGAAGCGTTTAAATTTTGGAAATTCGTTGCTTGATGTTACTTGTATACTTTACCGTCAGATGCTAAACTTTAAACTAATAATGATATCGAAAATCTGATTACACCATCAGAATCGTCGTGCAAATAATAGTAATGTACATGTCTCTTTTTGAGGTATCATTATTCATCTGGCTACTATTAATTTTTATACGAACTGTGAAATGTCTGCCATGATGGTTTCAGAAAGTCCGCCATGTTTGACACTCCCGGCATACAAGTCTCTTCCATTGACACAGTGTCAATAAATAAGCTAGAATTTTTTATTCAAGTGCTTACGTTAAATGAGAAGTATTCTTGTTCAATTTTGTTTAAACGGTTATTCATGCCTTCCTACAGAAGCTTTTCAATTCTAGCTCCCACTAACACATGTATTTGACTATTTTTTAAAGTTGGGTAGTTTTTTAATAGAACTTGCAATCAACATCTCAATAATATTACTAGCAAAATAGTATTTAAAACTGTTTATTAAATAATATAGACAAGTATGAAAAAATATGAGTATTCACGCTGTATTCATTATCTTTGTAATTGTTTCCTGACAAGCATTTGCGTAATGAAAAAGATATAAAAGACTTAGTAAAACAGTAAATAAAATAGATACTGAAAGGTGGCTACACTGAGTCACAGCGCCAGAGATTGCGCCAAAGAGTATTATTCAGCCGCTTCCACTGGCAGTGTTTGTTGAGAAGTCGTGGTGGAGAGTGCTTATTGAGAAGTAGCAGTGGGCAGTGCTTGTGGAGATGTAGCAGTAGCGAGTCGTAGTTGAGAATTTGCGGTAGTGAGCGCTTGTTCAGAACTTGTAGTATTGTTTTGATAGGCTAGACACCAGATGTTGTTGGACTGGGGATGCTGTAATGATCAGAGTGTGCTTTTCGTCAATATATATGAAGGTAAAAAAAAATACTTTTTTTATTATTTCAATGTCTTAAACAATAATGCCTCTTGGTCACAGGTTCAGTCAACAAAGCATCTGGCTCGTGTTCTTGTGTTAGACTGTATTTCTGGTTTCTACGTGTAATTATAGTATTTGTTTATTTTTTTTATTACTTCAGTATAAATGGTATTTAAAATATCTAGTCTTATTGAGGAAGAACCGTGCCAGATGTGTACGTTGAATCACACTTCCACCCACAGAACAGTTACTCTTGTGCTTTGTTGTTTCGTAGGTTTTATAGTTGCTGAGTACTTAATTAATTTATTGTGTTAACGGAAATTTCCTTTCATTCTTTGTTGTTATTCTATGCAGTCAGATTGTGGAGTAATACTAGTCAGGGACAACCGTTTACGAGACTGCGTAACCGGACAGTCAGCTACAAAAATTAAAAATTATTTGCATTATATAACTAAGCCCCCATGCACGTGGCGACCGCTGCTTCGGATCGTCCCTTGGAATTCTTCTGATTGTAAAAATAGCAGACAGTAGTATTGTTGTAGTAATTTGTAGGTTAGTAATGGTAGTCTATATTGCATGTGTAGATTTGGTAATGAACATTTGTGGTTGTCTTGTCTTTCTTTTAATGGTATATTGGCAGAATTTAATTTTTGATGTCTTGTATACAGGTCTGACAATTTTGTGCAATTGTGAAGGTTCTAATTGTTCGTTAGGCGTGTTTGTCGGGAAACTTTTCCTGTGAATGGTATTGTTGGAGATAAAGTCTCATTGAGTGTAATTTTCGTATAGTGACGAGTTTTGTATGTTTTATAAATGATTACGCGATCGATGAAAAAGGCAAAAATGATGGATAGTGAGAATGACGAAATTGTTAACATGGCGAACTCGCCAACACAGGAGAACAGGTTGATGAATAATGGAGTTGAAAACAATTTAATAAGCAGGGAAAATAGTCCAGAACCAGTTCAAAATTTTTCACAATCAAAACATTTTCTGAATAGGAGAGTAACGACAGAAGACTCTGGAATAGTATCGAACACAGATAGCTTTACATCTTTGACGGAAGAAGTTGGTTTTGCGGGAAATGTTAGGGGCGAAAAGAATTTCGAACCAGTTAATATGGGGCAGTTGATGAGTGCAATATTTAATTTGGGATCTGAATTAAAAACAGTGGTATCACAGTTACGATCTGAATTTAAAACAGAGATGGGAACTTTGGCAACACGGTTAGACTCACAAATAGGAACAATTAAAACTGAGATGGGAACAATGGAAACACGGTTAGACTCACTGGGATCACAGTTAGGATCTGAATTAAAAACAGAGATGGGAACTTTGGCAACACGGTTAGAAACTGATATGGAAACAATGGAAACACGGTTAGACTCACGGATAGGGACATGCTTCAAAAACATGAAAGATGAATTAAAGAAAGAAATTAGAGAAGAAGTACAACCGATTTTGAATGCTCACAATAATAGATTAATTTCAATAGAAATCAGACAAAAGGAACAGGATAGAGAACAGGAAGAAAGAGATCGCGTGATAGTACAAAAATTTTCAGAGTTAAATTTACAACGTGCACATAATAAGGAAGAAATACTTGAAAGAATCTAGGAATCCGTACCAAATGACAGAATAAATAACCTAACACAACAGTATGAACAGTTAACTACTAAATATGTCAATACTGAAACCCGAGTCGCGACACTTACGGAAGACGTAAATAAACAGAAAAAAAAATAGGTGACTTATCGGAAAGAGTGGAGGAGATGTCAGATAAATTGACAAATCTTAGTTTAAATGGGGACAGAGATTCGGATGATACAACTCCATTACCATTTGCAGAAACCGAAGAGTACCAGAACATAAATAAGCATGTTGAAAAACAGGGAAAATTTAATGAACGCGTTAAAAAGAATTTGAGGCATTACAAAAGCAAGTCAAACAAATTGAAGGCGAAATCGTAGGAAAAGACAGCAGAAGAAATTTAGAATCACAGATAGCAGAGGGCTTTGAAGGCAATAATTTATTTCATTTACGGGATGCAACAAGAGAGCGCCAGGCGCGCGAACTTGACAATAACCGACATTCGGACTGGGACAGACGCGGTAGGTCTTTGTCGCCACGAGGAGAGAACTTTGACAATAAACACTTCTTAACTGTTCGGAAATTTAAGATCTTTCGCAATTCTAAGAACGACATACATCCATGTTCATGGTTAGATCAATTTATGTACGCACTTCCACCAAATTGGCCACTAAGTCACAAACTGGAATTTATGTGTGGATATTTAGAAAACGAACCGGCGACGCGCATGCGTGCACTTATTAGAGATTGTAATAATCTAAATGATTTTTATCATGCATTTCTATCAGCATATTGGTCCGAAAACACGCAAGACGGAGTCAAACATAGTCTTATTATGCAGCGTAATTTTAAACAGTCTGAGTTCAGCACGCCAGCAGATTCGAAAGAATCAATTCCTGTCCAAACCTTGTAGCCCGACTGAATTAATTCGCAATTGCTTAACTAAGCTGCCACAATCGATAAGACAAATTGCTTTAGCTGGAAGATGTAAAGACGACATTGAGACTTTTAAGACTTTGCTACAAGAACTTGAGTATGAAAACGACGACGGGACTTATAAAGGCACATTTGCATGCCGAGCGTGAGTTTCCTCGGAAACGCGAAATATTAATTAAATAAATAATCAGTGACAAATAAATAAAGCCTATGGCACACAACTGCCGCGCTGTGTCGCTGATAAAACAAAAGCACAATTACGTTAGTCTTATGTTTGATTAAGAAAGAAAGGAGAGCTCTGGTTGAAGTGGTGCGAGAAGCACGTATTTTATTTTATTGTCTGGCACACCGCCATATTTCATGTTATAGAAGAATACTGCGAGTTGCAACCACACTAGGCACTCGATTCTGTAAAGAATTTATATTTATAAAAGTAAGTAGGATTATGAACTGTAGGCTTATTCATTGAATATATCTGATTTAACTAACTGTGTAACTTTTTATGTTTAGTAGACAATCACCTCTGTACGACGTATTGGCATGGCTGGCAAATTATTGTAATATTGAGATTTAGATTATGAGTCCGCACCTACCGCAGCAGTCTTTGGAAACGATTTAATTACGAAGTCCGATTATTCAGTTATATTTCACGGTCAACTACGAGTAACATTGCCTTTACGAAAAAGCCATTGTCAAGCGTCTGATAACGAATAATCAAACGTCCACATTCCAGATAAGCAAATACAATTGCAATCACAATCACCATCATACAGATAGAATAATCAATATCTAAATAACAATATATTTTTATTTATTTATTTTATTTATTTTATATTGGCGACCGTGACAGAACTTGTTATTTTGTCATTTGTTACAGTGTTCTCTTTGTTTCATGTAAAAAATCAACTTTCTGGACCTGGACGTCAATGTATGAGAGATAACAAAATCTGAAGATATTTTCCAATTCTGAAATTTTGCGGGAAGACGCAATGAAACTTCCAGCAAAATAAGGTAAGACGCAGCATCTTTGCATTGGTAGGCTTGACCAGACGTATAATTCAGTGTATTAGCTTTTCAGTAAATTCTGTAGTGTTTCTTTTCTGCATAACAGTTTCAGTGATAAATTTCATTCTCAGTACTTTTCCCTAAACAATAACGTATGCAACAATACCAATACACGAGTGTACAATATGGCCGACTTCTGTACGATATCATGTAACATGGCCAGCAGCCATTACCAATAATCTCAAATTCAGTTTATATTTTTAAATTAACAGACAGCCATTGTTGCTACGAGCGATTCATGCTCAACTACATTTTATTTTAAAATCAGTGTCAAAAATTTCTTGAAACATACATCACGTGTGGCATGGTAATAACTAGAAAACAATACGCAAAAATGGAACAGCAAGGACGTACTATTCAGACGCAATCCGACTCGGACGTGAGACAAGTGTTAGAAAATGACTTTACGACAGCAACCGGTAGTGACGATTCATCAAACATTGACGCAAGTGTTGACGAAAATTTTGACGATAGGCCGTCCACTACAAAAATTTCAAAATCTCAATCAGAGCCCATGTTAATGCATGACGTCACGTCTAATGACGCGGCGGGGGCAGAGACCTTGCAAACGGTAAACATTGCCGACATGTTACAAATGCTAATGAAACAAAACGCCGAAAACATGGCAACCTTAAAGGCACAATTAGAGACACAAAATGAACAGTTAAAAACACAAAATGACGAAATCAAATCTGATCTCATAGCAATCAAGATAGGTAATGACACTTTATGTAAGCGTGTGGAACTTATAGACGCCACACTGACCAAACAGATGACTGAACTCAGTACTAAATTTTCCCAGCTCAATACGAGACAAGAAAAGACTACAACTGACGTAGCACTTTTACAGACACAAGTAAAAAACCTTAATGTCACGTGTGAAGTTCTTACTGAACAAATTCAAACATATCCTTCAGTACATGACAACCTTGAAAAACGAATTACTGACGTACAGAATAAATTTGACAATGTTGAACAACACCTGACTGACATCTTACAATCAGATGCCACAGCTCATTTTCAAAATATTAATAAATAATTTCATGATTGGGTTGAGAACAAAGACAAACATTTTGATAGATGCTTACGTTAAAATTTACCAACAATTGTGCACGACTCCGTAGCGCAATACATTACTAATAACAAACAGCTGATCAGTGACGCAGTACAATCCGTCACTGCACCCATGAGACAATTCACCGATCAACTACAGTCTGAATGTAACGAAAATATCAGTCAAAATGTACAGTTCAGAAACCAATATACATTCGAGTATGATACACACATTCCGCACACGACAAATTCACAAGAACAAAACACACCACGACTACAACACATACCACGATGTGGAAACACAAACACAAGCTATTATCATGGTAAACCACAGCAACATTATCGTAATTACTCGCCAGCTGAACATACCAGTAATTACAGTGGAATAAATCCATATCAAAATGCGAAGGAACATGAAAGCTTAATGAAACACAGGCAATTTCAGATATTTATCCCAGAAAAACGAACCATTCATCCGGTGATTTTTCTTAAATCTTTTAGTAACGCATTTCCACGCACTTGGAGTGACCGGAAAAAGATTTCATATATTGTCGGTTACATCCAAGGCGATGCAGCTGTCTGGGCATACAGTCAAGCTGACGTATGTACCACGTACAGTGAGTTTGAGCGTGCTTTTCTGAACAAATTCTGGTCGCAATCCGTCCAGGAGCGACTCAGAAGACAAATTTTAGAACCTGAAACTTTTAACAGTAAAAATGGTAACTTACGCAGATATTTTGAAAAATACTTGAACATGGGACATTTTTTAGACGAACCAGTCGCAACGCGTGATATACTCCGAGCGTTGAAGGCCAAATTGCCTTTCAACATTAAAGAAAAACTTCTACATATCCCGGATGACGATTCAGATTATTTTTTAACAGCTTTAGATTCGGTTGACATGTTACTTGAAGATCGGCGCTTCGCGCGGCAAAACAGCAGCCACAATGTTTACACTAGTGGTATGCAAAACATGCAGGCTTGCCAATACAATTCTGGCGCGCCCACAGTTGGATACGCGGCACAACAAAAACAGCAAACTCACATGCCGTCTCAGTACGGAAATCAAAATCAACACGCGTATTCCAATACAAACAATAGTTACAACAGTAATAACATTTCATGCGGCAATCCATACAAAAGGCACCGCGGTAATAACTACAACGGTAACAACGGATACAATGGTAATAACAAAAACACAAACAGAAATAGAAATAATAATAACTACGAGCCAAGACAGCATCAAGGTTGGACTCGTAACGATCAGTACTTTCATTCAAACTCTGCTTTACCACAGCAGCCACCAGGACAAAATTGGAGCATACCTTACGACCGACAGGTAAGTTATAATGCGCAACAGCAACAACAACCGCAAAAGTTTGGAGATCATAATAGGCAATATCCGAATGTGAATATAATAGAAATGACACCTGATGCACAACCTCAATCTGTGTCAGTACCTAGTACAAATGATAATCCAACAAACTAGAAACAGTCACTACTTTGCCCCAGGTCGTGGCTGAAGAATTCTTGGGGGACGACTTCAGTGTTAATCAGTTATTTGACACCACACTTGAACAACAGAATAATGATATGCCGAGTAATTCTAAACAAAAACTACCTGTTTTATTTATAAGATACAACCACAACAACAATACATCAGATGAACTTTTACAAGACAGTACACAATGTCGTTTAAACACAAATGAAATTGTTTTAGCATCTACTACTGGTGTAGTAGGTGGGATTCCAACTACTATTATCCTAGATACAGGTGCAGCTGTGAGCGTTTTGTCTTTTAATTTCTATAAAAAGGTGTGTGAATTGGAACCTGTGCCTGAGTTTCCTGCCCAAAACTGTAAAATAACTACTGCACTAGGTAATAAGTCATGTAGGGTTACGAAGCAAGTTTTTGTAAACGTTAAAATAGGTAATGGAACCGTACAATGGCCATTCCTGGTTGTACAAAACCTTGTGACAAATTGCATATTAGGAATAGATATTATGAGCGAGAAGGACTGCATTATAGACTTCTCCAAAGGTAAATGTATTTTAAATGATAAAGGCAGTGTAATTATTATTGATTTGGACAGGAGAACTCTAAAGCATGACAAACACTGTACAGGGTACAAGGTTCAGTTAGTACTTGACAATGACATTCAAGACATGCAAACACACTCATCTGACACAGAGCTAATGGACTTGAAAACATTGCTTGATCATAAGATAAGTGAAGCTACAGCTCTCAGTGTACATGAACGTATAAAACTACAGGAAGTGTTATCCAAATATTTACAAGTTTTTACCAAACGATTAGGTGTTATCAACACGTATGTGTACAAGATTGAAGTTAAGCCTCACAAGATCTTCTACCATAAGACATATAACGTACCGTTATCTCAACGACCTGCTGTGTGGCAAGAATTAAAACAAATGTTAGACTGGAAGGTCATTGAACCATCCACCTCACCTTATTGTAGTCCTCTACTTGTTGTCAAAAAATCAAATGGAAGCATTAGGTTAGTGTTAGACGCACGAGCTATTAATGAAATAATTTTACCGGTTCACACAAAACCTGAAAATTTAGAAGAGCAATTACAGAAATTTCTAGATGCAAAATATTTTTCCACAATAGATCTCGCTAATTCGTTTTGGCAGGTGGGTATCACTCCTGATTCTCGGAAATATACTGCATTTATGTTCGGGGGGCGAACCTATCAGTTTTGTGTTCTACCCTTCGGACTGAATGTCAGCTCTGGGGTATTCATTACAGCCCTGGATACCGTGCTTGGCGACGATTTAGTTGAGACAGTCACACACTATGTAGATGATATACTGATAGCTACACGATCTTGGAATGAACACGTTGACACTCTTCAAAGAATTTTAGAAAAATTTGCACAAGCTGGAGTCCCAGCCAACCTAAGAAAATCAAAGTTTGGTTGCAGTGAGATAAAGTATTTAGGACATATCATTAATTCACAGGGCATACGTCCGGATCCCAGTAAATTAGATGCTATCAGAAACTTTCCTAGCCCTCGAACTAAAAAGCAGTTAAAATCATTCCTTGGGCTATGTTCATTTTTCAGACCTTTTTTTGCCACAACCACTTTTGAACAGTAAACATCTGCTAAATCTACTCAGAAAGAATCAAGTTTGGATCTGGTCGGAACAGTGCCAGAATGACTTTAATATAATTAAACATGCTTTAGTGAATGCTAACATTTTGAGCCATCCAGATTTCAATTTAGATTTTTGTATGACTTGTGACGCTTCACGTACTGGCTTGGGCTGTTGCTTAATTCAAGTTGTAAAGAATAAAGAGGAGGAACAGATAAGAATTATTGGGTTTGCGAGTCGCACTCTAACTGAATGTGAGCGTACATACTCCACTACTGAGTTAGAAACACTTTCCATAGTATGGGCATTCAAGAAATTCAATTATTATTTATTTGGAAAACATACGGTAATTTACACCGATCACCAGGCCCTGACATTTTTGTTAACTTGTAAACTTGTACATCCTAGACTATCACGATGGGCAGTTACACTTCAGAACTACTCTTTTGAAATTAAGTACATAAGAGGTAAGGACAACACCATTGCAGACACTTTGTCTAGACTTCCACAAGGTATGAATGATACCAACAGTGACTTAGAAAATATAAATGACTACAGGATTCTCTTAATGCAAGACAAGCAGTATCACCAATATTATATTGATATGTGCAGAAACATGGCTGAATTACAAAAATCTGATCCTCACTGGTATAAGATAATAACATTACTGGTAGAAAAACACAACCATCCTTTGACTAAGTATTACAAGTTACACAATGATGTGTTATTTTACCGCCGACATCCAAATGCTACTAACTGGTGTGTATGCATTCCCAAAGAGTCTGAACGTAATCTAATTTGGCACACACATTTAGTTTGGGGTCATTATGGGACGAAAAAGTGTTTTCAAAGCTCAGCACATACTGTTATTTTAGCAATATGAGAAGAAAAATTTACAGGGAACTAAAAACATGTGTCATATGTCAAAAATCAAAACCTCAGAATTTATCCACAAAAACAGATTTACATTCTATTTTACCCAGTAAACCCCTGGAAATTCTGTGTACTGACATCAGTGGACCGCATCCAGCAAGCTCTGGAGGCGTCAAATATATCTTAGCTTTTTACGATATATTTTCTAAACATGTAAAACTTTATGCTTTAAAATCCGCCACTGCAAATGCTATAATACGAAGATTCTCAAGTGATTACCTGACGCACGTGGGAAAACCTAAAGCAATTCTATCAGATAATGCAGCATACTACTCTGGGTACAAATGGAGAAATTTCTTGAAGGACAATAACATCAAAAGTATATTTATTTCGAGGTTTAGTCCACAATGTAACGCGACTGAGAGACTTTTCCGAGAATTAAACCGTTTCATGAGGACCTATATTTCAAAACATACTAATTGGGTGTCCTACCTAAGTCTTTTCGAAGACGTACACAATAACTTAAATATTTACGATACAAATTACACACCTAACGAGATCATGTTCAATTGCAAACAGAACGATCAGTGGATAGAACCATTACCTAAGTTGTCAGACAAGGAAATCACACCTGAACAGAAATTAAAAGAAGTATTGACTACATTGACACATCACGCACAAATACGAAACAAACATCACAGAAACATAATAAAAAGAAAACAAAAATTCGAGGTAGGAATGCTTGTACTACTTCGTACTCATCATAAATCTGTAGCACTCAAACGACGCAACGCTAAGTGGCGTCTGCTATATGAAGGACCTTATATAATTGTTAACATACCGCATCCTGGTGCGTATCTGTTACAACATCCTAGAACTAACAAAATTATTGGGCTATACGCACACCGAGATCTTAGAGCATTTCATGCTGAATAATGTCAAAGTCATACCCATCAAAATATTGCTAAGCAACTCGAAAAACTCTGTTGTTACAACACAGATAATAAGTAGTATAGAAATTTTCATTTCAGCGGTTCCAGTGACGCAGTTGAAGACAGAAGAACTCTTCTTTCAGCGCGCGCCTCCACCTGAAAGACGGAATATTAAAGTAAAATTTATGATTACGTAGCAGTGGATGACATATTAATTTTTCACGGAACATTTGTTACTGAAGGTACCACTGACTTGGTGTGACACCTGACGAACTGACAGACGTCATCTGTGAAGCGATCTTTTACTTTGAGAAATAGATTAGACACACATCTCTCAACACGAAAAGCATCTATCAGTAGTCAAGGCCACACAGACACTCTACACACACGCACAAAACGCGAGGAATCGAACATTTTCTCTCTCTTACTATTTTGAATATTTATTGAGTAGTGAAAACGCCTGGTCTTGCCTACTGATGTAATGAATGTTGTGTCTAACCTATCTTAATTTCAGATGACATCACAAAAAACATCGATAATATCCCAGCAAAACCGCTAAAGAGGATGTAAATATCTGCAATTCATGTAATCAAATGTGACACAATGTAATAACCTATAGCGATGTAATGATGATGTAAACATGTTTATGTGCAACTATATTATGTTTATGCTAAGAAAATATGTGATGTGTGTATGTATAATTACTTATTTTTTTAACTGATGTATAGTGTAACTGTTACTATGTAAAAATTTGAACAAAACGAGTGCCAAAAAGACATTGCATAGTGAACCACTGTTCACGGACATTAACGAACATTACTAACTCTGCAACTACGCGGAAACCTATGTGAAAGAAACTGTTAATGCCATTCATTATGCAGCGTATCTATGTAAACGCGATGAACGATTTCCTTGATTAATAACTACGAACATTTAGGTGAGCTATATTCAGCAAAAAACTGAAAATGTGAATTTCATAATTCGTGCATCGTCTAGTGACATTACTACAGTACCCAACTTCAAGATGTTAACTGGATTAAATGGACACAAAGTGCCTATCCAGAAAACAACACGACGGGTGGAAGAATTTTGGTTGGAACTTCAGGGAATGAAATGTTCTCGAAATGTGACGGACACTCTTACCTGGACTGTCCAAGGATCGATGCCAGCTATGTGCCGTCCGAGGTTCTGCAACCAAGCTTCCACGGAATGTAAAAAACGAACAGCACGTGGACCAATTACTCGACGGGTCACGTCTGATCTGTAATAAGCAATGCTTTCAGTCACAACGAACTGCATCACTACGACTATAATGGAAATGAGAAATGGACACGCTTATGTATTAATCACGTTGTTATACAACGATGTTACTGTGATCAAAAAAACTTTACCACGACGATACTAACCTGTAAAAAATTATTGTGCAGCGGATGAATATGAACTGTAATAACGACACGATGTGTATAGGACAACGCACCTGAAAAATACGGACATTTTTCTTTGAAGTATTTCAAAACAATACTATGTAACTAAGAACATTCAACAATCTAAGTTGTATTGTGTTATAAAAAATATTGTAAATTTAAAACTAAGTTACCTGTCATAGAATGTAGTCTTCATACGTAATCTTGGTTGAATATTTTCTTTGTGCAACGACTGAAAAACGCGCGCACACGAACAATATGAACTGCAATACTGTGCCGCATGATCTAACTGTACGATATAACGGCAGTCCCGAAGTTACACAGACGCTTCTGCTCATGCGCGCACTCTATCTGCCAACATAAGAACTTTTACGGCGCACCCGCGTCATTCAAATTTTGTATATAATGTGTATAATGTGTAATGTAAGTCATGTAAATAGTTGTAGATAACTTAGATTTTCTTGTGCCTTTAGGTGAATTGCTCGCCTGCAGGTGTGTCCTTTCGCCTCGCAATTCAGGGGGCAATATAAAGGCACATTTGCATGCCGAGCGTGAGTTTCCTCGGAAACGCGAAATATTAATTAAATAAATAATCAGTGACAAATAAATAAAGCCTATGGCACACAACTGCAGCGCTGTGTCGCTAATAAAACAAAAGCACAATTACGTTACTCTTATGTTTGATTAAGAAAAAAGGGAGAGCTCTGGTTGAAGTGGTGCGAGAAGCACGTATTTTATTTTATTGTCTGGCACACCGCCATATTTCATGTTATAGAAGAATACTGCGAGTTGCAACCACACTAGGCACTCGATTCTGTAAAGAATTTATATTTATAAAAGTAAGTAGGATTATGAACTGTAGGCTTATTCATTGAATATATCTGATTTAACTAACTGTGTAACTTTTTATGTTTAGTAGACAATCACCTCTGTACGACGTATTGGCATGGCTGGCAAATTATTGTAATATTGAGATTTAGATTATGCGTCCGCACCTACCGCAGCAGTCTTTGGAAACGATTTAATTACGAAGTCCGATTATTCAGTTATATTTCACGGTCAACTACGAGTAACATTGCCTTTACGAAAAAGCCATTGTCAAGCGTCTGATAACGAATAATCAAACGTCCACATTCCAGATAAGCAAATACAATTGCAATCACAATCACCATCATACAGATAGAATAATCAATATCTAAATAACAATATATTTTTATTTATTTATTTTATTTATTTTATAGACTTCTTGTAATTTTTTCAGTAACAGTGATTACAATAGATTTTCAGAGAAACGGAATAGTGATCGGAACGGACGTTACATGGGTAATTTTGAGAATGACAGACGAAACAGACAGGACAATAGATACCAGCCTTATGACAATAACAGGCGTTCTAACAGAAATTACACAGACAATTATAATAACGGTAATTCCTACCGGAATGATCAATCATACAGAAACAGTAATCGGTATCATCAAGACAGAAATTATTCATACAATAATAGAAATTCTTACTACAGAAATAACCAGGGTAGTAGATCTAACAGTAATTTCAGAAGTGACAGACGAAATTACATAAGAAGTAGTTATGCAGACAGACAGGAAAATAGAAATTTTAATAACAGACACAACCAAGAATTTGCATCTAACAGACAGGAAGGACCTAATTGGCATCCTCCACGTGACAGAACCTCAGAGAGACAAGTGCAAATCGTAGAAAATGATCCGCGAAATGACGCGAATAATCAAAGACGTGACGCAAACAATCGACAATGACTTGTAGCTTCGGCTTCTGGCAGCAATATAGACGGTTCAGAAAGTAATGACACTACGACTTTACACTACGTACGCCTGGAAGACATGAGAGACATTTTGCTAGACGAAAAGGAAAATAATGTAGACGCATTTTTACATCCTGTTATTGAAGTATGTGTGGGTAAGAATAAGTTAACTGCAGTTTTAGATTCTGGGAGCCCATTGAATGTCATTAGTGAATCAGTTTTTCGTATATGTGTAAGAACTATTGCTTGTCCTGTGTTACCTGTTTCTAAAACTACAAATCGAGGAGCTATTTCTGGAAAAAGTGTGGAAGTCAAGCAACAGACCAACCTAAATTTCATTTGTCAAGGATACGAATTTTCTGCTAATTTTATTTTTGTTCCACTACTAAATACACAAATTATATTAGGTATGGAGTTTCTTAACACACATAAGGCAATTTTAAACTTTAAAGAAGGAAGTGTGAATTTGACTGTTGCCGGAAAGCCGAAATGTTTGAAATTTTTCGAGTGTTTAACAAAATCTGAATCAGACACAAAATGTTTAAGGTTTCTTACTTCTGATGTTTTCGCTGGGCATTATGACGACAATGTGTTCATTCATGATAACGACAATAGATACAGAGACGGGATGGATGATATAATTAATAGCGAAGAATTAATTAATGAAAAGGTTAAGAAAGCTGAAGTGCCAGATGACGTTGCAAGAGAAGAACTGCACCAAATTTTGACTTCACATGCTACAGTATTTAGTCATCACACAAGAACTATACAAGGCTTACAATATTTATTTAAAGTAAAAGAACACACACCATTTCGGTGGAAAACGTACGCTATTCCTTTGGCTTACAGAGACAAGGTTAAGAGTGAACTTCAATACATGTTAGATCAAGGCATTATTGAGCCAGCAGTCAGTCCTTATACCAGCCCATTACACGTCGTTCTTAAAAAGGATGGGTCAATTCGTTTGGTTCTGGATTCCAGGCAGATAAATAATATCATCATTCCTGAAACTGACCGTCCACAAAATTTAGATGAACTTCTTCAACATTTCCATGGAATTAAAGTTTTATCCACGATTGATATGCGCGCAAGTTTTTGGCAAATAGAACTCCACCCTGATTGTAGAAAATACACTGCCTTTTTAGCCTTTGGTAACTGTTACCGGTTTCGGAAATTACCGTTTGGACTTACTGTATCTTCAGCAGCATTCATTCGTAGTTTAAACGAAATTTTACTTGTTTATCTTCGTGACAATATTACTTCATATGTTGACGATATTCTTATTGCTAAACGTTCTTGGAGTGAGCATAACAAAATTTTGGATTCTTTATTACGTATTTTTGCAAGAGTAGGCATTACAGTGAACTTGGGAAAATCTGAATTTGGTCGTTCTCAGGTGAAACTTCTTGGTCATATTATTTCTACAGAAGGTATTCTCCCTGATCCAGAGAAGCTAGACGCAGTTCGTAATTATGCTGTTCCTACTACAAAACGTGATGTTCGTAGTTTCCTTGGTGTCTGTAATTTTCTTAGACGCTTCGTTAGATTGGACAATTTGGCCGCACCTCGTTTATGTGAACTATCCGGAAAGAATTCTAATTGGTGTTGGGATGAGGAAGCTCAATCAGAATTTGAACAACTTCGTGATGCTTTCGTTGCTGCTCCACTTCTTTCACATCTGGATTTATCTAAAGATTTTTGTTTGGCGACGGACTCATCATACAAAAGCCTAGATGCACACTTATTTCAAGAGATAGAAGATAACGGCGTTGTAGTGCAGAAAACTATTGCCGGTCTGTTCTTGCCAAATGCAAATTATGTCAAAAGGCTAAGCCGCCAACTATTTCTCACAGAGCACCGTTGTTTCCTATCATTCCAGCGAAATTAAAGGAGATGGCTGCGGTCGATTTGTTTGGTCCAGTGGTTCGTTCTACTAATGGTTTTGCGTACATTTTGGTAGCAGTGGAATTGACATCAAAATATGTGTGTTTTACACCTTTACGCAAAGCAACAGCTCATTCAGTGTTTAATGCTTTCATCAAACATTTTCTTAAAGAAGTGGGTCATGTTGATAAGGTTATGTCAGATAATGGATCACAGTTTCGCTCTAAAATTTGGCTTCGTACTCTATGGCGTCGTAAGATTAAACCAATTTTCATTTCACTTTTTCACCCTCAATCTAACCCTTCAGAGAGATGGATGAAGGAAATCAATAAATTGTGTCGACTTTATTGTCTTCAGAATCACAGAACTTGGGATCAGTATCTTCATATTTTTCAAAACATTCTGAATGAACTTCCTAATGATTCTACTTCTTTACCGCCTATATTGATATTAAAAAATAAAGCACCGACAAATCGCATTTCTGAAATCGTTCCTTTTCCACCTACACGGAAACTGCGGCATTCTAAAGTTGTCAACATGGCTCTGCAAAATATTGCATCTGCGGCTGCTAGAAGAGAGAAATCAGCTAAACGTCCTGGTCGTTTAAAAACCTTGTCAGTTGGTCAAAAGGTGTTAATTAAATCTCACCGTTTGTCTCGCAAAGGAAAAGGCTTGTGTCGCAAATTATTTTCTGCTTTATAATGGTCCATATAGGATTCGCAAAATTATTCATGATAACACTGTTGAAGTAGAAACTCTTAAATCTCGGCGCTCTGAGGGAATACATCATATATCGAACCTTAAAATTTTTATGGAATGACATACTTTTGGGAAACTAACAGTTATACGTAAACACGCGGAGAATGCAAGGATACCGCGCCGTGTTCTGGCGACGGCACATACTCAAAGCAAGTCAAGTCTGTGCGCCGCACAAGGCAGTCGTTGACCGCAAACAATTACTTCCTACGTCACGCGTACCTACAGCTGATCGAGCGCTCAGTGCGAATGCACTGACAGCCATAAACAAATACATAGTCTAGTTTCTCCGATTAAATTCAGTATAAAGCTATAGTGACTTGATAAATTATGTTATTAACGTTCAGTATTTTTCAGGATACAGTTGTATAAAATATTTAAGAACTTCAGGTAAATTCTGTGTGTGTCCGACGTTAAGAGGACTTGCTATCGAGAAATTTTCAGGAAGAATGTAATTTCGAAGAAGAAAGTAATAAACTAAAAAGATAACTATTAATTGAGTTTATTTTTCAGGAAACATATTTCCACTTTGGTACGTACTTTAGACGTAATTTGCTGCTCGCGATTACGTGATTTATACTTTGTGTTAACTGATTTTGGCAATGATTGATTAATGAACAGGGTTGTTAATTATGTATATTATGCATCGCTTGGCTGCTATGCTTTTTCATTGATGTCATTTTTTTCTATTATGTGCCTGCTGTGCATATTTATTTAAATTATAATTGTCAGCTGATTAATTAGGCTGATGTGGTTATGTATGTAGGTTATACTTTGTGATTTATCTGCTTGCGCCTTCATGTTTACTTATTAAGATTACATATGAACATTTATTTGCTTATGCTGATATGATGCTAATGACCTGTTTATTATGTAAGATATACATTTGCTGCTTTGCGTATGGATTGCATATTTACACATTTCTGTTTTATTGTCATAACTACTCTTTAATTTGGTATATAGAAATTCTGATATACTGTGTACAAACATAGAGTTTAGGTCACACTATGGTATTAATTATAGATTGTTCGCTTGGCAGAGCCTCGTTGTAGGAATTGTGCTGCATCCACTTGTTGACATTCTGTTCTCCACTGGTATATTTACTCGCTATTGCATGTTTTGCTTACGCTTAGTGCCTTATATTTTAAGATAAGAAAATGAACTGCTATAATTCGATGAACGACATTAGTACAAGAAACTTCATAGAAGTCACATGAGCTGGAGGTTTTATGGAAGCTGTATAAATTTATGCTAATAGGACGGAAGCTAACGACATGACATACCAACACTAGGTTTAGACTATTGACAGTTATTACACTGCATTCTTCGTGAGCAATTGAAATAGCAAGTGACACTTGACGCAAGAAATACTGCATGTTTGCTTCTGTTTTGCCATGGTTCTTGAAGTGGTGTACACAATGTGAAATATTACGATCATTAACACTCCGTACTCGTACTTCCTTACTGAAAGTTATTCGAACTAGGTCATGTATGCATTTCTTTTATTTTATGATGGACAAGGTAACCAAAATGTATTTTATAATTCATAATGAGTCGAAGATTTGGCTCAGGTGGACTACACAGAGGTTGTGTGTGGACATTGTGTCTTCGGATTGCATGGGATGATAAACTGAAGTTTGCACTAGGATTTTATCTGTACTTGTTCGAGGAGACTGACTAGAGGAAAGAATTATTATGGAAGTGAAATGATATTGGTTATAAGGTTTATATGTATCGACGTATTGAAGAGGTATTATTGAGGTATTGAGATTGTGTGAAGTTGATGATTATTGGAGTTTTGGTGGAAAAGAGGTAAGGTAAATGATATTAATGATAAGGTTTATATGTATCGACGTAAGAGGTATTATTGAAGTATTAAGATTATGTGATGCTGATGATTATTGGAGTTTTGGTGGATAAGAGGTAAAGTAAGTGAGGAGCATATTTTGTTTGTTGGTCTATATGGAACATGGAGGATGAAGATGGCGGACTAGAACACTCAAGTGGAAAGAAGATTGTCTACACAAACACTTTGTTAAATCAATAAGCAGTATATACTTTTTTTGGAGAGAGGAAGTATTTGCATATCTTGGCACACTGACAGTTGTTCAGAAACTGCACATTTTTATTTGGCTTGGCAAACATTGGTCTTGACATGATGACTATGATGTTGACTAACTATTATTGACTGTTATACATTGCTGCCACTACTACTTGATACACATGTCGAACATCAAATCTTTGACAGAATTGAATTTACACAGTTAACACTATTCAATTACACAGTAGTACTTAATGTGGATGAAAGATGAGTGAGTGTGTTTTGTGTGTTTCCCCTTGCTAATCCCAAATAATTGGTGCCGACCTATCTCCTAAATATTATTTTACTTGTTTGTTGTGGCTTGCACTGACACCCACATATATTATAGGTTTACTGTTATTTGTGTATTGTTATAGTTAATATGACAATTATCTGATATCAATTGTGTGTTTATTATATTTTGTATGTTTAGTGTAAGAGCATTGATAATTATTTTGTAAAAGCAATTGTGTGCGCCTTCAAACTGTTATTCGTGCTTGCACCTATTCAACATTGCTGGGTGCCACTTGGAAATGTTTAATTTCTGCTGATAAACTCTGATGAACTGTCTGATTAGTGATAGTGAATATTATGGACTGTTTATCTGCACCTGTTCAACATTACTGGGTGCCACTGATGGACTGCATCTATTGAAATAATGTCACTTGTTGGTGTCTGCACCTGCTCAACATTGCTGGGTGCCACTGATGGAACTGTTTCTACTAAAATGATGTCACTTGTTGCTGTCTGCACCTATTTAACATTGCTGGGTGTCACTGATGGACTGCTTCTACTGAAATGATGTCACTTGTTGGTGTCTGCACCTGTCAACATTACTGGGTGTCACTAATGGAACTGCTTCTACTGAAATGATGTCACTTGTTGGTGTCTGCACCTGCTCAACATTACTGGGTGCCACTGGTGGACTGCTTCTGCTGAAATGATGTCACTTGTTGGTGTCTGCACCTGCTCAGCATTACTGGGTGCCATTGATTGAATAATACTTATGTAAACTATTATGTAAAATCATATGTATGAAAGCATTTGTATTCCTTACTGTATTTTATATATTAGGTTATTGAAGGGTCAGTGCAAAGCCAAAATTTATTTAGGTACGTGATATTTATTTATTAATATTACTTTTTAATTTTTGTCTGTATTTTTTGGACGAATTTGGTGGCAATTTCACCACCAATGCTCGCAAAAATACCATCAAATTCTAGCCCGTGGAGGAGGGGCATATGAAAGGTGGCTACTCTGAGTCACAGCGCCAGAGATTGCGCCAAAGAGTATTATTCAGCCGCTTCCACTGGCAGTGTTTGTTGAGAAGTCGTGGTGGAGAGTGCTTATTGAGAAGTAGCAGTGGGCAGTGCTTGTGGAGATGTAGCAGTAGCGAGTCGTAGTTGAGAAGTTGCGGTAGTGAGTGCTTGTTCAGAACTTGTAGTATTGTTTTGATGTTGGACTGGGGATGCTGTAATGATCAGAGTGTGGTTTTCGTCAATATATATGAAGGTAAAAAAAATCCTTTTTTTTTTATTATTTCAATGTCTTAAACAATAATGCCTCTTGGTCACAGGTTCAGTCAACAAAGCATCTGGCTCGTGTTCTTGTATTAGACTGTGTTTCTGGTTTCTATGTGTAATTATAGTATTTGTTTATTTTTTTTATTACTTCAGTGTAAATGGTATTTAAAATATCCTGTCTTATTGAGGAAGAACCGTGCCAGATATGTACGTTGAATCACACTTCCACCCACAGAACAGTTACTCTTGTGCTTTGTTGTTTCGTAGGTTTTATAGTTGCTGGGGACTTAATTAATTAATTGTGTTAACGGAAATTTCCTTTCATTCTTTGTTGTTATTCTATGCAGTCATATTGCGGAGTAATACTAGTCAGGGCCAACCGTTTACGAGACTGCGTAACCGGACAGTCAGCTACAAAAATTAAAAATTATTTGCATTATATAATTAAGCCCCCATGCAATACAGATGTATAGCTTTCACAGATGGTGGGAATAGCGCAGTTCTGTTACCTGAGATATTGCACGTTCATATCGCTTGAAGTATTCAAAAGGTTTTAATTGAGAAGTTCATTGTGAAAATGTTCATGCACTATGAAAGATTAACGTCTATAGATTTAAAGATATTGAAAACATTTTTATTATTGGACGCATCTGATTTCTGATACCGCAGATGCATTCAGAGCGACATTAATACTTGACTGTAAATTATTATAGATTCTCAGAGAGCTGTAAGAAGCCATCTTTCAGCTTGTGTGATACCCTGCCACTTCTTGGAGCGATTTCTGTCCTCTTAAGCGTCAAAATTCCTCGTACCAGGATTTTCCTCACTCGTTGCTAAGCCTCGGTACCTGTACCTGGGTTCGCCAGAAACAGTCGCATCCTCTGAACCGGCAGAAGAGCACTGACGGCCCTGGGGTGTCCGCCAGCGGTCTGACGTGTGATAAATTTATCTTACCTCGTACCACTGGGCGGCCGACTAGCTCGCCTAAAAACACATAACGTTGCGCAGCTCCACATAATGTGTCGCACTGACTCGCTATCGCAGCAGATTACGTCGCACCACATTTTACAAACTTACATAACATAATAAATACATACGTGACAGAATAAACAGAATACACTACTTGTGTGTCAGAATAATACACTGCTGGCCATTAAAATTGCTACACCACTAAGATGACGTGCTACAGACGCGAAATTTAACCGACAGGAAGAAGATGCTGTGATATGCAAATGAGTAGCTTTTCAGATCATTCACACAAGGCTGGCGCCGGTGGCGACACCCACAACGTGCTGACGTGAGGAAAGTTTCCAACCGATTTCTCATACACAAACAGCAGTTGACCGGCGTTGCCGGGTGAAACGTTGTTGTGATGCCTCATGTAAGGAGGAGAAATGCGTACCATCACGTTTCCGACTTTGATAAAGGTCGGATTGTAGCCTATCGCGATTGCGGTTTATCGTATCGCGACATTGCTGTTGCGTTGGTCGAGATCCAATGACTGTTAGCAGAATATGGAATCGGTGGGTTCAGGAGGGTAATACGGAACGCCGTGCTGGATCCCAACGAGCTCGTATCACTAGCAGTCGAGGTGACAGGCATCTTATCTGCATGGCTGTAACGGATTGCGGAGCCACGTCTCGATCCCCGACCCAACAGATGGGGACGTTTTCAAGACAATAACCATCTGCACGAACAGGTCGACGACGTTTGCAGCAGCATGGATTATCAGCTCGGAGACCATGGCTGCGGTTACCCTTGACGCTGCATCACAGACAGGAGCTCCTGCGATGGTGTACTCAACGACAAACCTGGGTGCACGAATGGCAAAACGTCATTTTTTCGGATGAATACAGGTTCTCTTTACAGCATCATGATGGTCGCATCCGTGTTTGGCGACATCGCGGTGAATGCACATTGGAAGCGTGTAATCGTCATCGCCATACTGGCGTATCACCCGGCTTGATGGAATGGGGTGCCATTGGTTACACGTCTCGGTCACCTCTTGTTCGCATTGACGGCACTTCGAACAGTGGACGTTACATTTCAGATGTGTTACGACCCGTGGCTCTTCCCTTCATTCGATCCCTGCGAAACCCTACATTTCAGCAGGATAATGCATGACCGCATGATGCAGGTCCTGTACGGGTCTTTATGGATAGAGAAAATGTTCGACTGCTGCCCTGACCAGCACATTCTCCAGATTTCTCATCAATTGAAAATGTCTGCTCAATGGTGGCCTAGCAACTGGCTCGTCACAATACGCCAGTCACTACTCTTGATAAACTGTGGTATAGTGTTGAAGCTGCATGGGCAGCTGTACCTGTACACGCCATCCAAGCTCTGTATGACTATGCCCAGGCGTATCAAGGCCGTTATTACGGCCGGAGATGGTTGTTCTGGGCACGGATTTCTCAGGACCTATGCACCTAAATTGCGTGAAAATGTAATTACATGTTAGTCCTATTATAATATATTTGTCCAATGAATACCCGTTTATAATCTGCATTTCTTCTTGGTGTAGCAAATTTAATGGCCAGTAGTGTAGTGTAAGTAACCTCGTAGTGGTGTATGAAACAGCATATACCTCGTAGGATATGTCATAACATCTATTATCAGTATTAATTTACTAAATTTAACATAAATTATAAAGATTATTGCATATTAATTAACCTTCAAAATAAACAGAAAACACTAGTTTAATTCAACTATCGAGTCAGCTCGATCTTGTACACACGTCTTAGCGCTGATGCACTAATTTGATTTGCGTTGACGACATCGTAGCACTTCACCGTCACCAACACAGCACTTGACCCATGTTTTGGCGTCGAAGTTTAGATGGTTCCCAGTCGAGCCGCTTCTGCTGAAATTCATAATGTCTTGGCCAAGTACTACGCCGAACATGTTTCAATCCGCAGCCACTGAAGGTCGAAGGCTATCGAAATACGATTGTGGGTTAGTTATCAGTAATCGTATTACCCGAATCCTCATCGATCAGGCACTGAATACGTTCCTAAATGGAATCTATACAGTAACAAAAGGATAGCAATTAAAACCTGATTTATAACATAGGCAAAACGCTTGATTCAGCTCGACATTTCAAACTCTCCGTACATGTTCAAACAAGAAAACATGTCTTTCTTGCTATTAAATTTGTTCTACATCGCAAATCATCACTTCATCATTTCTCTGCAGTTATACAGGGTCTAATTAGAAACTTCAGAGCTAATACAACCCTGTGCCGATGTCACTATTTTTAACTCAACGGATAGCTGGATCATAAGTTCAGCTAATGTTCACTCTTATTTGCACTAAAATAGGACTTATTCACAGCAGACATTATTCTCATAAATCTTTAAACATAGCAGCGTTGTCAGCGACCGTTACTAGGTAAAATTAAAACAATTGCAGCCCTCGGTCGCGAAAATGAAGTCTTTTTGATCGAGGTTTCGGCCACTTCTAAGAGTGCTTTCATCAGAAATAAAACATTTAAAACTGGCATGTCACGCATAAAATAAATATGAAGCGATAACGTTTTTGTCACAAAATACTTAATTAGAAAAAACATAGAAAGCAGGTCACTAAGGGCTGCACCATATGTCGAGCTGCGGTAGCATCAGACTGACGCTGTTCATAACGAATCCTACGTTCTGGCAGATTAAAACTGTGTGCCCGACCGAGACTCGAACTTGGGACCTTTGCCTTTCGCGGGCAAGTGCTCTACCAACTGAGCTACCGAAGCACGACTGACGCGCGGTACCCACAGCTTTACTTATGCCAGTATCTCGTCTCCCACCTTCCAAACAGAGTGAAAATCTCATTCTGGAAACATCCCCCAGGCTGTGGCTAAGCCATGTCTCCGCAATATCCTTTCTTTCAGGAGTGCTAATTCTGCAAGGTTCGCAGGAGAGCTTCTGTAGAGTTTGGAAGGTGGGAGACGAGATACTGGCAGAAGCAAAGCTGTGAGTACCGGGCCTGAGTCGTGCTTCGGTAGCTCAGATGGTAGAGCACTTTCCCGCGAAAGGCAGAGGTCCCGAGTTCGAGTCTCGGTGGGGCATACAGTTTTAATCCGCCAGGAAGTTTCATATCAGCGCACACTCCGCTGCAAAGTGAAAATCTCATTCTGGAATCCTGCTTCTGTTTACCATTTTCTGCTACTGTTGGTATTACACTCATGTGACCTGATATGCTTGTCTTCATTCCATTTCACTTCCTGATCCCTTCTGTGTCTAGATTGTGGCTTTGCATTTCCCTTTTGAGATTTTCTAACTTCCCTACCATGTTGAAGCTCGTGACATTCCACGCGCCGACTTGTAGAACGTTATCCTTTCCTTGGTTGTACAGTCTTTTTCTCATGGTCACCCCCCCCCCCCTTTGCAGCCCCATTCCGGGGACTATTCTGGAATCTTTTACCAATGAAGAGATCATCAAGAGTCATTTTCTATTACAGGCCACATGTACTCTGTAGACACGTTATGTGTCTTTAATGCAGCGGTTTGCATTACCTTCTGCATCCTCATGCCGTTAATAATTGCTGATTCTTCCGCCTTTAGGGGCAGTTTCCCAACCCTAGGACAAGAAGCTTAATCTCTGTCCTCTTCTCCGCCCTCTCTGTCAAGGCCGTTGACAGAACGTGGGTGACTTCTTATGCTCGAAGTCTTCGGCCACCAATGCTAATTATTAACCAGAATTTAAGGCGTGTCGAGTTTCTAATCCGGCAATGAGGACGTTTTGATTTCTAGTCACCGACGCTCTCCTTACACCAGGGTGCTTAACTCAGCGACCAATAGTTTTACAGACATAAATCTATCCAATAAATGTATTCAAAAACCTTCCACAACAACATAGATTATATAATTAACACACGTAATATAGCTTATACTTTGTCCGCAAGCACACGTTCTACTCCCACAAGCAATTAAAACTGATGACCTTCATGCACCAAACGACCTTCACTCACCAAATTATGTGCGAAGAGTAATTGAAAATAAACTAAACATACTACACGAGAAACTCACGTAAAATACTAGTAATACATACAAATAAGCCCTCTGAAATATCACCCACAAATCTTACGTCCAGTAAAAGTTATATTCCTCAGTTGCACAACTAATTAAGCCGGCCTGTGTGGCCGAGTGGTTCTAGGCGCTTCAGTCTGGAACCGTTCGACCGCTACGGTCGCAGGTTCGAATCCTACCTCGGGCATCGATGTGTGTGATGTCCTTAGGTTAGTTAGGTTTAAGTAGTTCTAAGTTCTAGGGGACTGATGACCTCAGATGTTAAGTCCCATAGTGCTCAGAGCCATTTGAACAACTAATTACTCTCTGGCACTCTTTGCACAACAAGAGTTAAGCGGCCAATATTTATTCCATTATTGCACTGAATTGTGGATCCATTCTTCATTACTTGCCTCTTAAATTTACCATATACCGCTTCCACAAAAGAAAGATATCCCCCAAAATTTTTAAAAGCTACATATGAAATCCAGTTATTTACACGCTTATATTAATGCACATGCTGTCCTTCTTTAACAAGGTGCAGCTCTGCCACGGTTGCCCCTTATTGCATTTTTCTCGCCAATGTGAGCACCTTTTAAATCCAACATTTTGGATATTTTCACTTGCCTTCTCTCCTCTTTCACCAATGGACTTTTATGTTTACAGACAAAATTTGTGGCTACGGCTGGAATATTATTTTTTGTTTCGAGAGACGCAGATTTTCTTTATTTATCAGTATCGATCATTTCTATTGCAGGCTGCGCATTTTTAATTTCACCCCTCTGTAAACACTGTTACCTCAGAAATCACCGAGTGAGATAGCACAGTACTTAGCACACTGGACTCGAGTTCGGGAGGACGACAGTTCAAACCCGTGTCCGACCATCCTGATTCAAGTTTTCCGTGATTTCCCTAAATTACTTCAGGCAAGTGCCAGGATGGTTCCTTTGAAAGGGCACGGCCGGCTTCCTTCCTCATCCTTCCATAATCCGATGGAACCGATGACCTCGCTGTTTGATCCCCTCCTCCAAATCAACCAGCCAATCTCTAAAGATCATTTTCAGTATCCCTTCCTTTCTGCTCCATTTCTATGGTACACATTATAATTTCATAACAACCGTCAATTTCATTATCCGTTCTTAGACTCTCCAGTTCTACGTTCAGCTCATTTGTAGTATTTTAATCATCCTCAAAATCCTTCGTTTTATCGTCCTCGTAAGCATCAAATACATTTCTCCTTTCCTCTGAAGTAACGATATTAGTAGCTGCAACATCCTCAGTATTAACTACACAACTTAAAACTTCGTCGCTCTTAACTAATTTCCGAGGAATCACTACAAACGTTATTGCAATTAACTCTGTTAACATCCACCGATAACTCATAAGATTCATTTCTTAAAACATTTATTACATCCGTCGGTACATTATAGAAATCACCATGAATAACTCCGACAACCTCCACCGATAGACCATATAAATTGCCATCGTTGCATCGCTCCACATCAGAGCTCACTGTACACTTGAGTTCACATTCAGCCTTCCACATTTACTCATAATTCATGCTTACTCATCAAGAGGCATCGTTCACTTCCACCAATAGAAATAAATGCACAAATTCCTTCCTCCGAGGTACCTAGTCAGTAGCTTCAACCTTCGCAAGTTTTGTACCTAAAACATTACCTTTACTCCATTTAACAATAAATCACCCAATAGTAAAGTTCATCACCAGCTGACGAGATTATACTACGCCACCTTCTCCCGCCTTCACACATAACTTTACATATATTCATTGATATAGAATCATCTATACAACCTTCTCGTACGTTATTATAATTGGTGCTACTGTCTAGTGACTCATTAGAATTCATCATATATTCCACCTAAACCAAATGCAGACCCACATCTGGAGTGGCATTTCGTGAGGCGCCTGTCCCTCAGTACTTCATTCCCCATTCTGATTTCCATTATTAAAGTTCTCATTTCCATTTCCCCTTTGAAAATTATTGCCACCATTGTGGAAACAATTATTTTGGTGATTATTATTATTATTGTGGATACTGCTATTGTTACCGTCGTGGTACCTATTGCCCTATCTACTGTTCCAATTATGTGGCTTTAATTTCAATCCGTGTTCATGTTTCTCAATAACATCTAAAAACTTATCAACGGTTTTTGTAGGACTGTGGACAAGACCCCATTGTAAACATTCTGGTAGTCGTCGCTTGCAATCTCCGTCAACATCCCGAGAGGACGATTTGTACGCACCAGTTTAGCGACTTTATTGTTGTTGTGGTTTTCAGTCCAGAGACTGGTTTGATGCAGCTCTCCATGCTACCCTATCCTGTGCGAGCTTCTGCAACCTACATCCTTCTGAATCTGCTTAGTGTATTCATCTCTTGGTCTCCCACTGAGAATTTTACCCTCCACGCTGCCCCCCAATACTAAATTGGCGATCCTTTAATGCCTCAGAACGTGTCCTACCAACCGATCCCTTCTTCTAGTCAAGTTGTGCCACAAATTCCTCTTCTCGCCAATTTTATTCAGTACCTCCTCATTACTTACATGATCTACCCATCTAATCTTCAGCATTCTTCTGTAGTACCACATTTCGAAAGCTTCTATTTTCTTCCTGTCTAAATTATTTATTGTTCATGTTTCACTTCCATAACGTGACTACACTCCACACAAATACTTTCAGAAAAGACTTCCTGACACTTAAATCTATAGTCGATGTTAACAAATTTCTCTTCGTCAGAAACGCTTTGCTTGCCATTGCCAGTCTACATTTTATATACTTTCTACTTTGACCATCATCAGTTATTTTGCTCTCCAAATAGCAAAACTCATTCACTACTTTAAGTGTCTCATTTTATATGCTAATTCCCTCAACATCACCGGATTTAATTTCACTACATTTCATTATCCTCGTTTTGCTTTTGTTGCTGTTGATCTTGTATCCTCCTTTAAAGACACCGTCCATGCCATTCAACTGCTCTTCCATGTCCTTTGCCTTCTCTGATAGAATTACAATGTCATCGGCGAACCTCAAAATTTTTATTTCTTCTCCGTGGATTTTAATTCCTACTCTAGCTTTTTCTTTTGTTTCAGTTACTGCTTGCTCAATATATAGATTGAACAGCATCGCTGATAGGCTACATTCCTGTCTGACTCCCTTCCCAACCACTGCTTTCCCTTCATGCCCCTCGACCATTATAACTGCCAGCTGGTTTCTTTACAAATTGTAAATAGCCTTTCGGTCCCTGTATTTTACCCCTGTCACCTTCAGAATTTGAAAGAGGGTATTCCATTAACATTGTCAAAAGCTTTTTCTGGGTCTACAAATGCTAGAAACATAGGTTTGCCTTTCCTTAAGCTATCTTCTAAGATAAGTCATTGCCTCACGTGTTCCAACATTTCTGCGTTATCCAAACTGATATCCCCCGAGGACGGCTTCTACGAGTTTTTCCATTCGTCTGTAGAGAATTCGCGTTAGTATTTTGCAGCCGTGACTTATTATGCTGGTAGTTCGGTAATTTTCACATCTGTCAACACCTGCTTTCTTTGGGATTGGAATTATTATATTCCTCTTGAAGTCTGAGGGTATTTCGCCTGTCTCATCCATCTTGCTCATCAGATGGTAGAGTTCTGTCATGGCTGGCTCTCCCAAGGCTAGCAGTAATTCTAATGGAATGTTGTCTACTCCCGGGGCCTTGTTTCTACTTGGTCTTTCAGTGCTCTGTCAAACTCTTCATGCAGTATCATATCTCCCATTTCATCTTCATCTACATCCTCTACCATTTCCATAATATTGCCCTCAAGAACATCGACCTTGTATAGACCCTCTATATACTCCTTCCACCTTTCTGCTTTCCCTTCTTTGCTTAGAACTGGGTTTCCATCTGAGCTCTTGATATTCATGCAAGTGGTTCTCTTTTCTCCAAAGGTCTCTTTAATTTTCCTGTAGGCAGTACCTCTCTTACCCCTAATGAGATAAGCCTCTACATCCTTATATTTGTCCTCTAGCCATCCCTGCTTAGCCATTTTGCACTTCCTGTCGATCTCATGTTTGGGACGTTTGTATTCCTTTTTGCCTGCTTCACTTACTGCGTTTTCGTATTTTCTCCTTTCATCAATTAAATTCAGTATCTCTTCTGTTACCCAAGGATTTCTACTAGCCCTCGTCTTTTTACCTACTTGATCCTCTGCTGCCTTCACTATTTCATTCCTCAAAGCTACCCATTCTTCTTCTACTGTATTGTCTCTCTACAACCTCTGGTTCTTTCAGTCTATCCAGGTCCCATGTCATTAAATTCCCACTTTTTTGCAGTTTCTTCACTTTTATTCTACAGTTCATAAGCAATAGATTGTGGTCAGAGTCCACATCTGCCCCTTGAAGCGTCTTACAATTTAAAACCTATTTCCTAAATCTCTCTCTTACCATTATATAATGTATCTGAAACCTTCTAGTGTATCCAGGTCTCTTCCATGTATACAACCTTCTTTCATGATTCATAAGCTATGTGTTAGGTATGACTGATAATGCTCTGTGCAAAATTCTACCTGGCGACTCCCTCTTTCATTCTTTACTCATGAAACATGGCAATGTGCTGTGCACGAATGGCCATGCTTCAGATAAGTAACAGTTTCAAGAACTTCATTCGATAGCTAAGAATATGAGGTGGCTCCAGAAAGAAACCCAGTTGTTGTACGGGCAATGAAACTAAAGTTATAGCGTTGTTAATTAACCGAGCACTGATTAGATGCAGCGGGATAGCAGACAGGCGGACGGCCAGAGCTGGGGTAGCGTGCCGAATGGTTACGATAATAGCCGAGTCAGGCGCGGTAGACCGGAGCAGAGGGCCAGAGTAAAATTTGCAGAAGAGTGTAAATCACACGTGTATATGCGCAGAAAGCAACTGGGAAAGAATAAGATAAAATGTCTCTGTTTCATGGGAAAAGATGGTGGCAGATGTCTCAAGCGGTTTAGTGGGTGTGAAGGGCGCACAGCACGGCATTGTTGAGGACTAGCTATTCGACCAGGAAGTAGTATGGATAGTCGGCAGTTGCGCTCCCGCAAGATTACAAACTAAGCTTTGCTTTTTGGCTGAATCTGAATAAGAGCGTGACAAAGTAACGCTCGCGTAGGTGGTGAAGTTATTTTGACTGTGAATGAATTTTATCTACATATGTGACAATTACTGAGGCAAAGGCGTACATAGGTAATTGAGCAAAGCTCATTGCATGCAGCAACACGACAGTCATTGAAAACGGTAAGTCAGCTGCTGTGCTCGCTGTTGCTGTTGCAATTCTGTTTTGGTTTTCTGCCAATGATCATTATGCCCAATTGGTTATGACAATCCGTATTAATTATTTGTGGTATCAAGTGTAAGTAAAGACTGAGTTCCGTGGCATCCGGTAATGCAAGATCCTGGCCTTGTGCATTAAAAGACGCGCGTGGCAGCTGAGTGAATTATATTAATAAGATCACAATTGGGATTAGCCTGATTGCGACAACAACCAAATGCAATCGGTTTCCGACAGTGGTCTTAATCCACTTAGAGAGGCATTTCCGTCTGACCACTATCTGGCTGGATTCTGTCGTGTAAACTGCGATTTTGCAATAATTTTTTGTAATAAGTTGTATCAAAGGAGTTTGAGGACAACATGTCTCTAGAATATAATTGCTTTCAACAGAGCTGCATTGCATTATTTATTAGTATCGAAATTGCTCTCCAAACCTTAGTTCTACATATGTGCTAAGTCCAGAATTCATAGGGTGCCGAATAATGTAGAAGTGGCTGAACTGCAGGTAAGGGCGGGTAAGACTACAGGTCGCGGAAGTGCAGAGGCTGACTACGCTGCCACTGCGCAGGTAAGTTACAAAGAGGACCTGCCACACACCCCTGTAAATCTACCACTTACCTTACAAGACGGTCCAAGGTGTCCAGTATGTTATAAGTTGGGGTTTTGTCATTCTGCAGAGACGATGTTACAGAGTAGTATATCGGCCTGGGAAATGTTACACCCCTATTCCATATTCACCTACAACTTTTCCTTCTCTTCATTTTCCTACTACCGAATTCCAGTCACCCATGACAATTTAAATTTTCGTCTTCCTTCATTATCTGAGCAACACAGATCAACAACGGAAAAACTTTTTTTGCTGAAAATACCTTGTTCTTATGTTTTCAGGGTGGGAAATCCAAATATGATACTTAAAAAATTGTATCACCCACCATTTCTTCACATTTTACAGATAAATTTATTAAATTAAGCGATTTTTTAAAGAATTTAACATCTTTTATATAGATAAGATAATTTGAAAAGGAATTGTAATGAATGTACAAGACGTTGGAAGCACTGCTGAAAAACGTTTGAGGGCAAAAAAAAGGTGGATTCCATTGTTATAAGACAAATGTTGATGGTGTTAGGGCAGCAACCAGCCACAAATTTACTTTCAGTTCCTTTATTCAAAGGATACCGTTACCGGTTTCGAATCGTTGTGACTCATCCTCACACGGTTGTTATATTTGTGGTAAATTTGTGATTAAAAACACCAAAGAAATATTACAGACTTTGTGAAAAAGGTTTATCTATCATGCTTTGGATCTAAACATGGTGATCAAGATTAATCTTGGGCGCTGCATAAGGTATGTTATGTGTGTGTTGGCCGAGCGATTCTAGGTGCTTCAGTCAGGCTGCTACGGTCGCAGGTTCGAATCCTGCCTCAGGAATGGATGTGTGTGATGTCCTTAGGTTAGTCAGGTTTACGTAGTTCTAAGTCTAGACAGATGACCTCAGATGTTAAGTCCCATAGTGCTTAAAGCCATTTGAACCATTTTCTGTGTGTGTTGAAGATCTGAGGAAATGGTCCAAAAAGGAGAAAAAAGCCTTTAGATTTGGTGTTCCTAGCCGGCCGGAGTGGCCGAGCGGTTAAAGGCGCTACAGTCTGGAACCGCACGACCGCTACGGTCGCAGGTTCGAATCCTGCCTCGGGCATGGATGTGTGTGATGTCCTTAGATTAGTTAGGTTTAAGTAGTTCTAAGTTCTAGGGGACTTATGACCACAGCAGTTGAGTCCCATAGTGCTCAGAGCCATTTTTTTTTGGTGTTCCTATGATATGGAGGGGGCCAAGAAATCATACTGATGATTGCTACTTTTGCAATGTTGATATTACTGGTCATAATTCGAAAAACAAGAAGGTAATAAGCTACCCTAACCTTCCGTCCGCCATCCTACCAGTAGGGGATGGGGTAGATTAGCCGATTCCTGAACCACCTGATGATTTAAATTCTATTCCAACAGAAGTATTTTCTGATGTATGATCTGATTTAGATGAACCAGGTGATGATGAATTCCATTGTAATAAAGAAAGTCTCTCGTAGAAAAAGCTACACAAGGAGCTTCAAAGAAAAAAGAGAAAGAAAATACAAACCAATTACAGCTTATAGGTGAAACCTCTATTAACACATATCATTTCTTTAAGTAGCTTACTGTAAATACAAACCATGCTTATGTTGTAACAAAGCGTTTCATTAATTTCTCCGTTTACCGTATAGCACAGAATTTTTATACTATATAATAAAAAGCATATTGTTCGAAAATTATAGATGATGCAAAAAAACTAAGGCTAGATTTGAATTTAGCTCATAAAAATGTATAAAGATCAAAATCAAAGTAAAAAAAGTTTTTAAAAAATTTTTCCGTTGGCCTGTGTAATTTCTTTTATCTCATCATACATTTCTTCAGTCTCTTCCTCATCTGCGGAGCGAGTTGGCATATAAACTTGTACTACTGTGGTAGGCGTGCGCTTCGTGTCTATCTTGGTTAAGATAATGTGTTCACTATGCTATTCGTAGTAGCTTATCCACGCTCCTATTTTTTATTCATTATTAAATCTACGCCAGCATTATCCCTATTTTTTGTTGTATTTATAACCCAGTATTCACCTGACCAGAAGCCTTGTTGCTCCTGCTACCGAACTTCACTCATTCCCACTATATCTAGCTTTAACCTATCCATTTCCCTTTTTAAATTTTCTAACCTACCTGCCCGATTAAGGGATCTGACATTCCACGCTCCGATCTGTAGAACGCCAGTTTTCTTTCTCCTGATAACGACGTCCTCCTGAGTAGTCCCCGCCCGGAGATCCGAATAGGAGACTATTTTACTTCTGGAATATTTTTCCCAAGAGGGCGCTATACAGTAAAGATGCGTGCCCTCGGGAAATATTACGGTTGTAGTTTCCCCATGCTTTCAGCCGTTCGCAGTACCGTCACAGCAAGGCCGTTTTGGCTAATGTTACAAGGCCAGATCAGTCAATCACCCAGACTGTTGTCCCTGCAACTACTGAAAAGGCTGCTGCCCCTCTTCAGGAACTACACGTTTGTCTGGCCTCTCAACAGTTACCCCTCCGCTGTGGTTGCACCTACGGTATGGTCCATGGTTAATAGAGGGGGGGGGGGAGTGTTTACTGACACAAAAATCCCTCATCGATGCGCTTCCGTGGGCAAAACTTGGTCCGTTTAGAAATACAATCCGAAGTCGCATTTGTTTCGCTTCACTCCAGAATTTGTTCAGGAAACAACTATCAAACACTTCATAGGTAGTAAATGAAGCAGTCATTAAATTTTCCCATGATTGTGCATTGCCTTCAAGATATCTTTTGGCAAACTTAATTTTTGTCTCGTCCAATATTTCTCTCACAGAACCATGTCTACATGGAGCAAGTAAATCAAATGGGTCGTGATTTCCATCACGTCCAAAACACTTTATCGTTCCTGAATTACCACATGGAACACCTGTCACATTAGCAACCTGATTTTCTGCTAATGAATTTAATACTGTCCTCATATCTTTAAACCGGTATTCCAGCTGAACTGGTTCTTTCGTTTATTCAGCTTCAAACTCTTATCTGTCCTGACAAATTGTTAGCAAATTTAGTGGTCATTTCAAACCCATTTTGCTTCAGCATACAATTCTTAACATCGCTACCCAGCTCGTTCGATAGCTTTTCTAACTCCTCACCGAAATCTTTTTCTAATCTATCGACCCTGGTGTTAACCAGGCCAACCTCCTCAGAAATATTTAACCATGTCTGTACTTATTACTTCTAATTTTCTATTAATGACACCTTCAATATCTTATTTAATGTTTTTCCACCTCAGGTTTTACACTTTCGATATTGGAATTGAGATCAAAATTTGCCTGTTCCATTTTTGTACTCAGTCTCCCTGTACTAGATATCATTACCCCAACATAGGATCTCAGGCATTCGCCTCCCCCTTGGCCTTCTTCTTCTTTCTTGAAGTTCTGTGGCTAACTTCCCAACACCTAACTTTTGTTACCAGTTCTCAAGCAGGCAAGTGCTGCAATATCTTACTGTCGGTACACCCCATATGAACTGCCTATTATGTAATAGATTTCAGACCTAGATCACAGAATACTGTATAGTGTTAGACTGGTAATTCTAAAGGGATTTCATTCGTATCCCTGACGAGAAAACCCCAAATGCGGTGGTACCTAATGGTTACTGCTGAGCAGCTGCTCCTCCTAATGCCAGCACATACGACAAATCGGTTGCGTCTTTGCCTGCTGTTATTCGTACTTCAGCTACTAGGGGCTACTACTAGGGGCTATGCAACGCTGTGTTAAAAAATAATGCACAATATTGTCATAGCGTCGAGCCATCCACGTCTGATTTCGATTTGCTGCAGATAACCTTTAGCCCGTCTAGAATTGCGAGCTAATAAAATACACAGGAATACAAGTGAAAGTTAAATGAATAATTCAATAACAAGGGTTTTATTCTAATCTCTGTAATAGAAGCAGAAGACAGAGAATTACGGTGAAAAATGTTTATTCAAGAAAGGGCATCTCAAATAAAAAGAAAGTGGTCCTACGATAATCAAATATAATACAGACAGAAATACTCTTCTAAAATGCAGTTACGTTACGTTTAGAGCATTTCGAGAATGGCTCAATATCCCGAAACTAAACAGTCATCAAAAATATGTGAAAACTAAGTCTATTTAACGATCACAGTACATGAAATATTCATCAGCTCAAAACAGTTCATAGTTCAACATGATGATTCACAAATCGACACGTGTGATACACATAATAGCAACTCATACTCTGTCTATCCTCAGTTGCGTAGTACAATCTGAAGATTAATCCTACTCTGGAGCACATTCAGACGTTTCGAAATATAAAGTTCCTTCAAAGATTAGAGCACTGTAGTGGTCATTCACCGCCCAGAATCAATCACTCTCCTTACCTCAGGCAGGTCTACCATCTTCAAGAACTCGACATTAAGTGTCCAGAATCGTTCCCTTGAGCTCTTCACTCGGAAAGTCTAAGTCTACACTTAACTCATGTAGTGTTCGGATGCTGTCTGCTTTTCCAACGGCTGAAGGCTGTTTACACCAGCAATACATCGTTCTTAGGTACTGCCGACATGATTTGACTCAACATGAGCACATCCTGGACTAAACTAATAGGTTACAACAATCTTTAGATAAAAAAAATGTTAGAAATACTCGGTCGCACTCAGTTTATTCACAATTATTACAAATTAAGGTTTGTTCGTAAATAAATAAGCTAGTGTTCTTGTGCAAGAGCGCTCATGCTAAATTACAACGAATTGTTGTTAAATTTTGTTCAAACAGTTATTCATACCCTCTTGACAGAACCATCTTTCGGTCCGCTTTTCAATTGTGGTGTCCACTAACACATGTGTTTCACTACTTTTACAGAAAGTACAATTTTTTAATAGTGGCAGCATTCAACTTTTGAACAGTGTTACTGGAAAAATAGTAAACTGTTTATTAGTTAAATACACAAGTACGAAAAAAATGAGGTATTAATGCTGTATTCATTTGTTGTGTAATTGTGCTCTGACAAACATTTATATAATGAAAACAGATATAAAAGACATTGTAAATCAATAAATAAAACAGATACAGATATATAGCTTTCATGGATGATAGCAATAGTGGAATACTATCATCTGTGGGATTACATGTTGATACTGCACGACGCATTTAAAAGATTTTAATTCACACATTTATGGTGAAAACGTTTATTCGCCGTGAAAGATTAACTTCTGTACTTTTAAAGATACTGAAAATATTGTTGTGCCACTGGATGTACCCCATTTTTCTGAGATTGAAGATGCATTCAGAGTTGTATTAGTATTCGACCATAAATTTTTATGGATCCTCAGAGAGCTATATGAAGCCAGCTTTCATATTGTCTGAGACTACGCAGTTTCTTGGAGCATTGTCTGCCCTCTTAAGCATCAAAATACCCTCTACCGGGATTTTCCACATCTGTGGCGAAGCCTCTGTGCCAATATCTGGGTTCACCAAGAACAGTCTCTGCCTCTAGACTAGCTGCAGGGCACTAACGGACCTGGGGCTGTCTGCCACCACAAATTTATATAACCTCGTACCAATAGAGGGCGGTCGATTAGCTCGCCTTGGAACGAGTAACGTTACAGGAGAAAAAGCAGTGTAGCCACGACGAGAGAATACCCATAATTTAATCATCCAGTATTTGAGAGTAACTGCGCTTAGAGACTTGCAACAAACTTTACACAAAATTTGAAACCTTTTTCTCGCTGATTATCCCCACAAAATGGTGAAAGGAGAAAAGTTCTTCGCTTACTACATTTTCGGTGATCATGTAGTAAAAGTTCGACCCTTAGTTCAGCAGACATGAAGTCATAAACACTGAAAGCGTGAAAAAGCACCGCATCGTGCAAGACGCTTAAATTGTTTACTTCATTACTACTAACTCTATTCGCAACGCTTTTCGCAGGCAGTAACCACGTATGGCGCTGAATGTATCTACAAAAATATGTCAATGTACGACTCATAGTCCAGGAGATCTGACTTTAAATACTGAGATGCGACAAAAGTTGCCACATCATGCATGACGTTTTAATTTATTACTTCTTTGCTACTACTTCTATTCGCAAATAATTTCGCAGACAGCAGACACATTTAACACTGGGTGTACCTGCAATTCTGTCACTGTACGACACATCGTTCAGGAGATATGACGTCAGAAACATTGAACTGCGTGAAAATGAAACTGCAAGGAGGTATTGGCTAAACAAACAAGTGAAAAGTGCACAAATTCGGGGGAAATATGTTAAATATGTGTTAGTATGTATTTGTGACATCTACGTATGCGAGCAAGGCTTTGTCTAAAAAGCTCATCCGAAACCTCTGGAACGATTTCAGTCAAATTTGGTACACATATTAGAAACAATCTGGAAAGTAATGTTGTAGGGGGAAACCACCGACTTCCTGTTGGGGTGAGAGCGATAATGTGGAGAGAGAAGGGAGGACGAGGAGGAGGATAGCGAGGGGGAAGGGGGAGACAGGTAGGATAAGAGGAGGAGGAAGTGGACAGAGGTTGGGGATGAAGAAATGGACAGAGAGAGTATAGACAAGGAGATGCAGAAAGGAAAGAGGAGACGATGGACAGAGACAGGTAGAGGAAAACACAGTCAGAGAGACAGGGAGGAGAAGATGAACAGACAGTGAGAGAAAGAGGAAATGGACAGAGAGAGGGTAGAGGAGGACATGGACACTGGAGGAAAATGGGAAGAGATGAACAGGGAGGGGAGGTAGGAGGAAGATGGACAGAGAGAGAGGGGTAGAGGAATGACAAAAAGATTAGAGGAGGAGATGTAATTGGGAGATTGGCAGAGGGGAAAGAAGCAGATGGACAAAGGAGGGAGGAGCAGATTTAGAGAGAGGGGGGGAGGAGCAAATGGTCAGAGAGAGGGGCAGGAGCAGAGCAGGGGTGCAGGAAGTATACAGAGAGAGGGGATGATGCAGACAGACAGAGAGAGGGGAAGGAGAATATGGAATAACAGAAGATTGATACACAATAAATACATACCAGAGCAACGCCGGTTACTCCGCTTATAAGCACATAAAAATGCGTGCAGTACGAACTCTCTTTGGTAATGAGATCGCCTTGTATTGCAGACGAGGGGAACCGGACCGGATGATCTCTAGCGGAGCGGGGGCCACACTTTCGCCACGAACCATGAACGCCCTTCTGTTACTAGCCACCGGTTCTGGGTGCGTACTAATAGCAGATCAGCCACTCAGGAGAGTGCACGTGTTGATTATTCTAATTAAATACACAGTCAGTTCAACAAGAAAGTGTACGCCATAATAGTAAATGTAACGTCCTCAGAGACATCTCTGGTAGTGGTCTGGATTCTGTAATCAATGCGCTTTTTCACAATGTAAAGATAAACAGTGTGAGAGTTGAATATTTTGTTTTGTCGGTTGCAGTTTAAAATGAGTACAACATATCAGAAGCTTCACGAGATAGTGTTCCTTGTAAATCATCGGAAGAGACCAAAGCTTTCATATGGAGCTGCTGCTAAAATTCTTAAAAAGTCAAACATATTCATTGCGAAGTAGCCCAAACGATATTTAGAGATTGGAAACGTGGATGATTTACTGGAGAGAGGTGCCAAGCTATAATCAACAATGGCGGCGATTGGATGAACTATTAGGTAATTGTGCAATTAGTGATAACATGTAATTTCATGTAAACATATTTATAACTGTGATTTTTTATTTCATCACAGATAACGGTGTACAATTTCTAGTGGAACTAACTATATGTAAAAATAAGTCAGATCAATTGCGCTCTCAAGGCAATACTTTCCATGGAATAAATCGCCTACTTTTTCGGTACATGTAATATTAACGATAGTGCTGACACCGAGAGACGTCTCTTATTGCCTCAGCAGTATCGCGTTTTGCAGTTCTCGTGGGAAACGCTACAGCCTGACCGGTCATCACGCATCAACGTTTGGACGTTTTGGTGTATCCTTGGAAAGCTACTGAGCTCTCGGGGCGAGCATTTAATATATAGCCTTTCAGCGATTCATTCAGCTTTCAGTTCACTTAATTTAAGAAATTCGTCTTCGCCTTGGCGCGGTTTTGATACTTTTAGATATGAAGCTAATTTGCTTAGTACTAGTGTTTCACATCAGTATTGAATGACTTATAAGACAAATAAACAACTACTGCCGAATATATTTCCCTTTCACGCCCTGTTGAACTAAAAAAAATTTTCTCTGATGTAAGTATCAGCGTCTAATGTTGCGTCGGCGGCAGTTGAAGCTACAGGACCCATAGCTGCAGGGGGATCGACAGGACCATCACAACGGAGGAGCGACCTTACAAGGTATACGGCTGTGGGCTTTTGGCCCATTCTGTTGACACCAATTTTTGTCCTTGTCGCCAAATAAGCCGATCGCATTAAACGTTAGTCACCTCTGCAAGCAGCGCACTAGTCTTTCTGGAGCACTACAGATGGTTTGGAATAGATACCAGACGCTCATGTGACCCTCCATCGCTTTCGAAGGTCCTGAAATTGGTGTGTGCGTGCCAGTCGGTTGAAAGGAATCACTGCAGTAAGAGGTATCGACGTGAAGACCTGACAGAACGGTAGAAGGGAGTTAACTTGTTTACAAGTGAATATAACCACATCACGAATGATGTTGCCAATTAACTGATGAATCAAAGAGGGCCGTCCAATGTGGCTATAAGTAATGGTGAAACACTCGCAGTCATGTAATGCAGCGTGAGGACAGTGGCGGTAAAGAGGTCCTACCTGACAGGTACCGGAGACGAGAGTGCCGCCTTGTCA
This sequence comes from Schistocerca serialis cubense, assembly GCF_023864345.2. Lineage (NCBI taxonomy): Eukaryota > Metazoa > Arthropoda > Insecta > Orthoptera > Acrididae > Schistocerca > Schistocerca serialis. The sequence continues at coordinate 610,984,421 of NC_064638.1, read as the reverse complement.
CTGACCAGACATGAACCGCTTCTGTCAGTGAACATGGTTCGTTTCAACCAGTTCGCTAGCGAACTTTGCAAAGGAAGCTGCATCCAGTAGACAGCTACAGTAGCCATTTACAGTCGGGTACCTCGCTAAAAATCATTGCCCACAGCGGCACAAGAAGTTGACTATAACGGACTGGAGGTGCGTAGCGTGGTCCGAAGTGTTACAGTTACGCTGTTTTCAGATGTTAAAGTCGTTTGGAGGGTAGAGGGGGTTTCTCTGATGTTTTGGAGTTATTTTCATACCGTACCCATTTAGATTACCGTTAATGGGAACCAAGATGTTTATTTCAACATTCTTGGTGATCATATGCTGCCCATTCCTTCTTCATCTTTATGATGAACATACTTTGGGCAAGTTTTCTCAAGATGTTTACAGCGGGATGCATGCTTACATTCCAGTTTTGACACATTGCACCTCGGCAGGCGTGCTAAATCAGCTGATTTTAAACGCATAGAAAATGGCTGGGACTATTTAGAACAGCAATCAATACATCCACAATTTGTTTCCTCCTCAAACTTGTGGACTCTCGTCCTCGCCGAGTTGAAGCCGTTATCAAGGCCATTTTGCACGGAGTGATTTCTGTGGATGCTTACACTTACCTTGGGTCGCTGTAAAGTGTCTAACGTCTCACAGCAATGATAATATTGACTCATTTAAAGAAGTACGGACAGCAAACGCGTAACTTTGGAACCGTAAGCCAACATTCATTTGAGGAAAACAAAGAGTCGTTCGTGCGACTGACTGTGTCGTTGTCTACACAGTATCAGGCGTTATCTTTATTCACAGCACCACACATGTTGCATCCCACCTCATCACCAAACAGCTGCACGGGAGATACGGTGTTCAATTTCCACTCAGCATGCTCTGCATGTTTCCGATAATATTACAGAAACCTTCTATGACACAATCATGGTGAATAGATATCTGCGGAGACAGATCGAAGTGCAGCAAAAATAAATTTGTTGTACAATCTGAATACAAGTAGGAAGTAATTAATACGACACCTTCTGGAGCATCAAAGGATAATTAGTCTGGTAACGTTGTGTGGAGGGACGGGGGGTAATTTCGGTGGATTGTTTAACTGTAGCAAGTAGGATGAAAAGGATATAGGTTGTAGTGGTTATGTACAGAAGAGGAGGCTTTCACCAGATGGGTGAAGAACTTCATCAAACCAGTCTTCAGACTAAAAACGAACCATTACAACAACAATCTTGTGAAGAACAGCTTGAAAATGTCCCTGCACGCTTCATTCTGAGAGCTTCAGATCAGCGGTGTATTTGTGGGTCGATAGGTATACAGATGTTATTAATGAAGGTCTTACCGCTTCCGCATTTCTGGAGTTCTGCCGATCCGAAACTAATCAGATTCTGCTTCACTAGCTCCAGTTTGCAATATTCAACACACTCGAGTTTCGATGTGGTACGGTAACAGGTTTGTCGAAGTTAAAATGCTCATGATCCTTGTCACTACGCATTTGTTGTTTTTGTTTAAATATTGAAAGCTAAACTCTCACGTTGAGCTAAAAGTCACGCTGTCATAGCAGTCATTATCTGTAACGTTTTCAATTTGATGGTCGTTGCTTGAGAGACTGCAGCAGGTGCGAGGTAATTTGGGGACATTAAGACCATGGGTGGCGTTAGATAGATTTAAGTCCAATAAGAGAACAGCTTGGAGGTTCGTCTGAGATAATTTACAGCACTGAAGATAGTGTTAATCACGCTTATTTTCTTAGATATTATAAGTTTTACTGACCATCGTCTTGAGATTCTGTGGTATAAACAACAGAAAATGAGGAAGTATGCTTTGAAAATGTAATAGATGAATGCCAAAGATGTTGTTGTTGTTGTGGTCTTTAGTCCTGAGACTGGCCTGATGCTGCTCTCCATGCTACTCTATACTGTGCAAGCTCCTTCATCTCCCAGTACCTACCGCAACCCACATCCTTCTGATTCTGCTTAGTGTATTCATCTCTTGGTCTCCCTCTACGATTTTTACCCTCCACACTGCCCTCCAATGCTAAATTTGTGATCCCCTGATGCTTCAGAACGTGTCCTACCAACCGTCCCTTCTTCTTGTCAAGTTGTGCCACAAACTCCTCTTCTCCCCAATTCTATTCAATACCTCCTCAAAACTCGATAAATTACGAGAAGTCAATCAACTCAAATAACCGAGGAAATTTACTGCATAGTTGGGCAGCACGGAGACTGAGAGCTAACAGATACTGAGGATAACAAAAAATGGTTCAAATGGCTCTGAGATCTATGGGACTTAACATCTGAGGTCATCAGTCCCCTAGAACTTAGAACTACTTAAACCTAACTAACCTAAGGACATCACACACATCCATGCCCGAGGCAGAATTCGAACCTGCGACCGTAGCAGTCCCGTGGTTTCGGACTGAAGCGTCTAGAACCGCTCGGCCACCTCGGCCGGCTGAGGATAACAGGAAAAGCAAATAGAATATTACATTTCGCTAGATAGCAACTTAACTTTGAATGTCAGGGGCAGTACCCTTGCACCAATATGTTTTCTGATAAAAAAATAAAGACCAAAAGTAACTATTATGCACTAAACTTTACAACTAATACTCTATTATCCAATGATTCAATAAGGTGTCATGCTGTCATCGTTCAGTGCGTTTTGTGTGGAGGAAATGATGATCTGATGCTTCACTGAAAATACTGATAATTTAAATGTACAATATCTTTTAAACAAATAAAGTTACAGAGTTGATATTTGCAACATTTGTCATTTTAATGATGCGTTTCTGTACGAAATGTCAATCGTTAAGATTGACCGAAGCGTTCAGATTTTAGCATTCAGGTCATTGTTACAAAACTTGTTAATTTCACTTTAACAATATATCCTAAACCATTAAAGACATGATCTATATTCAAGTTTTATTGGAATCACCATGAAAATTAATGAAGGATGGTAGATTAATATATCTGTGGCTTCATTCCCTGCATTACTACAGAATTAAATAGTGTCCATAAATGTTTCCTTTCATAACCGACCTTTGGTACGCCATATTTAACACTGCTACGTGACCCGTGGTCTAGGGGTAGCGTCTTTGATCCATAATCATAATAACTTCTTCGGTCCCGGGCTCGATCCCCGCCACTGCTTAAATTTTGATAAATAATCAGCATTGGCGGCCGAAGACTTCCAGCATAAGAAGTCAGCCTCATTCTGCCAACGGCCTTGTCAAAGAGGGTGGAGGAGCCGATAGAGGTTCAGGGCACTCTCGTCCTAGGGGTGGGGCAGTTTGCCCCTAAAGGCGGAAGAATCAGCAATGACCGACGACATGAGGATGCAGAAGGCAATGGAAACCACCTCATTAAAGACACGTAACGTGTATCCACAGGACATGTGGCCTGTAATTGAAGAAGTGTCATGATGATCTCTCCATTGGCAAAAGATTCCGGAATAGTCCCCCATTCGGATCTCCGGGAGGGGACTGCCAAGGGGGAGGTTACCATGACAAAAAGAATGAATAATCAACGAAAGGATAACGTTCTACGAGTCGGGGCGTGGAATGTCAGAAGCTTGAATGTGGTAGGGAAACTAGAAAATCTGAAAAGGGAAATGCAAAGGCTCAATCTAGATACAGTAGGGGGGAGTGAAGTGAAGTGGAAGGAAGACAAGGATTTCTGGTCAGATGAGTATCGGGTAATATCAACAGCAGCAGAAAATGGTATAACAGGTGTAGGATTCGTTATGAATAGGAAGGTAGGCAGAGGGTGTGTTACTGTGAACAGTTCAGTGACCGGGTTGTTCTAATCAGAATCGACAGCAGACCAACACCGACTACGATAGTTCAGGTATACATGCCGACGTCGCAAGCTGGAGATGAACAGATAGAGAAAGTGTATGATGATATTGGAAGGGTAATGCAGTATATAAAGGGGGAAGAAAATCTAATAGTCATGGGTGACTGGAATGCAGTTGTAGGGGAAGGAGTAGAAGAAAAGGTTACAGGAGAATATGGGCTTGGGACAAGGAATGAAAGAGGAGAAAGACTAATTGAGTTCTGTAATAAGTTTCAGCTAGTAATAGAGAATAACCTGTTCAAGAATCACAAGAGGAGGAGGTATACTTGGAAAAGGCCGGGAGATACGGGAAGATTTCAATTACATTACATCATGGTCAGACAGAGATTCCGAAATCAGATACTGGATTGTAAGGCGTACCCAGGAGCAGATATAGACTCAGATCACAATTTAGTAGTGATGAAGAGTAGGCTGAAGTTCAAGACATTAGTCAGGAAGAATCAATACGTAAAGAAGTGGGATACGGAAGTACTAAGGAATAACGAGATACGTTTGAAGTTCTCTAACGCTATAGATACAGCAATAAGGAATAGCGCAGTAAGCGGTACAGTTGAAGAGGAATGGACATCTCTAAAAAGGGCCATCACAGAAGTTGGGAAGGAAAACATAGGTACAAAGAAGGTAGCGGCGAAGAAACCATGGGTAACAGAAGAAATACTTCAGTTGATTGATGAAAGGAGGAAGTACAAACATGTTCCGGGAAAATCAGGAATACAGAAATACAAGTCGCTGAGGAATGAAATAAATAGGAAGTGCAGGGAAGCCAAGATGAAATAGCTGCAGAAAAAATTTGAAGACATGGAAAAAGATATGATTGTCGGAAGGACAGACTCAGCACATACAGGAAAGTCAAAACAACCTTTGATGACATTAAAAGCAACGGTGGTAACATTAAGAGTGCAACGGGAATTCCACTTTTAAATGCAGAGGAGAGAGCAGACAGGTGAAAAGAATACATTGAAAGCCTCTATGAGGGTGAAGATTTGTCTGATGTGATAGAAGAAGGAACAGGAGTCGATTTAGAAGAGATAGGGGGTCCAGTATTAGAATCGGAATTTAAAAGAGCTTTGGAGGACTTATGGTCAAATAAAGCAGAAGGGATAGATAACATTCCATCATAATTTCTAAAATCATTGGGGGAAGTGGCAACAAAACGACTATTCACGTTGGTGTGTAGAATATATGAATCTGGCGACATACCATCTGACTTTCGGAAAAGCATCATCCACACAATTCCGAAGACGGCAAGAGCTGACAAGTGCGAGAATTATCGCACGATCAGCTTAGCAGCTCATGCATCGAAGCTGCTTACAAGAATAATATACAGAAGAATGGAAAAGAAAATTGAGAATGCGCTAGGTGACGATCAGTTTGGCTTTAGGAAAAGTAAAGGGACGAGAGAGGCAATTCTGACATTACGGCTAATAATGGAAGCAAGGCTAAAGAAAAATCAAGACACTTTCATAGGATTTGTCGACCTGGAAAAAGCGTTCGACAATATAAAGTGGTGCAAGCTGTTCCAGATTCTGAAAAAAGTAGGGGTGAGCTATAGGGAGAGACGGGTCATATACAATATGTACAACAACCAAGAGGGAATAATAAGAGTGGACGATCAAGAACGAAGTGCTCGTATTAAGAAGGGTGTAAGACAAGGCTGTAGCCTTTCGCCCCTACTCTTCAATCTGTACATCGAGGAAGCAATGATGGAAATAAAAGAAAGGTTCAGGAGTGGAATTAAAATACAAGGTGAAAGGATATCAATGATACGATTCGCTGATGACATTGCTATCCTGGGTGAAAGTGAAGAAGAATTAAATGATCTGCTGAACGGAATGAACAGTCTAATGAGTACACAGTATGGTTTGAGAGTAAATCGGAGAAAGACGAAGGTAATGAGAAGTAGTAGAAATGAGAACAGCGAGAAACTTAACATCAGGATTGATGGTCCCGAAGTCAATGAAGTTAAGGAATTCTGCTACCTAGGCAGTAAAATAAACAATGACGGACGGAGCAAGGAGGACATCCAAAGCAGACTCGCTATGGCAAAAAAGGCATTTCTGGCCAAGCGATGTCTACTAATATCAAATACCGGCCTTAATTTGAGGAAGAAATTTCTGAGGATGTACGTCTGGAATACAGCATTGTATGGTAGTGAAACATGGACTGTGGGAAAACCGGAACAGAAGAGAATCGAAACATTTGAGATGTGGTGCTATAGACGAATGTTGAAAATTAGGTGGACTGATAAGGTAAGGAATGAGGAGGTTCTACGCAGAATCGGAGAGGAAAGGAATATGTGGAAAACACTGATAAGGAGAAGGGACAGGATGATAGGACATCTGCTAAGACATGAGGGAATGACTTCCATGGTACTAGAGGGAGCTGTAGAGGGCAAAAACTGTAGAGGAAGACAGAGATTGGAATACGTCAAGCAAATAATTGAGGACGTAGGTTGCAAGTGCTACTCTGAGATGAAGAGGTTAGCACAGGAAAGGAATTCGTGGCGGGCGCATCAAACCAGTCAGTAGACTGATGACAAAAAAAAAGGTCTCCTCCGCCACAAAAGCCTCTACTGCGTTTCCCTATGACAGAGGTTCTAGTCTGTCTCACTCGCACACTACATCGCTTAGGCCTCAATAGACAATAGAACCCTGTGAGTTTCCCCATCTCGTGGTAAATCTACGCTCTTTGTGGCATCCGGTCCTCGACGACAGGGTTCGTTTCACAATTCCTGAATGCTGACTCTTTCGATCATAACTTAAATGAGAGCGAAATACTCGTTAACTCACAGCTGCCACTCACGAACCATATTCAAGGGAGTGTTTTCCAATAGGATAACACTCGCACACATACCGCTGCTGTAACCCAATACGCTCCACAGTGTCGACATGTTGTCTGTGCCTGCTCGATCACCAGACCTGTCTCCAATGGAGCACATATGGGACATCATAGGAGGAAAATTCCAGCATCGTTCACAATCAGCATTAGCCGTCCCTGTATCGTTCGATCATGCTTGCATTAACATTCTGGCGGTTACACCAGTTATTAATATATAAGTATTTCACATTTGTAGTGGCTTATCTCGGGTGTACATCAACGTGTAATCCCACAATGTTAATCAGTTATATACATTATCCAGACAAAAATACTCCAGAAATTTCGTTACTCTACATTAATTTTTTATTGGTGTTGCAATCTTTTTCCAGTCAGTATATATAGATGATTTAATAGTCAATTTGAGCAGTTCTCTTAAATAATTTGCAGATGATGTTGTCATTTATCGACTTGTAAAGTCAGCAGATGATGATAAGGCTTTGCAAAATTATTTAGATATCTGTATGATGAGAAAAATGGCAATCGACTCTAAATAAAGAAAAGTATGCAGTCGTCCACACGAGCACTAAAAGGAATCAGCTAAATTTAGGTTACATGTTAAATCACAAATCTAAAAGCTGTGAATTCGTGTGAGTACTTGGGGATAACACGAATAACTTAAATTGGAACGAGCACTTAGATAATGTTGTGGGGAAAGGGAACCTAAGACCGATTCATTGGCAGAAAGGTTGGAAAATGCAACAGGGCTATTGAAATGACTGCCTAGACTGCGTTTGTCCGTGGAGCAGTGCTGCAGGGTGTGGGATCTGCATTGATGAAGGACATCGAAAAGTTCAAAGAAGGGCAGCTCGTTTTGTATTGTCGCTAAACAGGAGAGAGAGGCACAGATATGATACTCGTTAGGGTGAGAATCAATGAAATTTCAGTCACGAACTTTGTCCTACGAATGCCGATGTATTTTATTGGCACCTACCTACATAGGGAGAAATGATAATCGTAATAAATCGATGAACTCTGTGCCAGGCACTTAACTGTGAATTACAGAGTAATCATGCAGACGTAGAAAAATAACAGCCCAAACCAAATTAGAGTTCCTGATTCGCTTCTAGAATATCTTTCTCCGTATACAGACACGCATTCTTAAGGTTTTATTGTTGAAAATTGCTCTATCAGGTAGGCTGTATACAGCACGCTTGGTAAGCGGGTAGTAATTCGGTGAAATCTCATGGTCCCGGGGCCGGCGAACACTGAAGGACGGCTAGCGTAATTGAGAAGCGTCAGCGAACATCCAGTCTCTAACAGGAGTTACACCCGATTACGTTATCTATCACCTCAAGACGTTTTCTGCGGGGCTTTGGAAAACCCTGTAAAATGGAGACGCCGTGTGGCTAGGGCCTCCCGTCTGGTAGACCGTTCCCCTGGTGCAGCTCTTTCAAGTTGACGCCACTTCAGCGACTTGCGTGGCGATGGGGATGAAATGATGATGATAAGAACAATACCCAGTTCCTGAGCGGAGAAAATCTCCGGCCAAGCCGGGAATCGAACCCGGGCCGTTAGGTATGACATTCCATCGCGCTGACCACTCAGCTACCAGGGGTGGACTGGAAAACCCTGTGTTTGGTGCTCAGTGAAGATTTCGAGTGCTGATGAAATTATCAAGAGTTTTCGAACCTGGCTTACTTGACAAGAAGTTACTGTAAATGTTTCTCACCTCTGTAATGCAGATATTGTAATAAAAGATGCTGGCTGCAGAGGGAGGGTAGGACTCCAACCCAACACTGATTGGCTGAAAAGGCTAATTACAACAAGTTTCTAGACTTTCTCAGAATTGGTTAGTTCAATGAATTAGTCTTTGCGCCACGTGGGGCATAGAAAGAGATTTTTATGATGTGAGGAATGTGGTCCACAGGAACTGACGAAAGTGTTCCACCCGATAAGCAAGATGAATGAGAGAGGCGTAATGCCGCGAGACTTCAAGAAGCATGTAAGAGTCTCAACATCAAAGATGGCAGGTACCGACAAGTGTGTTACCGAACTATCAGTCTAATACGTCATGGTTATCACAAACACCGATTATCTTCTGAATAAGGGAATGAAGCCGACCTGGAGAAAGATCAGTTTGGGTTCCAGAAAAACGTATATAAAAGAGAGGTAGTACGGTCCCTTCGATTTATCTAGAGAGACAGAATGAACTAAGGCAAACCTGCATTAATAGTATGTGTAGATTTGGAAAAATCTTTTGACTGCTTTGAAATTCTGGAGATAATGGGAATGAAATACGGTTTATCTAGCACAACTTGTAGGAAAATCAGACTGCTACAAGAGTTTAACAACGTGAAATGAAGGCATTATTGGAGAAGGGAGTGTGTTGGGTTTCTAGCCTGTCCCGTACGTTGTTCAATCAAACTGTACCACATGAGCGGCTTGTTGTGAAACTGCCTACTTACGAAATATTATCTGAGTTATGTGACTGGATTCGTGATTTCCTGCCAGAGGGGTCACAATTCGTAGTAACTGACGAAAAGTCATCGAGTAAAGCAGAAATGATTTCTGGCGTTCCCCAAGGTAGTGTTAAAGGCCCTTTGCTGTTCCTTATCTATATCAAGGATTTAGGTGACAGTCTAAGCTCCGTCTTAGGTTGTTTGTAGATGATGCTATTGTTTATCGACTAGTAAAGTCATCAGAAGATGAAAACAAATACAAAACGATTGATAATAATGGTACAGAAATTGTCAACTGACCCTAAATAACGAAAAGTGTGAGGTGATCCACATGAATACTAAAAGAAATCCGGTAAACCTCGGTTACACGATAGATCAGTCTAATCTAAACACCGTAAATTCAACTAATACCTGGAAATTACAGTTACGAACAACTTAAACTGGAACACACAGAAACTTTTGTGGGGAAGGCTAACCAAAGACTGCGATTTATTGACAGGACACTTAGAAAATGTAACAGAAATACTAAAGAGACTGCCTGCACTACGCTTGTCCGTCGTCTTTTAGATTACTGCGCCGCGGTGTGAGATGCTTACCAGATAGGATTGACGGAGTACATCGAGAAAGTTCAAAGAAGGGCAGCAGGTTTTGTATTATCACGAAATAGGGTAGAGAGTGTCACTGAAATGATACAGGATTTGGGGTGGACATAATTAAAACAAAGGGGTTTCTCGTTGGGGCGGAATCTTCTCACGAAATTTCAATCACCAGCTTTCTCCTCTGAATGCGAAATTATTTTGTTAACTCCGACCTACATAGGGAGAAACGGTCGTCATAATAAAATAAGGGAAATCAGAGCTCGCACGGAAAGATATAGGTGTTCGTCTTTTCCGCGCGCTGTACGAGATTGGTATGATAGAGAATTATTGTGAAGGTTGGTTCAATGAACCCTCTGCCAGGCACTTAAATGTGATTTGCAGAGAGTCCATGTAGATGTAGATATAGATGAGTTCATAGAGCGAGCAATACGGAAAATAAAGGGGAACTTCGCAGAAGAAATTGAAGTCCGTGTATGGTTAACCGATAACAACATAATTCTGTCAGATATGACAAATAATTTGAAACGAGCTGATAAGAAGAACATACATAAAACAACGGTAGTGGAACACAATCGATTTAAATCAGTTCCTCGCGACCGCTTCAGTCGCAGGTTCGAATCCTGCCTCGGGCATGGATGTGTGTGATGTTCTTAGGTTAGTTAGGTTTAAGTAGTTCTAAGTTCTAGGGGACTGATGACCTCAGAAGTTAAATCCCATAGTGCTCAGAGGCATTTCAACCATTTGAACCATCTAAATCGGTTGATGTTGAGGAAACAGAAAATGAGACACGTAAAGTAGTAGACGAGATTTACTATTTGGACAGCAAAATACATGACGACGACGGAAATAAAGAGAATATAACGTTCAGCTTGGCAATCCTGAAAAAATCTTGTTTGATAAACACACATACATGTTAACGTCGAATATAATTTTCAATTTTAATGGGTCTTTTGTCAACGTATTTTTCTTAAATGAAATCTTGTATGGAAGTGAATCATAGACGATAAAGAGTTGAGACGGGACGAGAATAGATGCTCTCTAATGCTTTCCTAACGTTACAGAATAATTTTGATGGTTGAATAGATCTAATAATCAAAATGAGACACTCAACTGAATTGGAAAGAAAGATCTTTATGCCACATAATTATAAAAAGAACGAATATGATTTGAAGACACATCATGAAACATAAAGGAGTTTGCTTATTTAGGGATGCGTGCCGCAAAAATTGTATAAGGTTCAGTTAGAGTAACAGGTTCGAAAAATAATATTTATGGAGAGACCAGGATAGACAGTCCTGCACAGGGTTGACTCATGTGGGTATCTGCTTCATAATTGCGTCCGGACTAAAGGTCATAACAACACACAAATCTGAAGGGAAGAGGGTTAGTATCAAATTTTAGTTGTTCTTTATTTAACAGGTGGATCCTTATGAGAAGCTCTTTGGAGATATTTTGTTGTGTTTTTACCTAGAGGAACATGACTTCCTTGACTTTCAGTGACTCTTGCTAAGTAGTTGCGATTGACCAATATTGTGATTTAATGGAAGTAGGCATTATGTTTTTATTGGACTTGATTATTCACACGGATAACCAAAGTGTTATTGAAAGTAAGGGATTGTTTACGAATTACAAAGTGTATCATTTCCACCGCAGTGCGCGGATCAGATGTGTATTGTGATTAAACCAGACAGCTACAGGGTTACCATTAGTTAAGGACAATTTACCTCTGTACTCTGTAGTGGAGCACTGGTCTAGTAAGATGTGTAGGAGAGCTTCTGATAAGTTTCAAAACAGTGGCCCAATGACACACTAAGAAAGGCTTGGATTGCTGACTCTATAAGAACACTGTCCGCGAAAAACAATGGTGTGCGTTCAACTCACGATCTGGCTCACAGTTTTAATCCCACAGGAATCTTAGAAGTGTACAGTTACGACTAATTAGCCCGTTCCAAAGAAGTTGGCGATCCTTTTCTGTACAGTTCCGCAAGGAGATCCAGGTGCACAGATAAACAGTTCCTTTGATGCACGCTACGTAATTACGTAGTGTTGTGAAACTGCGAGAGTTGCTCTTTTCTTGGACCTCATGGGCGATGGCAAAAAACTCTTTTTAGTCGACGTATCGCCAAGGAGAGGAGGAATTTTACGAACTGTTTACAACATCGACCAACTGATATGGGTTCTTGTTAAGGAGTCATTTGTCAGCAGGATTGTAAAGGAGTACGGGCTGTAACTTAACAGAAAAGAAGTAAGAAATACGTAAAACAGACAATTACCCGACAGTGCAGAAATAACTGTAGCATGATTTACACGCAAGTTAATTTTGCGCGAACAACTCATACAGTCACAAGACTTAAGGCAGAAATAACTAATAAAGAAGTAACGAGTTGAATTAGAAAATATCTGCATGAAAAACATGCATATGACGTTAGGCAGCATGTCAGTTTGCAAGTGTAGAACAACAGCAGAGATTAAGGGAGACAACTTCCACAGATTGCTGGAAGTATAGCCAGAAAAGAAAGCAATATACAGTATCTGTAGGAAGTTTGGAGATCAGATGTCAGCTATTACGTTACACCAGGATGTTGAACACTAGCGCCCCAGCCCGCATCCCGTGGTCGTGCGGTAGCGTTCTCGCTTCCCACGCCCGGGTTCCCGGGTTCGATTCCAGGCGGGGTCAGGGATTTTCTCTGCCTCGTGATGGCTGGGTGTTGTGTGATGTCCTTAGGTTAGTTAGGTTTACGTAGTTCTAAGTTCTAGGGGACTGATGACCTAAGATGTTAAGTCCCATAGTGCTCAGAGCCATTTGAACCATTTGAACTAGCGCCCCAAAAAATTTGAAAAGGTTTCATGAGGTCGCCAAAATAACTCTCCAGCAGTTAAATATCAGCATCTGTCAAGGAGAACGTTTCTCCACTTTAAGGGGTCCACACCCTGCCTACCTAATCCATGTTAATTTAGGCAAGTATTTGACCCATTTCTGAAAAAAACTATTTGATGCAGGACCTTAATATTTTTACTGTATGTTACTTGATGCTAACAGAGTCAACTGCACTAAAATCTACTTTATCCATTTTATAGTTTTTAAGAAATATTTTTTTAAAATTTATTATCAAAAATATTAGTTTTTTCTGCAGAAAATATTTTTTTGTGAACTTCCTAATGGGGGAATATTAATGAATGTAGTACCAGAGGTGGCTTTTTATGTTATACAGAGTCTCTGAAAATTTCATTCATTTTCCTATGATAGTTTCTGATATAATTGTGTACTGAAAATTTTAGTTTGCGGGAAATTGACTTTAAAGAAAAAAAAACTTCTTAAATTTTTTACTTACAGTTAATTAAAACTGTCCTGCTGCATATGATGGCCCTTCTTTGGCCTCTAGGAGGTCTTCCAGCTTTTTTTTCACCTTCCTGGATGTTCGTCTTACTTTCTTGGCCTTATTAGATGCAGACCTGTCTGCATCGGCTATCCTCATTTTATCGCAGTGTTGCAGCCCAGTGATCGTATTTTCATCAGGATATTCCCAGCTTTTTCAGTACCCAACACTTTCCAATATTACCACAATTTAATCTAATAACAGCATCATGAACTCCTGGTTTCATTGTGTGCATGCCTACAAATACTGTTTTAGGAAGGCAATTCCAAATTATGCTGTTGAAACATTCATTTGGGTTTTGTGTCTACCCATGTGGACATTTCCATAGAAGGTAAGAATGAGTCAAATCTCTGAAAATAGGTCTAATTACTGTAATAACAGCAGACGGAAGAGAATGCTGGTGAGAATAAGATTCTCCAATTGCCTGATCCCTATTGTATTTGCACCACGAATTTTCTCCTGATGGACACAATCCATGACATGACTTATCATCAGTAGAGGACTTATGGAAGAATGTGGCCCAAACATCTCTCTTCACTGACTCCAGATTTTCTTTATTTCTCCTAATTGCCTGCCCATAGTATACCTGCAAGTTTTCTGTAACAACTACTCGCAATCACACTTGAACAAAAGTAACTACGTGTTTGAAAGCGTGTTGTTTACCAACAGCAGAAACAAAAGAATATCGAACGTTGCATTCCAAGGACAGCCAACACACTCGGGTCTAAAAAAAATCCCTAACGTGCAATGTAGAGGATATAAAGATCTAAAATATATACAGAAATATGATGAAAACCGAAAACCGATTTTTTTCGACCTCAACCACGTTGTGGTCCCGTTAAGATACAGTCTCATCACTGTTTTGGAATATAGCTGCTTCAAAATTTACGTCCAAGTGACACTGGCGTGATTCAAAACAAACTGTTAAGAGCCGACAGGACCTCCAACTACCTCCTTCGCTGTGTTGGCAGCCACTGAAGACAGTTATGCTGTACACCTTGTATAATTAAGTGACCTGACACCTCAAAACTGTCGTTTCGCAAGTTACCGGCAGGAGGGATTTGGGTACGTAATTTATTTCGTACAAAATCAGCGTTGTGGTTCACAGTTCTGCCAAAGAATGAGTTCCCCCGGAACTTCATTGTACATAAACGCAAATAAACATGCGTTTTTGAGAACTTTCGGAAGCTACCATTACCCTTGCTTAATTTACGAGCAATTTGTAGCATATAGGCGTTGGTGATTTAGTTACTGCAGCAGAAGTTGTAACTAACATATTGTGTTGCATTAGTTTTCCCATAAAGAGGAGCAACCCTATCTGTTACCTGTATTTATCGTAGATTAACTGTGTTTTCGAGTTTTCTAACAACTTCAATCAACATCATAACGTTTTACGGAACTAATAGTTTTTACCTCAGGTTTTTGCGTTGCTTTAATAGAAATCTCGTTTTATGTATTTGCCCCAATTCTTATAGGTAATTAGCAACTTTTGAGCTCTACACAGTAAAAGATAATCAGTGAGCTTAATTTTGAAATTATTTGTTCTCTGCCTTGTAATACAATGCACCAGCCAAAATGCAGCTCTACTGTGAATGCTGTTCTCAAACACCGGATGAGTTGACTGACGTCCATAAGCAGCTGGAAATCGCCCGACTACTGTCAGACGATTGGCAGCTGCAGCAAATCAGTGTGTTGGAAGAGCTCTGGAGAACCATGTATATGTGATACCTATGCCAGAAGTAACTCAGATACTATCTCCCGGGGATCCTGTCTCCTCTGCAGAAACTGCAGGATGTGTCACTACTTGTCTGCTTGACTGTCGGTGGTGTGTCAGTGGTAGACCTAGGCATCCTATACAGGGTGGATGAGGACCAGGGAGGAATCAAGATATTGTACCAAATCCCCTAATCAACAAGTTTGAGGCACTATCTTTCACTGACACTGAAACTCAGCCAGTGGGACTCACTCCACCAGTTTTGGTAAAACCTGCTTTGTCCTGTGTTAGGAGGCGGCAAATACAAAAGTGTAGCGGTCCTTTACTCGTCGACACTTGAAATGTATGGAGAATGATGGTACCCGTTAGGGAAATGGCACAAAACGAAGAAACATAGCATCCTATAACTATAATTTCAGTGAGTCACTGGCCGGCCGAAGTGGCCGTGCGGTTAAAGGCGCTGCAGTCTGGAACCGCAAGACCGCTACGGTCGCAGGTTCAAATCCTGCCTCGGGCATGGATGTTTGTGATGTCCTTAGGTTAGTTAGGTTTGACTAGTTCTAAGTTCTAGGGGACTAATGACCTCAGCAGTTGAGTCCCATAGTGCTCAGAGCCATTTGAACCATTTTTCAGTGAGTCACTGTTGGAATCGGCCAACTCATATAAATACCTGGGTGTAACACTTCGTAGGGATATGAAATAGGATGATCATATAGGTTCATTCGTGCGTAAAGCCGACGGTAGACTTCGGTTTATTGGTACCATAGTGGGGAAGCGCGATCAGTCTGCAAAGGAGATTGCTTACAAATCAATCGTGTGACCATTTCTAAAATATTGCTCAAATGAGGGGGGCTTGTACTAGATAGAACTTACAGGGGATATTGAACGTATACAGAGGAGGGCAGTATTGGGACAAAGTATGTTCTACCCTGCATTCCATTGTTGCCAGATGAATCCAAGATGACGCCGATGTTGTCATTCAAGATGGCGGTTGTGACGTCATTCAAGATGGCGGCTTTTGGAAGGAAGTTTGAATTTTGGTGGGAAGATAGGTCAATCGGGCTACCTCCACAAACCTAGCTCCCCTTCCCTCCCCTCCCCCAGAAAAATGGTGGGAAGTTCAAATTCCAACAGGATAATGCATCACACAACAGTTATCTCTACAAAACTAAGTCATCCAATCGCAACCTCTTCCTAGGGATTCACAGGAAAAGGACTCGACCAGTGCTGGACATAAGTCTTTATTATTTTGCATGCACCAGTCTCTATTTTAACAATTTCATGCAGTAGAGCCATCCAGTATGTTCACCACGAGGTCCGGACTCCAACTGACCTAGTACACACAATCACCAGCAGGGGGCGCTGTCATCCAAGATGATGGATATGACGTAAGCTGCCGGCCGGGGTGGCCAAGCGGTTCTAGGCGGTACAGAGCCATTTGACGTAAGCTGATGACGCAAGTACTATTATCCAAGGTGGCGGCGAGCAGTGTGTTCACCATGAGGTAGACCTAGTACGCAGTTCCACCACCAGAGAGCGCTGTCGTCCGTTTCGTGATGTAATCCAAGATGGTGGGGGGAAATGATGAGAAAACGACTCTGCCTGTGCTGGACATAAGTTTTTATTTTTCAGGCAATGTCTCCACCATGAGTTCTAGACTCCAGCTGACCTAGTACACAATATTGCCAACAGAGGGTACTGTCATCCCTCTTGTGGCGTAATCCAAGATGGTGGTGTGGAGGATGAAAATGTAGCGAAAATGACTCAGCCTGCGCTGGGCTGCTGGGGAGAGTAAGGAAGGAGTGTAGTCTATCTATTTTGGAACATTTTATTTAGGGATGGAGTATAGTTATCACACTGATGCAAAACACTCACTCTGATGTGTTTGGGATCACAACACACAGCTGCAGACCTGTAAAGTACTTCTAAATTACTCTCTCCAGACACGTAAACAACTCCTAATTTACCGAAATAATTTCAGCACAGACATGCAAACTCCTCCTAAATAATGCAGTACACTCATGTGCAGGCACGAAATCATAAACTGTCCAAATAACGCATAGCACAGCCTACAGACCCGCTCACAAAATAATGCAACAGACACGCAATCAATGCACCCAAGCACTGCCCCCCACCATGTCCACTGGACTGCACAGGAGGTCAGCAGCAGCCCGCGCGAAGTGACGCGACCATCAGCTGTCAAACCATGTACAGATGCCTTCAAGTATGAGGCGGCGGCATCCCTTTCATACTTAGTACCTGAGAAATTCCTCTCAAAATACATGTTCACCTAGACACCGTTGCTGACGCGACCGGACGTGAGTGCAGACGCTACAGGGGCGTGCGAAATGACTCCATCTAAAAGACTCCCCAAACACGCTTGCTAATCGTCAACTTTCGAACTCATGCACTGCCTACCCATTCACAGAATAATACAAAAAAACACCAAAACAACTACTAAATCCTCAAACCATATTGTATCTCTAACGCTAAAGAGCTTAAAGAGCAGGAAAAAATCCAGTGCGCAAACACTCAGTGCATGTAAAAAACGATTCCGAACTATAATCAACCACAACTATCAGGGCCAGCCGGCGTGAGCCAGCTGTATGTTATACTAACGCCACGTGTCTGTCTATCTAGATACGCACCAAGTAATCCTCTGGGCCTTGCAGACCAGTGAACCCTCTCTCTACCTGTGGTCCAACAAAGATCTAATTGCATAGCAAGTCACCCTAGCAGACACTGCAGAAATCGTTACCAGAATATCACAGGGTCCTTTTTCACTCGTTCTCCTAATGGAACATGCGATCTGTGTCTAGCCATGCCTGCGTATGCCACTCGGCTTCATGGTGGAATGTTTGTCATGCTGTCAATATACCTCTCAAAAACGTTAAACAGTCACACAGCTAAAAGCCTGTGCACGCTTGCGAAAACGCACTTATCATAAAAGCATTCTCCTTGTTTGGAAATAGATCACTGTCTAAGCACAGATGGGGGCGATTCAGAACAAATACTCAAACAGAATTCGAAGCACTGTCATACTGAAGAGATAAAAAAAGTCATCAGTTTACGGTATCCTACAGCTAAAGGTCTGGATATGTCGTAATGCAAGAGTGTTGGATGAGTGACCGGATCCTCACCAGAGATGGATGGTATGCTTCAGCTTGTCTTTGAACACTTGCTTGATCTCAGAACTTTCCATACATACCTTGCCTCCATTTGTTCGAATCAGTTTGTAGACACTCGTACGTCTATACACAAAGAATGTCTTGTGAATTAATCGAGCATTATAACTGACTTTTATCGAACTTACCTGCGCAAAATAATGATGCAGCCTGTGTGGAAGCACAGTCCGCCTTTTCTTTTTCTTTCTGCAGCGATCGCGATATTGCACTGACAATTAAACCATGCCAACTACCTTACATATGGTCAAATACGGAAAGACTTCCACTTCATTACACTACTCTCCCACTGAGGACATGAGCTTGAATATTAGAACGTGAAACAGACCTCCAGCCAATCAATACATCACCGCATACCCTATATATCGTCAAATATGGAAAGACACATACCCAATTACACTGTCCTCCCACTGGGGACAGGAGCTTGAATATTAGAGCATGAAACCCATCTCCAACTCAACAATATATCACCACATACTGCATTGATGTAGTAAACATACAATTCGTAACCTGTGCCACACAAAATCACTCCTTGTACATCAGAAAGCCCTCAGTGAATAGAAGTCACTTTCAGAACTGATGTGCAACGACTGGCTCGTTTCTCCCTCGGTACAAACGCGCTACTGTTTCTGGTCGAGACCTGCCTGCTTGCTTGCATTTCTACACCCATCTCCAGACTCTGGGATTACACAAACACAAGTATTTCCTCATCGTTTGCCATAGTATTATACCATATTCTCTGTACTTCTATATATCAAGCACACAGCAGTATTCTACCGATCGCTCACTCACTGTAATTCCAAAGATATAGACAGGAAATTAATCCTCAACAAATCCCAAACTTTAGCGAGGTGCAGTGTGCTGTAAACCACTGAGTAACTAGAAAAAAATAGAGGAAACTGATATTTCCACTCGCGAATACCAGTGTCTTTCTGCGCACTGTATGAGATTGGAATAATAGAGAATTGTGAAGGTGGTTCGATGAACCCTCTACCAGGCACTTAAATGTGATTTGCAGCGTATCCATGTAGATGTAGATGTAACAGATTCGAAATCATCCCTACAATTTTCAAGGTCAATTAAGGTGTTTCTCATGTCTAGAGAACTAGCAAACATCTCTCTCAGCTGCTAGATGCACACACCACAATCGATATTCTCTCAACTAAATAAATATGCGAAATGTGCAGAAGCAATTAATCGAACAATTTACATAGGCGGGAATAATGGCCCAGCACAAACACACATCCATACTCACACTTCTCAAGTTTCCGCGCGATCACCAAAGCTATTCAACACATATTAACTATTAGTTCGCTATTCGATCGTCTAGAGGCTAACACAGTTAAGTCACCCACATTCGCATGACTCCTATCATTAATGGGGAACGTGAATCATTCATGCACAGGTCACCTATGCTGCATGCATAAACAGAATCATCATCCTAAGGAACCACCCTTTCCTCTGCTATCACAGTATTCCACAGTCACCTCCTTTGCACATGTCGGAACACAAACACATACTTTATAAACCTGATGCTCAAATGCGAAAATATCACGCATCCCACGCTACTAGTAAGTATAATACTTCCTCAATAACTGATCTCTGGTGATACGAAATAATACTGAGAGAAATTCAACCACTGGTGGATATGTCTCATAAGTTTTTCTTGCGAGTGCCACCACCATGTCTTAGAAAGAGAGATGTAATCGGTCAGGTGTTAAAAGAAAAAAAAACCAACCCCCACAACTACTGCCACAAGCGGTCTTGGTTCTACAGATGCATACAAGTATCCATGTTTAGAGCTGTATCAGCTTTATAAATCCATGTATGACATTACCTAGACACTGAATATAGGTTATGATCGCTGGAGTGTATAGTATCAGACCAACGAGTCGCCGACAGGGCAACTTCGAAATAAAATTACTCAATTTAGAAAGTGATTTGGCTAAGGAACGTGGTAGGGAACCGGTATTTCCGAATCCCTCACGCCACTGCAGCTAGATATTTCTACAGTATTTGTAGCGCATTCTGTCTCGATCCCTTCTCAGAGGTTCGGTGATATATCCACTGAGCTATAGGCGATGGTTGATTGAGAAGGATCACAAACGGTAGTAGATGGTGCGCTGATTGAGGTCGTAAGAAAATGTACACTAGCTTCTCAGATCTCTAGTGTATCCCTTAAAAATATTTACAAATTTTCTTAGTTAGTAGAAAATATAGATATTTTCCGACCTACAGTGGAAGCGACTTATCACATCCACATGCAGAAGTCTATGAAGTGACATGTAGCCGTGGCAGAGTGTATATAGGCGAAACTGGGAAGGCAATAAAAGAACGGATTAAAGAACACGAATGTCACACGCCTTTCAAACAGAATGTGAAATATGCGGTAGCGGAACATCAGGAGGACTGCAAAAAGACATATTTTAACAGCGCACGAGAGCTAATGAGAGATTTTAATATTTGTAGAAGGCAAGTCCCAGAAGCGGTTAAGATCTCTGAGAACTAAAGAACTTCCAAGAGAGAGGTAACTATAGCTCTCTAGCTTCGTAGATTCTTAGTCGTGGAAGCCACCTCGTGGGAACAACGATAATATTTTGGTAAACAATGCCTCTTTCTTTCATAACCTGTTCCACTACCTATCCGACGGCGATCGTACCAGTACTAGCCTGGCAACCAGTCACTACTTCTTCTCCATCGACACAGAATCTTCGCCAGCCACCGTACGGCTACCCTGCACCACTACTATTCGTTTCCTTTTCTGTTCCATTCAAACAGAGCAGGGAAAAACGATGGTTTGTGCCTCCGTATGTGGCGGCCGAAGACTTCCGGCATAAGAAGTCAGCCTCATTCTGCCAACGGCCTTGTCAAAGAGGGCGGAGGAGCGGATAGATGTTCAGGGCACTCCCTTGTCCTAGGGGTGGGAAATTGCCCCTAAAGGCGGAAGAATCAGCAATGATCAACGACATGAGTATTCAGAAGGCAATGGAAACCACTGCATTAAAGATACGTAACGTGTATCCACAGGACATGTGGCCTGTAATTGAAGAAGTGTCATGATGATCTCTCCATTGGCAAAAGATTCCGGAATAGTCCCCCATTCGGATCTCCGGGAGGGGACTGCCAAGGGGGAGGTTACCATGAGAAAAAGATTGAATAATCAACGAAAGGATAACGCTCTACGAGTCGGGGCGTGGAATGTCAGAAGCTTGAATGTGGTAGGGAAACTGGAAAATCTGAAAAGGGAAATGCAAAGGCTCAATCTAGATATAGTAGGGGTAAGTGAAGTGGAAGGAAGACAAGGATTTCTGGTCAGATGAGTATCGGGTAATATCAACAGCAGCAGAAAATGGTATAACAGGTGTAGGATTCGTTATGAATAGGAAGGTAGGCAGAGGGTGTGTTACTGTGAACAGTTCAGTGACCGGGTTGTTCTAATCAGAATCGACAGCAGACCAACACCGACTACGATAGTTCAGGTATACATGCCGACGTCGCAAGCTGGAGATGAAAAGATAGAGAAAGTGTATGATGATATTGGAAGGGTAATGCAGTATGTAAAGGGGGACGAAAATCTAATAGTCATGGGTGACTGGAATGCAGTTGTAGGGGAAGGAGTAGAAGAAAAGGTTACAGGAGAATATGGGCTTGGGACAAGGAATGAAAGAGGAGAAAGACTAATTGAGTTCTGTAATAAGTTTCAGCTAGTAATAGAGAATACCCTGTTCAAGAATCACAAGAGGAGGAGGTATACTTGGAAAAGGCCGGGAGATACGGGAAGATTTCAATTACATTACATCATGGTCAGACAGAGATTCCGAAATCAGATACTGGATTGTAAGGCGTACCCAGGAGCAGATATAGACTCAGATCACAATGTAGTAGTGATGAAGAGTAGGCTGAAGTTCAAGACATTAGTCAGGAAGAATCAATACGCAAAGAAGTGGGATACGGAAGTACTAAGGAATAACGAGATACGTTTGAAGTTCTCTAACGCTATAGATACAGCAATAAGGAATAGCGCAGTAAGCAGTACAGTTGAAGAGGAATGGACATCTCTAAAAAGGGCCATCACAGAAGTTGGGAAGGAAAACATAGGTACAAAGAAGGTAGCGGCGAAGAAACCATGGGTAACAGAAGAAATACTTCAGTTGATTGATGAAAGGAGGAAGTACAAACATGTTCCGGGAAAATCAGGAATACAGAAATACAAGTCGCTGAGGAATGAAATAAATAGGAAGTGCAGGGAAGCTAAGATGAAATAGCTGCAGAAAAAATGTAAAGACATGGAAAAAGATATGATTGTCGGAAGGACAGACTCAGCATACAGGAAAGTCAAAACAACCTTTGATGACATTAAAAGCAACGGTGGTAACATTAAGAGTGCAACGGGAATTCCACTTTTAAATGCAGAGGAGAGAGCAGACAGGTGAAAAGAATACATTGAAAGCCTCTATGAGGGTGAAGATTTGTCTGATGTGATAGAAGAAGGAACAGGAGTCGATTTAGAAGAGATAGGGGGTCCAGTATTAGAATCGGAATTTAAAAGAGCTTTGGAGGACTTATGGTCAAATAAAGCGGAAGGGATAGATAACATTCCATCATAATTTCTAAAATCATTGGGGGAAGTGGCAACAAAACGACTATTCACGTTGGTGTGTAGAATATATGAATCTGGCGACATACCATCTGACTTTCGGAAAAGCATCATCCACACAATTCCGAAGACGGCAAGAGCTGACAAGTGCGAGAATTATCGCACGATCGGCTTAGCAGCTCATGCATCGAAGCTGCTTACAAGAATAATATACAGAAGAATGGAAAAGAAAATTGAGAATGCGCTAGGTGACGATCTGTTTACGGCTAATAATGGAAGCAAGGCTAAAGAAAAATCAAGACACTTTCATAGGATTTGTCGACCTGGAAAAAGCGTTCGACAATATAAAATGGTGCAAGCTGTTCGAGATTCTGAAAAAGGTAGGGGTAAGCTATAGGGAGAGACGGGTCATATACAATATGTACAACAACCAAGAGGGAATAATAAGAGTGGACGATCAAGAACGAAGTGCTCGTATTAAGAAGGGTGTAAGACAAGGCTGTAGCCTTTCGCCCCTACTCTTCAATCTGTACATCGAGGAAGCAATGATGGAAATAAAAGGATATCAATGATACGATTCGCTGATGACATTGCTATCCTGGGTGAAAGTGAAGAAGAATTAAATGATCTGCTGAACTGAATGAACAGTCTAATGAGTACACAGTATGGTTTGAGAGTAAATCGGAGAAAGACGAAGGTAATGAGAAGTAGTAGAAATGAGAACAGCAAGAAACTTAACATCAGGATTGATGGTCACGAAGTCAATGAAGTTAAGGGATTCTGCTACCTAGGCAGTAAAATAACCAATGACGGACGGAGCAAGGAGGACATCCAAAGCAGACTCGCTATGGAAAAAAAGGCATTTCTTGCCAAGAGAAGTCTACTAATATCAAATACCGGCCTTAATTTGAGGAAGAAATTTCTGAGGATGTACGTCTGGAGTACAGCATTGTATGGTAGTGAAACATGGACTGTGGGAAAACCGGAACAGAAGAGAATCGAAGCATTTGAGATGTGGTGCTATAGACGAATGTTGAAAATTAGGGGGACTGATAAGGTAAGGAATGAGGAGGTTCTACGCAGAATCGGAGAGGAAAGGAATATGTGGAAAACAGTGATAAGCAGAAGGGACAGGATGATAGGACATCTTCTAAGACATGAGGGAATGACTTCCATGGTACTAGAGGGAGCTGTAGAGGGCAAAAACTGTAGAGGACGACAGAGATTGGAATACATCAAGCAAATAATTGAGGACGTAGATTGCAAGTGCTACTCTGAGATGAAGAGGTTAGCACAGGAAAGGAATTCGTGGCGGGCCGCATCTATCCAGTCAGTAGACTGATCACCCAAAAAAAAAAGTGTCATTATTTCTCTTATCTTCGTGGTCCTTACACGGCGTGTATGGTGGTAGCTGTAGATTCATTCACCAATCAGCTTCAAATGCCGGTTCTCTAAATTTTCTCCCTTCCCTCCAGGGAAGAACGTCATCTTCCCCCCAGGAATTCCCAGTTGAGCTTCCGAAGCATTTTCGTAACACTTAGGTACTATTCGTACCTGGTACGGATCCCAAACACTCATATGATACTCAATAATAAGTCACACCAGCGTCCTATATGCCGTCATCTTTACAAATGAACCACATTTTCCTAAAATTGTCACTACAAAACCGAAATCGACCATTCGCCTTCTCTACCACAGTCGTCACATGTTCGTTCCATTTCACTTCGCTTTGCAGTGTTACGCCCAGATATTTAAACAACGCCCGTGTCAAGCGGACGCTACTAATGCTGTATCCGAACATTACAGGTTTGTTCTTCCTAATTATCTGAATTCCATTTTTCCACATTTAGAACTTGCTGACACCAACGAGGAATTTTGTCCAAGTCATCTTCCTATAGCTACTTAACTTCGACACCTTACCGTACACTAAAGCATCATCAGCAAACAACCGCAGATTGCTGCCCATCCTGTTCGCCAAATCATTTACTAATATAGAGAACAACAGCTGTTCTATCACGCTTCCTGACGATGCCCTAGTCTCTGACCGTCAAAGACAACATATTGGTTTCTGTTACTTAAGAAGTCTTCGAACCACATATATGTGGAATTGTTCCATATGCCCGTGCTTTAGTTAATAGCCTGCAATGGGGCACCGCGTCAAACGCTTTTCGAAATCTGGGCACACGGAATCTGCCAGTTGTCCTTCTTCCATAGTTCGCCGTATATCATGTGAGAAAAGGGCAAGTTGAGTTTCGCACTAGCGATGCTTTCTGGACACAACCTTCTTAGTCTCAAAAAATTTATTATATTCGAACTGAGAATGTCTTCAAGGATTCTGCAGCAAACCGAAGTAAGCGATACTGGTCTGTAAGTATACGGGCCCATTCTTTTAATCTTCTTATTGATACAGGAATACATCGGCGCCTCATAAAACGCCCATCGAGGACTAGGATTGGACCTTGGGAGAGTGAGAACTTCATTCATCTTTTATTGCACACGAAGTTTTATTCATGTAAACAACTAATTCAAATAAGAATTATAATGAAAAATTTTGCCAAGACACAAGTTTGGCCTTGAGAGAAGAATTCTGATACAGATAAAACCAGTAAAAGCAACTGTTCTCGGAACGGCTTGCCGTTACAGTGATTACTAGTTTCACATCAGAGGGCAGCAGCCGATTTACGCTAATGCATCTTTCATACGATTATTGTACCATGATTAACAATAGAATGATAGGGATCTGACGTTACAGATCAAAAGGCAGAAGCCAATTTACTTTAGTGCAAATTTCATAGAATTATAGTAATGTGATTACAATAAATTGCTTTCGATGTGAAGTATCTCGAGGACTAGACTGAAGGCAAACTGAACAGTGACAAGGTTGGCTTAAAGACAAAAATTGCCACACGTCGCAAATGCATTCATAACTGAATATACTGAATAAGCAACTTAAAAACATTTAAGTCTTTCATCTGAAACACAACTTAGCTAAGTGCTGAGAAGGACAGATAGTAATTACATACACAGAAATTCTTTTCAAATTTGTGAACCGAGGACTAGAGGTACAACAAATGGTAAGAAATTACGATCTGATAAATAGCGTGTCCGAATACGATAACGAACAAGATACAGCTTAAACTCCTTAAATAAAAAATCCTGTCCCAATAAACCAAGGCAATGCATTTAGAACAATATTAAACCTAACAACATCAAATTAGCACCAAAACATGTTAAACAAATTGTCACAGCCTCCAAGCAGTAACCGAATCACACTCAGACCCCAGGTATTTAAAACAAGCAATTCAAATCATAAAATGATAAATTAGGCTTACAATAATTACATGTCATTGGTGGACCCAAACATTGAAGACTCAGCCGAAAGATCTGGCGAAAATGCCTTGGATCAGTGAATCGATCGGTTCAATGATACACAGTGCTTTCTGAAATAGACTAAACACTAAGATTAAGAAATAATATACAGCAAGCACAAAGGTACAAATGGTAAACCTGAATATCAACCCTATCAGACGTCCACACAAATTACTACACTCAGAATGGCACAACAAGTTTCATAGCGGCGAACCACAAGATAAATTGTACACAAAGTTTCGTGACAGAAAATCAGCCCATAGTCTGTGTCAGATTCACCACACTTACAACATGGAGGACAGGAAATGTGTCTCCGAAGAATGACGTTAGTACAATGATATCACCTTATTATGTCCGTGTCCAACCTAATCGGAAAAGTAGGTCACGAGTCAGGACCCCCAACAACATGTATCAGCGAACGACCACCAAACTTGTTCGCTACGCATTCCACGCGAAAATGCGCCCAATACAGCCAGCGCCGACCTGAATGGACGTTTTCATGGCGACAGTATTCGGCACCAAGGTTGCCTCTCGCATCCATCACCAACCACATGCTGTTACTAACGCCCCTCACTGCGCATGTTCGCTCGCTCGATCACCTCCCTTGTGAGGGCCACCTCGTGACCACCTCATGAGTGGGGAAAGGGTACGATCTCTGGAGGAGAATCGACAGAGCGAGAGCCGATATGATTCACTTATATACAGGAGTCACCTGCAGTTTCTTAGCTTGGGACTTTTCGTTGAGCGAGAGATCCACAATAAATGCAAGCTACTTTTGGGGTCAATGCCGTTGAGTACTCTTCGTGAAACTGGATCGGGATTCAATCAGGAGCTGGTGACTTAGTTGCTTTCAAATCTTTTAGTTGTTTCTCTACGCCAGGGATGCTTATTACTATGTCGTCCATACGGGAGTCTGTCCGATGGTCAAATGGATGTATGTTTGTACGATTACCCGGCGTGAACAATGTCTTGAACGCGAAATTTAAAACTTCGGCTTTCGTTTTGTATCTCCAACTGGTCAACAATGGACTGAGTGGAAGCATTAGTCCCACTTAGCGATTTTACACAGGATCATAATTATTTCGGGTTCTCTGTCAGATCTTTTCCTGAGGTATGACGGTGGTAATTGTTGTACGCCTCGCGCATAGATTTTTGCACAAACCCACGAATCGGTACTAACCTTTGCATGTCATCTTTTGTGCGTTTCTTTTGAACTGGGAGTGCAACAGCCTTTGCTTGCTCAGTATCTTCTGAATTTCGTTATTAAGCCATGGTGGTTTTTTGTTTTTTTCATCCTTCATCCACTTACTAAGCACATAACTCTCCAGACCAAAATTTACAACCTGCTTGACCTTGTAAGACGTGTATATTTCTATTGTCTATTGTCAAACCACAATTTATGAAAGATGTTTATATTTTATTAATAAGATTATGTAAGAATGATTAATATTTGTCATGTTGGAAATAATTGTGGTAGCATTTAGTCAGCGCGAGAGCGTTACGGAGATGCAGAACAAGCTCCAATGGCGGACATTTCAAGAAAGGCGTTACGCAATACGGAGAGGTTTATTATCGAAATTACGAGAGAGCACATTCCGGGAAGAGATGGGCAACATATTACTACCGCCCACATATATCTCGCGTAATGATCACAACGAAAAGATCCGAGAAATTAGAGCAAATACGGAGACTTACAAGCAGTCGTTCTTCCCACGCACAATTCGTGAATGGAACAGGGAAGGGGGGATCAGATAGTGGTACAATAAGTACCCTCCGCCACACACCGTAAGGTGGCTCGCGGAGTATAGATGTAGATGTAGATGTAGATGTAGCAGGGAATGTCTGCACCAAAGTATTGTTGGCAGGGGAGATCGCACATTGATATAATTTTAAAAAGGGCGGGAGACACAGCGTATGCCGTATGGCTACATTTTAAGAAAAGAGCGGGAAAGACCGCGCATTGATACATTTTGTAATGGTAGCAGGGACTGTCTGCACCAGAAAGCATTGTTGGCGTGAGAGACCGCACTTTAGCGTTCGTAGGAAGTCAGTAGTAAGCGAGAAGAGAAACGAGTCGGTAACTGGTCTGAAGCGAGAGGTTGAGAGGAGCGGTGTGCCTACCAGCCACCAGCTGTGATTTACAAAAAATTATAAACGGATGTACAGGACATCAGCTAACTATTGTCATAAGAGGAACTAATATTATTGAATTGTTTCTTTGAAAAACTCAAGACTACTGAAGGTACGTTTGCGCAATGCTAGTTGTAAGATTATTGTAAAAAGTAAGTCCCATTTGAACGTTTGTAAACTCATTTCATTCGGAATATAATAATTTTTGCCAGCAATATTGCATTACTGATTATAATCCATCCCAAAAATCATCAACGTAAAACTTTTCAAAATTTTATTGTTGTCAAGAAAAAGTTTAACTATGAATTACGTAAATTCAATCAAATTAATTGAAGAATAACGTCAGCTTTGCTATTAAAGAGTAATGTCAGCTTTGGTAATAAATACAGCCACTTATTATGACAGCCCACCACCAGCTAATAGAGTATAGTAAAACAGAGTAAATATATTCATGTCGCAGTTCGATGTAGCAGTCGGATGGCGGGAAGGGAACGTTGCCTGACAAAAGAGATATAGACGAGGCGGCAAGGTTTCAACCTTTGCCATTAATCCCTCTACGTCCATCTTACTGGAACTGAGTGACATCAATTCACTCTCTGAGATGCTAACAACTGCTTATCTGCTGTATCTAGAAGAAAAGCTCTTCCAGCCTTCTTGACTGATTTATTAACTTTCGTAACTATAGAGGCTATAATGACATCATGATCGCTAATCCTCGTTTCTGTACTGACATAGCCGATAAGATCCGAGCTGTCTGTACCTACAAGGTCTAAGATATTTCCATTGCGTATGGGGTACCGAGCTAGTTACTCAAGACCATTTTCAGTAAACGTGCTCAAAATAATTTCTATCGACTGTTTGAACCCTCCCGCAATGAATCCGTAGGCATACCAGTCGCCTTCAACTAGTATTGCATGATTTGAGTATTTACGGGCTACCGTCCGTAGACTTTCTTTGAATGACTTGCGAACTGCTACAGTGGAAGCGCGTAGGCGGTAAAAACATCCAACAATTAACTTGGTTTCACCTACATCTAATATACGCAACTAGGTAACCTCACTGTCTCACACGATTTCGAACTCAATAAAGACATTTTTGTCAGCTGCAATGAACACTCCTCATCCTCCTTCCTCTAATCTGTTTTTCCGGTATACGTTGCACGAATTGCTAAATGCATGACTTCGGGTTCCACCCAGTTCGCGGTCCTAACAATAATTTGAGCATGAGAGCTTTCCTGGAGGGCAGTAAATTCGAGAATACTTCGACAGTTTATTGATAACATTGTGATAGTCGAAATGTCTTAAGTCTGAACGCGGTCTGACTTCCCTTGCTGCCTACCGACTAGCGAATATTCATCGGAGTCCTATGTTGCAGTGGCTGTGTTATTCTGTTTACGATGCAAAGTTCCCTTGCACATGCATGCATGTCCAAAGGAACACGCACTGCGGCAACCACAGCCTTATGAAGCACATAAAATGAATTCGCAGTTGTGAATAAGGACTACTATCAGCTGTAGAATGGAATAACGACAATGCATCGTAATCAGAATAACACAGGCACTGCAACGTAGTATTTAACTGCCGGTACCAGGCAAGCGACTTTCAAGTACGACGTCTGACCTGTACGGGTATATACATAATGGATGTACGATTTCAGGCCGTAGATGGATGGCTGACGACCTATGGAAGCTTGGGTCTGGCAGTGAGTCGTGCACGGATAGCCAAATGGTAAGGCGAACACTTGCGATATGCCGGAAATCCGGGTCCGTGTCCCGGTCCGTCACAGATTTTCATTGTCGTCATTCCATTCTACAGCTGATGGTAGTCCTTATTCGCAACTGCGAATTCATTTAATGTGATTCATCAGTGTACCTCAAACTACCGTCTAGTCTAAAAACCCTCATTTGCACTCCACAAGTACTTTACTTTCTTCGTTCCGTATCAAGGGGAGTCTATAAATCCTCGCCTGGTAACGCAGGTATAGAAATCTGCAGCCAAGACCGTCACAGAGCCGACAAAGCCTCTGGCTCAGATGCTCCATTCGGCTCCAAACCAAAGGACTCCCATCATCTCTAGGGTACTGATGACCTCAGATGTTAAGTCCCATAGTGCTCAGAGAGTCCATCATCTCTGGGAACAATGCAGCGAAGTGTGAGCTCTGCTTGTACCCCTCTCACGGAGCCACCAGTCTTCACTACCTCCGCCAGCCGCTTGTACGGCCTCAGAACCCGAGCGACAAGCGTCGTTGGTGACAACGTGGGCCACGACTTGCAGATCACTGCACCCTGCACACTCGATAGCCGCAGGCAGGACCACCTCCACATCTCTTATGAGACCCCGTGTCAGACATATCGGATGCACCTTATCTTCCTTTCCAGCCCTGGAAGGTATCTTTTAAGGGGCTATATAACTCACCAAACGGTGGAACTTCTTCCCGGAGTGCCTGCTCGAACCTGCCGAAGCTGCAGCCACATGTCCAATCACAGGGCGAATGGGCGAGGCCAGACGTCCAGTCTTCACATTGCCCCCCCCCCCCCCCTCCCACACACACACACACACACCTCGAGCGACGCGAACGTGTTACACGCGCCATTCTCCACGCGGTGAGGATGGATCCACAGCAACGGTGCACTAGCAGATGCCTAGGCAGCAGACCTGTGGCCAGCTCCTCCTGCATCCATACACAGCATGCACACATCCTAACCATCCTAGCAAGACTGAGACTATTAAAGAAGACAGCATTCCGATACGCTACTTGGTGCCTTCCTGATGTGTCACCAACGGAGGCTGATGCGCAATGAGCTATGTGTTTGCTGTTCAGTGAGCAACTACTGCGCTACACGCTAGATGAATGTACCCTTACAAGAACGTTAGACTGAACTTCTAAGCAGAAAAATTCGCAGGTAATTTAAGAAATATACTACTCGGAAAACACAGGAAAATGTAAACACTTTACTTTCCGCTCTGTAGATGTACACCAGCGTAAAGCTGTAAAGTAACCGCTGTAACGTCGATTATTAAATGAAGACGACACTGCCTTTCGACAGTTTCCGCAGTTTTCAGTCAACCGGACACGCCAAAACGCTCCTAAACAAACACCCGACCGAGGGAACTAATCGCCGGAATTGAAATTTGGGGAGGCAAATGACGCGATGTAACAATCCAGAATATTTCGCCTTCAACTTTGGCATTGCCTACTGGCGTACGACTGTGACAAGTATCGAGTATTCTGGATGTTAATTTAGGGCTGTTGTTGGTTGTAGGGTGTATATTGTCAAGATATTGATTAATTTTTCTAACATCGCGCCACTGCATCAGGAGAATCGACGCTCCATTCAGAAGCACGTGCCAGTAAGCGCGAGTGAAAGCAGCATTTAACATGTCAGCAGGGAGCCTCGAAACCCAAGCCGGCAGCTGGCCTTGTGCCAGGTGGCCGCGCAGCGGGTGGCCGCTGCTCTGCAGTTGCTGAGGGAGAACGCATGAATGCTGCTTTAAAACAGCACTGACCCGCGGAACACCCCGGCGAGCACCAAAGGGCGGGGCGCACTCAGGACTCCTAGTGGGATTGACTGCGGCATCAAACAATACAACAATACAGCTGCACTGTGTTGTGGAAACAATGTCATCTTTGCACTCCTGAAATGTGCAAGGCGTCCACATGGAACTTCTATGTCTGCGTGGCTCATAATGTACTTCTGCAAATCCGGAAACCGAACTGTGCAACAATGAGAAGACTACATTTAGTCAGGTATTTCGTTAATCTCTATATCCTAATCAATTCTGTTATTGTTAAGAATGATGACAAGAGAGAAATGCACCAGTGTTTTTCTACATTTTCTGTATCATCTTTCGGTAATAGAATAGCAGTACTTGCCGGGTTCAGGTAGGAAAGTTACCTGAGCTGAAAGATTATTTTGTTATGTCAGTTAATGGGGTCTGTATGCTATCTATGCACTTTTAAGTATACAGATTGGCACTTCATCTACACCTTATGACCTTTTACTTTTTAATTTCTGTACTGTTTTGCTGACTTCATGGTCTGTGGTGGGTAAAAAAATTCAAATGGCTCTGAGCACTATGGGACTTAACATCTGAGGTCATCAGTCCCCTAGAACTTAGAACTACTTAAACCTAACTAACCTAAGGACATCACACACATCCATGCCCGAGACAGGATTCGAACCTGCGATAATAGCGTCGCGCGGTTCCAGACTGAAGCGCCTAGAACCGCTCGGTCACAGCGGCCGGCTGTGGTGGGTAACATCATCATTGTACTTGCGATTTACGTTTTTCCCTGCAATATTTTATTTTCAGAATGTTTGTTGTACTTTCTCTGCTATACGTTAAAAATCATGAAATTTGCTAGTTTCCATGGATCATTTATTGACCTACTTCTGTAAGTTTTTGTTAATATGTTTATCTTTTCCAGCTTCTTGTTCCACAACGTTTTTGACTATTTTTCTTTTATTTTCAGCAGTGAGTGTTTTTTATCATTTGCTGACTTTTTGCGGCAAGCAGGCCCTTCCTACATAAGTTTTTGCGTCCTTTAAAATTGTTTAGGAACTCTTGCTAACTTGGTGTTTTTCTTATGGAACTGTGGTATTTCATATTCTAGGAGGACTTCCTCATATCTCCTGTTATCAACTTAAGATTATTGGGCATTGCTATTCATGTGGACGCTTCTGCAAATCACTACCCAAAATTTAATTTAAGTATTGGACAGAACTTAGAGAAATTTTGCCTCTACATTGTTCTGTACACACTTCACCTTAGTTTCTGTTTAGCAGTACCCGTGACAAATCTTGAATTTTGGATTTAGTAAGAATTGTTTTATAATCCTGCAGTCTGATGACCTTATTCTACGCAAATTTTACTTTTGTTATTTGCCAAAACTGGTCACAAAGTCAAGTATGTTTTACTTGCGCAAGGTAGTATTCCCTATCCATATTTATTACAAACGCTGAAGTTATTGTTACCTCTGTTACATTGTTACCAACTGTGACACGACAAAACTGTGTGAATGTATATCAGACTGTTACGCATGATATTTTAACTTGATTTAGTCTCAACATATGATTACCTTGTCTAGAATTTCAGTTAATTTATTAATGCAGATATGTATATCAATATTACGTGATGCGTACAAAGAATGAGTGTTCTTTTATCTGTAAATGCCAATATCTGATAGTTTAGTGCGTAATATCTGTCCTAATTAACAGTGAAACTGCCATATCTGAGAGTTTAAACTGTGATATCTTTAATGAAGTCGTAGAGCAAATATCAATTCAAGAATCATGAGGTACTATTTTGAACACCTATGTATCGATCTCGAATGTGCGATGAATACAACATTAAGATTAGATTAATGCAGAGGTATTTCAGCAATCATTTTCCCAAGCAGACATACGCTACTGGTACGGGAAGAGACCCTTACATGAAATACAAAACTAAGTATCCTCTGCAACGCACTTCAGGGCTTAGGATAGTATGTATCTATGTAGAATTAGATGTGGAATTCTGAAATGAATGAATACTGAGCTCAACTGTTTCGTCTTTCATCTGCGTAGGAGAAACAGAAGCGAAAGCAGCTCCAGTGGAGCCTTCTCATGCCAGCGCGCATTCTGCCAAAACCTATTGGTAGTCGGAAAAAGGCATTAGCCCTAACTTCATACGATGACAGGAACTTTCCCTCCAGTATCAGAGAGATTACGAAGTACGTATTTCATCCAAACAATTATGTAATAAAGAATACACTATACACAATTGAATTTTTAAAATATAATGCCAAAGAATACGTACAGGCAAGAAGTCAGATAATTATATAGTTCGTTTGATAGTATGAAATAATGTCATACAACATCATTTACAACTATGTTGGAAAGTTGCAATAGTAAAAGAGTGCTTATAATTAAGTTGCTCGATATCGATTCTACAGTGTCTCCATATGAAACCACCTAAGTCACAAAATAACTTAATAACTGATAAAAACAAAGATACTTGTGGTTTCCAGAGTTTTTTAAAGTAGCTCAAAATGTTTTGTATAAAAAATTAATACATTTCAACAACGGCTTCTTCCATGAGCAAAATGTTGTATAAGTACAAATTAAAAGAGAATACTAGGCAAACGCAGTAAGTCTACAAGCACTACTGGTTAGGGATCGCTTGTGCAACTCATCCTACAAATTGCTCAAGTGTGAGGGTAAGATTAGATTAATCACAGCAAGCACAGAGGCATTTTTAAATCATATTTCCCGGGCTGCATACGTGAATGGAACGGGACAAAGTTCTAATAACTGATACAGTGGGACGTACCCTCTGCCATGCACGTCACATTGGTTCCAGATTATAGGCATATATGTAGATGTAGAACTTTAGAACTTGCTAACAAGTGTCAAAATATGAAACGGACTGTTCTTCATACAATCCAGAACAGTGATGATTTCGTGATAATTACATAATAGAACAACAGTTACTTGATAAATAATAGTAACAAAAGTAAAAAACAAATACTTAATGAATAAGAACCTTAAACCCCAGAAATTTTTAATCTGAGTGAATGGCTTTACAAGAAATCAGACAGCGCACTTCGCGATTCGCGTGTTATTGTCGTCTAATGCGATTGCGTGGATTCGC
Source organism: Schistocerca serialis cubense (assembly GCF_023864345.2). Lineage (NCBI taxonomy): Eukaryota > Metazoa > Arthropoda > Insecta > Orthoptera > Acrididae > Schistocerca > Schistocerca serialis. The sequence continues at coordinate 610,949,673 of NC_064638.1, read as the reverse complement.
GCCATTCTATCCGTCGTGCATCGTGTAATGCCCGCATGCATCGTGTAATCAGGCGACGTGAACCAGTCTGTAGCTCCAAACATGTGCGCCTGGGGCGCTGCGTCATAGGTATACGTCTTCGTGCCTTTGGGGCTTTGGTGTTTATAGATTATTCCGTGGCACTGAGTTGCTACACCACCTGGCATAGCTGGAGAGTTTTTATGGAGACACGACAACAAAATCTGACAGTAAGTCCGAGAACTATGTTTCAGAGTGTTACGATGTATCTCGAAAACGAAAGTCTGATTCAGCACACAGATCAAAGTGAGCCCCAGTTTCTAAAGCCACTAGAACGCAACAAACCTCGCAACAATATCAGATCCGTCCGACCTTAGATGGAGAACGTTTGGCGGCCATTAAGAACTACAGAAGCAATGCATTTGACATAAGGCCATCGCTTTTTGGACGCTGACCGTAACGCGTCTCTTATAAATTCTGAGACTCTTGAAGATTCGCCACGACAGCATCAGTTGCAAGCTGGTCGACTAAAAGACAGACGTCGTGCCTTTACATATAGAACGTGGGAGGTATTTACTGAGGCAATATTTCATTGTAATCCTCTAAATATATGTATTAATCATTCATTAATCATCTAACGGAGAATGGATCAAAAATGTAGGCACTGTAAACGTTGAAATGGGAAGGACGCTTGGTTCGTGTTTCTCTGGTGACAAAATCTCGCTTCCGGTACTATATGAGCCAGAAGAACCCCTAAAAACTTTATCTCTGTGAGAATTTAGTGAAGCGAGGCGTTTTTTAAATGTAACTAGAAAATATGATGCATGCTTTCAGGTGACTTGATTTGGAGTGGATGCAGAAAACGAAACGCCAGGCTTTTCACCTACTTTTACGTTTGAAAGTCAAATTTACTTTGCTTCCACCAGAAAATCATCAGCATAAGGACCTACAGATTTATTTCACGGCGGATGAAACCAATGAAACAGACCGGTTATAAATGTTCAGAGAATGTTGTATGAACGTAACCGTCTAATAACCACTTTTAAGACCGTTTTAGAGAAAATGGCAGGAGAAGATGACAAATTAGTTCAAATGGTTCAAATGGCTCTGAGCACTATGGGACTTAACATCTATGGTCACAGTCCCCTGGAACTTAGAACTACTTAAACCTAACTAACCTAAGGACATCACACAACATCCAGTCATCACGAGGCAGAGAAACAAATTAGTGATCCACCCGGTCCGTACACCAAGTGGGAAACATAAGAGGCGATATAATGCACCATTGATAAATGAAAAAAATGGTTCAAATGGCTGTGAGCACTATGGGACTCAACATCTATCGTCATCAGTCCCCTAGAACTTAGAACTACTTAAACCTAACTAACCTCAGGACATCACACAACACCCAGCCATCACGTGATAAATGAAGTAGCTTCCCTGGTTACAGCCGAACAATTCGCAAGCCGCTACATCATTTTGTATGCCAGTATCCGCTAATTTTTGGCAAGGCGCAGGAAAGTTATCATTTCCAAATGCCGAAATTTGAGCTTGTAACGTGTTTATCCTTGCCAAACAAAAAGAGTCTTCTATGGATTGTTATGCGTATCACATTATGATATGAGAAAATGATTTTAATATGATATCACGATGCAAGCAACTGGCCAATCAGTTTTATGTAAATTTGTATGTTAAGGCGGAAAGTAAACGACTGCTATACACATCATTAACTCAAGCTGAGAGCAGAGAACTACATTCATTTCAAAGATGCTGAGCCAAATGATGCAAAAAGCTGGTCGTAAGTTGTGTCCAAAAATGAACAGCATAGAGACAGAAGCGATGACACTTTCGGCAGGACCTGATCATCATTTTCCAGGACAATGCTCAAATATGTACAGTACAAGCTGTTACTGATTTGTTTGACTGATGGGGCTGCTAAGTGCTATACCACCTACTGAACTCCCCTGAATTAAGCCCTCGTAAGTTCAATTCGATTTCTAAACTGAAGGAAACACTTCACGGTATTCGCTTTAGAACTGTTACAAATTCGTCGGGCAATAGACCGCGCCGCTCGAACTGTCAACACAACGGCCACTGCTAAGAGTATCCTACGACTTCCACATCGTTGGAAACGGGTTATAAACAATGCTGGTGACTACTTTGAAGGTCAGTAAAACTTTCAAACACGTATCTATTTTGTACGAGCTGTAAATAAATAGTTGTCACTATTAAAGTTCCAACCCCCGTATTCTACTTTGGTTAAAATCAAATTGAGACCTAATCAAATTGATAATATCATTACTGCTGAAGTACCTGATTCAACCATTGACAAGACACTACACGGAATTATTGTAAAAAGTATTATCCATAGCCCGTGTGTCTCTAATAGTTCTCAGTCTCCTTACGTGAAAGATGGACAATTCACGAAAAAGTTACCATATAGGCTTCAAAAGGAGACCATACACAATGAAAACGGATTTCCTTTGACCGAGGAAGAGCATCAGAAGACGGAGATCAGATGGCAGTGATGAAGCTTCGAAATAGCAGTAACTTTAAAGTTAACAGTTAGGTGGTCCTCTGTTCGCCAATTTCGTCATTATTGTTTAACGTACATATCAGTCTGCAGGCTTGCAGTTCAGTGAGTGTTGTAAAACATATCTGTAAATACATTAACAAAGGCAGTGATCAATCAATGTTCAGCTTCAGTAACAAAGATCTCACAAATCCCATAAAAGAAGCACTTGCATAGCAGTCCGGCCGTTATGTCAGCAGCAACGAAGCTGTGTGATGTCTTAGGTTTTCCGCTACACGAAAGAGAGCCCACCGTAACACACCTCAGTGATCACTTAGACAAAGGTGAAAGAGTGTATTTTAACTAAAGTAAATTTCGTGAGCGAATATTAAGCCCGCACTAACTGCATTTTTTGATCTTTGTGCAAGAGACGATTTCGGAAAAACTCTTCTACACTTTGAGGCGCCGAGATATTATACCCGGATCCCACCAAGGAAAGAATGGAAATGTCAACTTCATGGAAACACTGTTCACAGCTGGTCTGGTGTGAAATCCGTAGATGCTTTACGTAGAGTCTATACAGTACATATCAGCAATGCGGGATGCTTTTGCTTGAGGAAAACGCTAACACCATGTGATAGGTCCAACGAGTTTCAAAGTTCTTAAAAAACACAATTCTAAGGAGTTATTATCATGTAGATTGGCGTGTGAGGCCAAAGGGTTATTAGAAATGATGATCATTGAGATCTAAGGGATCTAATACTGGAGAAGGCCGTACAATGCAGATCAGCGAACAAAGTGAGAGAGCTTTGTGCGATTGCAATCTGTGGACTCTCAAAAAATGTGGGAAAAATACAAAAATGACGTGGCAGAAGACATATTTCGGAGATTTAAATCCCTTGCTGCTTCATACAATGATTTAATCTACAACGAAGCTCTCATGAAGGTGGAAGATCACGTAATAATGATAAATGGAAAAAATTTGCCTGACTTTGGATTGAGTAGACCAATTAGAACTGAAGGAGTTAGTAGTGATTTAAACGAGAAGTGAGTTATGACACTGTTTCACTGTATCAGCAACTCAGTGCATATGTTACGCAACTGAATCCAGAACAGACAACAGTTTTCAACAATGTCATGCAACATATTGAGAGTTATGAAGGTAATTTGTTCTTTTTATATACTCCATGTGGGACTGTAATAATTTTCTTTTAAATTTGCTCTTAGCCCAAGTTCGCGAAAATAAAGATGCTCCTGTTGCAGTCGCCTCCTCTGGAATAGTTGAAATGCTACTGAATGGTAGCCAAACGGCGCGTTCCACACTTACGCTGCCGTTGAACTAAGCTCACGAAGAAATACCTATCTGTAACATCAGTAAAAATAACGATCATGGACGGCTGTAGCAGCAATGCAAGCTGTTGGTTTGGAACGAATGTACAATGTTCCACAAAAGCGCAACTGACTCACTAAATTGCACCCTGCAAGATATCAAAGGCAACCAAACTATTACGGGAGTGATGGTCGTACTATTGGCTGGCGATTTTAGACTACGCCCTTCACAACTAAAGGCACTCCAACAGATGAAGTGAATGCATGTTTAAAGGCGTCAGTATTATGGCAACACATTAAAAAAATTTAATTTAAAAACAAATATGGGCATACAGTTGCACAGTAACAGAGAATATGGGCAACGTGTGGATGCTCATCTGAAAATCAGCAAAGATCATTTTGATACAGGCGCCAAAGGCGTGATCACAATACATTGTGAATACTTACAGAGTACAGAAAAGTTGGTGACCAAAGGTTATCATGAACTGCAAGAAAATGTGGGAAATAAAAACTTACTGGGTGAGAGGGAAATTTTGGCGGTGACTAATGAAAAGAAAAAAAAAATGTCACAAGTCGAAGGAGATATTGTAGACTGTCTCCCTGCCGATAATATTATAAACACTGAACGAGGTACTCTTACCCTATAGAGTTTCTTAACTCTTTGGAACTGTCAGGAGTGCTTCCCATAAACTGACGTTAAATAATTGATGTTCCAATCCATTTTACGAGAAAACTCGATGCGAGCATATTGTGTAGCTGCACATGCTTACAAATTACACATCTGGGCCGAAATATTGTTAGCGCTACTATAATTAGTGGCTCAGCTAAATTTCACGAATCCTCATTATAAAGAGGGATTTTCCTTCTCAATTAAAAGATTGCAGTTCCATTAAAGATTTCTTTTGCAGTGACCATAAATAAAGCCCAAGGACAAACATAAGTTACCGGTGTGCATTAGGAAAAAATGTGTTTTTCTCATAGACTACTCTGTGTGGCATGCTCGAAGGCAAACCAGAAACGTTGTTTATACAACCGTGTTAAGATGAGACGGAAGGCAAACGTGCTCAAAAAATCGATTTTTAGATTGCGTATTTGAAATGCCTGATGTTTCCTGCGGAAAATAGTTTTTGTTTCATACAAATACAACAATTTTTTTGTCAGTTCTGATGGTTTTATTGACGCTCTGTGCGATGTGGCATTTAAATGCCACACTTTCTTTTTTACATCGTGTAGAGATAATGCACAGGTTATTTGATTCCTTGTACGTTTTTTCCTGCTTTATTGTTTTATCGTGTCAAAGTTTCCTACTCTGTGTCTACTATCGATACCGATCACAGCGATCGTGTTTGTTATTGTTTTTGAGGGCACTCGTCCAGAGCATCCACTTTTTGAAAAAAATGAGTTCTTCGTCTCCTCCAATTTCTTCAGACAATCGAAAGCAACGTGCCCAGGCTGGTCCATCTGAGATCTACATCTACACGACAGATGTAGATGTAGATCTCAGATGGACCAGTCTGGGCACGTTGCTTTCGATTGTCTTAGACATCTCAAGCATTTTTTCGCCTACCTAATAAATACGACCATCAAATTCCCCTCATAATGCAGCCATCTCTTCGTTAAATCGTTTTCTGTCTGCTTCAGTTTTTCCCTGTCTGTCTCAGCTCGCTTCCTACCTTCCTCAACTTTTCTATGTCTTTACTTCTTTGCTGTCCGCTTTCGCTTTACTGTCTCTTTCCCCTGCCTTTTTCATGTCCGCTTGTCCTTTCTCTCGACCAGCCCCTTTTTCTGGCATCTGCTTTGTCCACAATGGAATATCCTCCATGTATCCTAAGTTCAAACTGCTCTGTACTACTGTTCGATTCCGTTCCTCAAATTTCGCTACATTCACACTGTTGACTTGCCGCTATAGTTTCCTTGGTTTCAGGAAATGGAACCACTGCTAATGCCTCTACTACAGAAATTTCAGATACAGCTTGCTCTCATTCCACTAAATCCACGTGGTTGAAGACTTTCCTTGGGTCTCTATCCAAGTACTACCTAGGGGCTGTAATTGAAAATCACCCCACAAAATTTAAGTGAACGAATAAACCTACACACATATTATATACTGACACAAAATTACACAATATTAATACGCCATACAAAAAAATCTTCACACTCAATACAAAATTTTCACGTGCAGTGGAAGAATCTCAATGAATCATGTAAATACAGGTATATATAAAACAGCAATAAACAATAAAAAATCTTCATGAACCATGCTATCGTAGGTTGCAGCTGCTGACTCAAGTATACATGAATGTAAAATGAGACAAAATGGTCGCTACAATTTTTTGTATCCCTGGAAGCGTTTCACTGTGCCGTCCTAACTGCAGGAAATTCAGAGACATGGAAGTTCCTACTCTGTGCTTAAATTGTGAATTAATGCCAGTCGATGACTAACTTATACTTCAAGGGTAAGTGAACTCAACTCTCCCTTGTCAATAAGGCCCAATATAAGATGAGTGAATGCAATATCAAATAAAAATAAACGTACTGAAACCAGATGAGCGAGTACAGTGATTTCTGCTTTCATAAAATAATAAATAAATTATCGTTGTACATGTCCACTGCGCACACGAACACATTGAAGTTAACCAACTGGGCATTCAGTAAGTTATATTTATTTTTAATGGGTCACCTAAACAGGAAAAGTTGTAGGACCAGTTAAAGAATCTTGCAATATATGTCAAGTCCACGTATGACAGTACTTTATTTGCTGTGTATGCTTCAATAAATTGACAACAAGTTGACGGAGAGCAAATTTACATGAACATGCAATTAATTTCAGCAAGAATGACGCTAACGCTGCGGGAGGTACCAAAATTTACCTGAAAGACTGCGTGGAGAATAAAGAACCAAGCCTGTCGTCCGAGCAGCTTGTGAATTCAAAGTTAAAGAATCCAAAATTACAATTTGCAATAGACAAACGTGCAGCAGTAGTCAACGAGAAGCTCAGTAAATGGATCGCACTACCACAGTTCCTCAAGAACAACAGAATATGCCGAACAGCAGCAGACAAGCGCTAGGACCTGCTCCGTCCAAATTACGTCTCCAGATGATAACTGGCTCACGATTCCATTAACTTCTTTGCTCCTTCTCAACTTCCCACTTCAGAAACTTCTGCATAGAGGGGACGACTGTATGCTGTTTCCGAAGTGACAGTCGAGAATTCTTGCTAAATTTATGAAAAAGCAGGGAAAAGTACGCCAACGGCCTTGCCGCAGTGGTAACACCGGTTCACGTCAGATCACCGAAGTTAAGCGCTGTCGGGCTGGGCTACCACTTGGATGGGTGACCATCCGGTTTGCTGAGTGCTGTTGGCAAGCGTGGTGCACTCAGACTTTCTGAGGCAAACTGAGGAACTACTTGATTGAGAAGTAACGGTTCTGGTCTGGGAAATTGACATACGGTCTGGAGAGCGGTGTGCTGACCACACATTCATACTCAAAGTTGGTAATTTTTATTTCTCTGTTACGCAATACAAGAATGAACACTTACTGCATCGGAAAATTCAGGCTGAAACAGCTTGTCAACAAGCAAACAAAAATGGCAGTAAATAGTTAATCAATTTTAGTATTTTTGACACTCGGTGATTGCATGGAATGATAGGTACCCTGCTGTAATAATGTCTGAGGGCAATGACAACACAGGTGGCCTACATGTTTTCACTATTGCAGGTTATTATTCAGGTTAGTCACACGTTTTGAAAGAGATGTGACTGGGTAACGTCTCTACAGTATTAGTTATATTTTGTCAATAGTCTTATGACGTTTTAGCTGTGCGGACGACGAAGAATGTAGCCGACGACCATGCTGAGCTGCTACTGCTGCTGCTACTGGTTGAGAGCGACGTCTCGTCTCCAGAGCCACGGATAGTTATGGGACAGGCAGTAGTTAGAACTGGAGCTTCCTCCGCCTGTCCACTCCTAGCGTGCTCTCAATACTCGCGGGTTAACGAATTAGATGCGCCTGCACAGTACGATCATAGCTGCACACCGCGTCTGCAGGAGCACCCAACAAACACTTCTGCACTCTTTCATGACTCAAGCGGCTCTGCTTCTTCTCTGCCCACAGCGCGGCATAGGCTCCCCTGACGCAAAGATGAACAACGGCACAGCTATTGCCATACCGTCGTTGCCATCGATGCATTTAAATAAATTTCCCTTGGCCATTATCTAGCAATTTACACTATAATTACAATCAATTATATACATTCAGAAATAAATACATTATTACAACCATTACAAACTAAATATTGTTTGTGTAACACAGTCTCCTGTCTCAGAATTAGAAGTACAGTATAAGTTATCAACGGATATTAAACGCCGAAAAAATCCAGATGGTGCAGAACGTACACACATCAAAAAACGTTTTGCATCACCTCGCTTCCGAGAGTTCCGGAACCTGTTCAGAAAACTGCAATAGAGATCAATATAAACATCATTTCCGCCGTTTTACTGCTCACGGAAACCACCCATTGTACCACCGTACAGCGAGACGTTCAGATGTGGTGACCCAGATTGTTGTACACACCGGTACCTCCATTAGCCAGTAGCACGTCCTCTTGCATTGATCCATGCCTGTATTCGTCGTGGCATGCTATCCACAAGTTCATCAAGGCACTATTGGTCCAGATTGTCCCACTCCTCAACGGCGATTCGGCGTAGATCCCTCAGAGTAATTGGTGGATCACGTCGTCCATAAACAGCCCTTTTCAATCTATCCCAGACATGTTCGATAGATTTCATGTCTGGAGAATATGCTGGCAACTCTAGTTCCGAAACGTCGTTATCCTAAAGGAAGCCATTCAGAAGATGTGCACGATGGGGACGCGAATTGTGGTCCATGATGACGAATGCCTCGCCAATATGCTGCCGATATGGTTGTTCTATAGGTCGGAGGATGGCATTCACGGATCGTACACCCATTACGGCGCCTTCCATGGCCGCCAGCGGCGTACGTAGGCCCCACATAATGCCACCCCAAAAAAGCAAGGAACCTCCACTTTTCTGCACTCGCTGGACAGTGTGTTAAGCCTGACCGGGTTGCCTCCAAACACGTCTCCGGCGGTTATCTGGTTGAAGGCAAACACGACACTCATCTGTGAAGAGAACGTGATGCCAATCCTGAGCAGTCCATTCAGCAAGTTGTTGGGCCCATCTGTACCGCGCTGCATGGTGTCGTCGTTGCAAAGATAGACCTCGGCATTGACGTCGGTAGTGAATTCGCGCATCATGCAGTCTATTGCGCACAGTTTGAGTCGTAATATGACGCCCTGTGGCTGCACGAAAAGCATTATGCAACAAGGTGGCGTTGCTGTCAGGGTTCCTTCGATCCATAATCCGTAGGTAGCCATCATCCATTGCAGTAGTAGCCCTTGGGCGGCCTGAGCGAGGCATGTCATCGACAGTTCCTGTCTCTCTGTACCTTCTCCATGTCCGAACAACATCGCTTTGGTCCACTCCGAGTACCCTGGACACTTCCCTTGTTGAGATCCCTTCCTGGCACAAAGTAAAAATGCGGACGCGATCGAACCACGGTATTGAACTACAGACAACATGAGCCGTATACCTCATTTCTGGTGGAATGACTGGAACTGATCGGCTGTCGGACCCCCTCAGACTAATAGGCGCTGCTCATGCATGGTTGTTTACGTCTTTGGGCGGATTTAGTGACATCTGTGAACAGTCAAAGAGAATGTGTCTGTGATACAATATCCCCAGTCAACGTCTATATACAGGAGTTCTGGGAACCGGGGTGACGCAAACTTTTTTTTGATGTGTGTATTTAATCTGCATCTTCGGTGTTACAACGTGAGCTAAACTTGGCGTAAGTGAGGCTGGCCAGCACCATCACCGTTGTATACAGACGAGCAGCCACAATCTGTATGGCGGATGTTGCGTCTGCTTAGTGACCCTCTGGAGATGAATTATGACAATCTGGCATTCCTGTGCCCCCTTCTAAGGCTTACCACTGCGGCGCCAGCTGGCTACTGTGGCAGCATCGTTTCTGCCTTTACCCAGGAAGAGTACACTGTGCCCTAATGCAGGGAGCAGACCAGTCGGCAAGCTGAAATAACATTGGTTCATTTCATTGCCAACATGAAGATAAAATGTGCAACTCGTATCCAGAGAGGAGGATGTTTGCTATCTTTTCCCCGATTTTTTGAAAATTTTGTGAGAATTCTCGGTTATCACATTTGCAGTAGTATAGAGTCAGTCCCGCCACCAGAGTTTCTGGGAGGTTGGATGCTGGCCAGGAGGAAGGGACTTTTTGGTGAGTCGGGGAGTTGGTGACCGAGGGATATGGGAGCCGACGACGATCTGGGGCTGTTTTGCCGCACACTACTGACTTGAAACAGAGGTAGGTTTTTACAATCCACGCTAGTGCGGTCCGTAATCTGAGCTGTTCAGTTATTATATGTTTTCCATGTGCAACGTATATTTCTGTCTTAACTCCGCTTTTTACTTTGGTTCTTTAATCTTACTCCAAAGGGCTGTAGAGATATGTTGGTGCTATAGTCTCCATGTAGTTTTCTTCTCATATCATTCCTCCCACAATGTTAGTCTCACTTTTAGTTAACCAAATTCATGAATCATTTAGTTTTATTTCAGTGCTAACTTTCGATTAACCTTTGCTCCATAAAAGAATATATGAGATTCTGTTAAAAGCAAATTATTTGTCATAAACTCTTGTTTCGTTTAAGAGTAAATGAGACTCGGTTAAAGACAGATTATTTGTGACTAGCTCTTGTTTCATTTAAGAGTTAATAAGATTGTGTTAAAGGCAGATTACGTTTGATCAACCTGGTTTCACTTCAGAGGAGATGGAACTTCTGTTAAAGGTAAATAACTTTTGATTTTTCTTTGTTGAAACTTGAAGTCAATAAAAATTCTTTCAAAAGCAGACTTGACATGCATCAGAAAATCCTGAACTTCTCCTGTTCCTTTTCTGGTCAGCTAGTATAAAGATAACCAGGCATACTGCCACGTTGTGCTTTGCTATGTCGGTGTTGCCAGACTGGATGGCAGGACACTGTTGTTTTACACGCTGCTGTAGAGGCGTCTTGATCACTTCCACTTTACTACAGATATAGAACTTAATTTATGACGATTTCTCTTCAATACGTTCCAGGGTAAAACACCTTGTTTCATTCAATGGTACAGTTTGGTGCACGACTGTCGAAGTATAGCTTAAGCACCCACGCGTTACGCAACTTGTTTCAAAAATATGTGGAATTTTAACAACCATAAAATTCTGTAGTTTTAGTATGAGGGCTGTTCAATAAAGAATTATCATAATTATTTTTGACAACGTTCCTTTACTTACCCTCATAATTTTGATGATCCTTCTCCAGGTAGTCTCCCATGATAATGCACTTGTCCCAGCGTATCATCCAATCTTCAAATACATCTGGAAACCATTTTTTGAGAGGGCCTTCAAAATCGCCTCCGCAGCCTTCAGCACTGCTTCTGATGATTGATAATGCCTCCCACGAAGGCGTTTCTTCATGTTAGGGAATAGAAATAAAGTCACAGGGGGCTAAATCCGGACGGTGAGGGATGTCGTGATGCAGCATCCAGCCTGCTTCACTGAAATGTCGTCTTTTGCGTCTGATATGGACTTGCAATGTTTTCAGGAGATCCCTGTAATACTGTTTAGTTACTGATGTGTGTGCAGGTACAACAAGCTGACAAACCATTCCATGAATATCAAAGAATGAGATGACCATACCATTCCAGAATCAACCAGCCTTGCTTTTTAGGGAGTTGGCATGAAGGAGATTTCCACTCTGAGATTTGCTGTTTGCTCTCAGGATCAAAATGATGTAGCCAATTTTAATCAGCAGTGATTACATTTGAAATAATCTCCAGATCTTCCTCTAACATCAACTTTAACTGCATGCAGACCTGCACGCGAATGTCCTTTTGTTCGGGAATCAACAGTCTTGGAACCCATCGTGCACAAGCAGGTGTCATGTGTAATTTTTCTGTCACCAACGTGTGTGTGGCACCCAATGAAATGTTCATTATTTCAGAAAGTGATCCTAAGGTAATTCGTCGATCCTCTCTCACAATCACATCAGCAGTGTTGATGTTTTCTTCCGTAAGAGCAGTATCTGGAACGGGGTCCACTTACGTTTGAAACTGATTGTCTCCCCTCTCTAAACATTTTAAACTACGTTCGAGCTGTGCTGTAGAGAAGAACAGACTCTCCATAGGTCTGCTGTACTACTGTATAGGCCTCAGCTGAAGATTTGTTGAGATGAAACCATAATTTCAAAACCGCATTTTGTTCCTCGCGTGTTACCTCCATTGCAGCGGTAGGCGATGCCGAACATATCTGACCTTGCCTACCTCTCACAGGTGGGAACCAGGAGTCCCAACAATGAATGGCTCTGAGCACTATGGGACTTAACATCTGTGATCATCAGTCCCCTAGAACTTAGAACTACTTAAATCTAACTAACCTAAGGACATCACAAACATCCATGCCCCAGACAGGATTCGAACCTGCGACCGTAGTGGTCACGCGGTTCCAGACTGAAGCGCCCAGAACCGCACGGCCACACCGGCCGGCCCCAACTCTGAAACTACTACGGCGTGTTTGTTGCACATTAAGCCAACAGAATATCATATGATTAAATTTTAGCGGCAAAAATTATGATCATAAAAAATTATGATCATTCTTTATAGAACAGCCCCCGTGTTAACAATATCTTCCTAATGGCTTTTATTTATTTTACAAAATTTAAATATGTTGAGCTCGAAATACGCTCTAAAACGTGACGCATCACGAAGGAATTATCCGAACAGGACGGAAACAGTTAGATGTGAGATGCATGTACAGACAAATAAATGATTATGAGTTCAGAAAAATTGAATAACTTGTCCAAGAGAATGTGCTTTACAAATTGAGCAAGCCTTAACACATTATTCGCCTTTGTCGTTACAAGCAATTATTCAGCTTAGCATTGATTCATAAGACTTTTTGGATGCCCTCCTGAGGGATTTCGTGCCAAATTCCGTCCAATTGGGGCCAAAAAATAGTTCAAATGGCTCTAAGCACTATGGGATTTAACATCTGAGGACATCAATCCCCTGGACAGAACTACTTAAACGTAACTGACCTAAGGACATCACACACATCCATGCCTAAGCCAGGATTCGAACCTGCGACCATAGCAGCAGCGCCGTTCCGGACTGAAGCGCCTAGAACCGCTCGGCCACAGCGGCCAGCCCAATTGGGGCGTTGAATCATCAAAATCAAGAGCGGGTTGAAGGGTCTTGTCCATAATGCTCCAAACGTTCTCAATTTGGGAGAGATCTGACAACTCTAGTGCCCAAGATATCGTTTGGGAAGCACGAAGACAAGCAGTGTCTTGCTGAAATGTATGCTGAGGGTGACTTGGCGTGAAGGTTAACAGAATGGGGCGTAGAATATCGTAGGCATTCCACTGTAAGGGTGCCGCGCATGATGACGAAAGGGGTGCTGCTATAAAATTAAATGACACCCCAGACTATCACCGCTGGTTGTTGGACTTTACGGCTGGTGACAGTCAGGTTCGTATCCCACCACTGTCTGGGGCGTCTCGAGACACTTATTCTTTTGTTTCCAGGGCCTGGAATATCCTTGATTGGAGTATAATTGTCTTCATAGATGAATCTCGCTTCGAATTGAGCTGTAGCGTGGCCATCGGAGCGTGAAATGTTGACTGTAGTAGATTGTCTTCAGTGATGAGTCGCACTTCGAACTGAGTCCCAGTGACCATCGAAGACCTGTCTGAAGTCTGCACGCACTATTATACTACCTGTTGCAACAGTTTTCCATGGGAACGAATGAAGATTATGGACACTTTGTATTGCAAGGCACGTTGACTAAGCCAAGGGGCATGCCTGAATGATTCTTCGATTGAAAATCGCCTAATGTTTAATTTATGACGGAAAAAGGAAAACAGAAATTAAAATTATAACATCCGGAATGGGTTGCTGACCTCGCATTTTAAGTGGCCTTAGACTGCCAGATTCCCTTAGGAAGACTTTGCACGGGGAGAAAGAATTTACCTCCTATTTGGTGGTGACGCACGGAGGAAGAAAATCGCTTTGTGGAAGGGACATATGCTGACAGGAAACACTGTCCATTTCCATAAACTCACTGGAGTTAAATAAAGAGCTAACTTTGAAGAATTCACTGTGGCGTCGAAAGACATGGATAATATTCTAAAATTTCTGAGGACGCTGCCTATCTCACTTATGTTTTTGCGGATTTTTCGAGACCGTTTGTCTTTTCAACTGAAAGGACCCTGTGCATGTGTGGATGTAACTGTACAAATTCATTTACGTTAAAAATGCCGTAGAGTTCTACGTTGTTTTGCTTGGGAAGAATTTCCACGTCTCCGTAATGGGTTTGCCAATGTGATACAATATTTCGGGCAACATACATTCGTGAAAGACCTTTTTCATTTATTAAACTAAATAAGTCAAGGTTACATGTCAACCTGAGACAAAAATATGTGAATTTGTCTGTATCTCTCTGTATGCCGACAGTCTGTAACAGACATTTTTTTATTACATCGTCAGCTCTCCAAGAGTAATAAAATAACGATGAAAATCTATTTTGTTTCTGATTATATTGTTGAGAAATCTGAAATATCAAACTAAGCCACATGAAAGTATTTCAGTGTTCATTGTACGAATGCATTGCCATGTAAATGCAGGGTGTTCGCCGTTTCCCTCTCTTCCATCTCCTCCCCCTCAGAGAGCATTATGTGGTAGTGGCGAAAGTGTGCAGCTAGGCGTGAGTGCACTGTACGCATGCAGAATTCTTGGCCGTCCATGAGTGAAATAAACAGCAGTAATAGTAGTACTGATGAATTACACGAAGAATTCAAGAAACTACAAATTGCAAAATGGAGAGTGTTGACTGCATACATTTCAGGAGAGGAAAAACAGAATAATATGTTAGAAAATTGGATAATCTCGAACCACCTCCCCCCCCCCCCCCCCCCCGTGCCAATCGGATATGGAGATCACGGTATAGAACAATGAGCTGTATCATGTTCGGTAGACAGCTTCTTAGCTCATTTTAGCTGTCCTCTATACTGATGATCTTCTGGACGGTCAATATTCTCACTCATCCCCAAAGAGAGACTGGATGATAGTAATTTGTTATTATATGTTAAATTTTATTGTTGTTAGTCAGTCTTGTGTTGCTGCATATTCTGTGTCAATATTAGTCCCCAGTTAGCTGATGTAAGACCAACTGTCTTCCATTCTAAATATATGGTAGGGGATTTCCTACAGTTACCTGTCAACAACTTGATTGGAAGGCAAGGGCCAGATATATTTTATCTCTTAGACTATTACGTCCTGCTCTACAAAAGCCCGACTTTATGTGCGGATGTATACAGAGGGGTCCAAAAAATGTATCCACTGTTTAAAAGTCCATAACTGGCAAACTAATTAACGGAGTTGTCTCATCTTTGGTAGTGTAATAGTTTGTAGTTCCGGCAATCGCCACACAAGCGTTGTATTGCGTTGTTTTGTTTTGTCAGATGACACTCGCCAGATAGTCAGTGTTTTGTTTTAGTTGCACCTAAGTAGTTACTCGAGTAAACATGGCTGCCGCAAGGCTTACATTCGATGAAAGGAAGTCAGTTTTGAAATGGTATTTTAAGTACGAAAACATTACTGAGGTTCAACGGCAATGGCGAAATGAGTATCAAACAGAGCCACCGACACGTTTAACGATTCGTCGCATTCGAGACAAATTTGAAGCCGAAGGCTGTGTCAAAGATGTACACAAACAACGATTTGCACGACCTGTAAGAGTAACAAGTGCAGGTAACTCCCGTCGTGTGTTGCAACAATTCACTCGCTCACCACAGAAGTCTGTGAGACAGTGTACCCGTGAAACTAAAGTGAATCGCTCAAGTGTTCGGCGAATTTTGAAGACAGCAGAGTGGAAGTGCTACATCCTACGACTGCTACACGCAATGAACGAGGACGACCCAGATCGTAGAATGGAGTACTGCGAGTGGTTTACTAACACGGTGCGCAACGATGAAGAGTTTGCAGAGATGATTGTGTGGTCTGATGAGGCACAGTTGAAACTCAATGGTACAGTAAATCGCCACAATTGCGTCTACTGGGCCGCCGAAAATGCGAACGTCCATGTAGACAAAGCTGTGAATTTGTCACGAGTGAATGTGTGGGGTGGGATGTCTTACTGGGGTTTGATTGGGCCATTCTTCTTTGAGGGCACAGTTACCGGTGAGGTGTACGTTCAGAAGCTTCAGGCATCCATTTTACCTGCCATCCGAGACTTGAATGGAGACGGAAAAGTTTACTTTCAACAAGATGGTGCCCCAGCCCACTACCAAAATCGTCTTAGGGCGTATCTCGACGAAAATCTACCAGGAAGATGGATAGGCCGTAGAGGTGCTGTGGAGTATCCACCACGTTCCCCAGACCTAACTCCTCTGTACCTTTACCTGTGGGGAACGCTAAAGGGCGTCGTTTATCGTCAGAAGCCACGCACATTGGATGAACTTCGAGAATCCATCGTACATTCATGTGCAAATATCCAACTGAACACGTTGCAGTCAGTAGTTCGTGCTGCAGTTCGGCGGCATCGTTTGTGTGTGGATGTTAATGGTGACCATTTCGAACACCTACAGCGATATCCTTAAGTTGGACTTTAAGATACCCTTTCACCAAAAATGAGACAACTTCAATTAGTTTGCAAGTTATGGACTTTTAAATAGTGGATACATTTTTTTGGACCCCTCTGTATATTACGGATGTATGTGTCTTCATTTGTGTAGGAGTGATGTGAATGTCCCACTGGACATGTACCCTCTGGAGGTGTCCGGCTTGTGAGAGCCGGGCAGAAGAGAATGCGGTGCTCCAGAGGAGCTGCCACGCCGCCGGCCAGCGCTGGTCAGCTAACGCGCCTGGACGCTCCAGTCAGTACGCGCCGTCCGCTGGTCGATGCGGGCCACCCCGACCACCGGTCTCGGGTTTCTGCCAGCTGTCACGGCCCATCTCGTCATTAGCGTTGGCCGCACACCCGGCTACCTCAGCACTGAACGGCGCCATCAACACTTCTCAAGGCGAACGAGCCAGGTCCACGCTGTACTGCTGTCTTGCACTTACAGTCCGCTAAAGCCGCCGGCACACGGACCGTGCTGTCGAACGTTAACGTTGAGCGTGCCAAGTTCAACGTGCCGCTGAACGCTCAGGAACGACGCGACTTGTGCGTACGGTACGTGGGCCCCAGCGTGGTATACGCGATCGCAACGCACTCCAGCGGCAGTTTGAGGGATGTTTCTAGGTCGTAAATCACACTGTTTACTCAACGGGCGCGCGTAAGATTCCCAAGTTAGCTCTATTAAAACGCACAGTTCCTCCATCGTCCACGAAAAGGAAAGTACCATGTCCAATCAATAAGGACACAGGCTTATAAAAGTTCCATTACAAACAGTGCGGTACAAATTTGGAATACTTCTCCGCATAAGATAAACATTATTTCATCATTCCCACATTTTAGTAAAACCTCAAGGTCAGTCTTACTTGATCACTGTTCCTACCCAGTAGCAGAATCTTTGCAACATGTGAATTACGAACCGTAAAAGAAAAAGGAGCAAAATATCTTTATACAAGTAGCGCAAGCTGTCCTGTAATTAAGCCAATCGAACAAAGTCATCCCTCAAAAAAAGGTGAACATATATTTGCGTAACATCAAATATTACAGCATATACTTATATTAAAATAATAATAAAGTATAAGAACTAAATAAAAAAGCGAATATTAGGAACAAAGTTGGGAGTGTTAAGACGCGAACGACCGTCCCAACAAAGACTCTTAACTGGACAGAGACGCTACTTTTTTTTAAATCTAATTTTGATCGCTTTCGTTCGTCGTATCTGCTCGGGACGGACGTCGTAAGACATCCGGTTAAGTTCGTTGTTGATCGATTAACTCAGTTTCCATTTATTACAGAGGGCAGCTAACCCGCTGACAGAACACGCTGAGCTACCGTGCCGGTGTTCCCATTTTGTTCTATATTGTATATTGTTCGTTGAATTTGTTCAGGGCGGACGTCTGATGACGCCCATTTAGGTTCTCCGTTGATCTGTTCACTCAGTTTTTTTATGTTTCTAATTGAAATTTAATTATAACAAATTGTACGAAGAACAATGCGTTTTGGGTGGATCTTCAGTTTGTCGCTGCCTTCAAATAGCCTACTCTCATAATACGCTCGTTACAATAATTCTTTTGCCATTATTATGATGTTTCTCATTTTTTATTGGAACGAATCACACAACTAACAACGGGTTTTCCAGTGATTCTCAATTTGCTGGAGCTCAGAAACGGCATGTATACATATAGGCTTGAAATGAATGCCAATATGGTGCCTCACAACTCAGTACTGCAGGGAGGCGGCATGCGTGTGACTTAGGTGGCGTTGTGCCATCTCATTGGTCAACGCTCAGACGCACGCTCAGAATATCTGGCATGCCAGATATTGCTCTGTACGTTCGGAAAGACTCCCGAACGTGCTATTCCACGCTATGACGTCAGAAACTGGGCACGCTCAACGCTCAACGTTCGGATGCACGGTCCGTGTGCCGACGGCTTAAGATAATGATAATTCCGAGAAAGTCTAGGTTCCACAACACTAAACTCTACTATACTGTATTCCCTTCCTTTTTATACTGACGAAAATGGAAAATGTCGTCACCACGAAACACCAACCCGATATTTGTCAAATTTTGTGGACCTCTTCATCTCATAATGGTTATTAAATGATTAAATTTTCGTTATGTTCTGAAGATCATCAGTGCACCAGTGTGAGATGTGACCCTTGAGGACAGGAATATTTTTTATTCGTTATGCCGTGGAAGAAAGTAACCAATGAATTTCATCTTGAGAAATTTATTTCTGTGCCTGGAACACACGCTATGTCAGGTCGAATCGCTACTGTTAATACACTCCAATTAAGCCATTTGCATGCTAGTGATGTCTAGTGTCACTAGATTGACTGCCGTGGTACTCTGCATATAACAAGAATTTTTCTATTTTCTTTCTCATGAAACATGGCCTCTGGTTATGAGATGAAACCATCTGTGTTTTAATGTGCCACAGTTCCCATTTCTTGTCTATGCTCTTCCATTAGTCTATGATTCCATGAAATCTGAGTGTGGTGGTATAAAGGTGAGGGACTTTCCAAACACAGTTAAGTGGATATACACTATGTGATCAAAAGTATCCGGACACCTGGCTGAAAATGACTTACATGTTCGTGGCGCCCTCCGTCGGTAATTCTGGAATTCAGTATGGTGTTGACTCACACTTAGCCTTGATGACAGCTTCCTCTCTCGCAGGCATACGTTCAATCAGGTGCTGGAAGGTTTCTTGGAGAATGGCAGCCCATTCCATACGAAGTGCTGTACTGAGGAGAGGTATTGATGTCGGTCACTGAGGCCTGGCATGAAGTCGGCGTTCCAAAACATCCCAAAGGTCTTCTATAGGATTCACGTCAGGACTCTGTGCAGGCCAGTCCATTAAAGGGATGCATTATGAACAGGTGCTCGATCTTGTTGAAAGAGGCAATTGCCATCCCAGAATTGCTCTTAAACAGTGGGAAGCAAGAAGGTGCTTAAAACATCAATGTATGCCTGTGCTGCCGGCCTGAGAGGCCGAGCGGTTCTAGGTACTATGGTCTGGAACCGCGCGACCGCTACGGTCGCAGGTTCGAATCCTGCCTCGGGCATGGATGTGTGTGATGTCCTTAGGTTAGTTAGGTTTAAGTAGTTCTAAGTTCTAGGGGACTGATGACCACAGCAGTTAAGTCACATAGTGCTCAGAGCCATTTGAACCATATGCCTGTGTTGTGATAGTGATACGCAAAACAACTAGGTGGGCAAGCTCTCTCCATGAAAAACACACAATAACATCATCGCCTCCGAATTTTACTGTTCGCACTATACACGCTGGGAGACGACGTTCACCGGGCATTCGCCATACCCACACCCTGCCATCAGATCGCCACTCTGTGAACAGTGATTTGTCACTTCACACAACGTTTTTCCACCGTTCAGTCGTCCAATGTTTACGCTCCTTACACCAAGGAGGCGTAGTTCTGCATTTACCGGTGTGATGTGTGGCTTTTGAGCAACCGTTCGACCATGAAATCAAAGTTTCTTCACCTCCCGCCTAACTGTCATAGTACTTGCAGTAAATCCTGATGCAGTTTGGAATTCCTGTGTGGTGGGCTGGATAGATGTC
This sequence comes from Schistocerca serialis cubense, assembly GCF_023864345.2. Lineage (NCBI taxonomy): Eukaryota > Metazoa > Arthropoda > Insecta > Orthoptera > Acrididae > Schistocerca > Schistocerca serialis. The sequence continues at coordinate 610,929,502 of NC_064638.1, read as the reverse complement.
TGGAGATTACATGTTACGAGCCTCTTTAGCTGTAGGTGGTCTCTGTCTGTCAACAGACGATGTCGACCAATACGCATTTGTGTGTGTCCCTTCACGTTTCCACTTCACTATCACATCGTAAACAGTGGACCTAGGGATGTTTAGGAGTGTGGAAATTTCGCGTACAGACGTTTGACACAAGTGACACCAGATCACCTGACCACGTTCGAAGTCCATGACTTCTGCGGAGCGCCCCATTCTGCACTCTCACAATGTCTGATGACTACTGATGTCGCTGATATGGAGTACCTGGCAGTAGGTGGCAGCACAATGCTCCTAATATGAAAAACGTATGTTTTTTGGGCTGTCCGGGCACTTTCACCACCTCTTGAAATCGGTATAATCAGATCACCACTCCCTTTCCTTACAAAACACAGATTGTTTTGCACCCAACTGGAAAAAAAAGTATGAAGTAAAAAATTGCAAGAAGAATACTTAGAAATTTAATGGAACAACAGTAAATAGTAGCTAAACTATGGTCAAAGAAGGAAATCCGTTACCACCCTCAGTATTGAATATGTTGCGTCGAAGGATAGATAACGTTTTCCGTTGCGTGTTAAACTGATTAGATTTCAGCTTCCTTGTAGAGCCAATAAATGTACAATTAATGTCGGGCCGTAATTGCTCATCAGTGTAACTGTAGCAGGAATCCCAGCATACAGTATGAGAGCAAGATGTGCATAGGAATTATCAGAGAGTAGATATAGCTATAAGTCCAGTTTAAATAGTCTTGAATATAGAGAAAAATAGCACAGAATGCGAGAGTATTTGCGATTCTTGTATAAGACTTTCAGTCTACACCACCGAAGGTAACCGTGCAAGATCATCAAGACTGGTAGCTGGATACTGGTCACATGCCAGACATGCACTATGGGTGGCAGATCAGAGGACAGGGCAGGGCGTGGACCATCTACGGCGTTTGTGGTGTGAACTACACCGTAGATGCTGGAATATTCCACTGGGTTTCCTGGTCATGAAAGGTGTACCATTCTTGCCTTATACCGAGAAACGCAGAGCCTCCCATCATCATTTACGAACACAATCCTGTTGTCATACCCAATAGTTCCTCCCAACGTAATTGCTACGGTTGGAAATGTATGTAGCATTGAGAATTGCTTCTTCATTTTTCCAAAGAAAATTCCGCACTGGCTGTATCAATGATTTTTATTAAATCTGCGACCGGTTTCGCACCACTTATCGGTGCATCCTCAGGCAATCTGTACAAAAAATAATATAATAAGAGCTCATATAAACTATTCGATCCCCCAATTGTGAGGTATAAATTGAACTTTTAAACAGCCAGTTTTTTGAATGAGACAAGAAAGTACTCACATACGCTATTTATAACATGGTAACGTTGAACATTGCCCTGTAGCCACTCCCCACCATTCACGTCCAATATACCGTCATCTGGTGAAAGCGGTAGTTAAAATTTAAAAATCTTTTTTAAAATTTTTTTAAATGATGGGAGTGGCAATGACCTAGTAAATAAAAATAAAATACGATGCTGATAAAACTCCCCTAAACAGGAACGGCGAAGAGCGCAAACATTAACATCAACAAACAGCGGAATTAGAGCCATGTAAACATATCAGAACTTACTGTGCAAGCTGAGAGGAGCCACGCGGCAGCGGACACGGCCTGACCGACTGGCCGAAACCCGGAAAGCGCTCACGCAGTGGCGCGAGGATCGCCAGATGACGTGTACAGGGTGTGAAGACTGGCGGGGGGGGGGGGGGGGGGGGGTTCTGAACATTTTATATACAATTCCTTATGTCTATTTTTTTAAAAAGTCTAATACTATAATAGGTGGCCAACATAAAACGTGGCAGTTAGTTAAAACCATAAGAATAATAAATGTGATGGTTCCGAATGCGTAAGGCCCGGAGTACGCATAAAAATATATAGGACAGAACCTACGAGAAAGTAAGCTATAGAGCTAAGGCTACCTTTATAAGTAATCAAAATTTTCTAAAAGACTCTTGTGCCTCAGATCGGTCTGGGCATTAAGGAGGGGCGACGGGATTTCTTTAGAACTCTGAAGATTTCTACCTCTTCCAAAACGCTTTGGGATCGAATAGTTTATACGAGCTCTTACTATATTGTTTTTTGTACAGACTGTCTGAGCATGCACCGATAAGCGGTGCGAAACCGGTCGCAGACTTAATAAAAATCAATGATACAGCCAGTGCGGAATTTTCTTTGGAAAATTGTCGAAGTTTGGCTGTGGTTGCCCGCCCTACAAAACAATTGATTCTTCCTCTGACTTTTCATCAGATCGCCTACAGACCGTTCAAAATGGCTCTGAGCACTATGGGACTTAACTTCTGAAGTCATCAGTCCCCTAGAACTTAGAACTACTTAAACCTAAGTAACCTAAGGACATCACACACATCCATGCCCGGGGCAGGATTCGAACCTGCGACCGTAGCGGTCGCGCGGTTCCATACTGCAGCGCCTACGGACCGCTGAGATCATTCTGGCCGTCATATTCTTCAAGTGTAGGAACGACTCCTTCCTCTATTGAAAGAAGGAAGCTCTCGTGTTTCGAAACTTTACTCAACATATCCCACAGGCATGAATATACTGGAGTATAAGATCGGCAGCCTCCTGCCAAGAAGTAAACGATGTAATGCTTTCATATCCGTCAGTGTACTATAAGATTCGCCTCTTGAATGAGATAATGTCGTCTAGGAAATGTCCTAGGCTGTTATCGAAGGATGTGTAAATATTTTCAAGCTCACACAAAATACATTTTTTGGAGAGGCTTATCACAAGTGTGGCAATTGGAATTGTGGCATTTCGAAAACAAGAGGAGCATACAGAGTTTAAGACGCTTGGGCAACAGACTTTGCCGCGCGGGATTAGCCGAGCGGTCAGGGGCGCTACAGTCATGGACTGTGCGGCTGGTCCCGGAGGAGGTTCGAGTCCTCCTTCGGGCATGGGTGTGTGTGTTTGTCCTTAGGATAATTTAGGTCAAGTAGTGTGTAAGCCTAGGGACTGATGACCTTAGCAGTTAAGTCCCATAAGGTTTCACACACACACATAACAGACTTTCTCAAATTAATACTCAAACCAACATTAAGTCAAATAAAATAGCTCATGAACTCACGATGTCAGGAAACCTAGACTTAACACCGGTATATGAAACTAATAACAATGAAATCATGGTAATTATTAATCTGAGTATTCCGAACTGAACGCACTGGATCGAGTCTTCTAAGAGAAAAATAATTGCATGAGTAGCAAAGAAGTGGCCTGACAAACACGCACAAATTACGAATTTAATCCCAGACCGGGATGCTCTGATGGTGGAGGTGGCCTAAAACTTGGATGGAAGCTACTGTCACAAGCATTTGAAAGCACATAACACACTGCTTTCAGAAACTATTTTTAATCAAGTCCCAATTTTTATTTGATCTGCGTAATCTTGTATTCGAAAATTTTGTAACTGCACCGATGCCTTCCTGACAGTCAAGACACGTGGTACCGGTTGCCACTATCTCACGGACAAAGAGTGCGATTTTAGTTAAACATGATTGTTGCTTGCGTAGTTCATGCTGAATCTAGCAAAGGACGTCTCTGGTCTTGATTGTAAGACGTTGACCGTGTAATGTATAGTACTATTTAAAATGAGAAACTGGCACAGTGACAAAACCCGCACAAGGGTTACGTTTTTCTCGTTTTACGTACGGAATTCAAATCTGTGAGAGCTGTGCCAGTTACCACCAGGGTCTTAAGAAACCTTCACTAAGGACACCATCAAATGGAGATTCCTACACACAAATCTGTGGAAAAAAGTATGTGATTACAGTTTTTCTCCGAGACAGAGCTTAAAAATGCTCTAGGGAGCGAAATGAGCTACTGGCATAGGCATTAAATACAGTGATTCTTCCAAATGCAAAAACAGACTTTACAAGAAAATTACTTCCCTCAACAATGATAAAATGGACGATTGAAACGTCTTCCACTACTCGGCAATAGACTAACGTAAGCAAAATAAGTCTACAGTACGAAACAGCTATTCGACACCTCTTCTTTAAATCTGTAATGACGCGTGCTTTCTTCTACTTAATTAGAAGGCTTCGTTGCCCCAGCCACCGACACTAAACTGTTGCCAGAGGAAGAAAATACTCTTTCGCATAATCTATATAGAATCGAACAGTTAGATGAAGTCCCTTCTCTTCCACTGCACGGCTTCCACCTTCACTAACCACCAAACACACTGCGCAAAAGAATTTAACGGTTACTTTTTTGAAACCCTGTCGGTTTCTTCACTGCGATGCAGAAATATGAAATCTGGCTCGTAAGTGCTTACAACCTTGTTCTGTAACTGTGCGAAACATTCGGTCTGCGAGACGCTTCCAACAGCAAGGTGTCGACACATGAGAAAACAAAAGGCTGGAGATCGGGAAGTTCATATGGTGGCTTAATGATGTCACATTAGTATCAAATTTCACCACTATTCTGCCCAACGCCATCGTGAACGTGTCACACGATGGGAAGGTCGTCACAGCTCTCGTCGCCCACTTTTTTTTTTGGTGACCGAAGAAAACATTTCAGGCAAAGCGCCGCTCAGAATCGACACAAAAAGGCTCAGGAGATGCCATAAATGGAGCCAATGAAACCACGCCTTTCCTTGGGACGATTTGGCGGTCGAAAACAACGATTCGCAGTGCGATGTGCAACAGAATGACGCTCTTCACAACCTGTGACGCTGGTAACAGACGCCCCTCGCTCCCCCTCACCCCCCCCCACCCCCGCCACCATACCACCCACCCGCCGCGGCCGATTGACCCACATTGTAGGCCTGCAACATCTCTGAACGTGACGCGACACATTTGGAGTACAGCGTGACAGCAACTTAAACCAAAGCAGCATCTACATCTACATCTACATTTATACTCCGCAAGCCACCCAACGGTGTGTGGCGGAGGGCACTTTAAGTGCCACTGTCATTACCTCCCTTTCCTGTTCCAGTCGCGTATGGTTCGCGGGAAGAACGACTGTCTGAAAGCCTCCGTGCGCGCTCGAATCTCTCTAATTTTACATTCGTGATCTCCTCGGGAGGTATAAGTAGGGGGAAGCAATATATTCGATACCTCATCCAGAAACGCACCCTCTCGAAACCTGGCGAGCAAGCTACACCGCGATGCAGAGCGCCTCTCTTGCAGAATCTGCCACTTGAGTTTATTAAACATCTCCGTAATGCTATCACGGTTACCAAATAACCCTGTGACGAAACGCGCCGCTCTTCTTTGGATCTTCTCTATCTCCTCCGTCAAACCGATCTGGTACGGATCCCACACTGATGAGCAATACTCAAGTATTGGTCGAACGAGTGTTTTGTAAGCCACCTCCTTTGTTGATGGACTACATTTTCTAAGCACTCTCCCAATGAACCCCAACCTGGTACCCGCCTTACCAACAATTAATTTTATATGATCATTCCATTTCAAATCATTCCGCACGCATACTCCCAGATATTTTACAGAAGTAACTGCTACCAGTGTTTGTTCCGCTATCATATAATCATACAATAAAGGATCCTTCTTTCTATGTATTCGCAATACGTTACATTTGCCTATGTTAAGGGTCAGTTGCCATTCCCTGCACCAAGTGCCTATCCGCTGCAGATCTTTCTGCATTTCGCTACAATTTTCTAATGCTGCAACTTCTCTGTATACTACAGCATCATCCGCGAAAAGCCGCATGGAACTTCCGACACTATCTACTAGGTCATTTATATATATTGTGAAAAGCAATGGTCCCATAACACTCCCCTGTGGCACGCCAGAGGTTACTTTAACGTCTGTAGACGTCTCTCCATTGATAACAACATGCTGTGTTCTGTTTGCTAAAAACTCTTCAATCCAGCCACACAGCTGGTCTGATATTCCGTAGGCTCTTACTTTGTTTATCAGGCGACAGTGCGGAACTGTATCGAACGCCTTCCGGAAGTCAAGAAAAATAGCATCTACCTGGGAGCCTGTATCTAATATTTTCTGGGTCTCATGAACAAATAAAGCGAGTTGGGTCTCACACGATCGCTGTTTCCGGAATCCATGTTGATTCCTACATAGTAGATTCTGGGTTTCCAAAAACGACATGATACTCGAGCAAAAAACATGTTCTAAAATTCTACAACAGATCGACGTCAGAGATATAGGTCTATAGTTTTGCGCATCTGCTCGACGACCCTTCTTGAAGACTGGGACTATCTGTGCTCTTTTCCAATCATTTGGAACCCTCCGTTCCTCTAGAGACTTGCGGTACACGGCTGTTAGAAGGGGGGCAAGTTCTTTCGCGTACTCTGTGTAGAATCGAATTGGTATCCCGTCAGGCCCAGTGGACTTTCGGCTATTGAGTGATTCCAGTTGCTTTTCTATTCCTTGGACACTTATTTCGATGTCAGCCATTTTTTCGTTTGTGCGAGGATTTAGAGAAGGAACTGCAGTGCGCTCTTCCTCTGTGAAACAGCTTTGGAAAAAGGTGTTCAGTATTTCAGCTTTACGCGTGTCATCCTCTGTTTCAATGCCATCATCATCCCGTAGTGTCTGGATATGCTGTTTCGAGCCACTTACTGATTTAACGTAAGACCAGAACATCCTAGGATTTTCTGTCAGGTCGGTACATAGAATTTTACTTTCAAATTCACTGAACGCTTCAAGCATAGCCCTCCTTACGCTAACTTTGACATCTTTTAGCTTCTGTTTGTCTGAGAGGTTTTGGCTGCGTTTAAACTTGGAGTGGAGCTCTCTTTGCTTTCGCAGTAGTTTCCTAACTTTGTTGTTGTACCACGGTGGGTTTTTCCCGTCCCTCACAGTTTTACTCGGCACGTACCTGTCTAAAACGCATTTTACGATTGCCTTGAACTTTTTCCATAAACACTCAACATTGTCAGTGTCGGAACAAAGGGTGTTTATGCTCTTTCAGCCCTCCCTTCTCCCTCCCCTCTGTGCCATGACCGGGAGGGCGATTGCGACACAGACACACACGTGCCTAAAAAGCGAAAGGTCCCTCTAAGATCCTTCAGATTGGCGACACCATTAGTGCCATCCACACATCCCTGTTGAACACTTCAAAAATCTGAGGGGTGCTGAAATAGTTGCTTAAATGTGCATCTCTGAAGCCTGACATGTCACACATGTTTCTAGAATGTTCTTTAATCGCATTTTGACCTATCCCCTTCCTGTCGGATATATAATTTAAAAAAAGAGAAAAAACCACCTTTTAAGAAGACCACATGGATTCCGAAATCAATCATCTGAAGTACGTGTTCCGAAAAAACGGCTAGGGGTCGCGTGATACCAAGTCAGTGCTACCCGAGAAAAGGAAACGTAATAATGTTGAACATTCACGTTATGAACCACCGATTGCATTCCTACTCTTCTCCGGGGCTACATCCAGCAAAATAGGCAGACTTCTGCGAAGACAGGTATGAGACTATTCTCCGACCTCGTAAGAAGGTAAAGCATATGCTACGCCCTGTTAAGGACTGTCTGAACCTGAGGAGTCCTGGGATTTACAGCATCCCATATGTCTGCGGTAGCAATTAAATCGGTCGGTCCATCCGCACCGTTTCAGACCGCCGTGCGGAAGACTAACGTCGTATTAAAAATCGAGAAGTGGACAGATCTGTAGTTGCTGAGCACAGCCTCACAAACAAACGTAAAATACTGTTGTACGAAACAAAATTTTTGCCTCAGGTTCCCAAATATATAATCTTACCGGTCCAAGGAAGCGATCTCTCGATGCAGAGGAGAACCATAATATTCGTCGCAATTTTTACATTACGGCGGAAGGGCAGGCGTTCCCACCATCTGCGACAGTACGACGTCATCAGAAGCCATTTTTGGGGCTGTATAAGGCTAGCAGCAGTTTTGACAGTTGGTTGTTCCTGGCGAAAACGATGGTGGAAATCGTCAAAAGGTCGAGGTTGTACCCTGAAGTGACGTGGCAGCAAGTCGGAGAACGTTTTATAGAACTGTGCCGTTCTCACTTCGTTCTCACATATTCCATCATCCCGTTCTCTACATTTGTCCTGCATACTTTGTATTTGATAATAGTTCTTCAACAGCTACTCTGTTGGCAGATCCACCCAAGTTTGAACTTTTTGTTTAAACCACTAGCTTCTCACACTTTCCGTACACATCGACTTGTCGGCCAAACAACAGTGAAAAATTATTATGAAAATTGTTTAGATAAACCTTATATTTCACACTACTACTAGGATATTTTGAAATAAAGAGGTCCTACATTATTTTTACGCTTAGACGACTATCTAAACACTTTACATTTTGCCTCAATAATGTTTATCTTTACTTGAGAAAGACTGAATATGTTCCTTGATCAGATGTAATTTTTATCCTCGTATGGTAATCTGTTTTTCATTGAACCCCCTTCCGTCTTTCGGGAATTGTCCCCGACAGAGAAATTTACACAGTCACTCAACTTGCTTCCCACATAAAGCCGTACCGATTACAAAATGCTTCTACCTTAATTATCACTCTTAATGATGTGATATTTATGACAACCTTTCCTTACAATTGCACTTAATATTTGTTGGGGATCTATTATTCTTAATAAGTGAATATCTTATTCATTTCACTTAGTGAACGAGTTCATTGCTGTAACTGCATGCTTCAAATCTTCATCACTTAGTTTACCAGAAAAACTTTCTTTGTATTTATAAAGAATAAAACATAAGTATTAATATTACCCTAAACATTTCTAGTGTAACAGAAAGGCGGCTGTAACCACTCATGAACTGATTAAAGGTCAGCCTCCAATCCTCATTTAACGATTATCTCCTGTTTTGTTACTTGCAGCTTTTCCAGCATTGCTGACACGTTGCACACCCTTCACATTAGTGTTCTTGATTAAGTTCCTGCGATGATCACTTCAATTATGGGTACGTTTACCACTCTTTTTCGTGTGACTTGCCTGTTACATCCAGCTCACATCCCATTTTACCAGCACTCGCCTTACCGGCTGTTGATGCGCGCCCTTTAGTCACTTCACTAAAGAAACGAGACTTGTCACTGACTTATCGTTCCATTCCTGAAATAATTGGGTTGCATGCGACAGTCTGTGCTCTGTTTAAAAAAATAATGCATGCCACATTCGTACAGAATCAGAGAAAGCTATGGCGCTCTTAACTCATTTTCGTCATTTTATGGACTTTGGCCTTTTATGCAGCAACCAACGACCGATTTATATCTATGTGTCATTCGATTCGAGACTTTTAATTGGACTAGCAAGATAACTTACTAAAACTCTAATATGGTGAGAAGTTAAGCCTTATTAGATACACTGTAGATGTTTGGAGAACATGGTTGTGGAGTAACAGCGATTGATATAAAATTAACTTAGTATTAAGAAAACAGTCTTAACTGCGTTTTTTCTTCTTTTTTTGACCGGTTTCAGCCCATCGCAGGGGCCATCTTCAGGGCGAACATACTGTGAAATTACAATATATATCTTAGATTAATGACAACCATCTTATAAGAGTGGATTACGTAAGTATAATGTTTCACCCGCTGGTCGACTGCTTGGTGGCGTCATGTCTACCAAGGTGTGGAAGGAGACTGTGAAGAATTTACCTTATGCCTGGGTTTATATAGCAAGCTATGAGCACGTGAGCGTAAGCAACGCCTCCAGCGGTGACCAAAGGTAGACGCCTAGGCTTAAAAATTGAAATATAAATACAATTCGTGTTAATTTTGCAATTTTAAAAAACCATGTCCATTTTAAAAAACACTGGGTGTATAAATAAACATAAAAAAGTATGCGAAAAACTTTTCAACGCCGAACTTGTAAAGGAACGTTAGTGATTTACCTTATCTTCATTCGTAATATACTATGGAGGAAGGAAATAATTTCCTGTCTGTATTCTATTTACTTTTGTGCTTATTTATATCCTATTTCTATTATTTAATAACATAACAGTTTTATCTGTAATCGTATATACTTTTTATATTTATTTAATAACTGTTTTTTAAAATGAATAGGTTTTTTTTAAAATGCAAACTTAACACAAATTGTATATATATTTCAATTTTTAAGCTTAGACATCTACCACTGATCACCGCTGGAGGTGCTGCTTACACTCACGTGCTCATAGCTTGCTATATAAACCCAGGCATAAAGTAAATTCTTTACAGTCTCCTTCCACACCTTGGTAGACATGACGCCACCAAGCAGTCGACCAGCGGGTGAAACATTATACTTACGCAATCCACTCTTATAAGATGGTTGTCATTAGTCTAAGATATATATTGTAATTTCACAGTATGTTCGCCCTGAAGATGGCCCCTGCGATGGGCTGAAAACGGTCAAAAAAAAAAAAAAAGTGCAATTAAGACTGTTTTCTTAATACTAAGATACATTGTAAGTAGTAGTAGAGAAAACTAAATTCTCCTTCAGAAAAATTGTAGTTAGCAAAATTGTAATTCATCACGGTTCCCTTCTCCCAGTATAACAGGAGGCTGGGCCGGATCTGTCATTGTAGAAATTCGAGTCTGTCAGCCACCTAGTCCCCTCGGCGGTAATCCCCAGTCCTCCACAAGATTCAATATGGAAATGGCTCCCCTCACAAGTTAAACTGCGTCCTCCACTTGCTGGCCACCAGAACGATCCCCTTTCATTACTGCAGACTCCGAATGTATTAACTTTTAATTGCTTCTTTCTTGCATAGAATTTTCAGTTTCTTTCTTCGGAATTGAAACCCTCCCAGCAAGTGTGTATGCACTACGCGGAGGAGAGAAGTTCTGCAGCAATTGAGATCCAATATCTGCTTGTTTCACGAGGTCGCTGGTGTCTCCCGCCCCTCGCGCTCCGCTCTTGAGCGACCTCGCAGAGCCGCTAAATATATTGAAAATCTTTATCACTGGAGCCGGGCTTCAAGTCAAATAGCTGCTCGTCCGACTGGAAGTTCCAGTCGTGAGGGGGCGATATTGCTCATGACTGCGTCGCCCACTCCAGCGTCCTCCTTGCAGTAATCATCGGAGGCCCGGATGCCGGCACGGCTAAGAGCTCCGCTGTCTCCAGATATTTCTTGCCGCCGCCTCACAGATATTTGGCCCTCGTGGGCAGGCTCTCAGGCGGCGAGAGAGAAAGGAAGAAATTTGCAGAAATGGCTCAAATACTGCGGCCGCCCACTGACAAATGAAAAATAGCAGCAGGTGCGCGGTACTCCCGCGCTAGTGTGCTCGTAAGCTCATGTGTAAGTTATTCGAAGCACACTGTGCCGTCTCGACAGCTGTTGCAGAGGTAACAATGTCACTAGCTTGCCGTTTGTCTCGAGAATCAGTCAGCTTTGATATACTGCCTGCCTTTTCTTCCCTTTGTATTTCCGTATGTGTGTAACTGATAACATCTGACAGCACCATATGTCTTCATCAACATTTAAATCTTCATACATACACTGTAAGCCACTCTGACCTGCATGTCAGAGGGCACTTAGCATTTTATGCCGTATTATGATTTATTTCCGATTAAATTGCGTGTGGAGCGCGGGAAGAATGTGAAGACCTCAGCTGCAAACATGGGTAAGGGATACTCGATGAGAAACAAAGTTATTGCATGCAAATTATGGTACCTGCTGTGCTTTATTCATATTAGTTAATAGATCTACGATAAACGGGGAAACGGCAGCTCTGTCTCCAATTTGAGACCCTCACTAACGGCAACTTTGTCAGCATCAGGCATGTAAACAGTAGTAATTGCCAAAAACATGGCTACTAGTAGTAGTAACGTGTGCGGTGTTCGTGCCAGATAAATGCTTTTGGGGGAACACTGGTAAAATTCTGAGGATCTTGTGGTCATCTTGGACTCAGAGAAAGATCCTGAACATGTACCCCTGAATATAAATGCACTTCATAAGTTCTTACAAATAGGCAAATGTAAATAGTATTACTGAAACAAGCAAACAATGTTGTGTCCTTTACCGTTGTTCAAGTGAATTTGTGTGACAACGTGGTGGCAACAATGTTAAGGGCCACCATTAATAATGTTTATGTACTGTTGCAAAGTGACAACAAAATTAATTTTATTTTGTGCAGAATCACAGATTCATTTTCGAAGTTACTCGTGCCATACTTCATTATTTAAAAAATTGGTAATGCAAATCTTAGTATCATAAAATGAAACAATGCCGACCTTTTAAATCTGTATTTTTGAAAGGTTACACAGTAATGCTGATAAGCGAAGAGACTATCATACACTATGTGTGCTCTATCGCCCTCTCAGTCATTGCTCTCCCTTCTTATTTATCTCTAACGATTACTCTGCTACCTGAACGGCACAGCAGAAACACTCGTTCTCAACAATGTAAAACTCTCTCCGTTCCATCACATAGCACTGGCACGTTCTCTAAATTATTTTCTGTATCAGGATCCGACTGTCTAGCAATCTTCCTCAAAATATCAGGGAAATTAAATTCCTTCCAAACTTCGAAAGAAAGCTAATGGTCTTCCTTCTGGCACAATTTCCATCTCTCCTACATTCCGTGCGACTCGTTCTCGTCAGTCCCCATCCCCCACAACTTGTCCCTCCTTCTTTGCAGCAGAATTCTCTATTTATATCCTCTTTTTTCCTAAAAGCCTCTGTCACTGCCATTTCAATCTTCTCTTCTTCCTTCATCCATTCCGCTTCTGATAATACTAAACATGGATTCAAATCTGCTAAGAATACCCTTTACTCTTAGAATAATAATTATTTTATTGTTTCTAGTGTCTGTTATTATTACTGAGAAGTTGTAATGTCTTTTGTAGCTGTTAATCCTGGTCAGAGGTAAGAGAGGGTCTTAAGATCCTAATCTGGTCAGGCTAAAGAAGCAATAAATAAATAATGTTTCATTAACTCGCTCAGCAAGTAAACAGTGTTAGGTCAACCGTAACTGATGTTAAGTGCTCTCAGTTTGCAAGTAAACAATGTTAAGTTACCATTGTCGTATTTTGAAGAGAAAATTTTGGCTAGACTTTACACTTTGAAAAAGATGTCGTTACTCTAGAAATATTTGAAAACAAGGAGTCATCTGAATTTTTGAAAAAATAACAGTGAGTGTCCGTGAAGTACTTGAGGTATCTCACTAATGAGATTTTACTGAAACTTTCTCTGTGCAGTTTCTCGAAACAATCAACTCGCACCTTACCAGTGTTTATAGCCGAGGCCATCATATATCAGTTTACGCTTCAATTGGTGTAATCTTGTTTGTCGACCCTTCGCAAGCGATACACTGAAGTACATCTCCAGTCTTTTCTTAATTATGGGTTCTTGAACCCTTAAGCTTTCGCAGTATTATTGTTGATTATCTTAATGCGCCTGTCAACTCAGTATTTTTAGCTTTTCCGTGACGTTCTGCTGATTCATACAAACTTGTGATAATTCGTGCTGCCATTCTTTGAACATGTTGGTCCTCTCTGGCACGGGTCTCGCACATTCGATCAATATTCTAATATGGGACGCAGTCGCCTTCTTAGACAGACTACTTTTCTCCCGTATCCCGCCAGTGATCTGAACATTGCCACCTGCTTTACCTACGTTTGAGCCTATACGTTTATTCCTTTTCATATCCCACAAGCTGTTTCACACAGGTACTCGTACCAATTGGCTGGCGCCAAGTGAGAGTAAATTTAGTAAAAGGGCACTACAGTTCTACGTTTTCTGAGGTACACTGTTTTACATTTCTGTTTACTTAAAGCAAGATTCCAAAATTTACACCACTTGAAATCTTATCACATATTTGTGAGCTCTTTCCAGGTACTGCTCCATTAGTTAACCTCATTATTTGCCACTGACTCCAATATCTGTACCTCTCTTCTTTTCAGTTGTTTGTGATTTAAACTGAGACAGTACAGCTGTAAAGGAACATTTGGAAACAGAAATCAGCATTCCTGCTTTTGCTCTGTTAACTTAAATACTCTTCCTGTGTCATTCGTGTTTTACACTAACGTTGGTGCCACTGACAGCCCATACAGATGACAAGAGTTTCTTTCGGTAAGATTCTGCTATGTTATTCATTGAAAGCATAACGCATTGCTCTCTTCACAGCAGTTCTCTATAATCACTGCGATAAACAATAAATGATAAAATTCAAGACTTCATATCATACTCATTTTTAGACAAACATTTACCAAAGTTTCTCTCTGAAGTACTAACATATTCATATTTTACTTATTCCACAATACACTTAATAATTCAGTACTACAGTTGTTATTATTATTAATATTTAATTCACAACAAAACCGAGGGAAAATCGTTTACTCTAGAATAAATAAATATATAGTTTAAACTACGAACGAAGTACTGAACTTGCCAATGACACAGATTTTTGGTAATTCCACTGTGAAATGATTTAAATAAATATATCAGAGACGGTTTAATGACACTGTTCAGGATTATGAGTGGATGATTGTGCAGCACTGGAAATAACAATTGACTAATATTTTCGAACGTTTGATTCTACTTTATAATTAACGTATCACAAACAGGCAAAAGTTTTTTTATTTATATGTGACGTACCACTCTAGACTGCCTTACGTTATTACGAACTTTCTTCGCAATATTTCTGGCAGAGACTGTTCTTGTTACAGTGTTAACGAAGCTTGCCTAATGATCATTTGTTGATACAATCTCATACCAAAAGACGTAAGCTACTGAACAAAATAGTCCTACACACAGAATTCGTATGAATTAAGGCTATCGATAATGTAGTCCATTTAGTCCTATTTATTGCGATTCTAGTTTGCGTTCGTGAATTTTAAACTCAGTCAGTGTGCCTTTATAGTAAGTTTTCATGGATACTTTACTGTTCGACCCATTGAGATACGACGGTGTCCTGCCGAATGTCGCCTTGTTTTGTTTGGAGCTCCCGTGAAGTACTTGAGGTATGTTACTTATGAGATTTTATTGAAACTTTCTGTGTGCAGTTTCTCAAAACAGTCGCTGTGTTGTGACGTTTCACTGTGCGGCGTATTCCTATTAAGAGTGCAGCGAAATTTTATTCTGTTCGGAACTTTAAACCTTGTAAGTTAACAGTAAAACGAATTTTCGTTTTTATCGTCAACTTTAAATGTTTACAATCAATTTCGATACAGTCTGTATTAGACAGCGATTCAGCGCGGAGAAGCCATTACTTCTGGTTGTCTATCATGCAAACGATAGTAAAAAGCTTTATAAATGGTTACCATACTCTCCCCTCTGGTAACTTCGTCCGTTTCATAGTACAGGGCCTGAGTGTTAAGAGATTTATTATTCGTGAAAAGGAAGCTATTGACTGAGCCCGGTGACCAGCGTTCGCTGAGGAAGGACCCGAGTTCGATACCCGGTACCTGCTCAGAACTTTTCTGAGGGAGAGATTGGGTACAGGTCCGCTCAACTCTTTTGAGGCCGAAAGAGGTACTGCTTGAACAAAAAAGGAGCGCGGGCATGAGGACTCATCTACTGCGATTAACGGCTGGAGTGTTAGCGACATGCTGATCACGTGCTAAAGATGACAAATCACTCCTCGTACTGTCTTGTAAGTAGTAGTCGGAACAGGCCTAAGACTTAACCCGTGAGTGATTTTTACTTTACGCATATTTCACTGTACCTTACCTTCACATTTTATGTACAGGCTGTCCATAATTAAACATCCTCTTCTTAAAGCGGTGTAGAAAGATAACTTCCGAGACTGATGTCAAATATGAACAGCTCATTACTGGAGCAGTGGGGAATGTCTGGAACAAAACAAAATTTAACGAAAATTTTGCGAATATATAGTCCAGTAAGTGTGTTGACGTGTGTTGGCCACAAATGACAGATGAATCGCAATATGACGGCTATGGTTTGAGTTGCACATCCTCCGCACTGTTCAATGTGCATAACTTCACAAGTTCGGTAGTCAATGGTTGTGGCACTGTTAAATAAGTCCATTTCCTAGGTCATACCACATCGGAAGGGAAAAATCGGTTTTTAACTGTCCTGAGGCCAAAAACCGCTTAAAAAGAAAAATCACATCGAATTTAATTCTCATGGTAGGTGTTCACAGTGAAGTACAATATTTTAAAGGACACCACATTCTCTGTTGTCGGTAGAAATCATTTATATCACACTTGCAATGTCTACATGACATGTCTGTGAAGTTCTGTATTCACATTCTGTGCTTAATTTTTATATTCTCGTAGCTTTTTCAGTACCACTTGAAAATGGCTCAAAGGCCGAAACTGCAATTGTGAAACCAATAATTTCTAGTCAGTGATGTCCTTTGAAAAATAACATCGGTTTTTAATTATCCTGGGGTAAAAAACTGCATAAAAAGAAGAATGACATCGGTTTTTCATTTTACTGCTGCCAAAAACCGCATAAAAATCAAAATGACATCTGTTTCTAATTGTTGTGAGACTGGTGTAGGACATTCTCAATATTACGTGCACCGTTTCCTGCCACAAGCTGAAATCGAGAAACAGCACAGGTGTGTCTCGAGGGATCATGTTCAGAGTGCGTTGCACAATGTGTGCCTTCAATTCACTCACGTTTGTTCAAATGGCTCTGAGCACTATGGGACTTGACATCTGAAGTCGTCAGTCGCCTAGAACTTAGAACTACTTAAACCTAACTAACCTAAGGACATCACACACATTCATGCCCCAGGCATGCGACCGCAGCGGTCGCGCGACTCCAGGCAGTAGCGCCTAGAACCGCTCGGCCACTCTGGCCGGCTACTCACGTTTGTAACTGGAACACTGAACACAGCATCTTTCAGATAATCCCACAGCTAGAAATAGTCACATGGATTAAGATGTAGTGGCACTGCCCGGTATTTTAGCTAAAAGTGTTTCATCTTTAGTGTAAATGACTGAAAGTAGCATAGAGGCCACCTCGAAGTATTGTGGTAACAGCGCTCGCCGACAACCATGGTACATCGGCATGTAGGACGCAATTACAGATTTGCAAGTAAGCTGTGAAGCGAGGATAGCTGAGCGTAGCTGTAAAATGCCCACAAAACTAATAACCTTCAAAGATATAATTAAAAGAACAATCTTTTAAGACTTAGTACAATTTTAAACCACAAGAATTGCAGTCTTGAATCATAACTGAATATAAGATGCAGTAAGCGGGTCGTGAATCTCTCTGTTATGGGTGACGTGGTAAGACACCAGTTTTAGAGAAACAAATGGGCAGTAACGGAGTATAAATGATGGTGAATCTGAGGACAGGACGTCATTCGATTCGGTTACTTGGATATCGCTGAGCAACCGCAACACGATGCCGCACCACTGCCGGACGTTTAGAAGACTGGGCAGCACCAGCAGTAGCCTCTGGCCCAAGATCAGGCTGCGTCTGCTGCTGCTCTGAGTCCTTCACGGGACTTGGTGGCACAGCCCCAATGGCCAGCTGTCTGTGCATTCTGCCACCGACGCTGAGGTCCAGGGAGGACGGCGTCCCTGCGCCACCCGCTGTCCGCCGCCTATGCGAGGGGCACCGATCAAGACCCGCACACAGCCGCCTCCGTCAGCACGGAGCGAAGGGCAGTGGGGTTTGCGCCAGAAGTGTCGCTCCGCGAGGAAGCTCCGCTGTCGCAACTGGCCGTAGCCTTGCCTTTGGCCGGCCGGAGTGGCCGAGCGGTTCTAGGCGCTTCAGTCAGAAACCGCGCGACCGCTAAGGTCGCAGGTTCGAATCCTGCCTCGGGCATGGATGTGTGTGATGTCCTTATGTTAGTTAGGTTTAAGTAGTTCTAGGGGACTGATGACCTCATACGTTAAGTCCCATAGTGCTCAGAGCCATTTTTGAACCTTGCCTTTGCCGCCAGGCCGACGTCTTGATGCAGCTTCGCCAGGCGCCGTCTTAGCAGCTACACCAGCTGCACTGTCCAGAGCCCACGAAGAGAGGTGTGCCTACCCCATGTAGAATTGAAGATATAAATTGAAGATACAATAAAGTTATGATGTTAAACTGTTCACGGCGTTTCCACTGGTCCCCGTCACCTACGGCATCACCACACATGCACCACCCCATACACAGTGCCCCTACAGAGCCGTCTACATATAGCAGCGTCAGAAGGGCCGACCTCATAGCAATCAGCAGAGGAGGGTGTGCCACCCCCACAGAATGTCGTTCGAGCCACAGCCCGCTGTGCTTTTATTGGGGTGAGTGAGACTATTTTGTTCTTGTTTGGTGGTAAGCATAGGCTCTAAAGTTAGAGAGCTTGATTTGCGGAAGTTACATTTACGAAACCAGAGGAAGCCGTGTATCTGTCGCAATTTAGGAGTCATGGTAAAGATGAATCCTTAGTACCTGTACCTTGCACTCGGTGTAATTTAACCGGGCGTTCGCCGCCTTGTACTGAATCAGTAGCAGAACTGCTTTACTTTTAAACGTTTCGGGCGTATGGCTAAGTAATGAAGAGAGCCCAGGTGTCTCATGATTAGAGAGAAGAAGTAACTTGATAGATCATTTCAGGACTAACTGTCCATACATGCTGTTTTGTCGTAGTGTAATTTTTATTGTGGTAGTGGAGGCAGAGGCAACATCAGACACATGAGCTGTCACCAGTGAAGAAACTGTGCAGTAGATAGTGCATCAGGAACTCAATTAAGAGTTGACTGGTAAATGTGGGAGAGGGGCCCAGACAGCGAGGTCATCGATCCCATCGGATCAGGGACGATGGGGAAGGAAGTCGGCCGTGCCTTTCGAAAGGAACCATCCCGGCAGGAAGAGACGGAGAAGTGGTACCCATCAAATGTGGAAAATTTTGGCGGTGAAGGTGTAAAGAAGTTGAAGGGAACGTTATTAGTTACACTATATTCTGTTCAAAGAAATGTTCAAATGTGTGTGAAATCTTATGGGACTTAACTGCTAAGGTCATCAGTCCCGAAGCTTACACTCTACTTAACCTAAATTATCCTAAGTAGGGAGGACTCGAACCTCCGCCGGGACCAGCCGCACAGTCCTTGACTTCAGCGCCTTAGACAGCTCGGCTAATCCCGCGCGGCACTGTATTCTGGATGAGGAAGATTGTCACACAGGAGGAGTGAGCTACAAGAGGGCACAGGATGCTACTAGGATTGCATTTTGTGACACACTGAAGCATTTTAAAGGAGGAGAAAGTCGAGAATTGGAGGACCCAATAGGAGGACCTGTTGCTAGAATTCCAGGATCTGTTTCTTCCGAGAGAGTCGTTGTTTCACACGCCATTAACGTAGCACATGATTCCAACAGGATATGAAGCACCAGCACACCGAAGACCTTATAGAATACCGCGGTCATTGCAACCAGATTCAGAACAGTTCAAATGGTTCAAATGGCTCTGAGCACTATGGGACTCAACTTCTGACGTCATTAGTCCCCTAGAACTTAGAACTAGTTAAACCTAACTAACCTAAGGACATCACAAGAAGGCTATGGACGGTTTGTAGTATTGGTTTTGTTGCGATTATCGCTATTTCAACAGCAAGATTACAACAGATGCACACCCTGTTCTGAATATCATAGATATCATAGATAACCTTGACAAAAGCAAGTATTTTTTGACGTTGGATTTAAAAGAAGTGACTCCTGAAGGCAGCCCAAAAACAGCTTTTGCAGCACCTAAGGGATACTACCAATATAGGAGGATGCCTTTTGGGTTGAAAAATGCGCCGGCGACATTCCAACGGTTTCTGGAAAGGGTACTGAGAGGACTGAAGCCACGCCAGTGCTTAGTACATCTTGATGACATAATCGTCCATTCAAGGGATATGCAGGAACATACCAGGTGTAGAAGTATGAATCCGGAATTTCGTTGCAATAATTACACGTCTGTTGTTTGAAAACGAGAAACAATGTTTTATTCAAAATAATTTCCATTGCTATTTATACATTTCTCCGACCTCTCCAGCAGACTAAGAATCCCACGCCTAAAAAACAGTTCTTCTTTTGAAGCGAACCAGCCAGCGAGCCAGTTTCGTACATTTTCATACGAACTGAAGCATTGTTAAGCGAGAGCGTCACCCACTGATGCAAATAGATGATAATCGGAGGGAGCCAAGTATGGAGAATAAACCGCATGCTGTAGTATTTCTCAACTGAATGCCTCGATCGTTTCCCTGATCTGTCTTGCAGCTTGGGAAGGGCCGTTATCATGGAGCAAACTAACTTCGTCTTGCCTTTCTCCAAGTTCCGGTTGTTTTTCACGTAATACTCGATTTAAATCGATCATTTTCTGTTGGTAGCAATAAGTGTTAATGGTGGCCCAGATTATAGCAGCTCATAATATGTGACACACTTCCGATCGCCCCAAACACAGAACAAAGTGATTTGGTCTTGCAGTTGATGTCGATGGTTTGCCTGGATTCACCCATGGTTTAAGACGCTTAGGATTCTCAAAATATATCCATTTTTCAAAACCTGTCACTATTCGATGTAGAAACGACTTTCTCTTGTATCTGGCGAGCAGAAGTTTACAAATGGCCTTTCGATTTGCTTGCTGTCCTTCATTCAGTTTGTGAGAAACGCATTTTCCCACATCATGCACTTTTCCCATAACTTTCAACCGAAGAGAAACGGCTTTCTGCGTCACATTCAATTGTTACGCGAGTTCCTGTTGAGTTTGAGTACCATCTTCATCCAGTAAGGGGTAAAGTTTGTGTGGTGGGAGGAATGTTAGGGAGCATTTCTCGAGTTAAAGAAGGTGTTGACTTCCAGTCCAATTTTGATATTTCCAGACATTCAGAAAGAATTGATATTGACATGTGATACTTCAAATTACGCCCTTGGCTGCGTTTTGAGCCACTAGGTCGATGGTCAAGAACATCCAGCTGCCTTTGCATCAAGGCAATGGAACAGCAAAGCACGAAATTAGTCTATGGTCAAGAACATCCAGCTGCCTTTGCATCAAGACAATGGAACAGCAAAGCACGAAATTAGTCTACAACGAAGAGAGAGATACCTAGTCTGGTATAGGGAATAGCGTACTTTTAATGTTTTTTGTACGGAAGGAAGTTAAGTGGTTACTAGGCTTGAAGGATCCATCTAATAGATTAACGAGATTGGCATTGAAACTCAGTGAATCTGAGTATGGAGTAATCCTCAAGCCGGGAAGGAAACACGGAAATGCCGACGTGTTAAGCAGAAAGACAGCTGTAATACAAGCACTGGGTCACAGTCTTGCGGAATGGCGAGCAGCACAGAACTATGATGAGGAATGTAGGCAGTACAAGAAACAGCAGAAATTCGGTATGCATGACAGACTATTATTCTTCATAGTGACAAAATTGGGACAACAGGTGGTGGTGCCGGCCAAGCTAAAATTGGAAGCGTTACGTGAGATGCAGTATCACATTTTGACAGACCATGATGAATTCAGGGCAACGAATAGAATGGTAACAGAGAAGTATTGATAGAAAGGAAGGAAGGATGATGTGGATTGGGTAATTGTTTTGAGATGGTGCCAATGCCAGACCAGCAGACAATCACAGTCGCACGGTTTTAGTTAGTAGGTGGATACTGAAGTTCAGAGTGCCACAAATGGTGATAATGGACCAGGGGACGAACTTCATGTTAGACTTGATGAAGGAATGTGTCGGTTGCTGGGAGTGAAAAAGCTGACGACTAGCCCACTACATTCGCAAGCTAGTGGAAGGACAGAGAGAGTTCATAGAACAAATGGGAAAGTGCCTAGTTACTACATCGATTCAAGTAATTCAAACTGAAATACATCCCCAGCTTTAGTATTACATGCATATATCTCTAAAGTACATACTGGTACTGGGTTATCACCATGGCAAAAAGATGCCATCACCTTTCGACAGAAAGAAGAAAAATAAACTGGATGTGGAACAGGTTACAAAGAGCAAATATGAAGCCTTTGGAGAAACAGGAAGAGGCAATGAGGCGTGTAGGGGCATTACTGCAGTATAAGCTGGGCCAGTGGGTGATGTTGTTGAGTCGATATGTGCCGAAAAGAAAGACAAAGAAGTATTTAACACGGTACCAGGGCACATACCAAGTAGACGGAACCACGTCACCGGTGAATGTGAAGCTGCATTTGCCATCAAGGAGGATGAGTGTGCATGTGGGACATCTGCAACCATTACAGACTGCGCCAGAGGCGATTCCACGAGAAGTGATACTAAAGGCAGGGAAGGATATTAACAGGGAAAGGCGAAACGATGAACAACGGGAGGGGGATGTCCAGATACCTGAGACTCATACCTTAAGGTCAGGAGAGAGTTACGTGTATCGATTTTCTGCAGTTTGTTTGTATGTGTGGTGTAGGATGCAATTTTGATAATAGTAGGGTTAGACCTATATATTTACTTGTGATAGATGAACCACCAGGGATCTTATCGAAACAGAATCTTCTGAACGAGCCAGTTCCGGACCACAATTGAAACCAAATGATAGCAGCCCAAGAACGGAGATAACTCCGGAACAAATATGTGTTTGAGGCAACATACAATGAGGAAACCCGATCAAGGAGTAATACAAGATCCGATAGATTGGATTCCCAGGGGGTGAGATGACAGATCGACTCATTTGATATGGTACTTATGTCATAGTTAGGGTTAGAGAAGTTGGGGTAACTTCAGATAAAGAGTAGTAATCAAAGTAGAGAAATGGGTCAGAGTAAGACCCGAGGGACCGTGTCTTCTCCGTGGAGAGAGGCAATAAATTATTACAGGTACAAGTATTAAATCTTTAGTGTAAATGACTGAAAGTAGCATGGAGGCCGCCATGGAGTATTGCGGTAACAACACTGGCCGTTAGCCATGCTACGTTAGCATGTATGGCACGATAACAGATGCGCGAGTGAATTGCGAAGCGGGGATAGTTGAGTGCAGCAGTAAACTGCCCCGCACAGAAAAGAAAGATGTAGTAAGCAGGTCGCTGCCGCCACAGTAGAGTGAGTCTCTTCGTTAAGGGCGATGTGACTAGACTCCAGGTTTTAAAGAACAAAAGGGCAGGAATGGAGTATAAATGAGGCTGAATTTGAGGACAGGACGTCATTAGATTCAGGGACTTGGTCATCACCGAGTAGCCGCACCACGACACCAGGATATCGCCGGACCATTACACGACTGGGCAGCACCAGCAACAGCCTCCGATTCGAGGCCAGGCACCGTCTGCCACCACACTACGTTCTTCACGGGACGCTGCTACAGCCTCGACGGCCTGCAGTCCGTGCCTGCTACTGCAGATGCTGGGGCCCAAAGAGAGACTCAGCGTCACAACGCCAGTCGCCTGTCGGAGGGGTGTTGGTCGAAACCCTCGCACAGCCGCCTCCGCCACCGCAGAGTGAAGAGCAGCAGAGCCGCCGCCAGGCGTTGCCGCAGTCGCAACTGGCCGTGCTTTGCCTTTGCCGCCAGCCCAGGGACCTGACGCAGCATCGCCAGGCGCTGTCCTAGTAGCCGGCACCAGCTGCACCGTCCAGAGCCCACGAGGAGAGGTGTCCCTGCCCCATGTAGAATTGAAGATGTAATAAAGTAATGTTGTTAAATGGTACACAGTGTTTTCACTGGTTCCCCACCAAATAAGGCTTCACCACACACACACGCACACACACACACATACACACACACACACACACATACCTTCCCCTACAGAGTGGTCCATACAAAGGTCAGGCGATCTGGACGGCCAGGTTGTAGGGAAATAATAACTGATACTTCTAGTGTTTCAGAAGTACCTTTGCATTAACCACTTCACTGTCTATGCATTATGCAGAGGAACGCCTTCTTCCCTAAAACTGACCCTACCAACTCATCTCCAACGTTGAAGGGGCGTACAAAAGACCTCGAACAACAAGGCCCTACGATAAACGATGTCGTCAAACCGCAGAATGATGAGGTATCGGTTGATGTGTGTGCTGTTTTTCCGTTGCCCATATTATGCAATTCTGCTTATTGACATTTCCTTGGATATCGAAATGGGCTTGGTCTGCCCATAGAATGTTCCATGGCCATTCATTGTACACTTCCATGCAAGCAAGAAATCCGTATGTGTGTGAGTGAGTGTGTGTGAGTGAGTGTGTGCACGCACACAATTTTTTTTGAAACGTATGTAATTTTTTTAAAGTTCCTCACGTTTTTCAAACATTCTTTATGGCATCATCAAAAAAGATGTGTGGCTTGTAATGTCAACACTGTGACATCATCAAGAAAGGCGAGGCTTATGATATCTCTCAGAGGTCAACAATCTAGATCAAAGTCAATGACCTAGGTCACATGATGTCACAAATATACACACTAACAGCTTGAAAATTATGACCGCCTATCGAATAGCCATTATGTCCACCTTTGACATGGATTACACCACAGATTCATCGTGTCATGGGAGCAATGAGGCCTTCGTAGGTCACTGGAGGGATCTGGCATCCAATCAACACATACAAGTCACCTAGTTCCCGTAAATTCAGGGGAAGGGGGGGGGGGGGTGGCGATGAGCTTTGATGCCACGTTAATCGCATCCCACCAAATGTGTTAGATAAGGTTCAGATCTGGCGAGTTAGGGGGCCAGCACATCGTTTGGAAGTTCCACTGCGTTCCTCGAACCATTCCATCACACTCCTGGCCTTGTGGTATGACGCATTATCTTCCTTGTGACATGACTCATTATCTTGCCAAAAATGCTACTGCCATCAGAAACATGAGCGTCATGAAGGTGTGTATATGGTCTACAACCAGTGTATAATACTCCTTGCACAAGCTTCATTGGACCCATGAATGTCCATGTGAATGTTCCCCAGAGCATCATGGAGCGACCACCAACTTGCCTCCATCCCACAGTACAGGTGTCAAGGAGCTGTTACCCTGCAAAACTATGCATTCACGCTTTCCCATTGGCATAATGAAGAAGGTATCGGCATTCATCAGACCATGCAACGCTCTGCCATAGTGCCAACGTCCAGTGCTGATGGCCATGTGCCCATTTCAGTCCTAGGTGATGATGTCGTGGTGTTACCGTTCGCACATCCATGGCTCGATGGCTGCAGAGGCCATCGTTAGGAGTGTTCGGTGCACTGTTTCTTCAGACACACCCGTACTCTGCCCTGCATTAAAGTCTGTTGTTAATTCCGTCACAGTTCGCCGCCTGTCCTGTTTTACCAGTCTGCCCAGCCTGTGAGGTCCAGCATCTGTAATGAGATGTTGAGTGGTACTTAAGTAAATAAATTAGTGAAATCAAAGTGAACTAGAAATTAGAATATAAATGGAAAACTTGGTTTAGTTTAGAGAGTTACATACTCGCATTCAGTGGGCAGAACAGCAGAAGAGACAATGACCATGAAGTCAGCAGTTCCACATAAGCGGGCGCTGTCGATTCAGCCGTCAGGGCATCGCCCGACCGGCTCACGTGTTTCTCAGTTGTCACATGTGAGCAAAGGCCCTCGCCTACATTCCAAGAGCCAATGACCGACGTTAAGAAGATTCTTCGAGAAGCTTTTCAACGTGACGGAAGAGGCAATGACCGGCTCACGTGTTTCTCAGTCGTCACATGCGATCAGAGGCCCCCGCCTACATTCCAAGAGCCAATGACCCAGGTCAAGAAGATTCTTCGAGAAGCTTTTCAACGTGACAGAAGAGGCAATGGGCCCGAGACGCGGTGGGCCCGAGAGATGAAGACAGATGAAGACAGAGGAAGACAGATGAAGACGGGGACGAAGACGAAGACGAAGACGGAGACGGAGACGAAGACGAGAGACGAAGGAAGAAAAGA
The DNA here is from genome assembly GCF_023864345.2 of Schistocerca serialis cubense. NCBI lineage: Eukaryota > Metazoa > Arthropoda > Insecta > Orthoptera > Acrididae > Schistocerca > Schistocerca serialis. Next base: position 610,903,786 of record NC_064638.1, on the reverse strand, counting down.
AGAGTAGCAGTAGTTTTCAATCAGTTTCGGTGCTGAAGACCGTCATGCAAGAAGAAACTATACCATGCACAGTCGCACCAAGTCCGCCGCTGTAATGGAATAGCAAGCAGCAGCCGCGGCGCCAGAAGACAGAAGTTAAAAGGTATTTGAAGTCTGGTTTTTTACATACCCGGGTGACTCGTGAGGACGGGAAGGAGACGGCCTCACATCAGTAGTCATCTGTGAGCTGGGATGAAGACCTGACAGCCGAAACTGGCAAGCGGGAGTCCGTGGTTCGAGTTCGGGACACTGGCCTTCCCCCGCCGCGCTGCTCCGCTGGTCGACGCACAACACACGCGGCCGCTTAGAGAAGAGAAACACTGGGACGCCACATTCAAGGTATCACCATCCGATGCACGACGTCGCTCGCAATAATTAAACGGGCCACCTCGCGCTGCGCGTCTCCGGTCAGCTGGGCGAGACGGCGACACGAGATACACACCGCTACGCGTAATCAGACGCCGCCGCCGCCGCCGCCGCCGCCGCCGCCGCCGCTGTCGCAGCAGAAGGCTACGCAACGACACGGCCGCCGCTCTCCGAACCAGAACGTCCCAGTAAGATACAGTTGTACGAAACTTTCAATAAAAGTTATCTTATGTAAAAATGATGTTTCATTCGACCTCATACCCGAGCCAAGGGAGAACCCACCCTGCCCACATGTTATAAGAGAGAAAAGTTAATTTATTTAATATTTTCACCCTGACAGAATGCTTTAGAATGCTCATCCTGACAATTGACAGCATCAAAAGAGAAAACCCAGTTACATTGAGTGACGGAAGTGTCACATTTAGTAACACAACTGTTACATTTAGTGTCAGAAGCCGTTATAGTTGTTACAATTGGTGTCAGAGAAAAAACCTTTGGCTCAATATGAGGTGTGAATGACAGTCACTAAAGGTCCCCAGTTATTATTTTTTAATGTGTGAAGGGATAGAGGTTTGCATATCAGTCGTAATATTTTCTTTATTTAGGAGTTTGTTCTCTCTCATAATTTTAAGAGTTTGTCGAAAATATTGAAACATCCTTTTCATTCAGTGTGGTAAGATTGTGTAACTAACAGTTTGTAAAATGATGACACGAAATCGTACAAAGTCAGAGTCAGCACCACAAGCGGTTTCTACTGAGGAAGCTATTCAGATCTTAGTTAATCAGATAGAACAGCTTAAAAGTGATAATAATGCATTATTTAAGCGGTTGAGCGAGGTTAGGCAAACCAGTTCAATCCCTCCCACCCTAGATTCCTCAGCAGCAGCCTTAGTAACTCCTTTTTCAGGTAAACCTGGCGAGGACATAACAGCCTTTTTTGATGATTTAGTAGCAGCTGCAAAGTTAGGATCATGGTCAGATGAACAGCTCTTACAAATGACAAAGTTAAGATTGACAGGAGAGGCTAAAGCACACGTCTTATACCATGAAGAATTACGGAATGCTCCAACATTTGAGGAATTGAAGAAAGGATTACTTAAACGTTTTCAAAAACAGAACAGCTGTAGATTTTATAGGGAACAGTTAAACACTATCACTCAGAGGCAAAACGAGTCGTTAGAAAGCTTTGTAGATAGGATTAGAAAAGTTAATATTAACACCTATCAGTTGACAACTAGTGATGAAGCAAATAAGGTTATTTTACAAGAGGCAGAAGATAGAGCTCTGGATACATTTTTACGTGGGTTACCTCCTGAAACGTCCCGTCGTGTCAGGGCAGAGTTTCCTAAAAATTTAGCAGAAGCCGTATCTGTGGCGACAGCTTTTGAAGAAATTGACATTGCCACCAGATACAAGGAGAAGCGAAATATATTTTCAGCAGGAGTACGATGTTTTAGGTGCGATCGACAGGGACACATAGCAAAAAACTGCAGACAACCTCAATGCACTAATTGTCAAAGAATAGGTCACACATTCAAGGAATGCAGGTCTAAGAAAGTTTTTGGAAATAGAAATCAGTTAAACTCAAACGGGAATGTCGGAGCCGCCGCCAGACGTTCCCAATAAAATTTCATGCCATTAAGGCGAATGTGAAGGCGGAATGCTGGTTATCTGCTACCATACAGGATAAAGAGGCAAAGATACTGGTGGATACAGGCGCAAACGTATCAATAGTAAGTAATGAATGTATTGGAGAAAAGAAATATGACCCTCCAAGGTATAGATTGAGTGGAGTAGGAGGAGGTACAGTTAAGTCATTAGGATGTACATCATTGATTTTCTATATTCACGGTGTACAATTTCAGGAAGATGTAGAAGTGGTAACAAAGGTAACTGACGGGTACGACGCGATCCTAGGGTTGGATTTCCTGAATAAACATCACGCTAAAATCGACCTCAGACAGCAAACTGTAGAACTTAGCGGAATAGTGTTTCAGCTAGGTGACACCGCTGCAAAGGGCCCTGTGCCGCAAGATTTCCCTAACCGGAAGGCGAAATCAACTATACTGCGTGCAACGTCCTTGAAGGTTGATTCGCGGGATCAGATACCATCTGGCTCAGGAAAACTTCTCTGGATGACCGTTGACCACGAAGTACCTACAGATACAGTGTGTCTAATAGAGCCATTAGAGGAAAATGAGGAATTAGATTTATCACATTGTTTTGTACGTAGGAGTGTTGTACGGGTTCAAGACGTTGAGGGAGAAAGAAAAGTACCGGTACATATTGACAATTTCGGAGTGGAGGACAAAGAGTTGCACAAGGGAATATTAGTGGCTACAGTCAGTACTTTTGAAGAAGAAGATTTCATTTGGTCAGATATTAATGATGGTCAGAAACCAGACGCCTATAAAACCGCATTGCGCCAGAAGATTGAGCATTTGAAAGGAAAGGATAGAGACACGATAGAAGCAGTTTTAGTTGAGTTCCAAGATTTATTTAATGCAGAAGGTCCATTGCCAGCAACAGACATCACACAGCATAGGATCCCAACAGGAAATAGCCCCCCAGTTTATAGGAAGCCTTATAGAGTTGCGCATCACTTACAGCCAGTACTGGATGAATTTATAGAACAGCATCTAAAAGATGGAATTATAGAATATTCTGATTCGCCTTATAATTCAAATATTGTAATTATTCCAAAGAAGTCTCCCGACGGTACGAAACGATATAGATTTTGTTGTGACTACAGACACCTTAACAAACAAACTATCTCAGATGTTTATCCTCTTCCAAACATTACAGATATCATTGACAGTTTGGGTAACAGTAAATACTTTTCAACAATCGATCTACGTAGCGGATATCATCAATTGGAAGTTGCTCCTGAAGATAGGCATAAAACAGCATTTTCTACCCCTGGAGGCCACTGGCAATTTAAAAGAATGCCTTTCGGTTTGAAAAATGCACCAGCAACTTTTCAAAGACTACTCGATGGAGTATTGCGAGGACTCAAAACTCAACAATGTTGTGTATATCTAGACGATATTATTGTATTCTCCAGAGACATTAATGAACATGCTGTGCGTCTGCGTAACGTTTTTCAGAGACTTAGAAAAGCTAAATTAACATTAAATATGGAAAAATGTAGTTTTGCATTGACAGAGGTTACATACCTAGGGCATGTCATTAGTGAAAAAGGAATTAAAACAGATCCTCGATTAATTTCGGCAGTTACGGACTTCCCAACACCACAACGCGTTAAGGAAGTACAACGTTTCATTGGTCTCGCATCGTATTACCGAAAATATGTTCAAAATTTTGCTGAAATTGCCCGACCCTTAACCCAATTATTGAAAAAGGGTGCAAAATTTCATTGGTCTGAAGATTGTGAATCAGCATTTCAAACCCTTAAAGGTAAGTTAACACACAGTCCAGTATTATCCCACCCAGATTATAATAAAGAATTCATTTTATCCTGTGACGCAAGTGGACATTCAGTAGGAGTTGTTTTGAGTCAGAATATTAATGGCGCGGAACGCCCCATAGCCTACGCTTCGAGACAACTAACAACGGCAGAAAGAAATTATTCCACAACGGAGAAAGAATTGTTAAGTGTTATTTATGGTATCAAATACTTTAAATGCTACTTGTATGGTAGGAAATTCAAGGTCATTACAGACCACGCAGCTTTAAAATGGTTGCTTGGATTAAAGGATCCATCTAGTCGTCTTACCCGTTGGGCCCTATGTCTTTCCGAAATGGATTTCGAAGTTATCCATAAACCAGGCAAAAAACACACAAATGCAGATTGCCTAAGTCGGAAAATAGCACTTTTGGAAGCAACAGGCCGAGATACTAAGGACTGGAGAAAGGCACAAGATGAGGATACAGAATGTAAAAAATACGCAACTCAAAAACAATTTTGCTTTGAAGATGGTGTATTATGCCGTAAAACAAAACTTGGACCGCGAATTGTTGTTCCCCAACACCTTAGACAAGAAATAATGGCAGAGGCCCACGATCATATCCTTGCAGGACACGGTGGACAGCGGACAACCGAAAGACGTGTAGCAGAGCGATTTTGGTGGCAAACCAGAAAGCAGGATGTTGCGCAGTACGTTCGTAATTGCATTGCGTGCGCACAACGAGCTGAACTTTCTCGTTCAAAAATACCCTTACAGAGGCTCCCCGAGGCTTCATGTCCATTTCAAATCTGCGGAGTCGATCTCTACGGGCCATTTCATAAAACACCTGCTGGTAATAAGTATGTTCTTACAATTATCGATCACTTTTCACGCTATCTAGCTATGGTGAGTCTCCCAGATCAGCAAGCAAATACAGTTGCCCAAGCTTTAGTTAACAACTGGATACTTAAATTTGGCGTACCTGAAGCTATTATCACAGATCAGGGATCTAATTTTATGTCTGAACTAATGAAACAGCTATGCCACTTATTAAAAATACGCAAATTACGCACAACTCCGTTACACCCTCAGTGCAACGGGCGCACAGAAAGAGTTCATCGGACAATTGGCAAGATGCTTAGTTATTATATTAACGAACAACATTCTAATTGGGATACGTATTTACCAATAATCGTGTCGGTATACAACGCCAAAACGCATGAAGCAACTGGCATGTCACCTTATGAAGTGGTCTATGGAAAAAAAATGCCGTCCCCTTTTGATGTAATCAGGCAGAAAAACGGAAAAGTCGGAGAAACAGTAAGAGATTTCAGTCGAATGATGAAGGATGTATGGAAAAAGGTTCAAAAATCTAATACAAAGGCTTTGGAACGACAGGAAAGATTAGGTAATACCCAAGCTAAATATCCAAATTACAAAATCGGTCAGTGGGTTATGCTTTCAACTCCTTACATAGCCAAAGGAAAAACGAAGAAATTTGTAACAAACTACAGAGGTCCTTATCAAATTATTGAGATCACGTCACCAGTCAACGTTAAATTGCAACTGCCCACCCGAACTACCATTGTCCATGCAAGTCGTTTAAAACCTTTTAAGGGCGCTGCAGATGTAATTCCTTCAACGTCTGCTTTTCCGAAGGGTGGAGGAAGTTCCCGAAGAGGAAGAAGAGTGGCCACGCCGGCACAACATACAGACATGGCACCATACAATCTTCGACCAAGAGTGCGAATGTCCTAGTAGACTGTGGATAATATACAAATGTGAATAATTCATACATGATAAAGGTCTTGAACGTAGAAACATGTAGATCTTGTAGTTAACAATGTATTTCCTCTTTTTTTTATTTTTGTTTTTACTAGGTTGGTAGGTTCATAACCATGTTGTTTGCTTTTTTCAGAAAACGCCATGCAAGCATTTCCTACACAAAACCTATCCTACCTCAATGACTCCCTTGACAGTTCCCTTCTGAAGTCTTAAACTCACAGCAAGGCAAAATTGATGCCAATGTTATGATGCAACATGTCTTAAAATTAAAAGGTGAACACAAAATTAAAATTATAATGCTAGGAACGGGTATATCTGGAACCTTTGGGTTGATGTTTCTGCTTTGTACCGTTTTCTTTTATTTAAGACGAAAAAATAAGCCAAATAATAATATACCACTTCATCAAATCCCTGTTAACTGGATACCACATTCTTAACTGATGTACTTCAGTAGTTACTTTTGAGCATTAGTGTATTAATTTTGTTTATTGTACTTCATTCTTTATTAAACGGTCTCTTGTTAGCATAAACAATACTGTAGAATATATATTCTTGCATTAGTATAGCGTAGATTAAACAGCTGTTGCTCTGTAATTTTCTAAGTGCAAAATCTATTTTTTGTTTATTCATTGTCATCAAGATTTGTTACACTTATTACAACCATTTATGTAAGAACTATGTGATTCATGACCGTACAGTGCTTTTGTAAAGTGATAAGGTATTTTCCACATACTTAATGTGAAGCGTGTGTAATCTTCTAAGTCGAGAGTTTTCAGTGTTTGCGCTTTTGCCGTGTGAAGAGTGGAGGAATGTTGAGTGGTAAATTCGAGGGCGAATTTCTCCGAAGGGTGGAGGAATGTTGAGTGGTACTTAAGTAAATAAATTAGTGAAATCAAAGTGAACTAGAAATTAGAATATAAATGGAAAACTTGGTTTAGTTTAGAGAGTTACATACTCGCATTCAGTGGGCAGAACAGCAGAAGAGACAATGACCATGAAGTCAGCAGTTCCACATAAGAGGGCGCTGTCGATTCAGCCGTCAGGGCATCGCCCGACCGGCTCACGTGTTTCTCAGTTGTCGCATGTGAGCAAAGGCCCTCGCCTACATTCCAAGAGCCAATGACCGACGTTAAGAAGATTCTTCGAGAAGCTTTTCAACGTGACGGAAGAGGCAATGACTGGCTCACGTGTTTCTCAGTCGTCACATGCGATCAGAGGCCCCCGCCTACATTCCAAGAGCCAATGACCCAGGTCAAGAAGATTCTTCGAGAAGCTTTTCAACGTGACAGAAGAGGCAATGGCCGTGAAGTCGTTGACCTCCAGTGAACTGAAGTGAATAAATACGCGAGACGCGGTGGGCCCGAGAGATGAAGACAGATGAAGACAGAGGAAGACAGATGAAGACGGGGACGAAGACGAAGACGGAGACGGAGACGAAGACGAGAGACGAAGGAAGAAAAGAAGAGTAGCAGTAGTTTTCAGTCAGTTTCGGTGCTGAAGACCGTCATGCAAGAAGAAACTACACCATGCACAGTCGCACCAAGTCCGCCGCTGTAATGGAATAGCAAGCAGCAGCCGCGGCGCCAGAAGACAGAAGTTAAAAGGTATTTGAAGTCTGGTTTTTACATACCCGGGTGACTCGTGAGGACGGGAAGGAGACGGCCTCACATCAGTAGTCATCTGTGAGCTGGGATGAAGACCTGACAGCCGAAACTGGCAAGCGGGAGTCCGTGGTTCGAGTTCGGGACACTGGCCTTCCCCCGCCGCGCTGCTCCGCTGGTCGACGCACAACACACGCGGCCGCTTAGAGAAGAGAAACACTGGGACGCCACATTCAAGGTATCACCATCCGATGCACGACGTCGCTCGCAATAATTAAACGGGCCACCTCGCGCTGCGCGTCTCCGGTCAGCTGGGCGAGACGGCGACACGAGATACACACCGCTACGCGTAATCAGACGCCGCCGCCGCCGCCGCCGCCGCCGCTGCCGCTGTCGCAGCAGAAGGCTACGCAACGACACGGCCGCCGCTCTCCGAACCAGAACGTCCCAGTAAGATACAGTTGTACGAAACTTTCAATAAAAGTTATCTTATGTAAAAATGATGTTTCATTCGACCTCATACCCGAGCCAAGGGAGAACCCACCCTGCCCACATGTTATAAGAGAGAAAAGTTAATTTATTTAATATTTTCACCCTGACAGAATGCTTTAGAATGCTCATCCTGACAATTGACAGCATCAAAAGAGAAAACCCAGTTACATTGAGTGACGGAAGTGTCACATTTAGTAACACAACTGTTACATTTGATGTCAGAAGCCGTTCCAGTTATTACAGAGAGGTTGCCTCACAACCTCACGATGTATGGGTGCCATTCACAACAGCACTCCTCGAACACGCAATAAGTAGTGCAGTTTCCGAAACGCTCGTGACAAGCCTCTAGGCCATCACACTCTGCCCTTGGTCTGACTCAGATAGATCAGACGCCTTCCCCATTCTGCACACGAATAACCTACTCACTGATACTACATGCACCACGAACGTGTCTGACTAGCAGCCACTCCTCACCAGGTGTGTTGCTATCATCTGGACGGGTTTATATCGATAGTAGATTGATGGTCAAAATGTTCTGGTTGATCAGTGAAAGCAAAGTGATCCAGAACTGGCATAGCCATATAGCTATACTATTCACATATCCTACTGTTGACATGTGTAGTACGGAATAAAGTAAGCGCGTTCTAGTAGAGCTGGCTGCTAATCGGTTTTTGCTGTCCATCAATGGACTGGCGAGTGGTTTGCTGCCCTGTGGCCCTTCTTTCCTCTCTTACAATCTATGACAGTTGACGGTAGCTCTTGACATTATTGGCATCAAAAATTGATCTCACAGCCACTGGTTCAGCACATACAACACTTCCTAGATGCTCCCCTCAAGTAAATATCATGGGGGTGGTCTCAGTATCTTGTAGAACCTGTTGTTTCAGAGGTGATGTACGAACATCCCATAGTCGTCCAGGTTCATGTCTCTGAGAGGACTAATGCCGAAAGACATACCACATATTGAGTTGTTTGGTCAGTCCACGCTGCCTGTTTGGCCATAGACAGTGTGCTATTTACAATAGATAATGGAAAATTGTGTTCTGACTTAGTATAACAGTGGCGTCTTCAGTACACTCTGACTGACTCTGAACCCACTTGCCAGCATGCACACTTATTATGTGAGACACACATGTTGTCTTGAAATAAGGGCAGGGCAATGACGTAACAGTCCAAGATGTTAGACTCCATGGCATCATGATGTGGAAAAAACATGGCACCATACTCAAAAATATAAGAATGACTTAAATTATTTATCAAAAATACGCAGAGACATTGACAGTAATGGTGAATTTCTACGTTTGTATAATTTATGGAAAGTACGTGTACTTCAGCTGAATTTCGTAAATTGGCAACATGTTGAAAAGCATCCATTTCCCATTCGTCATTTATCAAGATTTACGTAAAGATATTGACAATACATATGGAACTTACAGTATTTCTAGTAATAATCAAAAACATGTAAGCACATAAAATTCTACCTCATCAGAAAATTTAATCTCACATATACACACACAGCATCAAATAAGTACGCAAGGGATGTAACTTACAGTGATTAAACATGCCTTCCTGTTTTATATATTTGCATAAGCAAATGTTTATATTGACTACTGTACCCACGATTCTGTCTTGTCAGTGAATTTCATTTCTCTCCGGTTTATACTTCACTAAGAAAGTGTGTATGTTAAATACTGCACTGCCACATCAGTAGGTTATGCAGTTATGTAATACTGCACACTTATGGTTCCATGTATGAAGATGTGCTGGTCATAGTCTTAAGTAGGTACAAGAGCACTTGCATTTATGATTAGAACGTGACTGGGGAACTCTCACAATTTTATTTCCACATTCCTGTTCATTTTCAGAGTCAAAATCAGATATGTTAAGCAGTGGCTATCCAACCATCCTTGACATGAACAAAATTCACTTACAGCAATAACAAAGGAGATTGAGTTCCTGATTAATCACCTAGTTTATCTTGATGGTATAAAGAAAGTAACTGGTATTATCCCTTTCATTAATGTCATGAAAGACAGAATTAAAGTAACTTCTTCAGCAACCCTACTGATCAACTGCCATGTCATCCTCAGCCGATAGGCGTCACTTGATTTGTATATGGAAGTGCATGTGGTCAGCACACTGCTCTCTCAGTCATTCTCAGTTTTCGTGACTGAAGCCGCCACTTCTCAGTCATTCATCCTCAATTGGTCTCACTAAAGCTGTGTACACCCTACTTGGCAACGGCACCCAGTAGACATGTATAGTCACCCATCCAAGTGTTAGCCAAGTCCGACAGTGTTTAACTTTGGTGCTCTCAAAGGAACCAGTGTTCCCCCACTGTGGTAGGGCCATTGGCCTTAATGGGTAAGGAAAATATAAGTTTTAGTTGTAGTGTTTCACCAGCACTGAGACACTTACGATTGTTGTCAGATTTGTGATGATATGACTGATGATATCGCCTAATGACATCATGCAGTGTTGCCAGAATTTTACTAACTTCTCTGATGTCTCAGTCAAAGATGGCGGACATGGTACTATTTCCCTAAGTATAAACTGACAGGAAATTCCAAAAATTGTGGGAAATTTAAAAATCCCAAAACCTAAAAGTCTGTAGTATAAATTAGTGGGACATAAAAAAATTCAAGGTTTCCTCCATTATTCTGATTTGCCAGTCCAAGATGGTAGAACTAGCCCACTTGTGGTAGGTATCGAGTTCCAGATGATGGACCTAACCCGATTGTCCTCCTGAGTTTTCCCCAGTCCTTTGACAACACAGGTCATTTGTACTATGTTTAGAATCTTGTCCTAATTTTAAAACTGGGTTTTCCCCACCCTTCTGACATCACAGTTCACTGATAGAGCCTGTATGATTGCCAAGTCACTTTTGCCAAGTACAGAATCCAAGATGTTAGAAGTAGGTCACTTGTGCTAAGTATAGAATCCAATACGGCGGGCCTGGATCACTAATCCTACTGCAGTTTTGCCCCACTTCTCTGATGACAGATGGAAATAGGTCATTGTGCTAAGATAAGAATCCTGTCCTATGTTTAAAATGGCAGGAAATTTAAAAAATCCAGAATGGTTGAGCTAGAGCAGGTGCCCTCTGTAAAGTAGTGAGAAATTGGAAATCCGAGATGAGCACCTGTGATGAGTTTGAAATGCAAATATCCCAATTGTCCTATGGCATCTCTAATGCTTTCGTCCAAGTTTGAAGCCCATTTGTACTGTTTAAATAATTGGTCTATGATAAACGACAACCATTATCAATGGGATAAGATAGGAGTGGTTTTATTTATGTGTGGGAATTTTGCAGGCTGCGGTATCTCATGTTTAGCAACATACGGTCACAGTGACACATGTGTGGCAATGTCAACTGGACAGCTCTTAACAGCACTGGTCCCAGTGAGACGTAGCCACTCTTGTCAACAGCCAGCTCCTAAATCTCACAAAACACATATGTCCTGAATTTGAGAGTCAAACACATTTATACAAAGCGAGAAGTGGAATCACAACCACCAGAAGCATTGGAAATTCATGTGACTATAAATAACAATGATACGATATGATGTGACAGTAGAGGCAAAGAGACCATTTGTGCATAGCATTTCGAGACGAAAAGCTGTCAAGTGTAAACATATCCTGCTCTAAAGTGCTTAACTTTTCTCAGCGTCTTAGGAGGAATGTGGACTGAACAGATGAATACTTTGGTTTGTGATTATTATCAGAGAACTGGACAATGCTGTTCCTTCCATTGTTAGCATAAATTACACTGAAAATGCTATGCTCCTCAGCTAGAAGGATTAAAATGTACTTTCGCCCAATATTCTGGTGGTTAAAATATCTTATCAAGAGCACTGTTACAATGACAGTTAAAATGTGTTTGAAACCATTATTCTCTCATGGAAATAGCATCTGAAAGATTCACCTGCCGTATCTAAACCTCATGGTATAACATGGTAATGTTGGAATGTCTTGTGTGGTGGTCAGTCAAGCTCTTGAACTACCCTATGATTGTTGGTAACACGTCCTTCTCAAAGTTCTGAAATAACTGAAATGATTTCACTCAAATGATATTTATCCCTGGCAGTAGTTGATGTTGTGAGCAGTATTAATGCTTTAACTATTTTGTTTGGATCACTGATAGTTCATTTTTTATGCTGACCATCGATATGCTGCAACCACTTCCCCCCCCCCCTTTAACGGTGGCTTAATAATGTTTTTGGAGGCCACTTTGTTTGGGTCCTTAGTTCCATTGTTGGATTTTCTTCATACCTCAATCATACATAATATCTGACCATACAGTTATGTATCTGTCAGTAAGTAACTGTAAAAGTTTGAAGTTTATAAGAATAATGGATTTAGAAAAACTGGCATTCTCTTAACATTCTCTTAAATTCTCTATCCCAAACCTTTCTTCCATGCTTGGTTAACCTTACAGCTTCTTTAACCAGCATATGCAGTGAGCCTCAGATACCCTTGCATGCTTCAACGACATCATCATCTTCCCAATAGTAATTATTCTTCTTTTCTTCTGATACCTTCAATTTTAGCTTTCATAGAAACACTGTGTTGGTTGGCTTCACTGTCTTTGCCTTCTTTAGCTTTAATATCTTTGTCTTGTTAGTCTTCTTCATTTTGGTCTACCTTCTTCTTCTTCAGCTTTGGAATAGCTGCTCTTCCTATATCAAAGTCTTTAAAGTTTGAGTGACTCATTTAAATGCATTTTCAGCGCAGATCATTTTCAACATGCCTTTTTTGTGGCAGTGACAGTTCGTTGGGGAGATTTCACTAAGATTTCAGCCAAATCTGTTGAGATTTTATGCATTCAACTTTAACCACAGCTGGGTTAGGGACACCAACACTATCACTTTCCATATTTCGACAGAATCGCTGTAGAGTCAAAAAATTTATTCCATATTTATTAGTGGTCGTCCACTGTGAAGAACCTGCTGTTACTTGTTTTGTCAGTTAGCCACATACTGCTTTTGGTGTTATGCCTCTACTTGCCTTCATTTTTATAGTTTCCCATCTTCCTTCTCTGTGGAAAACCATAATAAGGAAGTGCTTGTGACAGTGGCTGGTTGTTACACCATAATAACTTTTAAAAAATGTAGGAAACGTCCCAAATGTCCATACCTTTGAAATTGGTTATGGGAAGGCATCAAATAAAATTATAACAAATTGCCCCCAAGTGTCACCATTGCTACAGAAGAACTGAAAAACACCGTCCCATACATCGCTGTTTCAGAAATATTGGAACAGATTGCCCCATGTATTAAATTGTTACAGCAAAACTATAGCAAGATCATATGAAAATACATCTGCATTCTGACCAGTTTACATTTATATGTCTACCCTATCAGAACTCCATATATCACTTGGCACTGATTTGAGGTGAGTGGGTTCTAGAAATAGAGCCTGCTACATTCTCATCAGGCTACATGCACATCTCTCCACAATTAAGACGTCACATTCATGAACATCCTAAACTTCACAAATTTCTCCACATGTCACCATGTTACAGAAAAATTGTCACAATTTATGCCATACATTATCACATTACAGTAAAACTGAAATAATCTGCTTCATACATTGTTATGTTACAGCAGAATTGTAGCAAATGCCCATATATCTAGATGTTATTGTAAAATTGTAAGAAATTACCACATACGTCATAATTATTACACAAAACTGAAAAAATCGCCTAGTTTTTGTAACAAATTATCACACGCATCCTCATATCACAAAAATTTTAAAAATCAAGAAGACAACGAAATGAACATAATAATTCATGTTGATAGGAAGACTAGTTATGTTATCTTGTTGGCCATTAAAAATGACAGGATTAATACACGACATATGAACCCTTTAGCTTACTTACCTTGAAATTTTAAAATTACATTGATGTACCTAATGGAGATAAGATTTTGATGCTAAAACAGGTTCCTTATCTCTATATCATGTAATATTTCTTTGTGCCATCAACGTAATAGAGGCAAGGAATAAGGCACATGATTTTCTTTGTTATTTGCTTTATATGAATTCTGATCAGTTAAAGATTGGTTGGGTAACCACCACTTAAGATGTATGCACCATCATAGCTGTATTCAAAAATTTGGTACAGTCCGTATCAATAACATAACGGAGACATCTTAGACTTGAAAATAAAATTGTGATAATTGCACTCTCGTTTTCTACGCATGTCAATATCAGTTTCTACTTACGGCAATATGCAGCAGATCGCTCCAGCGCTCTGGCATTGCTATCTTTTCTGTTGCTGTACTCATCGTCTGATCGATATTTTGTTTCACACGTGCTTCGCGATGTTCTCTCACTTCACTGGAGTTATTTGCGTGGAAGCTTCGTTCACTAGTCTGTGTTTCGAAGAGTAAATGCTTTGAGCTAAACACTGTTCCAACTTGTTTGTCTCTGAGATACAAGAAAGTATTATGGCAATAAACGTCAAGAAGACCTCCTGCAGAACCTGATTAATATGAACACTCACACCAGTCAAATAAAACATGCACCAATAATAACCGAAAACGACACAGTCGTGTGTATAGCTGCGGCAATATAAAAGCATTCACAAAAATGCCATTGATTATGGAAGATGCGCCAAGCAGCAACTCCAAGCCAGGTTTAACTGTTAGGGCGGTTAGAGGGAGGTAACATAAAACTTTCTCCAACAATACCTAGCTCGGGATTTGCTAAAGTATCTGGTGGGTGCTAGGTCGTCTTGAAGTTGCTTGTCACGTATGTCAACTTTCAGCTTTTACTAACTAGGGACCATTTCTGCTAACAAATTTCTGTGCCTGGCAGTCGATGTCTGAGATGAAGATGGATCAGTGGAAATAGGTAGTTTAAGCGACGTTCTTCAGCCAGCAGCGTCTCGACTAATACGAGATCAGTGCAGCCTCGGCCTGAAGATAGTGGTCTGCGTTGGAATGGAGACAAAGCAGACTTTATTTAGTTTTGTTGCAAGAAAGGAGTTGTGATCTGGATGTTGGAAGAAGGTGGCTGGTTGGCGATTGCTGTTTGTGTCTGTTTGGGTTGGCACGTTCATTGTGAAGAAGACGTATAAACTTGCTTCCCACATACTCATCTCATAAGCTTAGAGTTACAGTGAGTTTACGCACTGAACAGCGTGCGTAGCAGTTGGTTGGTTGGTTTTGGGGAAGGAGACCAGACAGCGAGGTCATCGGTCTCATCGGAGAAGTGAAGGACAGGGAAGGAAGTCGGTCGTGCCCTTTGAAAGGAACCATCCCGGCTTTTGCCTGGAGCTATTTAGGGAAATCACGGAAAGCCTAAATCAGGATGGCCGGACGCGGGATTGAACCGTCGTCCTCCCGAATACGAGTTCAGTGTCTAACCACTGCGCCACCTCGCTCGGTGCGCGTGCGTAGCGTGTTATGTCAGTGTAACGAATCCAGTCTGTGCTGAGTCACTATGAGTGGTAGGATTTCAACATGCTTTGTACTGTGCGGCATTCAGTATCGATTCACGAGGGCCAGAAATCGTGAAATCAGTTTCTGTACAGCTCATCCGACTCATAGGCGGACTAAATAAATCACTTTCTCATTCATTTAACTATTTTTGATATTTTCGTAGGTTTCTTGTATACTTTGCGGGTGAATTTTTTTGTTATGCTGTGGTATAGAAAGCCACATGGTTCACGCACACATAACTGCGGCCCCTATTCAAGAACATTTTTCTACAACAGTGTAAGTCATTGTAAGTATTTGACGGCCCCATTTACCTCGTATACTTTCACCCGTGTCAGTTTTCGTTGTACACAAATCTAGCCCTTGGGCGCTCCTGGCACGCGATTCAGTTTGGCGCCGCAAGGAGCCGCTACCAATTGTGATGTGTCTTGTATGGAGAGCTTACAGATGTGGTGCCTGTGGCATCCCTCTCAGTTTGGCGCCACAACCTGACGCTTGTGTCGATATGCCCCTAAACATGCCCTGAGGAACTATGTTCTTCCATCTAATGTGAGATGTGTTTTGAAATAATCTGCAGTTAGAACTCGATCCCTCTGAACTTATTTACGTTCCTTACTGTCATTAAACTTATAGCTGAAATTTGACGATTCTGTTTAGCGTGCCATGTGCTCATGGACTAAGCAAATTAACCACGAGCAGAGATTCTGCCAAAATCATTTGACTTCAATAAAATTATTTATTCGCTACAAGGGGACTGCCTATAGGGGCGATGTACAGCGGGGACTTCGTGTGCCCCAGGACCGCTACGGTAGCTGGGAAGGCCCTATGGGAACCCTGAAACGTGACGGCTAACGGGGCTCTGGTGAAGCTGCGATAGGCCTAGCAAGCCAGTAGTGGATAAATCAACTGCTTTCAAAAAGGGAACATGCCTCGGATCACGGAACGGATTTAAAGGAAACCGACCAAGCAATGGAAAAGGATTACGAGATGGTTTACGACTGGGCACCTTAAACGTAAGGACTCTAACTGGGAAGTTAGAAGAAATTGTAGAAATGATGGAAAGGAGGAAATTGGACATCTTGGGACTTGCTGAGAGTAGGTGGAGAGGAGTTGGTGAAAAATCACTAAGTAAAGGATGTAAACTGTACTGGATAGGGAATGAGAGGGGAAGAAATGGAGTGGCAATAGTGGTCAGAGAGGGTCTGCAGGAGGAGGTGGAAGGTATCAATGATCGAATGATAAAAGCCAGAGTACGAGTGAAAGGAAAAAGCATTGAAATCATTCAAGCATATGCCCCACAGGTGGGGTGTACAAAAAAGGAGAAGGAGGAATTTGAAGATGACTTGCAAAAGCAGCTAAATGGAGGTAATCAGATTATAATAGGGGACCTCAATGCACATGTTGGCACAGACAGGAAAGGATTCGAGGAGATAATGGGACCAGAGGGCTGGGGGAACCGAAATAGAGAAGGAAAATTGTTGCTGAAATTCTGCAAGAGGAATGGGCTGGCGATCGCAAATTCCTGGTACAAGAAGAGAAGTAGCCACAAAATAACTTGGTACAGTGGAGACTGGTCCCAAACTTCAGTAGTAGACTATGTACTAGTGGATAGGCAGATGATGAGCAGCCTCACAGATGTTAAGGTAATTCCATCTGAGGCCTTAGACAGTGACCATCGGCTGTTGGTAGCCACCCTTAGAGAGAAAAAAGATAGGAGGGCAACAGACATACAGGAGAAAAGGTTGAAGACATGGATGCTGAAAGAGGATGAACGGAGGACCCAGTACCAGACACTGATCAGGAAGAAGCTGCCAAAGGAAGATCAGAGAACAGTGGAAGAAGAATGGGGAGATTTTAAGAGGGCTCTAGTTGAGGCAGCTGAGACTGTGTGCGGAAGAACTAGCACAAAGAGGAGAAGTAAGGAAATCCCATGGTGGAACAACATATGTAAAGAGGCAGTACTTCGAAAGAACAAAGCCTTCAGAGAATGGTTCCAGACCCGAACAGAGGAAGCTAGGGTAAAGTATAAGGGAAGCAAGAAAGCGGCACAGACCATAGTAAGGGCGGAGAAGAAGAAGTGGATGGAAAAATGGACAAGAATGTTAGAAGAGGACAGTGAAGGGAACAAAAAAGTACTTTACACCATGGTAAGAAATAAGAGGAACGACAGAAGCGAGTGCCTGAGGATCATGGATAATAATGGAAGAGTTGTGGAGGAAATGCATGAGCTCAAAAAGATTTGGAAGGAGTACTTTGAAGATCTGTTGAATGCCGTCAAGCGGGTAACTAACAGCGATGGAGAGCCTAAGGCAGCAGACGATTATAATAGTGGGGAAATTGATGATCTAACTTGGAATGAAGTGGAAGAAGCCATAAAGAGGATGAAAGGGGGCAAGGCACCAGGTTGGAACGAAGTAACAGTGGATATGATACGAGCAGCAGGAGAAGTAGGAACCCAGTGGCTATACAGAGTGCTGAGGGTGGTGTGGAAGGAGAACAGAATTCCTGAGGATTGGAAGAAAGGAATTATAGTCCCGATCTTCAAGAAAGGGGATAAAAGGAGATGTGAGAACTACAGAGGAATCACCCTGCTATGCCACTGTGGAAAAATCTATGAAAAGATCCTGGAGAAGAGAATAAGAAGCAGTATTAAAGTAGACTGCAAGAGGAGAAGTATGGTTTCAGACCGGGAAGATCAACAACGGACCTCATATTTGCGGTAAGGCAACTGCAGGAAAGGCACTATGAGTACGGAAAGGACTTAATCATGGCCTTTTTAGATATTGAGAAGGCGTATGACAGTATCTATAGTGGCAAGCTCTGGGATGTGCTGAACGCAAAAGGGATAGATGAAGAGATAACACGAAAAGTCAGAAAAATGTATGAGGGAAGTGAGAGTTGTGTGAAAGTGGGGAGGGAACGTACTGCATGGTTCAAGCTGGAAAATGGGCTGCGACAGGGAAGTGCACTTTCGCCTTTATTGTTTATTATTGTTATGGATGAAATCCTACAGCAAGTATCAGATGCAATTGGAGATCATAAAATGAAAGCAGTGCTTTTTGCCGACGACCTGATGTTATGGAGAAATTGCGAGAAGGAGGTGCAAGAGCAGTTAGATGTACCGGAGGCAACGGCAGCACAATATGGAATGCATTTCTCTGCAAAGAAAAGTGAAATAATTGTCACAACAAGGAAGAAGAATACGCCAAATGTGGATATAACTTGTGGAGGGGAAAAACTACAAGTGGTAGAGAACTTCAAGTACCTTGGAAGCATGATTGAAAGTAAGGGGGGAAACGCAATGGAAATAAATGAAAGGTGCAGAAAAGCAGGGCAGTTCTTCAAATGCATTAGGGGGCTAATTTGGAGCAAGGAGGTGCCACAGAAATCCAAGGGAATTATATATCGAACCTACTTTGTCCCCATATTGGCATACGGAAGTGAGACATGGGTAATGCACAAAAGCGACAAAAGTAGAATACAAGCTAGTGAAATGAAGTTCCAGAGGAGCAGGTTGAGTGTAACAAGACGAGACAGATTGCGAAATGTGTATGTGAGGGAAAGACTAAAGGAGGAACCATTACAGGACAGGATAGAAAAATCAAGACTGCAGTGGTATGGACACATGAAGAGAATGGATGAGGGAAGAATTCCAAAGAGGATGTTTGATCTGCAACTGGAGGGGAAGAGGCCCAGGGGAAGACCAAGAGATAGATGGGTGAAGGGAGTGAAGGAATGTGTGACGAGAAGAGGAGAGAACTGGACGAAGGTGGAAGAGGGGGAATGGTGGAAAGACAGAACACGATGGAGAGGCTTGTGTTCCCGACAGACCCAGCCAGTGGCTGGAAACTGTCCAAGATGATGATGATTCGCTACAAGGTGCTTCCACACTCGGCACTCATTTGTTCAGCAGCAAGATCAATATTATCGTCTTTGTAGGTTTTTGAAGGTAAGCTTCATCGAGATCTTCGTAGCAGCCAGCAATATCTCAGGATCCATTCATTGTTTGTTCTAGCACTCAAAAATTTCATCCTTTTTGTGGAAAAGTATGCAGATCACAAATGCGAGTCAGGTATGGCCACTACACTTCTTTTGCCTATTTCATAAGTCAGTTGCTAAACTCACCGATACGAAGTTTTATCATTAAGGGACAGTAAAATATTCAGTTATGTCCGTTCCGCAAAGTAAGTCTTACCCTTCTTAACTTGTTCTTAAAAAAAAGTCAGACAACGTTTAATAAAATTTTCATGATTGGCTAATGTTTGGAGTTCACAAAATGGCCCTTCAATTAGGGCAATTTTCTGTAGATATTCTTACGTCTCAAAGTTTACAAGTTGCAATGTGGACTAACACTTAATGGGTCTAATAAACTGACAATATACGGAAATGCAATTACCAACTACACAGGTGACAAAAGCCATGGCATATCTCCAAATATCATTTCGGATCTCGTTTTTCCTGGCGTAATGCAACACCTCGACGTGCATGGAGTCGACAGTCGTTGGAAGTCCCCTGAAGAAATATTGACCCACGCTGCCTCTATAGCCGTCCATAATCGCGAAGGTGTTCCCGGTGCCGGATTTTGGGCACAAACTGACGCCTCGATTATCTCACGTAAATGTTCGGTGTGATTCATGTCGGGCGATCTGGGTAGCCATACTATCCGCTCCAAATGTACAGAACGCCCTTCAAACCAATCACGAGCAATAGTGGCCCGGTGACAAGGCGCATTGTCATGTATAAAAATTCCACGATTGTTTCGGAACATTTTAAGTCCATGAATGACTGCAAATGGTCTCCAAGTAGCTGAACATAATCGACGACCCAGTCCATACCACGTAAGCACAGCCCACACCATTATGGAACCACAATCAGCTTATACTGTACCTTGTTGACAACTTAGGTTCACGGCTTCGTGTGTTGTGCGCCACACTCGAATCCTACCACCAGCTCTTGTCAACTGGAATCGGGACTCAGTTGACCAGACCACGGTCTTCCAATTGTTCAGGGTGCAACCGATATGGCCACGAGCCCAAGAGAGGCGCTGCAAGTGATGTCGTGCAGTTAGCAAAGTCACTCGCGTTAGTCGTCTGCTACCATAGTTCATTAACGCCATTTCTCGCCACGGTCTCCTAACTGATAGATTCGTCGTACTTCCCTCATTGATTTCTGCGTTTATTTCACACAGTGTTGCTTGTCTGCTAGCACTGGCAACTGTACGCAAACGCCGCTGCTCTCGGTCGTCGAGTGAAGGCCGTCGTCCACTGCGTCGTCTATGGTGAGAGGTAATGCCTGAGATTTGGTATTCTCGGCCCACTTTTGACTCTGTGGATCGCGGAATATACACTCCTGGAAATGAAAAAAAGAACACATTGACACCGGTGTGTCAGACCCACCATACTTGCTCCGGACACTGCGAGCGGTCTGTACAAGCAATGATCACACGCACGGCACAGCGGACACACCAGGAACCGCGGTGTTGGCCGTCGAATGGCGCTAGCTGCGCAGCATTTGTGCACCGCCGCCGTCAGTGTCAGCCAGTTTGCCGTGGCATACGGAGCTCCATCGCAGTCTTTAACACTGGTAGCATGCCGCGACAGCGTGGACGTGAACCGTATGTGCAGTTGACGGACTTTGAGCGAGGGCGTATAGTGGGCATACGGGAGGCCGGGTGGACGTACCGCCGAATTGCTCAACACGTGGGGCGTGAGGTCTCCACAGTACATCGATGTTGTCGCCAGTGGTCGGCGGAAGGTGCACGTGCCCGTCGACCTGGGACCGGACCGCAGCGACGCACGGATGCACGCCAAGACCGTAGGATAGTACGCAGTGCCGTAGGGGACCGCACCGCCACTTCCAAGCAAATTAGGGACACTGTTGCTCCTGGGGTATCGGCGAGGACCATTCGCAACCGTCTCCATGAAGCTGGGCTACGGTCCCGCACACCGTTAGGCCGTCTTCCGCTCACGCCCCAACAACGTGCAGCCCGCCTCCAGTGGTGTCGCGACAGGCGTGAATGGAGGGACGAATGGAGACGTGTCGTCTTCAGCGATGAGAGTCGCTTCTGCCTTGGTGCCAATGATGGTCATATGCGTGTTTGGCGCCGTGCAGGTGAGCGCCACAATCAGGACTGCATACGACCGAGGCACACAGGGCCAACACCCGGCATCATGGTGTGGGGAGCGATCTCCTACACTGGCCGTACACTACTGGTGATCGTCGAGGGGACACTGAATAGTGCACGGTACATCCAAACCGTCATCGAACCCAACGTTCTACCATTCCCAGACCGGCAAGGGAACTTGCTGTTCCAACAGGACAATGCACGTCCGCATGTATCCCGTGCCACCCAACGTGCTCTAGAAGGTGTAAGTCAACTACCCTGGCCAGCAAGATCTCCGGATCTGTCCCCCATTGACCATGTTTGGGACTGGATGAAGCGTCGTCTCACGCGGTCTGCACGTCCAGCACGAACGCTGGTCCAACTGAGGCGCCAGGTGGAAATGGCATGGCAAGCCGTTCCACAGGACTACATCCAGCATCTCTACGATCGTCTCCTTGGGAGAATAGCAGCCTGATTGCTGCGAAAGGTGGATATACACTGTACTAGTGCCGACATTGTGCATGCTCTGTTGCCTGTGTCTATGTGCCTGTGGTTCTGTCAGTGTGATCATGTGATGTATCTGACCCCAGGAATGTGTCAATAAAGTTTCCCCTTCCTGGGACAATGAATTCACGGTGTTCTTATTTCAATTTCCAGGAGTGTAGAATTCGCTAACGACTTCCGGAAGTAAATGTCCCATGCCTCTAGTCCCAACTAGCATTCCGCGTTCAAAGTCTGTTAATTCCCGTCATGCGGCTGCAATCACATCAGAAACCTTTTCACATGAATCACCTGAGTACGAATGACGGTTTTGCCAAGGCACTTGTGTAAGCGATACTACTGTCATCTCTAAGTGTACATATCGCTATCGCATGATTTTTGTCGTCTGTCCTCGGTAGCTGAGTCGACAGCCGGCACGGTAGCTCAGCGTGCTCGGTCAGAGGGTTAGCTGCCCTCTGTAATAAAAAAAACTGAGTTAATCGATCAGCCACGAACTTAAACGGATGTCTTACGACGTCCGCCCCGAGCAGATGCAACGAACGAAAAAAAAAAAAAAAAAAAAAAAAAAAGAGTCGTCAGCGCGACGGAATGTCAATCCTAAGGGCCCAAGTTCGATTCCCAGCTGGGTCGGAGATTTTCTTCGCTCAGGGACTGGGTGTTGTGTTGCCCTAATCATCATCATTTTATCCCCATAGACGCGCAAGTCGCCGAAGTGGCGTCCAATCGGTGAACGGTCTACCCGACGGCGGGCCCTAGTCACACGACATTTACCTTTTTCTAGGACTTTCGTCCCCTCTGTGCAAGAGTTCAACTTCTTAACTCGTTCCTAGAATTGAAACAGCGTTTAATAACATTTTTAAGGGTCAAAAGTATTTGCAACTTATAAGAGGCCACTTTAATCGAGGCAATTTTTTGTAGACATCCTTACATCTGGAATTTTTATAACAACACAAGGACACTTAGCAACTTGCAATATTAACTAATGATTAACGGTTATAATAAACTGACTGTAGATGAAAACGAAGCAGTTATCAAGTATGTTACATCTCGTATCACGGGGAAAAACATGAACGAAAAAATGTAGCTATATTATTATTTTGATTGGCGGCAGCTACCGTTCCGTTTCGTCATTTATCTTGCGGCAATTTTTTTTCTTTTTTTCGCGCGGCACCGTGATTGGCGGCATTGACGGGAGATGGAATCAGCGGGCACGGGCGCTGGCGGCTCATTTCATTGGGACGGACCGCGCCGCTGCCTGCCTCTCCCTGAACGGCTGTCGCTCGCTGCTGATTAATGACGCCTCTAATGGTTGTTTGGCCGCTGCCTGGCGCTGCAGCCGTCAGCAAGCTGTGCAGCTGCTGCCGCTGCCCTGCGCTCAGCGCGCCTGCTTGCTTGTCTGATTACCACCCTGGTAACCTAGAAGGTGACCCACAGGCAATTACTCAGTGGTAGCGGACAAGTACTGTGAAAATAGTGCGCTCTGAGGCGTACCGACCATATACGAGCATATTAACGTGAGCCCAAGCGGTGAAATTGCAACAGTACTGACAGCAGGCGAGCACGGGGTGTGGGCACTGTAATAATTCAACGAGGTCAGCGCAATGTTGCGAGACACGTTATCTTGATGAAACAGTGAACTCAGAAGTACTGCACAGAATAGGGTAGCAAAAGGCAAGGCAGATTTCCACACTGACACTGGCAGTAGTGTTGTAGGATGTCTTTGAAAGAGTCGCGCATGTACGGCAAGCACGCACCTCCGCCGAGTACAACTACTGGTAATTTTTTACAACAGAACTATTCTGAGTCTTGCAGCCTAATCAGGACGATGTGGCTGAGCTGGACAGGACGCCACACGGACCTGCCAGTAGACGTCACCGGTTCGGAACCATGGCAGAGCAGCTGCTCTCTACAGTAGTTCCCCCCTAGGCTTATTGCCATGGCGCAGCTGGCCATCCCAGGCCAACGCCAACCAGTATGGCCAACTCCTGCCTAGTGGGCAGTGGCTCACTCCCCGCGCACACTAGCCAACTGCCACCACTACTGGACAGGCATCTCGGTGTGCTGGGCACCCGCCACCATGACACAACCCAGGCGTCGCCCGAGGCTGGAGCAGATCCACCATTGTCGACCGCAAGGCACTTTTACAGACTCTGCACAGCAGTTCAAAATGGTTCAAATGGCTCTGAGCACTATGGGACTTAACTTCTGAGGTCATCGGTCCCCTAGAACTTAGAACTACTTAAACCTAACTAACCTAAGGACATCACACACATGTAGCGCCTAGAACCTCTCGGCCACCCCGGTCGGCTCTGCACAGCAGTCATACATAATGAGGCCACTTCGTAGAGAGTCTGTTGTCAGCTTTGTGTGGCATGCAGGCAGCCAGCCCAGCAAAATTCGATGTCCAGCCTTCCACTGACCCAGTGTACCAAGCAGCACTGTAAAAGAACTTGTTTCGTTTGCAGCTGCCTTTCTCTGGAGCGTCCTGGCACCCATCTCTCCTTTACGACCCACTCGCACCATCTTGCCTCATAGCCACGCCACACGGCTCCAGGGGGCACAATAGATCGCTTCCTTCACAACTGCTCTGACTCCATGTCCTGTAATCTGTACCGTAAAAAGATTCATACTGTCCAAGATGCCCCAAAGCATATCCAAATCAAGCAGAGGGATGATATTATGCTGTAGTAAGCAATAATGATGCTGAAGAAGCAAAGAAGCGCGTAGGGGAGGCTCTGTGATTCAATGTGCCGGTTGCCTGCACGCTGTCACCTCATTGTCAGACAGAAGGGGCACGTGTAAGCGGGAAGATGAGTGTTCGGAGTTGGTAAATTACAAACTGGTCGAACTGACCACCAAGATGTTGCGAACCATGTTCTAACCAGAACAATGGAAGTGAGTGATACTCACCAGTTTCAGAGCACAACAAATGGTTCAAATGGCTCTGAGCATTATGGGACTCAACTACTGTGATCATGAGTCCCCTAGAACTTAGGACTACTTAAACCTAACTAACCTAATGACATCACACACATCCATGCCCGAGGCAGGATTCGAACCGCGCGACCGTAGCGGTCGCGCGGTTCCAGACTGTAGCGCCTAGAACCGCTCGGCCACTCTGGCCGGCTCAGAGCACAACACTTGTGAGGTGAGTCTACATGCAGCAACTTTTTGTAACACTAAAATTTGTCATAGAATTAAATGTTGCCGTTATATAAATAGATTCATTGCTGATCTGACTATTTCAGCAAATCTCTGATGTCCATCTTTTCAGAGATGGTTGCGGGACTCGGCTGTTCGATGAAGGATGTCAAATAAAACACATTTCAGCCATTTAGTTTCCAAACTTATTTTATTTGGCCACCAGTTTCGGCAAACGTTTCCAGATAAATCACCAGTTACTCCTTCTAGTACAATCGTCTAGAAGCAAGAAGGCCTTTAAGTGTGGGCCAAGTGTGCAGGCGACTTTCCTCTGTGCTGTAATATTCGTCAGCAACACTACTTCTGTTGTTTCCTTGGCAAATGCTTTGTGAACCATCCATTCTTGCTGCTGCATTGGGAGTCAGAAGATGAGCCTGTCTCGTTGTTTGGGAAATCAGAAAGAGTGTGAAGATAATGTCCATATGTGTTCTACCACTGACCTCTAAAATGTCTCAGAATGAGACTCGTCAGATATATTTAACATGGACCAGTGGCTACTAAATTTTCGAAGACGCTCACGTCTGATGAGTGAAACACACACACTAATAGTGTAAGTGCGAAAAAAGCTCTGACTGCCACGCTTTCACGACTAACCAGCTGAATCATTTAGATGAAATTTGGTATGGGTGTAGCTTGAACCCTCAGAGGCTATATAGTCAACTTTAGAAAGAAAAATATAACAGAGTATGAAGTATGGAATGGAACATCTTTCATTACATTATTGAAAACAAACCATATTAAAAAATTATTGAACTTGTACTATTGTGATTTGCTACTTCAAAAGCACGATGCTTAGTTTCGTGCTCCTTAAATGAATGGGACACACATGACGCTTGTATCGATCTCTGATTATCAGAGCGCAGGAAACTACCCTATCAGGGCCCTGAAATACCAGCAGATTTCAGTGCCTTGTGCATCCGTTCGCTGGCCTGGTCACACCAATTTGACCTAAGGGCATGACGGTGCATGATGGAATTGTCACACGTCAGATGGCTGACTCAGGGCGAATAAGTTCACCCTCGTGACACACGATATGTCCAAAATAATATGCAGTTCCACTGTTGGTACATTTGGAAACAGCTATTGTCTTTTAGTCCATCACAAGATACAGACCACAAGACTCACCCACTAGAGAAAGACCCGCTGTTTTCCTCCAGAGGTGGGCCAGAAGACGAAGAAAAAAAGAATTACAATCATTTTCCACCAAGCCTGGGTACAGGAGCCGAATTATCAAAAACGAACAGCCCCTACATTGCACAAACCAGTCGAACTATTCTCTACTCATTGAATCTCCCTTCTTGACTGTTCTGTTGGCCAGGTAGCCAATCCTGACGCAGCATTGGGGTTCCCACACAGGGGAAGGAAGCCTCCACTTTGCATATCCTTAGGAGCCAATCAGCGACCCCAAATCTCTCTTGTCTGAAAAAAAGAAGATTTTAGCCAGGGGTGGCGCCATTCTCAAGGCAAGCACGGTCATGTTCTGCCAAAAAACATCTACCTAGATGAGACCACCGTTCCTCATTTATAGAGAGAGCTAATCTTTCTGGGCCGACCTTTCCACTTTCTGAAAGAAGGCTGTTAACGTTCCCACGTAGGAGTACCCGTGAAATACTCGTTTTTGCTGCTCACTAAAGGAACATAGTGACTGAATAGCGTCAGTCTTGCCTTCACTAAACATGTGCACCAGCCACTCTGTGTAACACGAGAATGTATGGAGTTTTATGACCTTCCCAGCATTTGCACAAAGGCTCCCATTACAGCAGTCTCTCTCAAATGGATTCCTCCACCAACTTTCCACCAAAAGGCTGCCTTTGCAATGCATTGCCGCCTCGCCCATGTAAAATGTTCTGCGAGCCGGCACCCTTCCATCTGACGCTAAACAATGTGGAGAGGGTTTTGGCCAGAAAACCCTCTGCAGTTACAATCCACTGAGTACTGCGTCCCAGAATCTCTCAGACAGCCAGATCATTGTACTCAGCATTTATGGGCCCCAGTTCATCTATTTCCCTGTTCTCCATCGCCTCCACTATGGTCCCTTGGGTTCAAGTTTTCTACAGATTACACGTTCTGTTATAGGAGCATTCTGCCCACAATTTCCTCATGTAAAGAAAATCATTAACTGCACATACCAAATACAGCACTGGGAAACACTGAAATTATGACTTAAAATACACTCCTGGAAATTGAAATAAGAACACCGTGAATTCATAGTCCCAGGAAGGGGAAACTTTATTGACACATTCCTGGGGTCAGATACATCACATGATCACACTGACAGAACCACAGGCACATAGCCACAGGCAACAGAGCATGCACAATGTCGACACTAGTACAGTGTATATCCACCTTTCGCAGCAATGCAGGCTGCTATTCTCCCATGGAGACGATCGTAGAGATGCTGGATGTAGTCCTGTGGAACGGCTTGCCATGCCATTTCCACCTGGCGCCTCAGTTGGACCAGCGTTCGTGCTGGACGTGCAGACCGCATGAGACGACGCTTCATCCAGTCCCAAACATGGTCAATGGGGGACAGATCCGGAGACCTTGCTGGCCAGGGTAGTTGACGTACACCTTCTAGAGCACGTTGGGTGGCACAGGATACATGCGGACGTGCATTGTCCTGTTGGAACAGCAAGTTCCCTTGCCGGTCTAGGAATGGTAGAACGATGGGTTCGATGACGGTTTGGGTGTACCGTGCACTATTCAGTGTCCCCTCGACGATCACCAGTGGTGTACGGCCAGTGTAGGAGATCGCTCCCCACACCATGATGCCGGGTGTTGGCCCTGTGTGCCTAGGTCGTATGCAGTCCTGATTGTGGCGCTCACCTGCACGGCACCAAACACGCATACGACCATCATTGGCACCAAGGCAGAAGCGACTCTCATCGCTGAAGACGACACGTCTCCATTCGTCCCTCCATTCACGCCTGTCGCGACACCACTGGAGGCGGGCTGCACGATGTTGGGGCGTGAGCGGAAGACGGCCTAACGGTGTGCGGGACCGTAGCCCAGCTTCATGGAGACGGTTCCGAATGGTCCTCGCCGATACCCCAGGAGCAACAGTGTCCCTAATTTGCTGGGAAGTGGCGGTGCGGTCCCCTACGGCACTGCGTAGGATCCTACGGTCTTGGCGTGCATCCGTGCGTCGCTGCGGTCCGGTCCCAGGTCGACGGGCACGTGCACCTTCCGCCGACCACTGGCGACAACATCGATGTACTGTGGAGACCTCACGCCCCACGTGTTGAGCAATTCGGCGGTACGTCCACCCGGCCTCCCGCATGCCCACTATACGCCCTCGCTCAAAGTCCGTCAACTGCACATACGGTTCACGTCCACGCTGTCGCGGCATGCTACCAGTGTTAAAGACTGCGATGGAGCTCCCTATGCCACGGCAAACTGGCTGACACTGACGGCGGCGGTGCACAAATGCTGCGCAGCTAGCGCCATTCGACGGCCAACACCGCGGTTCCTGGTGTGTCCGCTGTGCCGTGCGTGTGATCATTGCTTGTACAGCCCTCTCGCAGTGTCCGGAGCAAGTATGGTGGGTCTGACACACCGGTGTCAATGTGTTCTTTTTTCCATTTCCAGGAGTGTATGAACATTAATCTGAATGACATGTTAAAGTGACAGCGTGGTGTGCCACATCTCAGCAATATTTAAAACTATTATGAAGGGAAGCCTTAAGACACACATTATTAACATTATTTTTTTTATGATACATCTTGTGACAGAAGTCTGATTTAGCATGTAGGTCTAAGTTAGTAGAAATGAACAAACCTTGGAGCAGTCTCAGATTCACTAGAATTTAGATGTAGATTCGTGAGAGCAAGAAAGACGTTAGAAAAGTCACAAGCAAGTCATATTTTATTTACAGAGTGTCACGTATCTCTTATGGCTTCTGAGATACTTGAAGTCTCATGACAACGACGTCATTTAAATACTGTATGACAAAGGAAGAGATACCCTGCATTTACATGTACCGGCACCACACACATTTATATGTACATATCAACACTACTACATACCCAGATATTTATAAATTACTAGCTTGCTTATTCATGAGCACTCATCACAACAAAACTACTGATATAGTAGCCACTTCTAACTGAAAATGCATTCACAATGGCGTTTAAGTAACAGATGATTTGTAATATTCCTGGTATATAGTAGCCAGCACCAGAAATATAAAGGTTCAAATGGCTCTGAGCACTATGGGACTTAACTTTTAAGGTCATCAGTCCCCTAGAACTTAGAACTACTTAAACCTAACTAACCTAAGGACATCACACACATCCATTCCCGAGTCAGGATTCGAACCTGCGACCGTATCGGTCGCGCGGCTCCAGACTGTAGCGCCTAGAACCGCTCGGGCCAGTCCGGCAGTCAGAAATATAAAGGGGTTGGGAGTTTAAGTCCACAACCTGTGCTGGGTGTTACGATACAGGGCCGCTATACATTAGATTATATTACACTAGGAATAACAAGGCTATGGATTTCACGGTGATACAGCCTATGGCGCCCTGTAATGAGTACTATCCACAAAAATTAGCATATAACAACCTTATTTACGAACTAAAATTTAGGAAGGTGTCGCATGTGTTGATATTTCTTTGCCTAATAGCATTCATACATACGATACATTAATATTTTATTTATGACACGTTACAAGCAACAGGAGATTTTTATTTTAATAATAAAATTTTATTGCGTGATATTAAAGGCGACAAGCGGTTCGACTCAACAACCCAGGCATTGTATGATACGGTACGCATTGGCCACAAAAATATGCTGTGCTCTGCTGAGTGTGTCAATGGTACTTATGGTTATTCCCTATCAGAGTGAAAGGAATACATTGTTACGTTACTAGCCTTTAGGTTGCCGGCCTGCGTTTGATTCACTTATTCGAAGTATATGTCTATGCATGTTGAGGTGGCGCATATTAATTGTAACAGTCTTATTTGCGATGTAGCCCTATGTAATGATATTAATGACATTTTTATGTAATACTTTCACCTACGATTTCATGCATGTATGATCATTTTACAAATAAGGTTTTGGCTTTGAATACAGTCTTTGCGCCGTGGACGATGATCGTGTTGGATGATGTTGGCATGGTGTTGTTTAATGTTTATGTACTGCTTAACTGGGGGTTTGCTGCCAAAACTGTTGAAGAGCAGTTCGTGCTGAGAAATAATTGTCAAGAAAAATTCGATACGTTGCGCCGTTTTTGAGTTAATTAGCGTTGAAGTTAAGCAATCGAGCCCTCGCGCGCGAAATTCATGCGTCCCGCCAGAGACGGTGTCGCCAACGTGTTTTTCATTTCGTTTCCTAAAACCGAGCAAGAGAGCGATACAAAAACAGAACATGGGACAGTAGTCAAGATCGAACCCGAGCCAAGGATTGAGCAGTCTCGTGCACTATCATATACGCTACGACAACAGCTGCCACTAATTGCATCTGGCGGGCTGCTTGCATTTGCGCGCAAGTCGGAAACTGAGCAACGTATCAGACTTTTTTCCTTGTTAATTATTTATCAGCACAGCCTACCCTGTAACTCCCTTCCAAGCCTTACAGGCTGTTTCTGACCTCTCTGTATATTAAAAACATGTGGCCAATGTCAGTCCGAATGTTTCTTAGAGCACCGTGTAAAAATTTTAAGTAAATCGGCCAATAACTTTCCGAGATTTTTGGAAATTGTTTCCTCTGTTTATACTATAGTAGTATAGACTAGCTACATTTTAAGCGTCTCAGCTAATTTTTCAAGACAAATTTATCAACTGTAATACATAGCACTTATGTACACTACATGCACTATTAATTAACCACACATTACTTTGTCGTAAGGATGCTTCTTCCAACGATTAGCTGATTGTAATGTCGATGTCTGGTAGGGCCATAATCCTTCGCAGGAGACTGGACTCGAAGTTGCACAGCACTGCTAAAATAGCTCCGTCTGACCAGGCACTGACCATAGTACGTTGCTTCGCTACTGTTTGGTTGGGAGCCTATTCCTCGGAATTGTTCGTATACGTTCTGTACTGATCTCTGATTAGGTCGAGAAGCTAGATTCCCGATGCTCTTTACATTGTAATGCCAACGTCAGATACCTTCACAAGGCAGATAAAGCTATGCCAACGTCAGATACCTCGACAAGATAGATAGACTACAGTACGGTCAGTCAGTCACTGGCGTGACGGAAGATTCAAATACCATCGCGCAGGTACGTTTTTAGTGACACAGGAGAACCCTCTAGGCGCAAACAGGAGGGCAAGTGCATATCACCCAGAAAGAGGAGTTTGTCGGAGGCGCTTGTCTGCTAGCTCACTTCGCAGCTATACTATGTGATCAAAAGTATCCGGACACCCCAAAAACATATGCTTTTCATATTAGGTGCATTATGCTGCCACCTACTGCCACGTACTCCATATCAGCGATCTCAGTAATCATTTGACATCGTGAGAGAGCAGAATGGGGCGTTCCGCAGAAGTCATGGACTTCGAAAATGGTCAGGTGATTGGGTGTCACTTGTGTCATACGTCTGTACGCGAGATTTCCACACTCCAAAGCATCCCTAGGTCCGCTGTTTCCGATGTGACAGTGAAGTGGAAACGTGAAGGGGCACGTACAGCACAAAAGCGTACAGGCCGACCTCGTATGTTGAATGACAGAGACCGCCGACACTTGAAGAGGCTCTTAATGTGTAATAGGCAGACATCTATCACGATCATCACACAGGAATTCCAAACTGCGTCAGGATCCACTGTAAGTACTATGACAGTTAGGCGAGAGTTGAGAAAACTTGGATTTCACGATCGAGCGGCTGCTCATAAGCCACACATCACGCCGGTAAACGCCAAACGACGCCTCACTTGGTGTAAGGAGCGATTGAACAGTGGAAAAACGTTATGGTGTGGTTGTGTTTTTCATGGATGGAGCTTGCACACCTTGTTTTCTTTGCGTGTCACTATCACAGCACAGGCCTACCTTGATGTTTTAAGCACCGTCTTGCTTCCCACTGTTGAAGAGCAACGCGGGGCTGGAGATTGCATCTTTCAACACGATCGAGCACCTGTTCAAAAAATGCTTCAAATGGCTGTAAGCACTATGGGACTTAACATCTGAGGTCATCAGTTCCCTACACTTAGAATTACTTAAACCTAACCAACCTAAGGACGTCACACACATCCATGCCCGAGCTAGGATTCGAACCTGCGACCGTAGCAGCCGCACGGTTCCGGACTGAAGCGCCTAGAACCGTTCGGTCAAATCGGCTGGCGCACGTGTTCATAATGCACGGCCTGTGGCGGAGTGGTTACACGACAATAACATACTTGTAATGGCCTGATCTGAATAGAGTCGCCACCTAAATCCTATACAACACCTCTGGGATATTTTGGAACGTAGACTTCTGTCAGTCCTCATTGGCCGACATCGATACCTCTCCTCAGTGCAGCACTCCGTGAAGAATGGGCTGCCATTCCCCAAGAAACCTTACAGCACCTGACTGAATGTATGCCTGCGAGAATGGAAGCTGTCATCAAGGATAAGGGAGGGCCAACATCATATTGAATTCCAGCATTACCGATGGAGGGCGCCAGAAACTCGTAAGTCATTTTCAACCAGGTGTCCGGATGCTTTTGATCACATAGTGTAAGCCGTTGAGCCAGGCGCCGTCGGGGAACTTGCCGTTGTAATATACTTGGATGAAATTAAAACAACCCATTCCTATGTCTTCATCATTGAAGCTCGCGACATGCACCACGTATCACATGAACAATTTTCACAGTTTCTTACTTTACAAAGAGACAAGCACATATAACCCACCTATTTCATAAACAATTCCATCATTTCCGTGTGAGACCAATAAGACAATCCTTTATTGTACCAGTCAATATTTCCCAGTATAAAGGAAGTTGTAGTCTTCGCAGCAACATGGTGAAGGCTATTTAATCCTTATGGCAATGACTATGCTAATGTAGCAAAAAATAATTATCTCTAAAACAATTTACAGTTATTATGTTTCAATATTATGTTTCCTATGTCATGAATAAATGGAAAAAATTGTTGGCAAAGCGCTCAAATAAAGCGACTCTAGCCTCAACTCTTTTTGCATGCGACCAATTGAGTTTAGATGAAATGAAATGGCTCTGAGAACTATGGGACTTAACATCTGAGGTCATCCGTCCCCTAGAACTTAGAACTACTTAAACCTAACTACCCTAAGAACATCACACACATCCATGCCCGAGGCAGAATTCGAACCTGCGACCGTAGCGGTAGTGTGGTTCCAGACTGATGCGCCGAAAACCGCTCGGCCACTCCGGCCGGCTGAGTTTAGATGATCGGAAGGTAATATACAAAGTGAGCTGTATTTCTTTACGAAAACAGCAAAAGAGTATAAACGAAAACAGAAGTGTAGGCATCAGTATACTAAATTCCTTTATCTTGGATGCGACACTATTTACATATCAAATATAGATGCAAGTAGAAAGCTACAAATTTTTCAATATCTATGTATGACAACCAAATGGCATTGAAAAGGAGCGGGACAGATACACACCTTAAACTAAACAAGGTGGTCAGAAACAATCTGAGAAGCTTGTAAAGATGTTGCAAGGTAGGTTGTGCTGAGAAATAACTGTAAGAAAAACATTCAACATGTTGCGCCATTTTCGAGTTAATTAGCATTGAAATTAGACAAGGAGGCCATTGCGCGCGCAAATTCAAGCGTCCTTCCAGGCACAGTTCGTTGCTCTCATAGCACAGGGGCACGAGACTGCTCGCGTTCGATCCTTACTGCCGTCCGATGTCCACGTTTTGTATCGCTTAGTTGTTCTGTTTTAGGAAATCACCCTCTCTGGCAAGCCGCTTGAATTTGCGTGGACAACGACCAGATTAGCTAACTTCACTACTAACTCGGACACGCGGAAACATATCACATTTTTTCTTAACAGTTGTTTCTCAGTACAACCTACTCTGCAACACATTTACAAGCTTTTCAGTCTGTTTCTGATTGCCCCTTGTACGTTCCTAATGTTGTTGTAGGGATCTGACAGATAAGGAGCGCAACGATGAGTTTTCTGAGAGCAGAGGATGCCCACACATTATTTAATAGGTCAAATATAGCTAACAGAATAGGGTAAACATATTCAATCTGATAGAATAATTAGTGAAATAAAAGGACAAATGGACAGAGTACGTAACGGAATGCCAGAAACCTGAAAACCAAAATCAGTGGTAAATTATGAATCAAAAAAGAAGATGCATCGATAGGCCAAGAAGAACATAGAATTGGAAGCTGAACGCGGATTGAAGAGTGATGCGATAGTAAAATCGGTGTTTCGGAAGAATCATCTCAACAGCAGGAACAAACTATTCGAACAAGCCATGAAAACCTAAATTTGGATAACCAGACTGGTATTTGAACCCTCTTATCCTGCATGCATTTACAGTGTTCCAGCCATTGCACCACCTCACTCATTCTCCGTATGCAGTTCACAGGCTACTCCTGCAAATATGTGCAGTTAAAAGTCAGTGTCAGTTGAAATACAGGGTGGGCATCAATCTGCTGTTGTTTGCTGATGATGCTGTGGTGTACGGTAAGGCGGAGAAGTTGAGTGATTGTAGGAAGATACAAGACGATTTATTGTTAGAGAAAATTTCCAGTTGGTGTGATGAATGATAGCTAGCCCTAAATGTGTAATAATGTAAGTTAAGGCTGATGAGTAGGAAGAACAAACTTAAATACGAGGGTTGGAACTTAAATAGTGGCAACTATTTATTCACAACAGATTCAAAAGAGTTACATGTTTGCACCTGTTACTGTCCTTCAAAGCAGTCACCAGCGTAGTGTAGCGCCCGTTGCCAGCGATGTGGAAGGCGTAGTATACCGTTAGCAGAACCTGTTCTGTTGATGGTACGAATGGAGCGGTCTACTGCTTGTCGAATCCTTGGAGCAGCGACTGCCACGAAGTGGCTCCTTCATCTTCGGAATCAAATCCAAGGCACAAGGACTGAAGTCCGGGGAGTATGGTGGATGGTACAGTACTTCCCAGTCCCAACGACCAAACAGAGTAGCCACAGCTTGCGCTGAATGCGCCTGCGTTTTGTCGTGCAAAATAATGGGTAGGTTACCCAGAAAGTGTTGCCGCTTCTTTCGCAAAGCTGGTCCCAGGTGCTGCTCCAAAAACGGACAGTAATACTGTGCATTGACAGTCTGTCATGAACGAACGTAATGCCTTAGGATAACATCATGTCAATTTGCGGGTCGAACACGAAAGGAAATGACTAATAGTTGTACAGTATCTGTGTAGATGTGGATGTAGAAATCTAATATGTGATGACCAAATAAATCGCGGTTGTAAACTGAAGAATTAGTCCCCCTCCTATGGTGAAGGAACTATTCTGTTTGCTTATAACTGTAACTAAGTATATTGTCGCACATAAAAAAACTCAACACTGGCATTCTGGAAAATATTGGGAACAGCTATTCCACCTGTCCGCTTTGACCTACTTCGGCATCAAAATGACCGACGTAAACCACTCATCGTAATCCATTACTCGTAAAATACGCATCATAACAATAATTTTTGTTATTTTTATGACATCACATACGTTGGCTTGAACAGTTCAGAGATGGTGTAAAAATCTCTGACATTGATAATGACGATGTATTACACGACCCGAATTCGGTTCATGTCTATACAGACAGATTCCAACTAAAGGATGTCGATAACTCGTGATTTGCATATCTCCTCTCGCATTTACGGGATACCAAATTATTATACGTCGTCTATGAAGTCGAAGGACATACAAATTTACTGTCCCCATACAGAGTGCGAAGGCGGGGCGTGCTGGCTAGGAACAGCGGGCTTACGCAGTAGGAAGACTCAGCCATGCGGTCCACAGGTGAAAGAAGCAAAGTCTCAGACAAAAATTGGATGGGCAAATCGATACGTTCTCGACTTGGTAGTTAAAGACCGATTTTGTCTAAGTACCAAATGCGCTTATTTATCGACGTAGTTCTCTTTTGAAACATCTGCGATTCATATAACTCCTACACTGGGCTCGAAACGTTTCCCAGTCATAAGATTATTTACATGTGGGGATATACGGCAGTCAGAGAATGACAGATGTGGTGGAAAACGTTAATGTTCGGTGCTGTGACCACAAAAAATGTAGTAAGACAGGGAGACACATTACTCCAACTTCTCATTTACATAGCCTTGCATAAAGTTATAAGGATATGAGAATCAATACAACAGGGGCTATCCTGTACAAATCAGTTCAGGTACTCGTATATACAGGTGATACTGATCTAATTGCGAAAAGCGAAAGGGAATGAAAGAAGCCTTTACAGGTCTTGAAAGAGCTGCGAGAAACTTACAAATAAATGAAGGGAAAACTAAGTACATGCCTGTAACTCCATCGACAAATATTGCCTCATATAAGTTTGATATCTTGGAATACTCTCTTTCAAATTCTAAAGGTGGTACGGGTAAAATACAGGGAGCGAAAGGCTATTTACAATTTGTACAGAAACCAGATGGCAGTTATATGAGTCGAGGGACATGAAAGGGAAGCAGTTGTTGGGAAGGGAGTAAGACAGGATTGTAGCCTCTCCCCGATGTTATTCAATCTGTATATTGAGCAAGCAGTAAAGGAAACAAAAGAAAAATTCGGAGTAGGTATTAAAATCCATGGAGAAGAAATAAAAACTTTAAGGTTCGCCGATGACATTGTAATTCTGCCAGAGACAGCAAAGGACTTGGAAGAGCAGTTGAATGGAATGGATAGCGTCTTGAAAGGAGGATATAAGATGAACATCAACAAAAGCAAAACGAGGATAATTGAATGTAGTCGAATTAAGTCGGGTGATGCTGAGGGAATTAGATTAGGAAATGAGACACTTAAAGTAGTAAAGGAGTTTTGCTATTTGGGTTCAAATGGTTCAAATGCCTCTGAGCACTAAGGGACTTAACATCTGTGGTCATCAGTCCCCTAGAACTTAGAACTACTTAAACCTAACTAACCTAAGGACATCACACACATCCATGCCCGAGGCAGGATTCGAACCTGCGACCGTAGCAGTCGCGCGGTTCCGGACTGAGCGCCGAGAACCGCTAGACCACCGCGGCCGGCTGCTATTTGGGGAGCAAAATAACTGATGATGGTCGAAGTAGAGCGGATATAAAATGTAGACTGGCAATGGCAAGGAAAGCGTTTCTGAAGAAGAGAAATTTGTTAACATCGAGTATAGATTAAGTGTCAGGAAGTCATTTCTGAAAGTATTTGTATGGAGTGTAGCCATGTATGCAAGTGAAACATGGACGATAAGTAGTTTGGACAAGAAGAGAATAGAAGCTTTCGAAATGTGGTGCTACAGAAGAATGCTGAAGATTAGATGGGTAGATCACATAACTAATGAGGAAGTATTGAATATGATTGGGGAGAAGAGAAGTTTGTGGCACAGTTTGGTAGGACTTGTTCTGAGGCATCAAGGGATCACCAATTTAGTATTGGAGGGCAGCGTGGAGGGTAAAAATCGTAGAGGGAGACCAAGAGATGAATACACTAAGCAGATTCAGAAGGACGTAGGTTGCAGTAGGTACTGGGAGATGAAGAAGCTTGCACAGGATAGAGTAGCATGGAGAGCTGCATCAACCCAGTCTCGGGACTGAAGACCACAACAACAACAACATCTTGCGTAGTTTCACTTGCCTTGAATCAAAAGTAAACCGTAAGAACAATGTCAACTCTGAAATCCGGAAATGACTACTGTCCGCCAACAAGTGTTATCATGACCTCAGAAAACATTTGAAATCTAAGCTGCTGTTCAGGAAAACTAAAGTGATGATGTATAAAGTTGTAATAAGTCTAGTACCAACCTACGGTACTGAAACATGAATACTGACAAAAATTGATGAAAAGCAACTGGGCATATTTGAAAGAAAATCTTGAGGCAAATTTTTGGGCCACTGGAAGAACAGGTGTCTGGAGGAGCAAATTCAGTTATGAATTATATAAGCTGTATAATGAACCAGACATTGTCAGCTACGCTAAGATTAAAAGGCTGGAGTGGGTAAGACATGGGCCGAGAGCAAACGACAGAACGATTAAAGAAAATATGCAGCGCAATGCTTGATTGAAGCAGGAGAGTTGTAAGATCGAAGCTAAAGTGGGAGGAAGGTGTCACAGAGGACACAAGAAAATTGGAATTCAGAATTGGAGGAGCTCAGCACTAAACAGAAAAGATTGCAATAATCTTTTAGAGAAGGCCAGAGTTCACTAAAAACTGTTACACCAATGATGATGATAATTAACGTTGATGTTCGTATTTGGCAATTATTTTTTAACGTTTGCAAGGAAATCTTTTGCATCCTCGAACGATAGCCATACACACAGATGCAAAGGTTTCGCTTCTTCCGATGAAGTGTCACTGGCCGCTGCCCCCTGCACTGATTAATGTTTCGTTCCTGGCGTGAAACGCTGGACCCGAGTCTCATCCTAAATCAGCTGTCTATTTTTAAAACACTCCGAACAGTGTGAGAAATTCGCTGTCATATTACTTGTTCAAGAACAAACGAGACATCCAGCTACATCAAAACGTTCACATAGTGAATTC
The DNA here is from genome assembly GCF_023864345.2 of Schistocerca serialis cubense. Lineage (NCBI taxonomy): Eukaryota > Metazoa > Arthropoda > Insecta > Orthoptera > Acrididae > Schistocerca > Schistocerca serialis. Next base: position 610,865,225 of record NC_064638.1, on the reverse strand, counting down.
TTAAAAAGGAAAAAAGAGAAATAGATAACTTAGGATTCAATATCCAGTCAGCGAGGAAGTAATTGGAGACGGATCACAAGCTCTGACTGGGGAAGCAAATCGACACTATCCCTTACGAAGGAACACTCTGGGCATTCCCGTTGCTTAATTTAGTATGTTCAAGTATATAAGTATATAAATATTTTCAAAATATAATTAACCCATGACGGCACATACAGCATTAATACTCAGAACATGTGGTACAAAAATCTTCAGCGCGAGGGAACTTGGAAAAACAGGATATATATATATATATATATATATATATATATATATATATATATATATATATACACACTCCTGGAAATTGAAATAAGAACACCGTGAATTCATTGTCCCAGGAAGGGGAAACTTTATTGACACATTCCTGGGGTCAGATACATCACATGATCACACTGACAGAACCACAGGCACGTAGACACAGGCAACAGAGCATGCACAATGTCGGCACTAGTACAGTGTATATCCACCTTTCGCAGCAATGCAGGCTGCTATTCTCCCATGGAGACGATCGTAGAGATGCTGGATGTAGTCCTGTGGAACGGCTTGCCATGCCATTTCCACCTGGCGCCTCAGTTGGACCAGCGTTCGTGCTGGACGTGCAGACCGCGTGAGACGACGCTTCATCCAGTCCCAAACATGCTCAATGGGGGACAGATCCGGAGATCTTGCTGGCCAGGGTAGTTGACTTACACCTTCTAGAGCACGTTGGGTGGCACGGGATACATGCGGACGTGCATTGTCCTGTTGGAACAGCAAGTTCCCTTGCCGGTCTAGGAATGGTAGAACGATGGGTTCGATGACGGTTTGGATGTACCGTGCACTATTCAGTGTCCCCTCGACGATCACCAGTGGTGTACGGCCAGTGTAGGAGATCGCTCCCCACACCATGATGCCGGGTGTTGGCCCTGTGTGCCTCGGTCGTATGCAGTCCTGATTGTGGCGCTCACCTGCACGGCGCCAAACACGCATACGACCATCATTGGCACCAAGGCAGAAGCGACTCTCATCGCTGAAGACGACACGTCTCCATTCGTCCCTCCATTCACGCCTGTCGCGACACCACTGGAGGCTGGCTGCACGATGTTGGGGCGTGAGCGGAAGACGGCCTAACGGTGTGCGGGACCGTAGCCCAGCTTCATGGAGACGGTTGCGAATGGTCCTCGCCGATACCCCAGGTGCAACAGTGTCCCTAATTTGCTGGGAAGTGGCGGTGCGGTCCCCTACGCCACTGCGTAGGATCCTACGGTCTTGGCGTGCATCCGTGCGTCGCTGCGGTCCGGTCCCAGGTCGACGGGCACGTGCACCTTCCGCCGACCACTGGCGACGACATCGATGTACTGTGGAGACCTCACGCCCCACGTGTTGAGCAGTTCGGCGGTACGTCCACCCGGCCTCTCGCATGCCCACTATATGCCCTCGCTCGAAGTCCGTCAACTGCACATACGGTTCACGTCCACGCTGTCGCGGCATGCTACCAGTGTTAAAGACTGCGATGGAGCTCCGTATGCCACGGCAAACTGGCTGACACTGACGGCGGCGGTGCACAAATGCTGCGCAGCTAGCGCCATTCGACGGCCAACACCGCGGTTCCTGGTGTGTCCGCTGTGCCGTGCGTGTGATCATTGCTTGTACAGCCCTCTCGCAGTGGAAAAAAGAACACATTGACACCGGTGTGTCAGTCCCACCATACTTGCTCCGGACACTGCGAGAGGGCTGTACAAGCAATGATCACACGCACGGCACAGCGGACACACCAGGAACCGCGGTGTTGGCCGTCGAATGGCGCTAGCTGCGCAGCATTTGTGCACCGCCGCCGTCAGTGTCAGCCAGTTTGCCGTGGCATAGGGAGCTCCATCGCAGTCTTTAACACTGGTAGCATGCCGTGACAGCGTGGACGTGAACCGTATGTGCAGTTGACGGACTTTGAGCGAGGGCGTATAGTGGGTATGCGGGAGGCCGGGTGGACGTACCGCCAAATTGCTCAACACGTGGGGCGTGAGGTCTCCACAATACATCGATGTTGTCGCCAGTGGTCGGCGGAAGGTGCACGTGCCCGTCGACCTGGGTCCGGACCGCAGCGACGCACGGATGCACGCCAAGACCGTAGGATCCTACGCAGTGGCGTAGGGGACCGCACCGCCACTTCCCAGCAAATTAGGGACACTGTTGCTCCTGGGGTATCGGCGAGGACCATTCGGAACCGTCTCCATGAAGCTGGGCTACGGTCCCGCACACCGTTAGGCCGTCTTCCGCTCACGCCCCAACATCATGCAGCCCGCCTCCAGTGGTGTCGCGACAGGCGTGAATGGAGGGACGAATGGAGACGTGTCGTCTTCAGCGATGAGAGTCGCTTCTGCCTTGGTGCCAACGATGGTCGTATGCGTGTTTGGCGCCGTGCAGGTGAGCGCCACAATCAGGACTGCATACGACCGAGGCACACAGGGCCAACACCCGGCATCATGGTGTGGGGAGCGATCTCCTACACTGGCCGTACACCACTGGTGATCGTCGAGGGGACACTGAATAGTGCACGGTACATCCAAACCGTCATCGAACCCATCGTTCTACCATTCCTAGACCGGCAAGGGAACTTGCTGTTCCAACAGGACAATGCACGTCCGCATGTATCCCGTGCCACCCAACGTGCTCTAGAAGGTGTAAGTCAACTACCCTGGCCAGCAAGATCTCCGGATCTGTCCCCCATTGAGCATGTTTGGGACTGGATGAAGCGTCGTCTCACGCGGTCTGCACGTCCAGCACGAACGCTGGTCCAACTGAGGCGCCAGGTGGAAATGGCATGGCAAGCCGTTCCACAGGACTACATCCAGCATCTCTACGATCGTCTCCATGGGAGAATAGCAGCCTGCATTGCTGCGAAAGGTGGATATACACTGTACTAGTGCCGACATTGTGCATGCTCTGTTGCCTGTGTCTATGTGCCTGTGGTTCTGTCAGTGTGATCATGTGATGTATCTGACCCCAGGAATGTGTCAATAAAGTTTCCCCTTCCTGGGACAATGAATTCACGGTGTTCTTATTTCAATTTCCAGGAGTGTATATATATATATATATATATATATATATATATATATATATATATATATATGACGAGAAGCCTCAACGACAGTGAAGGCGGCGATGAAGATCATCAGACCGGTGGAACTGACGGAAGAGGCAGTCTTTTGTTTAAAAGAACAAGACTGTAGCGTTCGTTCCCAAAGTGGATGGCTACAAAAGGCATCTTTTCCACATGTCAGTAGCGGCCTCACTTATAATTCAAGCTAAATGTTTAAACTTTTATCATGGAAAGGTTCAACTACCTTTCCCCAAACTAAACTTTAACCTAAGACATGATGGTAAATTTCAAAAGGAAAGCTACTCCAGGAAGTAACCAATCTCCCATGACGGTGCAACTAGGCCTTTGCATTCTGGAGAGAAATTTGAGTCACGTGGATATAGGATCTACGAAGGAAAACTAGCCATTAAAAATTCCCACAATACGACTATATTAGGGACAGCATTTATGGTCAAACAGCAAATTACGGAATCAATAACTAATTTTAGCTGCCCATCAGAACGAATTTCATTTCTGGCATTCAAGTCAGGCAATAAACATTACACCATTATAAATTCACATTCACCTATCAACCAATATAACAGAATAAATGTTGAAAAGTGGAAGGTTTTTGGGAAATGTTAGATTAAGAAACATTCAAATTACCTAAAGAGCATATCAAAATTTTAGTGGGCGACTTTAATGCATAAGTTAGCAAAGAAATAAAATTTATATCAGTATTTGGAGACTATCCAGCACATGAAAGAACCAACAGAAATGGGGAAAGACTCATAGGCTTTTGTAAACAATTTAACCTAAAACTAATGTCGATATTTTTCAGTAAACTTGCAAGAAACAAAAAACAACATGTGTATCACCTAATCCAAATCAAGTACAATATCAGTTAGACAATGTGGCAATAACGACTCGTAACTACAAGGAAATCTTGGATGCCAGAGTGAGGAAGGGCCTAAACATAGACTCAGACCATTATCTGAGTGAAATAAAGACCATGTTCGAACCGAACAAACCTAAACCAAAACCAAAAAGATTTCTAAGAGTAAAAACTAAATTTATCACACACAATCAGGACAAATTCCATTTAAAAAACAAGAGAAATGGATGCTTGGGAAGAAAGTAAAGCAACAATGACTAAAGGCATGGAAAAAATGGAGCAGTAATAAACAATATGAATACTGGGAAGAGTTTAAAGAAGAAAGGAAAAAGACAGTAACAATCATCAGATCAGTGAAAAGAAAATGTGACAGACATATTAGAAGAAATGGATTCAGATTTTAAAAAGAACAGCACTAGAGACTTCTATAAGACTTTCGAAGAAGTTTTAAGAGGATTCCAGTCACCAAGATTACATTTTAAAGTTAAAAATCGAAAAATGGTTTTAAGTAATAAAGAGAACTGCAAAATTTTAGCTAAATGCTTTGAAAATCTATTAAATTGTGAAGAGCATAATGACAGATTACAATTTCAAAAACCACAACATGAAAATCCACAATCGGAACTACCTGCAGTGGAAGAAATAGAAAAGATTATGAAAGCATTGAATAATAACAAAGCACCAGGAGGGGATGGGAGAGCAGCAGAAATGTTGAAACTAGGAGGCTTATCCGCATGGCAGAAAATTCACAAAGCAATTAAAGACATTTGGACAAAAGGAATCATACCGAATGGCTAGAAACAAACATTGATCCAACCTCTCCATAAAAAAGGAGATAAACAGACTTCAACATCTACAATGGTATATCCTTGTTACCAGTAACATACAAAATACGGTCTAAAGCACGTTTAAATAGAATAGAGCAACAAGCAGGACCTAATTAGGAGACTATCAAGCAGGATTTGGAAAAAGTAGATCATGTGCGGCACAGACTCTCAATTTAAAAACAATTTTGAGAGTGAGAGCTATACAATGGTATATCCTTGTTACCAGTAACATACAGATCACAGTCCCTAGTTCTCTTTAACTTGGTTTTAGATAAAACAATAAAAACACGGGAAAGCGCGAGGAAGCACATTAAAAAACAGAGGCACAAAGGGCAGAAGGCCTGAGACTCAGTTGACAGACAAACACTATTCCGGATACTTTATGAATCAGGGATAGACGAAAACACCAGAAGACTTGTTGAGTAAACGCTCACAGATAAAACATCAAGGATTAACTTTCAAAAGAAATTTCTGAACCATTCAAAATCAGAACAGGAGTTCGACAAGGAGATGGACTGTCCCTAGTTCTCTTTAACTTGGTTTTAGATAAAAAAGTAAAAACTCGGGAAAGCGCGGGGAAGCATATTAAAAAACAGAGGCACAAAGGGCATAAGCATGGGCCAAGGAAAGAATAAATTTGAAGTGAAATGTTTATCCTTTGCGGATGATATGGCATTGATAACTGAAAACCGAACAGATGCAACAGTTATGCTTGATCTGTTACACGAGATTGCTGAAAAGACAGGGCTAAAAATATCCTATAAAAAAACCGAGTGTACAGAACACAAACATAATACAGAAAAGTTTATGAATATAAAATATGGAAAAATTGAAAGAGTTGATACATTCAAATACTTTGGGGAGCGGATCCAAGCCAACGGACTGGATAACACAACAAACAAACAAAGAGTAAAAAAGTTAGAATTTGCCTATAAATTAATACAAAACTACTACAGTAAGAAACCAATATCCACACAGGCGAAGATTAGACATTATAATTCAGTTATTAGGACACAAGCAACATACGAATCAGAGGGCCTAACATTGAATAAGAAAGACGAATTAAGAGAACTAGAAAAAAGAGAGAGAAAAATACTAAGAAAAATCCTAGGTCCTGAGAAGAACAATGAAAATAGTTGGATTAAAAGGAGAAATGAAGAATTTATACAAAAATACAGAAAAGATCACAGACACAATGAGGAAGAGACGGCTAAAATTTTATGGGCATTTAAAAAGAATGGAAAAAACATGAATTACAAAGCAAATTTTTAATTACATTAGTAAGCTGAAAAAAACTGTAGGATGGATAGAAGCAGTAAAGAAAGATACCAACAAAACAGGTGTTACAGAAGAAATAATACGTGACAGGAATCACTTCAGGCTACTGATAGAAAACAAGGATGAGCCAAAACTTCGACTTAAGGGATGAGCAAAGACGAGCAGTTGGAGAGAAAATGGAGAAGTACTGGGAAGAAAGGAAGGAAAAGAAACACCATAAGTCTTAAGTTTATGCGGTCCATAGCTGGCCAAATTCATAAGTAAAAAAAAAAAAAAAAGGACGAGGAACATTGAGAGACTTTGCAGACAAGAAAGATTTTTTGCAATTTTCCATTGCTAATCTCGCAAAGCAAACTAAGAACACAAGTAAACCTCAGTCGTACGATACCTGTAAATGGTTGACAGATTCGTATTCCAAATGTTTTCATCCCCTACACAACCAGTCAGCATCTTAACAAAATACAGTGCCCACACAGCGAACCAGAAAAGTACATGACCAGATTACACACCTCCATACGACTCCCTATGCTGCAGTGTTTCAGAAATGCTGGCCACAGAATGTGAATTTCGCTGTATTGCCCAACTAGTGCTCAGAAGGTCTTTCTGACAAAGCTTACTTATATCACAAAGACAATTACGCTTGTAGAAAGCTGGGTAGAGTCTCGTGTCTATGCAGTCAGATGTGAGATGATTTCAGTATTATAAGTTGTGAGGACAATGACCCACTTTCAGACTGATACGGAATTTGTAATCGTAACCATTATTACACTGTGAGCCGTCCATCTGCTAATATCGATAGAGATTTAATCACATTTTTGTCGTCGTTTTCTAGCAACGAGTGTTGTAGTGCTTCGCTAGAGGGCGCTCCTTCCCTCCTCTGTCCAATTTAGGAATGCTGTGTGGCAGTCTTACTCTCAGTGTGTTGCTTGTTGAGTACTAAGGACTCTTCGGGTTGCAGCTGACCAGCAGATACGCCAGTACGCTGAGTTACTGCGTGCGCCATTCTTGTGTCACTTCCTCATTGGAGGATATGCACTAGGTGTACTGCACTCCGAAGAGAACTGCTGTACCCGCAATTATCGTGCTACTAACAGATCGTAGCCAGCTGCACGTAAGGAACTGTGGCTGACTTTGTTAACTGCACCGCTTTCCGCTGTTCTGTATTCCACCGCCAGTGACGTGTGTTTGTATAAGATGAAACATAGCTAAAGTTATTTCAGTTTCCTGGCTTCATTGCCGTCTTTAGTGTCGTGGAAGTGCGCTCTAACTTTAGTTGCGCTTGCACTATAATCGTGAAGTTGCAGGTCACTGTCATTGTGTTTGATATATGCACAACCACTCTAGGTTATGTATTACTTTAATCATATTTGCTATTGACCTTAATTATTCCCTGTTCGTGATTTTTAGATATTAACAGTTCTTAGATTTAATATTAACACATTTTCGTAATTATTTATCCACAAATTTTGGGGTTTACATGCACTTTCTGTAATCTGAAGTTGTCTACTTTCATTTGTTGATTATTGTGTGTTTTATTGTTTCAAGTTTCATGAATATTTTTTGTTGTAGTTACCGTGTACGGCCAGTTTACTATGTGAAACTGTTTTGCCAGACGGAGTACACATCAGGTCTTCGTGAGAGAGGCCGGCTCCTAACTGTATGTTGTCAGCATTAACACACGTTACGACAGCTTCTGTTAGTGGCGGTGTGGCACGTAACTAATCTCTTGTATTTATTGTATCTGCATCTGCTGATTTTATCGCTTTGGTGCATTACTGGCTTCAAAAATAAAAGTAATCGTATCTTTGGGCTACATGTTTTCGTGGCCTGGCAGCTTCCACTCCCAAACCCTCGCTCTCAACCATCCACTGAGAACTAACATGTCAACAGTGTACATCGCTAAAGCTCAGCAAGAAACAAGCTTCACACGGTAGCTCTGGGTGAGTTTGGAGTGACTGCAACCGCCCTCCCCCCTTTTTCACTCTACACACCTGTGACCCCACCTTTCCCATCGCAACGGTATTCCTTCATAGCAGGTCACGTATTGGGCGAAGTTGCTTCTGCCTCCAGGACAAATTCTATGACTAGCACATGTATTCGTTACCAGATGATCATGTGAGAAGAAAAGTGTAAAATTTCGTTTCTGAAATTTCATGTCGGAATGGTCATAAACGATGTATTATAAGTGAAATCGGGATTCTGTCTGATTCAGTGACTTGTGTAAGAGCTACAATTGGTTAACCCGCTAATGTTAATATACCATGATTATTTCTGTGATTTTCTTCGTAACTGCTTTTATTTACACTGCAATAAACCGCGTAATTTTAAGTAGAAATTATTACAGAGTTCACAAAACACTCCATAGGCGGGGAAACCACAGCTAAAGTAATGCATGATTGAACTGGAACTTTCATACCGTAATATTACGCAACATGTTATTAGCAAATTAGAATTAAAATGAATGAAAATCCATATGACCACATTAGCTGTTTATTGCAGTCCTTTCAAAGACCCCCGACGAGGTTCGCAACTTGGAGGTGCATCTTCGTATAATAAAAATCAAATATGAATATTTTTTGAAAAACTGAAAAAAATTCACTACAAATGCTATTCCGCATAGATTTTGTTAAACGACGTCGTATTAAATAAACTTCAAAAAACTTCCTAAGAAATGCAGTATTATATGGTGCTGGTGATCGTCAATTTCCGTATTCACTACTTACTAATCACTTCTTGCCTATTGAGAATTACCATGTTCGAATGTGCAGCTATAAACGAAAATGTGTGACCCCTACCGGTCAAGTTGGCCGCCGAGTGAGATCATAGGTATTTTCTTCGTCCGCTAAAAGAACTTATTTAAAAGGAAACAGTGCCAAATTTAAATTTTCTTTGTTTCGTATACTTGCTGTAGTGTCCGTTCTTGCCACACAACTGAATATTAGCGTCCCACCAGAGCCTTTTCTTGAAAAAATAATCGCGACATAACCCGAAATTTTGCGTGACATGTAACACAAAAAATTCTATTCAAGTTTTCTTGATAGTGCAAAATTCGTTTATTGTCGCAATAAAAGTGTAATTAAACGTTTCTAAATCGTATTTAATTAACACATTTCGTACTGCTTACTAGTTAGATAGACGCGATGTGGGACTAAATTCTCCGAGTTATAAACGTTTAAAACCGTGACCAAACACGCTTGATAACGTAAATTCTCTAAAATAAAAGTAATTACAAATTCATTCTTCTGTCATTGTATCTCTAAATCAGAACAAAAACTACAACAACTGCACATAAGACCTTTGTGTCGTTTTTTGGTTACACACAGCCAATCTCGCGGTCTTGACAGGTTTAAAACATTCTTTAAACTTAATTATTCTGTCGAAACTGAGCATGAGTGAGAAATGTGGAAGCTGTTATAGGGTAGTGAGTAGAGGGATTTGTTGTCAATCATGTAGGAAATATTTTCACTGGGGGTATGCAGTGGGGAGAATGCTGCGAGAACAGAAGAGGCTCTCTCCTGGAACTGTAGAGTATGCAGTAGGAACATTTTGATTACGGAATAGGAAAGGAAAATTTGTGCCCTTCAGGCACAGTTGGAGGAAGCAAGGAAGAAACTGATGAGGATCAAGGGAGATAGAGGGGAGGAAGGTGGTTGGGAACTGGCAGCTCGTAGGAGGATAGGAAGAAAGAGAACGCGATCTCACAATTTTATCAACACCAAAAACAGATATCTACCACTGTCAGAGTGAAGTGGAGAAGAGCCTCAGGTAGAACGAGGAGCAGAAAATGTACAGCACACTTCAACCGAGGCCAAGAAGTCTAGGAATGTACAAAGTGTTAGGAAGAAGAAAGTGCTGCTGCTAGGTAGTAGCCATAGGCGAGGTATAGGCCTTCAGTTACAGGAAACTTTAGGGGCAGCATACCTGTCCACCAGTATCTTCAAGCCAAATGCAGGGCTAACTCATGTGATAGACGACTTACGGTCTTTAGGTAAGGACTTTACAAAAGACGACCATTTAGTGATAGTGGGTGGGGCGGAAACAGTTCGGACAGGGATGGGGCATAAGACATAGGTGGTGACCTGGACAAGATAGCTTCCCTGATTCATGGCACCAATGTACACTTTGTTGAGATGTTCTGGCTTCATGATTGATCACACCTTGACAGAGCTGTGAGGCGAATCTATGAGGGGTTAGGAATAACTCTGAGGACAGCCAACTTTGCTCATGTTTCTCTGGTACCCGTTGGGACTATCAACAGATGGGGTTTTACTAGGCATGGCCTACACCTAAACAGGACTGGGATGGGAAGATTGGTACAGATGATTCATGAAAGTGTAGGGGTGGATCTCGGGCCACACATGCTCAAATACCTGTTGTCATGGGTAGAAAAAGTAGGTCTTTTTTTAGGATAAATCCAGACAACAGGTTCTCCTGAACAGAGAGTATCTCCAGAATTTAAAAAAATACTGAAACAAGACAGACTTTAACACTTCAAATATCACACATACCTGATGTCACAAAGAAAAACAAACCATTGGAAAGTGTAACTTGAGGCATTTCACAGACTTAACAATTCTCCATCAAAACATGCAATCGATAAAAAATAAAATACGACTGTTAGAAGTTGAGCTCTGATCTTCGAACTGCACAGTAGTTTTTGTTACTGAGCAATGGTGTAGACACACGGAAATCCAACATGTAGTATTTTCATTCTATGAAATGGCAAACTCTTACTACAGGACTGCTTCAAGGGGTGAAGCATTATATATCAAAAAAAGGAACACATTTCAAACCAAGACATGACCTCAGTACAATAAGTAAAATCAAATACTTTGGAATATCAGCTATTGAACTAACAGGGCTTCATATCACCAAGAAATTAATCATTTTGTGTGTGTATAGATCTCCCAGTGGTAGTGTGGGCACTTTTTTCAATAAATTAACAGAAGTTCTAGATAAATTATCAAGTACAAAGGTCAACATATTTTTTTGTGGAGACATTAACATCAATACTCATATCATAAATGAATCCAGCAGCACCCTCATAAACATCCCTCAAAGTTTTGACATGTCGCTATTTGTCAATAGTGCAACAAGGGTTATTACAATGACTGAATCAGTAATTGACCATGTGGCCATAAATTTGGACAAGGAAAAATGTGATGTAGCTGTTAAAGATCTCGGGCTATTAGACCATCTCTTTCAAATAACAGTAAAATCAGGCATCGAATCATTCCCTAAATTACAAGCCTACAAATGACATCTATCAGAAATCAAAATAAAAGATTTTCCAAAAGAACTGGCAAAACGCAGCTGGGATGAAGTATATAAGGAAACCAATGAGAATATGAAGTTCTCTAAATTCTCCACATTATTTAAATTGAACTTTGAAAAGGCATTTCCAAAAGTATTTATGACTGTACCAACATCTCACAAAAACAGATAGTCAACAACAGATATTAGGAGGTCCTCCCAAACACTTAAATACCTCAGTTCCATGAAAAAGAGTCGCAATGATCCAGAATTCTTAAATTTCTATCATAGATACAAAAAGATTTATAAGAAGGTGCTGATTGCTGCAAAAATGCCATTTAATAAAAAAATATATATATAATGGCTCTGAGCACAATGGGAATTAACATCTGAGGTCATCAGTCCCATAGAACGTAGAACTACTTAAACCTAACTAACCTAACGACATCACACACATCCATGCCCGAGACAGGATTCGAACCTGCGACCGTAGCGGTCGCGCGGTTCCAGACTGAAGCGCATAGAACCGCTCTGCCACAACGACCGGCTCAATATATAATGCACAGAATAAAAGCAAGGCAGTCTGGGATGCTATAAAACAGGAAACGGAGAGAGGTAAACAATCGCAGAATAACATATTGCTAAGGGAGGGAGATAAGGTAATAATTGATCCACAACACTTAGCAAATTATGTAAATGAGCATTTTTCAGGTATTGCAGAGAAGTTACAAAAGAAATCCCCCAAAAGAAATATAATTCCTGTAAAAAATATTGCACTAAATACAATGATGTTACTTCCAGCCACAGAGTATGAAGTCAATAAAACTGTTCAAAACTAAAAACTAAAAGTCAGTAGGCTTAGATGAAGTAACAATGTGTGTACTGAAACAAAGTGGGTTTATACAAGCGGCCTTAGCAAATATAATAAATGAATCCTTCATATCAGGGACATTTCCAGAGCAGTTAAAACACGCAAGAGTTGTACCTCTGCTTAAGAAAGGTAATGCAGAAGACATAGAAAACTACTGGCCTATTTCCCTGCTGTCACCATTCTCAAAAATAATAGAAGAAATTATGAGTGACAGATTAATGAATTACCTGAATAGATACAATCTTCTAGGCGAATCACAGTTTGGTTTCCAAAGTGGCAAAAATACAGAGTCAGCTATAGTAAAATTCACAAAAGTTGTACTGAATACTCTTCATAAAGATGAGTGTGTCACAGGCATATTTTTGGATCTTTCTAAGGCCTTTGATACAGTTGACCACAAGATTATATTAAATAAATTAGAAGCTTTAGGAATAAGAGAGGCAGCTAATGACTGGCTTCCATCATACCTAGCCAATAGGGTACAAAGAGTCGAGCTAATACATATTTCAAATAGATCCAACCATTTAGTAAAACACTTATCAGAACCAACATACATATATGGGTTCGACAAGGTAGCATATTAGGACCAATACCATTCCTGATATACCTCAATGACTTTCCCACTAGTGTTACTCAAGGTGAAAAAATTCTGTTCGCAGATGACAGCAGTATTTCAGTCACTGAGAAAACAAGAGAACTCCTTGCCGAGAAAGCAAATGAAACTCTCAAGGAAGTTTATGACTGGTCAATAAGCAATAAAGTGACATTGAACATAAAGAAAACTAATGCCATGGATTTCAGTTTGCAGAGGAAAAATGACAATGTTAAATTAAATGTAGATGGTACCTTTATAGACTGTGTAACAAATGCAAAATTTCTAGGAAAGAATATTGATTCTCAGTTGAAGTGGTGTGAACACACAAAGGTACTTGCAAACAGAATGTCTTCAGCATGTTATGTGTTTAGGATCCTATCATCGGTGTGTAACATGCAGTGTCTTTTAGTTACATGCTATTCGTATGTACACTCAGTTCTTAGCTATGGCATTCTTTTTTGGGAACAAATTCACAAAATATGAACACAATATTGAAACTCCAGAAAATAGCTTTAAGAATAATAAACAAAAATAGTAGTCGAGCTCATTGTAAAGATCTGTTCAAAACACTGGGAATTGTAACTGCTCCATGTGAATACATTTACCAGTCAGTTGTACATATCAAAAATAACATTGGTAATTACTGCACAAACAGCTGTGTCCATGACTATGGAACAAGAGCTAGACTAATCTTACATTTACCAAGAAAAATAAACGTAAAACTCAAAACAGCATTTCCTAGGAATAAAATTGTACGATGAATTACCAAAAGAGATTAAAGAAATTGCAAAAATACACTCATTTAAAAAGGCAGCTGAAAAGTACCTGTTATGCAATAGATCTTATATGTTGAAGGATTATTTAGATAAAAAAGGGTAGGGGTTTGGTGAAAAACATGTTATACACTTAAATAATAATAATGATTATAAAACATCCAACATTCCACATAACACCTACACACTATGGTTTTTCCTTCTTTTTCCTTTTCTAGAAGTGCTTACCCCCAAACTATGCACAGCACAGTACTAACACCTTTTCCTCTTTCTGAACTCAACATCTCACTCGTTATAGAAGAATGCTGACTCAGTTTTTCAGGATAGTAAATGGGAAGTTGCGGTACAGAAAATGGCCCAAAGATCATCTGTGTGTGTGTGTGTGTATGTATGTATGTGTGTGTCTCTGTGTGTAGTGTTACGAAGCAATGTTTGTATAGTGTGTGCAGTGAATGATAGTGAGGTATGAGTGAAGAGTGTGGCATTACATTATTTAATAAGTTATTTGTAAAAAAATGTTGTATACGAGGAGTAAATCTAATGATTTTCTCTAACTGGAAGTCTGTAAATGTGTATACGAATTAGCTTATTTTAAATTGGTCTAAACGTGTAAGTACTTTGACATGTCCTATATCCATGTAAAATGAGATCTACAGACGAATAAAGCTACTACCACTACTACTAGTAGTAGTTGTCATCAAACTAGTATATTCGCAAAAACCGATGGTGGGCGTCCTAAATAAAATCCATAAGCTGAGAAAACGTGGGTGCGGAAGTTCCTATAATGAAAGATTGCGGTTGGTCAAGAGCCAGGAGTAATTTATTGCAGTACTTAGAATAATTACTCAAATGAACCGCATATGCAGGGGTCTGTAGCTATAGGGTAAGGAAGAAAATTTAACTCAGCAATAAGCGGGAGAAGTGCCCATTATAATTCACACAGAAGCGCATATCGTAATGTGAACAGTAATTCGCGCACAAAATTCAATTATGACCTTCGTCGGCTGCATCAGAGCAGCCCACCAAGAATCTAATGAATCCCTATAGCAAAAACAGACCGTGGGTAGCGTGAATAAACGTCCAGAAATGAACCGAACGTAGGCACAAAGTTCTGTTGGAAGAACAAGTTGTTATTGGTTTTGCGAGAGCTCACTGTAAGTTTAGCAACATCTAAAAAGAATAGCATTTGTGGTGAATGTTTTTTAGGTCTTTTTAAATCACGTATGATTTTTTATTATATAGTTGTATCACTTTTATACAGAAATGAGACTGAGGTTTCACCTTTAAGATGCGAAATCGGTGGTGGATCTTTAAAAGAACTACTATCAACAGCTAACGCGGTCGTCGAACTGTCATTCATTTTAGTGTTAATTTGCTAGTAACACCTTGCATATTATTGTCATATGAAAGTTCCCGTTCCACCGATTGTGCTATAAAGTTATGCGACACAATTCAAGTTGATGACTGTCACGTGACCTAATAAAAACATTTTTTACTTAGCAAGCTGCTCGTTGCAACCACACACTCTGCTAAAATTACAGTCTGATGAGGGTAATGAATAAAAACATTTTGTAGCTCTATCTTAAGTGAGGAGTAAACAGTTCCAGTTGTCACTCATCAGAGTAGACAGCGCGTTGAGAGGGCAATCCGTATGTCTCCACTTCTGATATCCACAATAGCCTACTTCACCTGTCGGAGATATGGTAACCCGTTAATTATATTTTAGCAGATGTAGTTCCTCATATTACAACTGTGGCTGGACAGAGTACCAGTAAATGAACTGCTGTAACTGAAATAAATGAAACAGCTGTATAGCATTTCGTAATAACAAGTGTATCTGGCAGCTCATTTACATTTGGGGAAGAGAAGCAATATGGAAACGGTTCAACACGTTAGCAGAAATAAACAGTTACGTCCCGCATTCTGATTGAATTGACAAATCGATGGTGACCCAAACAGGTCGAAGAGATATTTGTTCATTGTCAAAATTTTCGTCATAATACTCAGAGGCACGGAAGTACTCCGGTTTTATAGAGTGAAAATATTAGCATTAACGTCATTAATAGCTTTGCTTTTTCCGTATAGGCTTGCGGTACCAAGCAACGTTTTCGGGAGTTTCCTTCAATTGTAAGGCAAGTCCCGGAACTGTGAATCCCCCCATATTTATTCCTAATTGATGACCTCTCTGCTTCACTAACTGCGCGCTTCATATTTGGCTGAAAAGAATTGACACACTAAAATGGGCGGGATATCAAAGTCCACTTTTCCACTTGAGTAGAGAATGAAAAAAAATCGGCAAATTTCGGTATTTATTCGCAGGTGAAGGGTTCATTGTAGTCATGTATTTGCTTAATGTGAGAAGTCTGTTAAATACGTAGCGGAAATTTCATAATTTCGCTTTTGTGTATGTCCGATCGCGCGATTTTCTTGTTGTGTTTGTAAACATGTCTTTAAAGTATCTGTACAAAGCTTTCCATATCGGATATTAAGTCTGTTGTTAGTTATTTAAAAGGTTATGCGCGTTTCTGTAGTATCGGTGGTTATTTATTTTGGTTATTTATTTCATACATGTGTATCGGGAATAGTGTTCAATTTTTCTATGAGAACGAAATAGAGTGCATCAAAGTTCTACATACGTGAAATACTGGTTTTGTGGAGACTTCTATGAGTAAAACAAGGATATAGGAGTGGTATTGCCGTTTCGAAGGAGGCTGTGAAGATGCTGGAAACAACAAGGCGCGCTACACGCCCCAGCTCGTCATCAACCGATGAAGTCGTGGAGAAAGTGAAAGAATTGTTTATGAACGATCACCGAATCACAATCACAGAAATCCTTCAATGTTTCGGGTATGAAACATGTAATCTCAGAATTTGTTTCAAAATTGTTGGATTTCATACACGGCAGGTAGTGTAAGTTGCTCAGGAATCGCTAGATGAACTCAATAACGATACAGCTGTCTCGTAATAGGTGCTGAATCATATAATAACGGATATGGTGTGGAAAAAAAATGTTCAGTCGTCGCAGTGTAAGCTTTACGGATCGCTAAGACCAAACTGAGCTCTGCAAGTGCAGTCGAATGTGAGAGTTATGCTTACTGTTTTCCTCGATTTCAATGGCGTTACGTACTATTATGAGCTACGAGTTCTTGACACAGGGTCGGACGAACAGTAAGTAGTGTTACTTACATGTTCAACACCGTCTGCATGAAACAGCCAGAAAAAAACGGATTCATCGCGAAGTCAGTTCTTGGCTTTTGCACCACGATAATACACCTGCTCACGATTCATTGCTTGTTCGTGAGTTTTTGACCAAAAAATGTTATAATGATGCCTCAACTTCCATATTCGCCAGATATGGCACTCTGTGACTTTATTCTGTCCTCCCTAAAAATAAAAAGTAACATAAAACGTCTACGTTTTAGGAGCATTACTGAGATTAAATGCGCATCACTGAGAGACTAAAAACGGCCCCAAAGTTCGATCTCCAGAAATGTTTCGCTGTCTAGAAAAAGCACTGCCATAAGTGTAAAATATCTTGCAACCGAAGGACTTTCACTAACAAGGAGAGGTTGACTGGGGCAGACACAAAAACTAAGGACTACTGCTAATAATTTCTAAATATCGTCTACATAGAGGTTAACAGAGTAGACGTTATAAACAATAAAAATAAATGTTTTCTAGATCCACAGATTTTATAAAATTATAATAAACATTTTAAATAAATAATTTGGATAATATGACAAACAAACGTTTGTTTATAGATTCTAAGAAAAAAGATTACGACGAAAACTGTTCACACCAAGATCCCTGTCCTGTAATTTCCAAACATAGCAACAGTAGAAGTCCAAGAGTAAGGCCATATGGTATTGTTTAAACTTTCACTTGCTCACCAAAGGCCCCCCAAATTCGACCTTGTAATCTTGACCAGATCAAAGAGTTGCTTAAGAAGGCCTGCTAGGCGGCTGCCACAGAAATACACTCTGAGACGAAAAAGCCGACGCGCCTCGAAAGAATTATCCGAATGGAACGGAAATCGGTAGATGTGACGTTCATGTACAGACAGACAAATGATTACAAATTTCAGAATAATTGAATGTTTTCTGCAAGAGACAGACCTTCGCAAATTGAGCAAGTCAATAACGCATTCGTCCACCTCTGTCCCTTATGCAAGCAGTTATTCGCTTGACATTGATTGACAGAATTGTTGGATGTCCTCCTGAGGGATTTCGTGGCAACTTCTGTCCAATTGACACATTAGATCGACTAACTCGGGAGCTGGTTACTCGAAACAGTTTCAAGTGGTGAGATATCCGGCGACCTTGCTGGCCCAGATAGGGTTTGGCAACGTCGAATACAAGCAATAGAAATTCTTTCCATGTGTGGGCGGACATTATCTTGCTGGAATGTAAGTCCAGGATGGTTTGCCATGAAGGCCAACAACACATGGCATAGAATATGGTCGACGTACTGCTATGCTGTTAAGGATGCCATGGATGAGAAGCAAAGGGGTCCCGCCACAAAAAGAAATGTTAATGGTTTATATCCACAAAATATTATCTTGTTTATTAATTTTGCCTATCAATAAAATTCGTATGTTTTCACATAACTATGTCGTTCGACATACCAATTTTACCAGAATTGTTTCAGGAATTCAATGGAGGGTGTGTTATTTGTCTGGCACCTTAAAATTTTCAGCAGGACGATCCCAGCGTTCATCTCAACTGCCCCAGAAAACCTAATTCGCTATTGGTATTTTGGTATCCCACCGCAGTCTCCAGACACATGTTCGCTGGTCATTGTGGTACAGTTCAAAGTAGGGCTTATCACTGAATACAATTCTACTTCAGTCAGTGAGATCACAGGCTGATGACATGTCTGAAGACAACTTGGACAGTGGTGGGATATCAACCTAACTGTCATACGGTGTGACAGCCAGAAGCGAACGTTTGAGGTGCCATTTCTTTTTGTGGCGGGACCCCTTTGCTTCTCATCCATGGCATCCTTAACAGCATAGCAGTACGTCGACCATATTCTATGCCATGCAAGTAATTTTTCAGACCTGAGCTATGAGGCGCAGGTCTAAGAAAAGGAGAATTTTACGATGGCAATGCCTGTCCCTTGATCGGCCGAAACCTTCAAAGTGGGACATCAAGCGGACACAATGCAACACTGTAGCCACTGCACAGGCTGCTGGCAAAAGTCGCCCTTGTCCCTGGAAGACACCCAATAAATCTAAATTTTTACAATGACCCTTCAGAAAGCCTTTCTGCAGGAATATGGCTGGAGGTGGCACATAGGCTTCTGGAAAAAAAAACACTCAAAACATTGGTGACTCACTGTAGCCACCTGTTCTAAAACCCACATGGAGAACAGCTGTTTGTCTCAGTATTACATATCATAAGTTAAACTCTACCCTACACATATACATACATACATACATACATCATGAATACGCCATTTTGTAATGATGTGGAATGTGTCACTTTAATGTAAGTTTTCTCTGTTCAAAATAATTAATTAATTTGTTTATGGTTACTATTTCATATCGAAAAATTCATCTATTAAGTAGAAGGAGTTGTCATTCAGAAATTTTTTAAATTTGCTTTTAAATGTTAGTTGGCTATCTGTCAGACTTTTGATGCTATTTGACAAATGAACAAATATTTTTGTGGCAGCATAATTCGTCCCTTTCTGTGACAAATTGAGATTTAATCCGGAATAGTGAAGATAATTCTTTATTCTAGTCTTGCAGCTATGCACTTCGCTGTTATTTTTGAATTGGGATGGCTTATTAATGATAAATTCCGTAAGTGAATATGTGTATTGCGCAGGTACTGTGATTTGTGGTGTCACCGCCAGACACCACACTTGCTAGGTGGTAGCTTAAATCGGCCGCGGTCCATTTAGTACATGTCGGACCCGCGTGTCGCCACTGTGTGATCGCAGACCTAGCGCCACCACAAGGCAGGTCTCGAGAGACGATATAGCACTCGCCCCAGTTGTACGAGGAGATTGCTAGCGACCATACGGACGAAGCCTTCCTCTCATTTGCCGAGAGCCAGTTAGAATGGCCTTCTGCTAAGTCCATGGCTACGACCTAGCAAGGCGCCATTAGCCTTACCTACTTTGAGAGTTATAGTATAAATGTCTCAAGAAGAATGCTGTAGTCATCAAATAATAAAGTTAAGTATAAAGCAGCTACGTACTTTTCTTGCTACCATTCAATAGTTATCCTATTCCAGAATTGACGCCCGTCGGCGTGAGTGTGTACGCGTGCCTTTCTATCGTCTACCCGTCACTGTGGACTGGCTGCCTTGTCAGTCCACTTCATGATTATCTCAAGTTCCTTAAATAAATGTCTGCAAGGTGATCCTGGGTGGGCTCCAGTCATTATTCTGATTACACATTTTTGTGCAATGGCTACTTTCTCTCTTAATGACGAATTGCCCCAAAATATGACGCCATATGAAAGTTGTTGTTGTTGTGGTCTTCAGTCCTGAGACTGGTTTGATGCAGCTCTCCATGCTACTCTATCCTGTGCAAGCTTCTTCATCTCCCAGTACCTACTGCAACCTACATCCTTCTGAATCTATTTAGTGTATTCATCTCGTGGTCTCCCTCTAAGATTTTTACCACCCTCGCTGCCCTCCAATAATATATTGGTGATCCCTTGATGCCTCAGAACATATCCTACCAACCGATCCCTTTTTCTGGTCAAGTTGTGCCACAAACTTCTCTTCTCCCCAATCCTATTCAATACTTCCTCATTAGTTATGTGATCTACCCATCTAATCTTCAGCATTCTTCTGTAGCACCACATTTCGAAAGCTTCTATTCTCTTTTTGTCCAAACTATTTACCGTCCATGTTTCACTTCCATACATGGCTACACTCCATACAAATACTTTCAGAAATGACTTCCTGACACTTAAATCTATACTCAATGTTAACAAATTCCTCTTCTTCAGAAACGCTTTCCTTGCCATTGCCAGTCTACATTTTATATCCTCTCTACTTCGACCATCATCAGTTATTTTGCTCCTCAAATAGCAAAACTCCTTTACTACTTTAAGTGTCTCATTTCCTAATCTAATACCCTCAACATCACCCGACTTAATTCGACTACATTCCATTATCCTCGTTTTGCTTTTGTTGATGTTCATCTTATATCCTCCCTTCAAGACACTGTCCATTCCATTCAACTGCTCTTCCAAGTCCTTTGCTGTCTCTGACAGAATTACAATGTCATCGGCGAACCTCAAAGTTTTTATTTCTTCTCCATGGATTTTAATACCTACTGCGAATTTTTCTTTTGTTTCCTTTACTGCTTGTTCAATATACAGATTGAATAACTTCGGGGATAGGCTACAACCCTGTCTTACTCCCTTCCCAACCACTGCTTCCCTTTCATGTCCCTCGACTCTTATAACTGCCACCTGTTTTCTGTACAAATTGTAAATAGCCTTTCGCTCCCTGTATTTTACCCCTGCCACCTTTAGAATTTGAAAGAGAGTATTCCAGTCAAGATTGTCAAAAGCTTTCTCTAAGTCTACAAATGCTAGAAACGTAGGTTTGCCTTTCCTTAATCTTTCTTCTAAGATAAGTCGTAAGGTCCGTATTGCCTCACGTGTTCCAGTATTTCTACGGAATCCAAACTGATCTTCCCCGAGGTCGGCTTCTACTAGTTTTTCCATTCGTCTGTAAAGAATTCGTGTTAGTATTTTGCAGCTGTGGCATATTAAACTGATTGTTCGGTAATTTTCACATCATATGAAAGTAGTGAATGAAAATAGGCATAATAGGCTAATTTGCTGATATGTTTATCAGCAAAATTTGCAATAACCCTAATAAGATAAGTCTCTGAACCTCTTTCAGCAGATCATCGATGTGTTTCCTCCAATTCAATTTCTCATCAATGCAAAAACCCATAAAATTTTGAATATTCTGCCTCAGCAACAGACTTCTGCTCATAGTTCATATTTATCAATTGTGTTATGCCATTCACTGTACAGAATTGTATAAACTATGTTTTCTCAAAATTTAGTAAGAGACCATTTGCCAAGAACCACTTAATAAATTTCTGAAACATGTTATTTACAATTTCCTCAGCTGATTCTTGCTTGTTGGATGTGATTACTATACCTGTATCATCAGCAAAAAGAACTAGCTTTGCATCTTCATGAATAAAGAATGGCAAGTCATTAATGCGTATTAAGAATAATAAGGGACCCAAGACTGAACCCTGTGCGACACCATTCTTGATACCTCCCAGTTAGAGAACTCTGCTGACTATTCCAGACTGTTACTGTACTGTTAATTTCAACCTCGTGCATTCTTCCAGTTAAATGTGAATTAAACCATTTGTGCACTGATCCACTCTTACCACAATACATAACTTTATCTAGAAGAATTTCGTGATTCATACAATCAAAAGCCTTTGAGAGATGACGAAACAATCCAATGGGTGACGTCCAGTTATTCAATGCGTTTCATATTTGATCAGTGAAAGCATATATGGCGTTTTCTGTAGAAGAACCTTTCTGAAAACCAAATCGACATTTTGTTAGTACTTCATTTTTAGTTATATGTGATGCTGCTCCTCAGTACATTACTTTATCAAGAATTTAGGATAAATCTGTCAGAAGTAAGACTGGCTGGTAGTTGTTAGCATCGGACCTATCCCCTTTTTTATGCAATGGTTTAACAATAGCGTATTTCAGCTTATCTGGAGAAATGCCCTGTTTCAATGAGCTACTGCATATGTGGCTGATAATTCCACTTATTTGTTGGGAACAAGCTTTTAGTACTCTGTTAGAGATGGCATCAGTTCCATGTGAGCTTTTACTTTTGAATGTGTTTATTATTTTCGGCATGTCCGCCTCCGTAGCGCAGCGGTAGCGTCACCGCCTACCACGCAAGGGGGCTCGGGTTAGATTCCCAGCAGGCGACTGGATGTTGTGTGTCCTTCAACATCATTTTCATCATCATTGACACGCAAATCGCCGAAGTGACGACAACTAAAAAGACTTGAAATACGGCGGCGGAACCCCGAAGGGGATATCCCGACCAATAAATCGATACAATCATTTCATTTCATTTTTCTAAGGTCAGTAGGAGGGGTGGGTTGAATTTCAGTTTTTATCAAATTAGATAGGTATTGCCTCTTACGTACATTGCCTTGTATTTTCTAATGAACAGTGGATCCTATGTTGCTCTACAACACTTAAAAATGATTATTAAAAATGTTTTCTACTTCTGACTTCATGTTAACAAACTTTTCATTGAGTTTGATGGAAACACAGTCTTCCTCTGCCCTTGATTGCCCTGATTCCTTTTTAACAATATTCCAATTTGTTTTAATTTTATTGTCAGATGTGCTAATCTCAGACATAATCCACATGCTTCTGGACTTTTTAATAGCTTTTCTTAATACAGTGCAGTAGTTTTTATAATGTTTCACTGTTTCGGGTTCGTTATTCCTCATAGCTATAAGATACATTTCCCTTTACTGTTTACAAAAGAAACGATACATTTGATAGGCTACAGAATCTGTAGTGGGTGGGGTTATAACAAGTACGCTCTCATTGCCCAGAAAGAAAAAGCTTTGATATAGGCAAAATGCAGACGGATAAATTCTCTCTTCCCTTGCAGCAAATTGTCAAGTGTTTCAGCAAGGCGACTCGTGCCGCGCAGAGACGATTGCGAGAGTGGACAATTGCTCACAAGCTCGTCTTAACTCCTAAGGAGTTAAACTGCAAAGCATTGACAGTTAACACTTGCGAGCGATTCGAGGGCAACGACGTATGCGCTGTTGTAGACAAATAGCGTGTACAATGCCAATTAACTTAGCTGGGGAACAACTCGGAGTCTCGGCTTCACAGAAGACGTAGGAACAGTGTCAGACTGATATTTAACAGTCAAGAAAGATTCGGAATAGATTCCCAGGTTCACAGCTCGCACCGACAGCAGCCGCTGCCGCTCCGACGTGCCCTCGTGTTACGCCAGCAAGTGATATTCATTTGACACTCAGAACTGTGGTCGTCTCCATCTTCCTATTCTTTTTTCTTACACTCAACCACGACCTGTAGTTAAATATATTCACAACATTCGAGCTTAACTGAGAGGAAAATAAGCGATATATCTGATCTAATGAAAAGTATTAATCAGTCACTGTATAGTGCTTTATACTCTGAAGTTATTGAATTGTTTTAATTGTGTGCTTCTTTTCGATTGCTCCTTACCGACCCCCACCCATTATTTGGTTATTTTAATTGTGCATTTAATTCAGTGGATCTTGTATTTAATTTGTTTGTATTCTATCGACCCCCAGGTATGGGTAATGACCAGCTTACTACTAAAGATTTCTGGAGTGAGGAACTGATATGAACAGTTTGGGAATACCCAGCGTATAAATGTTTTACTATCCTGTATGTATGTTTGCTGCATCATCAAGTCATACTGAGCGTACAAATAAACCTCAGTAATGAAAAAACCCTTTTAAATTATTCTTTGCTTACAAATAGTGACGCCTTGAACCTGTACACTAACTTCCGTTAGCATTAACATTTCTTTTACGGGAACCGACATTGAGATAATTGTCTGACTACATGACTGGCCATACTGCTGCACTCTTCTGAACTCAGTATGGGTGAGACGGTATCACCCTACCTTGCAGGCTGTGGGGTCAACACGAATTCCCCCAAAACACTCACACGGCGCCATTGTCCAACTGTGGCAGGAAGGTAGATCGGAACCAGTCTCACACATGTTAGATAATAGCAACTCTGCCAGAATGGTAAAATATCATGGTAAGATAGTCGACCGTATGTAATTAGTAGGCCAGAAAAATATCGTTTTAAAAAGTTTTTCTTGCAAGTGCGCAGGAGGCTGACACAGCGTTGATAAGTTGGTTCTGTCCCAACTGGTACGTGACGGTCGTACACTCTTGTTATTGTGTCAAGGGAACTAGGAACAGTATAGAAAGGGTGAATGTAATAATTTTATGAAGCAAGTAAGATCGGATGATCGCATGATTACTCATAGTAGGTCGCGTCAGTTAAAATTGCAAAGATGGGAATCTTGCAACATCCAGCATGGTGATGTACGGGAAGCGTAGGACAGAACAACAGATGACAATATGCCGCGAGAAATACGTCAGTGGCCGCTTCAGGACGATAACGTACAACCAGGCACCGAAAGTGGCGATCAACTTATTGCAGAGGTGCAAGAAGATGGGAACGGCTTGAATACGTAGCACCCATAGCACATGTAATAAGACCTCCTTCACAACAGAGTACAGGCAATAAAATCAGAAATGTGTTACCACATGGTTCAGTGCAGTCAGTTGCTGAAAGACACGAGAGTGACAACGTAGAACAAAGCGCGTTGGAAGACTAGGTTGTAGGACTTGTTAATTTGTCAGAAATACTCTAGAAATTAATGCATACCATAACAACACAAAATACAGAGATAAAGAGACAGATTCGCGAGCAGAATTCAGAAAAAACATAGAGGTCAAAGAACAATTAGGTCACATTGAGGAAGAGATCGAAAATTTAATAATAGGCCACAAGCAATTAAGAACAGATACTGACATTGCGGGATGACACCCAGACTGAAATAAAAACGTCTTGTGACGACTCAGGGTGAAATTAAAACATTACATGACGTCTTCAAAACACTAGGTGATGAAAACAAAGCATTACATGATGGTACCCAGGCTGAAATTGCAAAGATATCCAAACAGGTTAATGCCATTATAGGTCGAGCGGCTGGTACAGCACGACAAATTGTTGAAGACAGTGTGTTGCAAAAACGCATAGCGAAAGCAATTCTCAAGAGGTACGATATTTGTATCGCGAGAATAGAAGCGAATACTAAGCACTAATTCGAAAAACTCAGAGAAGAACTGTTGAAAAATATACAAGAGTGAAACGATCAGGGTCGTTCAAGTTATGAGTCTGTAACAACTTCCAAGTCAATAACGCCACCAGAAAAGGAAGAAGTTTCCCAAGGAACGAAAAAGAATTTCACTCGGATACGATTCCAATCGCAGGCATAAGAGAAATTACGTGATATCCGAACACCAGTAACAGAACAGGCATGTTTCGAACATTTCAAGATCAGTTGGAACCACGAAGACATCATGTACCACAAGCATACTTTCTGGAATAATTCGGACTACATGATGCAATGACAAGCTTAACCAGGCAAGACACCGAGCCAATACGTGACAGGGAAATGCAAGTGCGCGAAAGTTATAGCGTAATGCACACCGCCACTCGCGCAGAGCCGATGAAAGAAGGTCATTGCATTACATTGCAACAATGTCATGCAAAACCAGGCGAAAGTTACAGTGGGCAATATCCAGTGCAGTTACCAAAACCTGAAAGACTGACATCATCGGACACAGAAGCGACGAGGACTCTCGAATTTCGTATGGTATCACAAGGAGGTACGACAGCGATCGTTTCCTCACTGTAAGGAAGTTCAGAGTTTCCATGAAGGAGAGTCACTCCATTCAAGAACCTTCATTGATCACTTGAGAGTGGGACTCCCAGAACATAGGACATTACCACAGAACCTAGACTTTATATGTGCCAATATGTCTGTAACAGTAGCAGAAACGGCGCAAAACGCAGCAGCTACATGTCGATCTTATGAAAATTTCAGAGATAAGTTCCTCTCACCCTTTTGGTCGAGTGAGTTGCAAAATAGAGAGTCATATGAACTATTACAAAATCCGTACCTCGAGAATTCCGGAGAGAAGAACCCAGTAAAGTTTTTCTGAACAATGGCAAAGAAAAACCAATGTTTGGATGTGCCATACAGCCACGGAGAAATGATCAAACTGTATACCATGAAGTTGCCTCTGAAATACCAACAGTCAATGGTAGGTCGCGGAAGTAATGACGTCGAAATTTTCAAAGGAATTTTGAGAGGACTGGAATTTGTATTCTAGGAAGAGAAGGCAAGAAAAAATCGAAACACGCTGGAAAAAGTGTACGAAAAACCGCGCAATGCACCGGATACCACACGAAGGAATATCGGCTGTTACGGACCGCGTGATAACTTCTCGCTGAGAAATGACAATAGATTCCAATAGAGAATTGGGTGTGGATATGAAACAAGAAATGGCAACGGTTATCCACCCAGGAAAGGCAATAATTGCTACAGGGGAAATAACGGCAATCGCAACGGGTATTGGAGGACAAACAGGAGATAAGGCCACCAAATCCTGATAAACGTTCGAACTGACAAGAAAGCGCCCAAGCCAAGGAGAACAGCGCACCTACCCAGGCAAGATTCTGCAGGGTGACGAAAGAAATAAACACTTTGACACGAGAGGTGAAAGATGAAGGAACAGAACCGCAGGGACCGAAAGAAGGCGAGATACCGCGAACATCACGTTGGAGACGTATTAGTTGGGAAGATTTTGCAAAAAACGAACTACCAGAGCAAAAAGAGACAAGCATAACGGAAGCCGAGTTAATGAGTTAAGTAATTAGCATTGAAGAGGTATGTAACACTGAAGCCAGGGAGAGACGATGCCAAGAGGATAACGTTCCATCGAGAGAAATAAACATTTTGTCACGACAGGTAATAAATAAGGAAATAGGTTCGCAGGGATCGAACGAAGGCTGGAAAACAACAAAATCACGCTGGGGAAAAATTGGGAGGATACCGACGAAGAGAACGAACTACCAGAAGCAGGCATGACAGGAGAAGAGAACAGGGACGAAGTAATTAGAATTGCCGAGTTATTTGAAGTTAAAAACAGGGAAAATGAAGTCATTGAGGATAATTCACAGTCGACGGAAGTTGAAGAAAAATTACAACTGGGCACATGTCCCAATGTTTACAATGATGGAAGTTACAGAGATATAATAAGGGCATTTATATGCGATTATTTGGGAGTTTCCAAGAAGAAAGAAGAGCCAGATGTAGTTGAACTGACGGAAGACGAAGTTAAATGTGCAGATGAAGTTGTAGAAGAGAGATAGTGGTCGAGGCATACCCGACAAAGGCTCGAATTCACAGATAAAAATCTGAAACGACTAACGTATGCTTCAATAAAGGATGCTTTAATGCAGGTAAATGAGGAAGAACATAGAAAGCCGGTCGAGGTTCAGTCAGTTGTGAAGGCCATAGTAGAAAAATCCCAATTAATGTAGTCATAGACAGTGGCAGCGAGTTAACCGCAATTTCGGAGAACTTATTTAACCAATGCAGTGCTAATGAAGAATTACCGATTTTGAAAACGAAGAGGATTTAAGTGAAGGATACCATCAAAAATCATGCTACGGATGTCAATAAACAAAGAGCGTTAACTCTTTCGTGACAAAGTCAAAAGTTCGAAGCCAATTTCATTATTATTATACCGAATTTAACGGTGGACATGATAAAAGATGCAGATTTTCTGAACGAAAGATGAGCTGTGATAGACATGGGAAAGTGTAGGGTCACATTTGGGAGCACTGCACTTCTCTTTCAGCAAAGGCTGATATTAAAAGAAAAACCAGTAATGAATCACTAATCAAGAATGACGTTAGACAAAGATGATGAGGAACGAGAACGATATGTATGAAGGGGGAATCACCTTATCTCACTAGAGAACTCCTGTCAGAAGTACGTTAAGAAATCGACAAGAAATTGCTAGAGGTAAAAGACGTTCATGATGTAAGTTAGAGGGCATTAGAATATATTTTGCAGGATAAGGTAGAGGTGTTTTTACCCAAGCCAGGCAGTACTAAACACTTCAACACAAATTTGAAGTCAAGGAACACAAACCATTTAGAGAGTACCATCTTATACAATACCACTAAGTTACAGGTATAAAGTATTTAGGGAGATATTCAAAATGTCAGACGATGATATCGCTGAACCAGCGTACGCAACATATAATAGCCCTGCTGTGAATAAAAAATATGGCAGTATTAGGTTAGTGCTTGATTCCCGACAAATCAACGCCATCATTATCACAGAGACAGATCGTCCTGTAAAGTTAGAAGAGCTAATTCAAAAATTTCATGGCGCAAAGGTTTCCTCACCCACTGACTTACGTTCTACCTTCCGGCAGATTGAAGTGGCACATGGATCTATAAAATATACAGCATTCGTCGTTCCTGGCAGGTGTTACCAATTTAAACGATTACCATTTGGCCTGAATATGTCATCAGCGGTAATCATTAGGCGATTAACACCATACTGAGTCCTGAAATCTTACAGAGAATAGCGTGTTATGTTGAAGATGTCATTATAGCAGAACCTTCATGGGAGCATCACAGCAACACAATAAGCCAGTTTTTGCAGACCATGAAGGATCATGGTGTAACAGTCAACATAATTA
Organism: Schistocerca serialis cubense; assembly: GCF_023864345.2. NCBI lineage: Eukaryota > Metazoa > Arthropoda > Insecta > Orthoptera > Acrididae > Schistocerca > Schistocerca serialis. The sequence continues at coordinate 610,836,288 of NC_064638.1, read as the reverse complement.
TTAGAAATGAGAGAAGTCAGATTCTTAGGGCATACAATATCAGAAAAGGGAGTAATGACAGACCCAACCAAATTAACAGCAATTAAAGAACTTTGAACCGCATATAAAGAAAGACTGAGGGGATTTTTAGGACTAACCAGCTTTTACAAAAAATCCATATGGATTGACACTCTCGCAACACCATGCCTATGCGCACCTAATGGAAAAAATACGCCATGGATATGGGATTAACAAGCTAATGAAGAATTTTTAAAATTGAAAAATACACTAGCAACAGCACCAATACTATCTCACCCTGACTTGACACAAAATCTTTGCATGCGAAAACAGGGTTAGGAGCTGTTTTTTTCCAGGATTACGAACAGGAAGGGCAGATGGATTAAAAACAATTGCATTTGCCAGTCGACTGCTCACAAAAAGCGAGAAAAATTATTCGATTACAGAGTTCAAAACATTGGCCGTTGTATGGGGCATCCAACATTTCAGATATTTCCTGTTCAGAAGAAATTCAAAAGTATTCACAGGCTACAAGGCTTTAGAGCTTCTGTTACCCGCCAAATAAACTTATGCTTGCTTTACAAGAATTTAATTTCACAGTCACACATATTGCTCGAGCAGCCAATATATTAGCAGACGCACTACCACGATGTCCTCAGGAAGCATCAAAGGTCATAGGTCCGGAAGCAGAGGAAGATGAGTTCACATTGAATAACAAGAAAAATGTACCCTTCCAAAACTACACTGCGAATCATAGGTCAAACACGACAAAGATCCAGATGCACTCAGGATCAAACAAAAATGGAAAAGCAGAGATTTCCCAGATAGACAAAATTATCTCCTGCAAAATGATGTCTTATTTTTCAGACGAAATGTTGTCACCAGCGAACTGTTAGTTTGTATCCCAGCTGAAATAGTTAATAAATACATGTGGTACATGCATCAGAGTAGTGGCCACTTTGGACCAAAAATATGCTTCCTAAAACTAATACAAACAAGCTACTTCCCCGGTATAAGAAGCGCAAAAAGTGCAAAAAACACATGAGAGCAAAACACGTCACTTTTCAGACTAAGTCACATATATTTTCAATAATCCCTGACAGATGAAAACAGACAGCAGCAACATATTTAATAGGACCTCTTCCACGCACGAAGAAGGGCTACTCTTTCATCTTCTTGTACTGGAATGAACTTCAAAATATATCACTTTAACGCCTTTAAAGTATCCAACAGGGCTTACAATAAAGAAATCGTTGAAACAGGATTTTCTCAAACGAGTTGGTAGGGTGGAACGAATCTTTTCAGATAAAGGTCGACAATACAAATCAGCACTGTGGCAGGACACGTTGAAACTTCAAAATTAAACATATTTTTATATCAAAATATAAAACCCGTGCAATTACAGCGGAACAGTCAATGAAAGATATAGGTACTTCATGTAGATTGTATGCCAGCAAAAAACGTAATACTTGGGATGTACACCTGAGATATTTCCAAGACATCATAAACCAAATGCCCCACAGTATTACCCTACTTCCACCCGCATCAGAACATTAAAAAATTGAAGCCCCTGATAAAACCAAAGAAACAATAAGATTTCCCTCAGTACCACGCAGGCAGCACAAACAAATTATAGCCACAGCATTAACAAACATTAAAAAGGCAGCGCTGAAAAGAATGGAAAGAGGGGATAAGACAGTGTTGAAAACAACTTTCACAGTACGGAAGAAGGTGTTTGTGAAAACTCGCCATCTTTCCAGCAAACACAAACAAAAGCGCAATAAGCTTTTCGCTGCATACAAAGGACCTGGGGTAATAACTAGGATTGCTCACAGCAATGCCATAGAACTAATGAATCCAAATGCAGGCAGAAGTTTAGGACTTCATCTTGTAAGTGACATCAAAAAATTCAAGACTAACTACCTATAGGAATCAGTAAATATTATCGAAGAAGTGATTGACTGTGTTCCAGATAGGACAAACAGGAGTGTGAAGAAAAGAAGAGAGAGAGGAGGAGAAACGAGATATTTGTATGTAGCAGCTAACATCGACGTGTAGAGCTTCAAGAGGTGAAGGGAATACTAATACATGACACATCACAATACCACACACAACGAACATAAGAATCTTATTAGATCAAGTTGTCAGAAAAAAAGAAATAAAACGTGATAGGAAACGAGAACTGTAAGATATTGGCAGCATGTCGAACTTTGTAAATTTATTAAAAGGTATAAATTAGGAAAGGTAGAGTATAATAAGAATTTTTGTACTCAAACCTCCTACAAGAAACAATCATCAGCTACCCACGACTGAAGAACGTAAAGGACGTAAATGGACACACTCAACAATCTTCTACGACGGGAAGGCGTCGGAAAGAGCACGAGAAAGACGGCGATTTGCAACTAAGGCAACCCGACAGCGATAGTAACCTTGCCGCAAGAAAAAGTGCAAGGAATGGTGAGCAGACAGCAGAAGAGCGACGTTGGGTCTACGCCTTCCGAAAATTCACTTTCAACCGATACTCAAGTCGGAAGGACTGCAGGGAATGGTGGCCCATAAAATCGGAGCATCAGATAGCGCACAGAGCGAAAAAAGAGAAAACTTCTTGGCGACACCCCAGCTTGACTGAGGCACAATTTAACAAAAACAATTACATGTAAAATCGCACTGTCGCTACTAGACTGCGATATTATATTGAAATAAAGAGCTGAAGGAAAATCAGTCAATGATGAACTACACATCCTGATCAACAAATGTAAAACTTCAAAGCAACTAGTAGTCAATAATTTCCTGTATCCTCCCCAGGGAACAGACAAGGCAAAAAAAAAGGAAGATGCTAGGAAAAACAGAAGACGGGCAGTCCCAAGACAGAGATTGAAGAGAGAAGATGGGCGAAAATATTTCAAGAGAAACCTTTCCAAATACCCATCCTGTTGTAAACTATTGTCTGCGAAGTGTTACAAAAATTATAAATACCTTCAATAATGTCTTCAGAAGAAATATACACGTTTGTAAAGTCAGTAACCCAAGAGACCCCGCACTAAAAGGTCCTCATTATTATGAGGCCACATAAAATTACAGCAACATCCAGCTGCAAAAGTCGATGCAGAATGACGCTGTCCACACAGTACTTGCCGACAATCACCTCACTCAAGTCCGTCAACGTCGTGCAAAGACACTTGCCGACCTCACGCAAGAACATTCTTAGATCTTGTGTAAAGATAGTTGTTGAAATAGTGCAATGATCAGTGTCGGACGGTGAAAAAGCTGCAGAAAAAACAATAATTAAGATAGGACTTCGATGTCTTAATATAGATTTAATGTAACTTTTTCTCTTTTAATACACTGTGTGTAAGTGTCGGAATAAGAACTGTAAACCAGTCTTTGCAAAGAAAGAGAAGGTTTTGTTTAATGAGTAATGCAGTAGAAACCTTTTTGTAAAAAAAAATTTGTGTACTTATTGTATTAAGGACCTGTGTATGTATACTGTTAAGGTAACATTTTTGTAAAGTCAATTTACTGTCTGTGAGTACAATATTTTATAATTTTATAGATGGATACTAATTAATATAATATTTTTTAAAACCTGTGTTGTCTATTACAATAATATTTGAAATTTGTGTGGGTTATTAATATAGGATTTTAAAACATTTCATATCAGTAGGATTTACTAAGGAATATTTTTGTTCTTGAATTATTTGTAATAATTGAATGTAGACATTGAATTGTCTGCATTAGGTACAAAGCCATTTAAAATTTTAGGTAAGTATACAGATCAAAAAGAAAACTAGAACTTAAAGTCATTAGCTAAAAGGTTGAGAGTAATATTAGATGAGTGATTTAAAGCACTCCTCATCTTTTACATCAAACCTTAAACACACACAACACATTTAAATAAATGAAGAAAAAGAAATTGATATCAGTGTTAACAAAAAAATATATATGTTTCACTTAAAGGAGCCAATTAAATCATTAAAAAAGTTAACCATGTTAAAAATTAAAGTATACAAACCAGTAGAATTAAATAGAATAAGAACTAGACCAAGTGGCTGACCAATATTCAATGCTTGAGAAAAAATATAATTTTTTACTGACTTAGACAACGCCTCAACCATTGTCTAGCTTCAGTAGAAAAATTATTGCCGAAGGATGGTGATATGTACGGTTCAGAAAAATAACACACCTTCCGCTGAATTCCTGAAACAATGCCAGTTAAATCGATATGTCACATGACATAGTTACATGGAAGTGTATGAATTATATTAATAGGCAAATCGGATAAACAAAACGAAATTTTGTGAATATAATCCACTAGCACTCACACTAGGAACTGCACGGAAGTAATTTCCCAGAGCCAAGCTACGAGACGCAGTTCTGGCACCAATGTTCGACCCATGATCGGCCGAAACCTTCGCAGTGGGACATCCGACGGGCACAATGCGACACCGTAGCCACTGCGCAGGCCGCCGGCAAAAGCCACACTTATCCCTGGAAGACAAACAATAAATCTAGCTTTTTGCAATGACCCTTCGGAAAGCCTTTCTGCAGGAACACGGCTGGAGATGGCAGATAGGCGTCCAGAAAAAAAAACACTCAAAACATTGTTGACTCACTGTAGCAACCTGTGCCAAAACCCACGTAAAATAAAACTTTTTGTATCAGTATTAGGTAGCAGAAGCTAAACTCTGCCCACAAAAAGAATCGATGGCTTTTGTAGGCTACAGAAATTCCAGTGGGTGAAGTTATAACAAGTATGAGCGCTCTGATTGGCCAGAAAGAGAATGCATGGCCACCAGCTTCGATATAGGCAAAACGCAGATAGAAAAATCCTCTCTTCTCTTGCAGCAGATCTTCGAGTTTTCGAGCAAGGTGACTCGAGCCACGCTGAAACGATTGTAAAAATAATAATGTGAACACTTGTTCACAGGATCATCTTGCCTCTTATGGAGTTAAATTGCAAAATCTCGTAGTACGGAGAATTGCACCAAGCATGGGCAGTTAACGCTTGCGAGTGGTTTGAGGATAACGATGTATGCACTATTCCTACCAAACAGTGTGTATCATGTCAATTAATTTAGCTAGGGAAGAACTAGGAGTCTCGGATTCACCGAAGACGTAGGTACGGTATCAGACTGATATTTAACAGTCAATAAAGACTCAGAATAGATTCTCGGGTTCACAGCTCGCGCCGACAGCAGCCAGTGCCACCGCTGACGAAAGGTAAACACGCGCGATACTGTTATGCCAGCAAGTGATATTCAATTGACACTCAGAACTGCGGTCGTCTCCATCTCTTCTATTTTTTTCGTACATTTAACCATGACCTGTAGTTAAATACACTCCTGGAAATTGAAATAAGAACACTGTGAATTCATTGTCCCAGGAAGGGGAAACTTTATTGACACATTCCCTGGGTCAGATACATCACATGATCACACTGACAGAACCACAGGCACATAGACACAGGCAACAGAGCAAGCACAATGTCGACACTAGTACAGTGTATATCCACCTTTCGCAGCAATGCAGGCTGCTATTCTCCCATGGAGACGATCGTCGAGATGCTGGATGTAGTCCTGTGGAAGGGCTTGCCATGCCATTTCCACCTGGCGCCTCAGTTGGACCAGCGTTCGTGCTGGACGTGCAGACCGCGTGAGACGACGCTTCATCCAGTCCCAAACATGCTCAATGGGGGACAGATCCGGAGATCTTGCTGGCCAGGGTAGTTGACTTACACCTTCTAGAGCACGTTGGGTGGCACTGGATACATGCGGACGTGCATTGTCCTGTTGGAACAGCAAGTTCCCTTGCCGGTCTAGGAATGGTAGAACGATGGGTTCGATGACGGTTTGGATGTACCGTGCACTATTAAGTGTCTCCTCGACGATCACCAGTGGTGTACGGCCAGTGTAGGAGATCGCTCCTCACACCATGATGCTGGGTGTTGGCCCTGTGTGCCTCGGTCGTATGCAGTCCTGATTGTGGCGCTCACCTGCACGGCGCCAAACACGCATACGACCATCATTGGCACCAAGGCAGAAGCGACTCTCATCGCTGAAGACGACACGTCTTGAAACGTCCCCTTTGAACAATTATACAAGACTGTGCTTAAACTGACACACAATATTTTGTTAGCGCAACGCAATCTGACTTTCAAAATTCCCTACAAAAGAATGGCCCTGACTAACATTAAACTATACCTTTCACAAATCACTTACCTCACAAAAATCTTCGCTGCTCAAGCTACTGCAATACAGCGAGCGCCACTACTGCCAGCTAAATAAAAGATTCAAACTATGGAAGGCACTAACTACTGATAGGGATAGTTAGCAAATGAAAGATATTAATAGAGAACAAACAATGTATTTACCTTGATATCATCATATACAAATATAGCAGTTCATGACAAATTTCAAAACTCCGCCATCTCTCTCCCCACATCCACCACTGCTGGCGGCTCACCTCCAACTGCGCAACGCTACGCGCTGTTCACATCCAGCTGCCGCTGCCCAACACTACAATGGCAGACAACAATGCAAACTAGCCACAGACTGCACACAGCACAGCCAGTGATTTTCATACTGAGCGCTACGTAACGTTGCCAATAAGAAAACATAAACAGCCTACTTACATAGAGAAAACATAAACAGCCTACTTATATAGAGAAAACATGAACAGCCTACTTACATAGAGAAAACATGAACAGCCTACTTACATAGCCCCCATGCTCCCCACAAAAAATTTTTACAAATGGTGTTGGGCACTGGCCAATACAGATTTGACAAAAATTTTCACAATTACAGTAACAAAGATATAAAATGCACACACATATTGATACAACTTTGGTCAAAAGCTCAAATTTTCTCACAGTCCATAAAGACAGTCCTGATCGTACATAACAGTAGAATAGCAACATGCTGACAGATAATGGGCCACAACAGAGCAAACCCACAGCAGAGTCAGTCGTAGTTTGGAAGAATATTGGTAGGTAGGTCATCACAGAGCAGACCCACTGTAGTCCTGGTAGAGAGTATGGTATTGGTGGGCCACCAGAGGTACAGACCCACTGTAGTCCTTGTAGAGATAATGGTATTGGTGGGCCATCAAAGATGTAGACCCACTGTAGTCCTTGTAGAGATTACGGTATTGGTGGGCCATCGAAGGTGCAGACCAACTGTAGTCCTTGTAGAGACGGCCAGCAGCCATCTGTTGCGACTGTGCAGGTGCACAATCACCCTCGAAGAGTCTTGTGGAGAATATAGCAAGTCCATAAACCACCACTTGTGCACTCACAACGTTTTTGGAATTGTCCTTAGAACCAGCAATGCTGTTATCCAGTCCCTTGCAGAATTATTAACACACATGGAAACACTATCAGTCCCTACTTCTCACATATTGTCCATATACTATGACCAACAGAAACGTGTGCAGTGAAATGTAACTTACAAGTTAATAATATCATGAACTGGTGACAATTACAATTTTATAACATAAGAATACAATTACAAAGGTACAAAATACATCATTAAAAACATAATAATACAGATAACATTTGTAGTAATATGGGCTTTACAAAAGAATCGAAATAACATATACATCAGTGTTACAGGAATTATGACATAAGTACATACATAAAAGATCAGAGTAACTTTCGAAACATCAACTTCACACATGAGCATTAACACAAAACAGAATAAATAATGTCTAAACATCTTTACAAAGTAAATAACACATTATTAATGCCAATTGTATTTGAGGATAACAGTATTCCTCATCATAGTGAATGTAACTTAGTATTAGAAGAAGAAAAAAATTCTATGAAACTACACAGAGACAGGAAGAAAACAAATACACAAGGGTACACAAACACATAGTGGGATAACACCAATAGGAAAGGACAGGGTTCGTTTTCAGTGTAACATTTGATACTGCAGTCCAACCCAAAACTTCATATATCTTTCCTCTTATTTCATCCTTTGTTTCCACCAAAAAAATTCTATCTAAGCATGCTTTCTGTATTTATATGTTCACACATTTCTTACCTCAACATTTATTTCCAAGAAAATCCTACCTAAACCTGTTTTCTGTACCTTTTTTTGTATAACTTTTCAATGCATTTCTTCCAATTCATCGCAACTCATTCTCTTCTATAGTCTACCCCCTCTTAATCTAACTTAAATCTACTGAGCTCAGATGCTAAACTAAGGGACGAGGCAATGCAGCAGCACAAAATAAGTAACACAAACAGCAATGATAAAAAATACAAAAGGCAAAGCAAGCAGCATAAATTACAACTGATATAATGCAATGAGCAGCAAAAATAAAAATAAATCAATAGTAAAACTAGCTTAACAGAGTAATACAAAGTGAAATTTAGTAGCATTATGCCTGGCAAATAGCAGCAGAAATAACTTATATCTAAACATGACATAGCTCAAGCAGAAAAAATAGTACACTAAAGATAACAATGCAGATAAGGGAAATGTATAATCACATCTTAATGTCTATGTAATTAAAGTGGTGCACCACAACAACTGATTGTAAAAAGAAATATTACCATGTACTTGAAAAGAAAATTATGTGTTACTGTTACTAGTTCCTTCTTATTGTTCTTTCCTTTCCAAGTGCTCCTTTTTTAAAGAATGTGGATCATAAAATACTTATTTAATAGATCTGTTGACAGAAAGTGTTCACATTAGCAAATGCATTTCATTTTATAAAAGCAATGCTGCAACACAGCTGGAAACCAGATATCAAATGAAATAAGCAATTACGCAAACCAAAGCATAAAAACATCATTCAATGGCTATGTGGCATTTCGTAAGTCAGTAGCTCTCAATTCTCGTAGAAAGACACTTGTCATTATCAAGTTTGCAGATGTAAGAATATTTCCAAGGATAATGGCCTCCCCTTTTTTTTTGTTCTACCTGTGCCGCTGAAAAGGGCTCGCAATAATGGCTTTTTCTCCAGGCATCTGACACAGCTGGGTGCCTGCGACGCATTACGTGCAGGTGGTCACTTAACTTTCGTACGGAAATATTTACGACAGCAGGTTCTGCTACTGTGGCAGTCTCATATAAAAATATTTCACAGGTCAAGAATTAGCGTTGCAAATCTGTAGAAACAAAATGCTATTGATATAACAGTGTCCAAAAAAATTTTCGTCTGCATTGTAATACATTCACGAATATACACACACATTTCATAACTCTTAAAGTACGTTTCTTGGTTTCCAACATCCTTTTCATAAATCAGAGTCCCTAAACACTACTCATTATTCCTTACCTCATTATACATATACATATTCGTCGACACTTCTTCAATATTTCATCATGAGAAATACGTAGCATAATAAACATTCCTCAACAACATAATACACATCGTCGTCGTAATAATAACATCATAACACTTCAGTCAAATCTCAAAATCGTCGTAACTTCCTCCAATAATTTCTAAGCCTAAAAAAATTCTCTGCTCATTTCAAAAGTGTCAGCTGCCTCAAACGTACTTTAAAAATCATAATCTCATACCAAATACATCATTCAAAGCTCTCATAGTATCACAATGATTCCGAAAAAATATGAACAGTTTACAAAGTACAGACAAAATACAGTTTCATAAGTGTGAAGTTATCCAACTGTGTAATTACGTAAACATCTGTCACTGATATAGTAAAATAAATGTTTGTCTCTCTCAGTTAAATAATCAGATAGCTGTGTAATTTGTGTGTTAGAGAAATAAGGTACCGATGTGCAAAGTTGTATAAGCAAATACCATATTAGCTAGGGTTCCTTGTGGTTGCCACACACATGGTACACAAAGTAAGCGTGTACCCCCCTGAGGATTAATGTAATTATACCCTCAGGTGTTACAGATTACACCAATGGAATGAAATATATCACGGAAAACTTTCTTTGTAATTCAAAAATCTTTAAAAATAAATGTTTTAAGTATAAAATTGATCACTGAAATGCGTGTCCTGTAGCGCTAAATGTGCATCTTGTTGTAAGATAATCTCTGTGGAAGTGTCGTAGTTATTTTCCTCCGAAAGCTAAGTTCTGCAGAAGCCAATGTACTTACCTCATGATAAACAAAAGTGAAATGCTTTGCGTATAGATATCGTAGTTATTATGCTTATTGGCGTGATGAAGAAAGTACTGTACAGTAACGTAATGTTGTGCCACGAAAAAGGCTGTCTCATTGTTGCTATACCACAAAAGTTACTATTAAACATGTTTTACTTTCCAGAAGAATTCAGGAAAACTGTGCAGATATAAAACAGATACTCCGCAAAAGCAACAATGTAAATTGTGTCACACATTAGTAACGTCGTGATATAATCGTGTAGCTGTCACATAAACTAACCACTGTGTCATCTGGTATCTCTCAGAAAGTACCTTAAATCCAGAATGTATTTTCAAGTGAACCAAAATGTTGCATTAAAATCTCATTAGCAGTACCAGATATAATGTTATTTTTCTGGGAGCCAGCCGGCGCACGTGTATGCCTGCGGTGCGAGTCATTGTCTGTCTCTTTGTTGCCGCGCGTCGTTACTGGGATTAGGAGGCCTAACTTCCACAAATTCGCCTTGCCGAGAGGGCCCAGCTCTGTTTAAAGCTCGCCAGTTCTGATAGAATTCAGGTCTGTCGTTTTGTCGGTAGTTTACACAGTTTCTTTCGTGTCGGTCACGTGGTGGAGAATTTCTTCCTGAATCGTAACTGCGCGCTGAACTGTTGCGTCTGAAATTATTCTGTCTCCCTTGATAATAATAGTTCTGATTACCATATTGTCTGTTTCTATGGTTATCTCTGTCATATTCATTACTACGGAAATGCGATCTTTCTCTGTAACTATTATTACTCTGCCAGTGGTTGTCATATGGGTGGTGTCTGTTTTGGTCACGATTTGTGTGGTGAGAATAGCCTTGTCGCGTCCAGTTATCGTTTCTGTCGTCACGGAATTGTGACGGATGTGACCTGTAGTGATTGTTTTCCTGTTTTCGCATCCCGCGACTGTCTGTGTCAATTTCTAATTCTTGTAACAGTCCCTGAAAAGCTTCAATGTCGTCTTTGCAACGTCCTGCTAAAATAATATGTCGTAAATGTTCAGGCAGTTTGATTAAGCAAATGCGGATGAGTTCTGAGGGGCTGTAAGGGTTTGACAGGTACTGATTCTTGTGCAACATGTCTTCAAAATATTTGACAAGACTGGAAAATTCAGATTGTTCAAAGTGTTTCATCATCATGATGCTATGTTTTACGCGGTCTTGTGTGGCTTGAGACCAATATGCTGAGAGGAAGGCATGGTAAAATTCTCCTTCACTGTGACAATCGTGAATGACCGATCGCATTCTTACACCTGGTTCATTCTCTAAGTAGCCACACATAAATTCTAACCTGTGCTCCAATGACCAGTTGGGAGGGAAACGATGAGAGAATTGATGGAGCCACGCTTGTGGATGAATGTCGTTGGCAGAATTCTTAAACGTTTTGAATTTACGTGTAGTAATGAACAGCTTATAGTCAAAATCATCATGTCGGCGAGTCGCATATCGGTCATTGTTAGGTCGTGTCGGCCGTTCCATCTCAAAATTCGGTGCACATTGCCAATTTCTTTCATAACTTCCGAAATGCCCTGTGTTATTATTTTGCGGCTTTCCCGTGTTTCTAAGTCCCTCTTCCCGTGTTGGAGCGCGAGTGTCCTCTGAAATACGTAATTCTTGTATTACCTGTGTCAGCTGATCTTGTACTTCCCGGATTTCTCTTTGGTGTTGTGTATTAATTTGATTCTGATTTTGTTTGAATTTCCTAATTTGTTCGTACTCTTCTGTGTCATTAAAGACTACCGGTCTTGCGTCAATCAGATTATCATCTACCTTCGTAGATAAATTAGTGAACTGATCCAAAAGTTCGGCTACTTTCTCCGATAGTGTACTTATTTCCTCAGTGTGTTTTTCTGAACCAAGTTTCAGAGTATCTACTGTGTCCTTAAAGTTTTCCTGAGTTTTTGCAAGTTGCGTAACCGAATCGGTAGATGCAACTGAGTCAAATTTAGCTTGCAAGGTCTCATGATTTTCATGAACAATAATTTGCAGTTCTTTTATGGCTGCTTCGTGATTCTGTAATGCATTTTCATGCCGCGAAAAAATAGGTTGAAAATGCTCACAAATTTGAGTTTTTACGTCATTACAGACTTTTTGACATTTCGATTCAATGTGATGTAACTCAGTAGTTAAATCTTCACGCGTTTCTTCAAGAGTTTGTTCCAATGAGTCTAACTTTTGAAGCTGTTGCTGTGTTTGTCTCTGATTTTGTTCCATTGTGTCTAACTTGTTGCTGTGTTTGTCTCTGGTGTTGTTCCATTGTGTCTAACTTTTTAAGATTTTGTTCCACTGTGTCTAACTTTAGAAGATTCTGTTCCATTTGTCTCTGATTTTGTTCCATTTGTTGCATTAATTGCAATAATAATGTATTAGTGTCTGGAATCTGTTTCTCTACGCTTTTCGGCAGTGCATTTGCACCGGCAACATTCACATTTTGACAAGCAGAAAATGTGTCTTGACTTATTTGAGAAAACGGTGATGACCCAAAACCTGAATCTACAGTATTTGCGAAATTGTGTCCTGTCATTTCGGATTCCTGAGGCGAGCTGTTGCCGACCGATCGATCGATAATGCTTCCCTGTTCACTACCTGTTTCACTGTCTACACCATTGTTTGCCGCCCGCTCCATTTCCCTATGCGCAATTACCAAATTACTACTTTGAACATTAGTTAATTCATTACTCTGCGGCGCTAACACACTGCCTTCGTCTTCACTGTCATTTCTCAGTTTACTTTGGAGCCTAGTATTACGTTTTTCACACGCCATAATTGTCACAATATTTCACACGATAACACAGAAAAGCACAATTTGAAGAGCAAAATAAAATAACATAGCAATGGAAATAATGTCTACTTAATTGCCAGCGCAGCTGCGAAATACTTGGTGCAAATCTACATGCATGCCACAACTGTTTTACTGTACAACAATGAAAAACTACAACTACAAAGGAAATTCTCTCTATGATTACGCACTACCAATAAACAATAGCTACACCAATTACACAAACTACGAGAAAAATCAGAAGATTCCAGTGAGGTATCCTAGGCTAAGGGTCGACATATGAAACGTCCCATTTGAACAATTATACAAGACTGTGCTTAAACTGACACACAATATTTTGTTAGCGCAACGCAATCTGACTTTCAAAGTTCCCTACAAAAGAATGGCCCTGACTAACATTAAACTATACCTTTCACAAATCACTTACCTCACAAAAATCTTCGCTGCTCAAGCTACTGCAATACAGCGAGCGCCACTACTGCCAGCTAAATAAAAGATTCAAACTATGGAAGGCACTAACTACTGATAGGGATAGTTAGCAAATGAAAGATATTAATAGAGAACAAACAATGTATTTACCTTGATATCATCATATACAAATATAGCAGTTCATGAAAAATTACAAAACTCCGCCATCTCTCTCCCCACATCCACCACTGCTGGCGGCTCACCTCCAACTGCGCAACGCTACGCGCTGTTCACATCCAGCTGCCGCTGCCCAACACTACAATGGCAGACAACAATGCAAACTAGCCACAGACTGCACACAGCACAGCCAGTGATTTTCATATTGAGCGCTACGTAACGTTGCCAATAAGAAAACATAAACAGCCTACTTACATAGAGAAAACATAAACAGCCTACTTACATAGAGAAAACATGAACAGCCTACTTACATAGAGAAAACATGAACAGCCTACTTACTGTCTCCATTCGTCCCTCCATTCACGCCTGTCGCGACACCACTGGAGGCGGGCTGCACGATGTTGGGGCGTGAGCGGAAGACGGCCTAACGGTGTGCGGGACCGTAGCCCAGCATCATGGAGACGGTTGCGAATGGTCCTCGCCGATACCCCAGGAGCAACAGTGTCCCTAATTTGCTGGGAAGTGGCGGTGCGGTCCCCTACGGCACTGCGTAGGATCCTACGGTCTTGGCGTGCATCCGTGCGTCGCTGCGGTCCGGTCCCAGGTCGACGGGCACGTGCACCTTCCGCCGACCACTGGCGACAACATCGATGTACTGTGGAGACCTCACGCCCCACGTGTTGAGCAATTCGGCGGTACGTCCACCCGGCCTCCCGCATGCCCACTATACGCCCTCGCTCAAAGTCCGTCAACTGCACATACGGTTCACGTCCACGCTGTCGCGGCATGCTACCAGTGTTAAAGACTGCGATGGAGCTCCGTATGCCACGGCAAACTGGCTGACACTGACGGCGGCGGTGCACAAATGCTGCGCAGCTAGCGCCATTCGACGGCCAACACCGCGGTTCCTGGTGTGTCCGCTGTGCCGTGCGTGTGATCATTGCTTGTACAGCCCTCTCGCAGCGTCCGGAGCAAGTATGGTGGGTCTAACACACCGGTGTCAATGTGTTCTTTTTTCCATTTCCAGGAGTGTATATTCACGATTGTCGAGCTTAACCGAAAGGAAAATATGCGATGTATCCGATCTAACGAAAGGGATTTATCAGCCACTGTAGAGTGCTTTATACTCTGAAGTTATTGAATTGTTTTAATTGTGTACTTCTTTTTGATTGCTCCTTACCGACCCCATCCATTATTTGGTTATTTTAATTGTGCATTTAATTCAGTTGATCTTTCTGGCACCAACTGTATTTAAATTGTTTGTATTCTATCGACCTCCATATATGGTTAATGACCAGCTAACTATTAAAGAATTCTGGAGTGAGGAATTGATATGAACAGTTTGGGAATACCCAGCATATGAATGTTTTACCATCCCGTATGTATGACTGCTATGTCATCAAGTCAAACTGAGAATAAAAATACTTTGCTAACAAATAGTGACGCCTTGAACCTATACACTAACTTATGTCAGCATTAAAATTTCTTTTACGGAGAGTGTAGTGTACCAACATTTAGATCATTGCCTCATTACATCACTGCCCATGCCGCTGCACTCTTGGGAACTCTGCATGTATGAGACAGTATCATCCTACCTTTCAGGCTGTAGGTCCAACACTAATTCCCCAAAACATTCACAGAGCGTCCTTGCGCAACTGTGGTAGGAAGGAAGACCAGAACCAGTCTGATACATGTTAGAAAACGACTCGTGAATGTTTTTCTACATCCCTCAGTAAGTCGGGCTTGTGCTCCGTCACTAAGAGCACGCCTTTGGCGGACGTTAAATCCTGGTCCTCCTTCCTTTCTTTGTGTAACATTGTTGTATAGCGAGAAGAAAAGACATTGATTGTTCTTTCAGCTTTTCGCGAATTTTGTTCTTAATTTCATTCGATAGAATATTATACAATGTGCATATAAATACACGAAGATGTAACATCTAATGTCGCAAAATAACGACAACTGGTGCATGCGGAGCTTTTGGTACAGTCCCACAAAAACTAGAGGAAAATTATTCTAAAAAATTATTCATTAAGAGCAAATTGTAATCTGTCTTTCTAGATTAAAAAATGTCAAATGGTAAAGAGTCTTATTGCTTTTCTCTAAAACTTCGATGAAAAGAGCAAAGCATTCTTTCAGTAGCAAATACAATAAGCGGCTCTCGACTTTAGAGGAAAATTCGAGTTTATGGTTCCATCGACAGCGGTGTTATTAGAGACGGAAAATAAGCTCAGATTGAAGAAGGAAATTGGTCATGACCTCTTTGATGGAAACATCTCTACATTTACCACTGCGACACTTCAGGCGTTTTGTTTCTCTAGTCCGCAAGGTATTCCTACAAGGCTGTGGTATTCAGTGTTAGAATTTTGAGAAGATAGGAGCAAACAAATAAGTTACAAGCACACGGAGTAGTCTCTTCCCCCCCCCCCCCCTCCACCACCACGCCACCACCACCCTCAACAGGGTGTAAGTTGTTTTGCTTTTGTAGCCATGACTCAATAACTCCTTGCAAATTAAATTTCAACTGAAAGTTTTACCACATATCTTTGCCTTCTAACATGCTGGGACTGACAACGTATTAGTAAATGAAGTTCTCCATATTTTCCTGTCTGTATGTAAAGTCTAACAGACATAATCTCAGAAACTACTGTAGGGATTTTGATACAGTTTTCACTAATATCAGCTCATTGACAAGGGACGTTTGTGTATCTAATCTGTTACCGTTGCTGCAGACAAGTAGTCTGGCAGTAGACACTTAGTACCACCTGTGCGAAGCTCGAGTGGGTCGCTAGTTTGTGTATACTTGTGAAAGCCAAAATACAGTGCTTTCGACAATAGACATTTGTGGGTTTTAGTGTTCTCAGCAGTAAGAAAAGAGCTGAGGAACAAAAGATCTTAAAGCAACCATAAGTTCTGAAACCTCCTGCGTTTACCTCTACTCATCTGACAAAGTGAAACTATGTTTTTAATTATTTTATTTTAAACACTGACCTAAAGAATTTTCCATGAAAAAGACAACTGGAACTTAACCTATCCACTTATTACCCACAACATACAAGCATAATTCAGTCTGACTGATACAGATTGACAACATGACTTCCAACAATTAACACAAAAGAATGGCCCTGAATTGCATGAAATCCTAACAATAATACACCCCAAAAATTATGAAATTAAAGAAATATGTTGTTAATTGATTAAACTCATTTTAGTCACGAATCCCAACAGTGCAAACCCCACTGTTTTTCATAAGTCACCTCAGAGAAAATCCTCATAACATGAACTACAGGAATTGCAATAAGTAGCAACTATAGCCAGCTAAATAAAATGATTCTAACTACTATAGACTATAACTACTAGGAGGCATATTGTTAGTGAGAGAAAGATTTTGCTGAAGAGCAAACAATGTCTTTAAAAAATTTTACCTTATTTATGTGGCACCCAGTTCCAAAAATTATATAGCTGTCAATAATTCCACTTTCCTACCAACACAGAGTCCCCACTAAGAATATCATGTCCATACACTTCCCCATCCACTTGCTAACTGATAGTCCGTCCAACCACAGAATCTCTTGCCGAGGGAGCAGAGCGCTGTCAGCGATATTGACACAGTCTATAGCGCTGTCAACATACAAGCAGGCTACTTACAAAGGAAAGAAATGAGTGGCATACCTTACGCTTTGTACCACTGAGAATCAGTTTGGTCAAATCGTCCAAGAGGGAAACCCAATGTCTCCTTCAGCTAGAATTTCTCCATTAGCTGTATGATACTGTTCACTTTGGAAACAAAAACAAAAAACAAAACAAAAAATCGGGTTGTGGAGTCACATTTTATACATTCACTGATAAACTATCAAGCGTATAGCTTTGTTAGGAATCAAGATATGATTTTTTAAATTAGATCTTAAAAATGTATGTAATTTTTAAAAATATTTTTACTATCAAATTATGGGCGCTACCTCTTCCACCGTACATCCACATAAACATAAAATTGCTACTAATGAGAAGCAAAAATTTCAGAGATTAATCATAAGTAGTTTCTGAGGTAATAGTAAACATTGCTAAAAAGTAGTTTTTCAGAAACGGTACTTGAAAGATGAAGTAAAGGAAAACTCACTGTTGAAGGAAGAGAGAGCCTTAAACTGCCTAGTTCTGTAATCGTTATCTCCTTGAGGATTAACCAGATGCAGTATCTTTCTCCGTCTGATGGATCTTTCTTCTTGTGTTTTGACCATTACGTCTTCCTTGGAGCTCGCCGTCTATCGAATTGTTGTAGGAATGTTTCTATATTAAGGTCAGACTTAATTCCAAATTGCTTTAGAACCTTTATTCTCTCTGCATTTCGATCATTGGAGCTTAGCATCATTGAGCCCAGCCCTTAGTATTTTCAAGTCCAGAATTACGGTTTTGGCACCATGATCCGTATAACAATGTTCTTATTTAGATTTTGAGTTTTCATGTGAGGCATTTCTTCAGAAAGTCTAGATGTGCTATATCTTACGTATTATTACTCCAATAACTTCAGGGATGGTGTTTCTATGGGTATATTCGGTTCCTGCTGCCTCAGCTTTGCGGTATTTACACCAGTCAATTGAACGCGAGTCGTGTAATGGCTTCTCATCACTTGACGTCTTGGGAAAAACGTTACTTCTTTCCTCGTTCCTTCCGGATTCTTCGTATTCCTTCTAATGGCTTGGCCGTAGTATTCACTTAGCTGATTGGCTGTTCTGTCGGTCAATATCCTCTAATAGTCTTAACATCTTCAAGCATTTTCCTAGAAAAGTTTTGCCTGGTTTCATGCAGTCGGGTACCGATTCGTTTCTGCACATGACAGACCCATTCTAACTTTTGCGGGGTTAGGTTATCATAGGGCCTGCTGTTCACTATTGATCTGAATGAACTGGAGTCTCCATCATGAATTTAGCATATCGAACCCCACGTTGTTCTTGAGAGCACTGGAAGATCTTCACAGCTGAGGGGCTTTTCATTCCTCCATTGGATCTTTCCTGCATCTTCTGACAGTTGTGTTGATGGAGTTGTTTCTTTTCATTATTGGTACCCAGTTTTGTGCCTCCATAGCAAGCATCTTCTCAGTATCAATACTTACGGTAGGTGCAGAAGAATTTATAAATTAATGGCTCTTTTTCTGTCGTGATCCGACAAATGCTAAGCAAATGTCACTGCTACCATTATTGTTTTCTTTAACTGCTTCCACTGTTGCAGATTTCAATGATTATTCAGCAGTTACTTTTCCTGTATCCCCTAAGTCGTGTCGGTGTATCTCGAAACATTAGCGGGGAAGTGTTACAGATTCCTAACAGGGCACATCACTAGCAGTGGTTTCAACGTACACTTCGCTAATGTTCAGAAGCTCCTTCTTGGAAGCGCTTGGTGATGAACATCTATGATCAGTGTTACTTGCCTTAGCCCCATTTTCTGGACGTAAACTTACAAAAGGACCTGTTCTGTAAAATCTGTTTCCGCTCTTTCTCCTCTTCTTAAATATTCCCTTGGGGGGAGTCCTATTAACAAGAGAAACACAACTCAATGAACAACAATTCCAAACACACCAACGATAGGTGTAATGCGCCGTACAGAATTTGGATTATACCATTGATTACACCATACACAGGAAATGATATCACAGCAAACAACGCAGCCAATCTATGCAGCAGGATGTTTACTATAAATCATCGCCTTCTAGAGCATACAGTTCGTAAGATATTTTGTCACAACCGCGTAAGTGCTCATGGAACATGTAGAAATTCGGTTGGAGTAAATTATTTCAAAATAAATTAAAAACATTTACAGTCATCCAGAGTGAACGAAACTTACATCTAATTAAAGAGGAAACTCCAACCAAAAATTTTCCATAAAAGAATTGACTTTTTAGACCCGTACTACCTTTTGTACTCACCTTAAAGGGCAGTAAAGTAGTAGTGTCTCGTTGCTGTAAGTGCTTCCTGTGGTGTCACCGCCAGACACCACACTTGTTAGGTGGTAGCCTTTAAATCGGCCGCGGTCCATTAGTATACGTCGGACCCGCGTGTCGCCACTGTCAGTGATAGCAGACCGAGCGCCACCACACGGCAGGTCTAGAGAGACGTACTGGCACTCGCCCCAGTTGTACAGCCGACTTTGCTAGCGATGCGACACTGACGAAGACTCTCTCATTTGCCGAGAAGATAGTTAGCATAGCCTTCAGCTAAGCCAATTGCTACGACCTAGCAAGGCGCCATCACCAAGTTATATTGAGATGATAATACTGTATCAACAGGACCAATGTTCTACAATTGTGGATTAAAGTTAAGTATTACATCAACTGCGTCCATTTTCTAAGTTCTCATCTCCTTTAACTGTTCCAGACCTCACGCCATCCTGTGCGCGAGCTTATAGCGTGCATTTCGGCCTCCTCTAACCATATGGTGTTGGCACTTCTGCCAACACTACACTTCCTCCGTAGTAAGAGATTTTATTAATACCCTTAGAGCTGCGCCGTGACTAGCAAAATATTCAAATACAGAACGATTCACCTATCACGTTGCTTACTGGCAACTATCTCAATAATGTACAGTGTTAAAGGGTTTCATCATAAACTGGTACAAGGTAACTGATTATGAATTTGTGTAACAAGTTTTCGCCTGTACTAGTAGCGACGTCAAAGTCATGTGGAATGGTAATATCTCCTATGCAATAGAAAACAGTGCCTCTTAATATTACGAGGTTTTTGTTGTTGTCGTCTTCATTTCTATGACGCAGGTCTCCACGCTGCTCTGTTTGTGCAAGCCTCTTCATATAAGGGTTGTTACAGCAATGTACATCCATTTGAACCTATTTACAATATCAAGCCTTCGTCTAGTTCCATAATTTTTACCATAGACACGTCCCTTCATTGCCAAATTACTTGATGTTCATAAAGCAATCGCTTCGTTTAGACAAGTTGTACCATACATTTCACATCTCTCCAATTCGAATCAGTTTCTGCTCTTTAGTTGTACGATCTATCAATCTAATCTGCACCATTCTTCTAGAGCATATGCGTTTCACAGACTTTTATTCTCTTGTTGTCTGAACGGTTTATCGTGCACGTTTTACTTCCATGGATATACTATAGACAAATATTTTCAGAAAAGGCTTCCTTACATTTCAGTTTATATCGTTGTTAACAGGGAAGAAGCGTCCATTAAGGCTCTAAGGTTGAGCCTACCCTAAAATGTGCAAAATAACTTGTCCAAACTCATTTTAATCCACTCTGATCAAGTACGCTAATGAATGTTTTGAACTATTTTATCGTTGAACCACGAACACGCATCACTCCCCTAGGTGTGCAACCAATAGCTGCTTGGAAATCCGTGTTTGCTAAGAGCATGACCAGTAAAGCCATTTCTTTCGCGAGGTAGAATGGGTTTCTACAGCATTGATGCGATTTTTAAAAGCTGGCATCTGATGTTTTCTACTTCTCGCCATCAGGTGGATACCTGCCTGAGAGGAATGATATGTCATTCAACAGTTCCCTAACAGATAGCACTACTTTGAGTCGCCTAGCCACCAACAGATTTAAGTGCGAGAAACAGTTAACTTCTAATTTAAGTGTTTATTTCAGGAATAAAGAACAAGAAGAGATTCATAATTCATTGAAAATAAATGTAAATGCTGAAAGGTGGCTACACTCAGTCACAGCGCCAGAGATTGCGCCAAAGAGTTTTATTCCGCCGCCTCCACTGGCAGTGCTTGTTCAGAAGTTGTGGTGGTTAGTGCTTTGGTGAGAGGATGTTAATAGCTGCATTATTTGCGGCCATGTCGTGTGCAATTGTTTTGATGGGCTAGACAGCAGATGTTGTTCGAATGGAGATGTTGTAATGATCAGAGTGTATTTTTAGTCAATATATATGAAGGTACAAAACATTTTTTTATTTTTTTTAAATTTCCTAACTAACAATGCCTCTTGGTCACAGGTTCAGTCAATAAAGCATCTGGCTTGTGTTCATCTATTAGACGGTAATTCGGGTTTCTATGTGCAATTATAGTATTTCAGTTTTATTTAATTAATTCAGTGTAAATGGTATTTAAAATATCTTGTCTTATTGAGGAAGAATCATGCCAGATGTGTACGTTGAATCACACTTCCACACACAGAACAGCTACACTTGTGCCTTGTTGTTTCGTAGCTTTCATAGTTGCTGGGGACTTAATTAATTAATTGTGTTAACGGAAATTTCGTTTCATTCTTTGTTGTTATTCTATGCAGTCAGATTGCGTACTAATACTAGTCAGGGCTAACCGTTAACGAGACAGCGTAACCGAACAGACAGCTACTAATTCTAAAAATTAAAATTATTTGCATTATATTTAATTAAGCCCCCATGCACGTGGTGACCGCTGCTTCGGATCGTCCTTTGGAATTCTTTTGATAGTAAAATAGCAGACAGTAGTATTGTTCAAGTAATTTGTAGTTTAGTAATTGTAGTCTATATTGCATGTGTAGATTTGGTAATGAGCATTTGTAGTTGTCTTGTCTTTCTTCTAATGGTATTTTTGCAGAATTTAATTTTAGATGTCTTGTATACGCGTTTGACAATTTTGTGCAATTATGAAGATTTCAATTGTTCGTTAATCGTGTTTGAGGGAAGCATTTCGTGTGAATGGTATTGTTGGTGATAAAGTGTCATATTGTGTGTAATTTTCGTATATTGATGAGTTTTGTATGTATTGTAAACGATTACGTGATCGATGAAAAAGGCAAAAATGATGGATAGGGAGAATGACGAAAATGTTAACTTGGCGAACTCGCCAACAGAGGAGAACAGTATGATGAATAATGAAGTAGAAAACAATTTAGTAAGTCGGGAAAATAGTCCGGAACCAGTTCAAAATTTTTCTCAATCAAAAAATTCACAGAACACGAGATTAACGATAGAGGATTCTGAAATAGTATCGAACACAGATAGCTTTACGGCTATGACGAAGGAAGTTAGTTTTACGGGAAATGTTAGGGGCGAAAAGAATTTTGAACCAGTTAATATGGAGCAGTTGATGGGTGCTATATTAAATTTAGGATCACAATTAGGATATGAATTAAAAACAGTGGCAACACGGTTAGAAACTAATATGGGAACAATGGAAACACGTTAGACTCACTGGGATCACAGTAAGGATCTGAATTAAAAACAGTGGCAACACGGCTAGACTCACAAATAGGAACAATTAAAACAGAGATGGAAACAATGGAAACCCGGTTAGACTCACGAATAGGGACATGTTTCAAAAAGATGAAAGATGAATTAAAGAAAGAAATTAGAGAAGAAGTACAACCGATTTTGAATTCTCACAATAATAGATTAATTGCAATAGAAATTAGACAAAAGGAACAGGATAGAGAACAGGAAGAAAGAGATCGCGTGATAGTACAAAAATTTTCAGAGTTAAATTTACAACGTGCACACGATAAGGAAGAAATATTTGAAAGAATCGAGGAATCCGTACCAAATGACAGAATAAATAACCTAACACAACAATATGAACAGTTAACTACTAAATGTGCCAATACTGAGACCCGAGTCGCGACACTTACGGAAGACGTAAATAAACAGAAAGAAAAAATGGGTGACTTATCGGAAAGAGTTGAGGAGATTTCAGATAAATTGACAAATCTTAGTTTACATGGGGACAGAGATTCAGATGATACAGCTCCATTGCCATTTGCAGAAACAGAAGAGTACCAGAACATAAATAAACATGTTGAAAGTCAGGGAAAATTTAATGAACGCGTTAAAAGGGAATTTGAGGCATTACGAAAGCAAGTCAAACAAATTGAAGGCGAAGTCGTAGGAAAAGACAGCAGAAGAAATTTAGAATCGCAGATAGCAGACGGCTGTGAAGAATATAATTTATTCCAATTACGAGATGCAAGAAGAGAGCGCCAGGCGCGCGAACTTGACAATAATCGACATTCGGACTGGGACAGATGCGGTAGGTCTTTGTCGCCACGAGGCGAAAACTTTGACTATAAACACTTTTTAACTGTTCGAAAATTTAAGATCTTTCGCAATTCTAAGAATGACATACATCCATGTTCATGGTTAGATCAATTTGTGTACGCACTTTCACCAAATTGGCCACTAAGTCACAAACTGGAATTTATGTGTGGATATTTAGAAAACGAACCGGCGACGCGCATGCGCGCACTTATTAGAGATTGTAATAATTTAAATGATTTTTATCATGCATTTCTATCGGCATATTGGTTCGAAAACACGCAAGACAGAGTCAAACACAGTCTTATTATGCAGCGTAATTTTAAACAGTCTGAGTTCCGCACGCCAGCAGAATACTTTGAAGACATGATTCGAAAGAATCAGTTCCTTTCCAACCCTTATAGCCCGACTGAATTAATTCGCATTTGTTTAACTAAGCTGCCACAATCGATAGGACACATTGCTTTAGCCGGAAGATGTAAAAGTCCTCAGGGGATTCACTACACTAAGTGAATATGTGCTGTAGCGTGCACAGGGCCCCGAGCTGTAGTGGTGCTATTTCCCTTTTAGTTTTCTGCACCGCTGCCTACTCTTCTACTATTCTTTGTATCTATCAAAACTACTCTTCAACTATCAATCCATCTAGAGAGTCAGTAAACAATTACCGGATATGACTATTTTACCCAAAAGTGATTTCGGAAATTACCGTTTGAACTTACTGTATCTTCAGCAGCATTCATTCGTAGTTTAAACGAAATTTTACCTGTTTATCTTCGTGACAATATTACTTCATATGTTGACGATATTAGTATTGCTAAACGTTCTTGGAGAGAGCATAACAAAATTTTGGATTCATTATTGCGTATTTTTGCAAGAGTTGGCATTACAGTGAACTTCGAAAAATCTGAATTTGGTCGTTCTCAGATGAAATTTCTTGGTCATATTATTTCTACAGAAGGTATTCTTCCTGATCCAGAGAAACTAGACGCTATTTGTAATTATGCTGTTCCTACCACAAAACGTGATGTTCGTAGTTTCCTTGGTGTCTGTAATTTTCTTAGACGCTTTGTTAGATTGGACAATTTGGCCACACCTCGTTTATGTGAACTATCCGGAAAGAATTCTAATTGGTGTTGGGATGAGGAAGCTCAGTCAGAATTTGAACAACTTCGTGATGCTTTAGTTGCTGCTCCACTTCTTTCACATCCGGATTTATCTAAAGATTTTTCTTTGGCGACGGACTCATCATACAAAGGCTTAGGTGCACACTTATTTCAAGAGATAGAAGAAAATGGCGTTGTAGTACGGAAAACTATTGCATTTGGAAGTCGTGTTCTCTCTAAATCAGAAAAGAATTATTCGATTACGGAACCTGAAGCCTTGGCTGTTTGGGCTTTCACAAAATTTCGGATATTTTTGTATGGCAGACATACTAAGGTTTACACCGATCATCGAGCTCTGGAATTTCTTATGTCAACAAAATTAACACATGGAAGATTGTCACGATGGGCGCTGTATCTACAGGAATTTGATTTTAGTATTGTTTACATACAGCGTTCTTCAAATATTATTGCTGATGCTTTATCACGTGCACCTGTGGGTTTGAAACAAAGTGCTGAGGAGGACTGCAAAGAAAATAATTATTGTTTGATGTGTATTCAAGATGTTGCGTTTGAAAATTTTATTTCGTCTTCGTTCCAGGACATCGCTAAGGAGCAAAATAAGGATCCAATCTGGAAGTACATTAAGGAAAAGTGGAGGAGAAAGGAAAGCGTAGCGATTAAACAGTATTATTTAGTTCGCAATGATATTCTTTTTGAACGAAAATCGGTCGACAACTCTGTTTGGTTAGTTTGTATTCCTGATGAATGGGTTAATAAATTGATTTGGTATACACATTTCAGTTATGCACACTTTGGTCCCAGAAAACGCTTTCATAAATAACGAGAAAATTGTTACTTCAGCAATATGGAAAAACGTATTCGATCTGTTCTTGCCAAATGCAAATTATGTCAAAAGGCTAAGCCGCCAACTATTTCTCGCAGAGCACCGTTATTTCCGATCATTCCAGCGAAATTAAAGGAGATGGCTGCAGTCGATTTGTTCGGTCCAGTGGTTCGTTCTACTAATGGTTTTGCATAGATTTTGGTAGCAGTGGAATTGACATCAAAATATGTGTGTTTTACACCTTTATGCAAAGCAACAGCTCGTTCAGTATCTAACGCTTTCATCAAACATTTTCTTAAAGAAGTGGGTCATGTTGATAAGGTTATATCAGATAATGGATCACAGTTTCGCTCTAAAATTTGGCTTCGTACTCTACGGCGTCGTAAGATTAAACCAATTCTCATTTCACTTTTTCACCCTCAATCTAACGCTTCAGAGAGATGGATGAAGGAAATCAATAAATTGTGTCGTCTTTATTGTCATCAGAATCACAGAACTTGGGATCAGTATCTTCTTATTTTTCAAAACATTCTGAATGAACTTCCTAATGATTCAACTTCTTTGCCGCCTATATTGATATTAAAAAATAAAGCACCGACAAATCGCATTTCTGAAATCGTTCCTTTTCCGCCTACACGGAAACTGCGGCATTCTGAAGTTGTGAGCCTGGCTCTGCAAAATATTGCATCTGCGGCTGCTAGAAGAGGGAAATCAGCTAAACGTCCTGGTCGTTTAAAAATCTTGTCAGTTGGTCAAAAGGTGTTAATTAAGTCTCATCGTTTGTCTCACAAAGGAAAAGGCTTGTGTCGCAAATTTTTTCTGCTTTATAACGCTCCATATAGAGTTCGCAAAATTATTCATGATAACACTGACGAAGTAGAAACTCTTAAATCTCGGCGCTCTAAGGGAATACTTCATATATCGAACGTTAAAATTTTTGTAGAATGACATACTTTTGAGAAACTAACAGTTATACGTAAACACACGGAGAGTACAAGGATACCGCGCCGTGTTCTGGCGGCGGCACATACTCAAAGCAACAGTCAAGTCTGCGCGGCGCACAAGGCAGTCGTTGACCGGAAACAATTACTTCCTACGTCACGCATACCTACAGCTGATCGAGCGCTCAGTGCGAATGCACTGACAGCCATAACCAAATACACAGTCTAATTTCTCTGATTAAATTCAGCATAAGGCTATAGTGACTTGATAAATTATGTTATTAACGTTCATTACTTTTCAGGATACGGTTGTATAAAATATTTAAGAACTTCAGGTAAATTCTGTGTGTGTCCGACGTTAAGAGGACTTGCTATCGAGAAAATTTCAGGTAGAATGTAATTTCGAAGAAGAAACTAATAAACTAAAAAGGTAACTATTAATTGAGTTTATTTTTCAGGTAACATATTTCCACTTAGGTACGTACTTTAGACGTAATTTGCTGCACGCAATTACCTGATTTATACTTTGTGCTAAATTTTATGTTCTATGAATTTAATTGTGAAGCGACGTGCTTGCGTACATTTGCTGATTTTTGTCAATGTTTTATTAATGAACAGGGTTGTTACTTGTGTATATTATGCATCGCTTGGCTGCTATGCTTTTTCACTGATGTCACATTTTTTTTATTATGTGCCTTCTGTGCTTATTTATTTAAATTATAATTGTCACCTGATTAATTGTGCTGACTGTGGTTATGTATGTAAGTTATACTTTCTGATTTATCTGCTTGCGCCTTCATGTTTACTTATTAAGAGTACATATGAACATTTATTTACTTATGCTGATATGATGCTAATGACCTGTTTATTATGTAAGATACATATTTGCTGCTTTGCGTATGGATTGCATATTTACACATTTCTGTTTTGTTGTCATAACTATTCTTTAATTTGGTATATAGAAATGCTGATATGCGGTGTACGAACATGGAGTTTAGGTCACACTATCGTATTAATTATAGATTGTTTGCTTGGCAGAGCCTCGTTGTAGGAATTGTGCTGCATCCACTTGTTGACATTCTGTTCTCCACTGGTATATTTACTCGCTATTGCATGTTTTGCTTACGCTTTGTGCCTTATATTTTTAAGATAAGAAAATGAACTGCTATAATTCGACGAACGACATTAGTACAAGAAACTTCATAGAAGTCACATGAGCTGGAGGTTTTATGGAAGCTGTATAAATTTATGCTAATAGGACGGAAGCTAACGACATGACATACCAAAACTAGGTTTAGACCTTTGACAGTTATTACACTGCATTCTTCGTGAGTAATTGAAATAGCAAGTGACACTTGACACAAGAAATACTCCACATGTTTGCTTCCGTTTTGCCGTGATTCTTGAAGTGGTGTACACACTGTGAAAAATTATGATCATACACACTCCGTACTTGTACTTACTGAAAGTTATTCGAACTAAAGGCTGTTAGAGGTCATGTATGCATTTCTTTTATTTAATGATGGACAAGGAAACCAAATTGTATTTTATGATTCATAATGAGTAGAAGATATGGGTCAGATGGATTACACAGAGGTTGTGTGTGGACATTGTGTCTTCGGATTGTATGGGATAATGAATTGAAGTTTGCACTAGGATTTTATCTGTACTTGTTCGAGGAGACTGACTAGAGGAAAGAGTTGTTATGGAAGTGAAATGATATTGGCGATAAGGTTTATATGTGTCGACGTATTGAAGAGGTATTATTGAGGTATTGAGTTTGTGTGAAGTTGATGATTATTGGAGTTTTGGTGGACAAGAGGTAAGGTAAATGATATTGATGATAAGGTTTATATGTATCGACGTAAGAGGTATTATTGAAGTATTAAGATTATGTGATGCTGATGATTATTGGAGTTTTGGTGGATAAGAGGTAAAGTAAGTGAGGAGCATATTTTTTTTGTTGGTTTATATGGAACAAGGAGGATGACGATGGCAGACTAGAACACTCAAGAGGAAGGAAGATTGTCTACACACACACTTTGTTAAATCACTAAGCAGTATGTACTTTTTTTTGGAGAGAGGAAGCATTTGCGTATCTTGGCACATTGACAGTTGTTCAGCAACCGTACATTTGATTTGGCTTGGCAAACATTGGTCTTGACATGATGACTATGACGTTGACTAACTATTATTGACTGTTATACACTGTTGCCACTACTACTTGATACACATGCCGAACATCAAATCTTTGACAGAATTGCATTTACACAGTTAACACTATTCAATTTCACAGTAATACTTAATGTGGATGAAAGATGAGTGAGTGTGTTTTGTGTGTTTTCCTTTCCCAATCCCAAATAATTGGTACCGACCTATCTCCTAAATATTATTTTACTTGTTTGTTGTGGCTTGCACTGACACCCATAAATATTATAGGTTTACTGATATTTATGTTTTTGTAATATTTAATATGACAATTATCTGATGTCATTTGTGTGTTTATTATAATTTGTATGTTTAGTGTAAGAGCATTGATAATAATTTTGTAAAAGCAATTGTGTGTGCATTCAAACTGTTGTTCGTGCTTACACGTATTAACATTTGTGGGTGCCACTTGGAAATGTTTAATTTCTGCTGATGAACTCTGATGAACTGTCTAATTAGTGATGGTGAATATTATGGACTGTTACCTGCACTTGTTCAACATGATGGGTGCCACTTGGAAATGTTTAATTTCTGCTGATAAACTCTGATGAACTGTCTGATTAGTGATAGTGAATATTATGGACTGTTACCTGCACTTGTTCAAAATGATGGGTGCCACTTGGAAATGTTTAATTTCTGCTGATAAACTCTGATGAACTGTCTGATTAGTGATAGTGAATATTATGGACTGTTACCTGCACTTGTTCAACATAATGGGTGCCACTTAGAAATGTTTAATTTCTGCTGATGAACTCTGATGAACTGTCTGATTAGTGATAGTGAATATTATGGACTGTTACCTGCACCTGTCAACATTACTGGGTGCCACTGATGGAATTGCTTCTACTGACATAGTGTCACTTGTTGGTGTCTGCACCTGTTCAACATTGCTGGGTGCCACTGATGGAACTGCTTCTACTGACATAGTGTCACTTGTTGCTGTCTGCATCTGTCAACATTACTGGGTGTCGCTATTGGAACTGCTTCTACTGAAATAATGTCACTTGTTGCTGTCTGCACCTGTTCAACATTGCTGGGTGCCACTGATGGAACTGCTTCTACTGACATAATGTCACTTGTTGGTGTCTGCACCTGTTCAACATTGCTGGGTGCCACTGATGGAACTGCGTCTATTGACATAATGTCACTTGTTGGTGTCTGCACCTGTTCAACATTGCTGGGTGCCACTGCTGGAGGTGTTTAAATACTGCTGATGAAATGTTATGAGACTGCTATTTGCACCTGTTGACCATTGCCAGGTGCTACTGTTGGAACTGTCAACTACTCTGAGGAGTGCTACTTGTTTATTGAACTATTGACAAGTTTTTATGTGAATATTTGTACAAACTGATTTTTTGTGTATTTACTGTTTATGAAATGTTATGAGACTCTTACCTGCACCTATTCGTCATTGCTGACGCTATTGATTGAATTGTTTAACCACATGATACTTGTATAAACTATTATGTAAAATCACATGTATGCAAGCATTTGTATTCCTTACTGTATTTTATATATTAGTTTATTGAAGGGTCAGTGCAAAGCCAAAATTTATTTAGTTATGTGATTTTTACTTATTAATATTATATTTTCTTTTTGTCTGTATTTTTTTTGACGAATTTGGTGGTATTTTCACCACCAATGCTGGCAAAAATACCATCAAATTCTAGCCCGTGGAGGAGGGGCATATGAAAGGTGGCTACACTGAGTCACTGCGCCAGAGATTGCGCCAAAGAGTTTTATTCCACCGCCTCCACTGGCAGTGCTTGTTCAGAAGTTGTGGTGGTTAGTGCTTTGGTGAGAGGATGTTGATAGCTGTATTATTTGAGGCCATGTCTTGTGCAGTTGTTTTGATGGGCTAGACAACAGATGTTGTTCGAATGGAGATGTTGTAATGATCAGAGTGTATTTTTAGTCAATATATATGAAGGTAAAAAACATTTTTTTATTTTATTTTTTTTTAAATTTCCTAACTAACAATGCCTCTTGGTCACAGGTTCAGTCAACAAAGCATCTGG
This sequence comes from Schistocerca serialis cubense, assembly GCF_023864345.2. Lineage (NCBI taxonomy): Eukaryota > Metazoa > Arthropoda > Insecta > Orthoptera > Acrididae > Schistocerca > Schistocerca serialis. Next base: position 610,805,737 of record NC_064638.1, on the reverse strand, counting down.
CTTGTGTCCATGTATTAGACGGTAATTCGGGTTTCTATGTGCAATTATAGTATTTCAGTTTTATTTAATTAATTCAGTGTAAATGGTATTTAAAATATCTTGTCTTATTGAGGAAGAAGCATGCCAGATGTGTACGTTGAATCACACTTCCACACACAGAACAGCTACACTTGTGCCTTGTTGTTTCGTAGCTTTCATAGTTGCTGGGGACTTAATTAATTAATTGTGTTAAAGGAAATTTCGTTTCATTCTTTGTTGTTATTCTATGCAGTCACATTGCGTACTAATATTAGTCAGGGCCAACCGTTTATGAGACCTCGTAGCCGGACATACAGCTACTAAAATTAAAATTATTTGCATAATATTTAATGAAGCCCCCATGCAATGCATCACTGGATGTTGTTGCAAGCTGATAGAAAATAGCATATATATTTTCATTGTTCCTCAAATTAAAATTTTGTGGCCTTTTTTTATTTCCAGTGTTGATAGTTCGGTAGAGTGTCGCTAGGTTTTCATATCGACAATACTACACATACTCATGGTGGAATCTTAAACATGAATTTTGTAGTTAAAATTTAGTGTGAAATGGTGCTGATTAACTGATTTCAGAAGCATATTTTGGTGTTCCCTGTCACATGTCAGGAGTCATCGTCAATTCATCATATCATTTTGTTGTCAAAAGGCAAACTGTAATTAGCCTAGGATTTAAATTATCTTCATCCTGTAGTGCGTGGCATTGCTTTCTACTTCCAACTGTCATGGACGCGTTTAGTTCATCACAAGATCTACTGATTTTTTTGTTTTTTTTCTGAAAGCACTATACTCTTCTCTCGTCTTCCTTTGGAAGATGAGCTCCTGGTGAAAGAACGAAAGCCGACGACAATTTTCTCCATTAGAAAAACTTGCGAAAAAATTGCAAGACGTTTCCAGACACTATGGTGCAATTCCAAACCGTAGTTTAAGTGTCAGCACTGTAAGGAACAAACTTTTTTGTTTTTTCTTTGTACTATTTAGAATGGACAATGACGGTTTTAATTGGCGCCAAGTGGGCGGTAAGTGAGGAAAGTCTTCAAAACTTCTTTTCTAAGGCTAAAAAGCGTGGATGTTCCATTTCGCATGTCACAATAGTTGTTACAGGCAACCAGCTAGGTACAGAAAGAATTTCGGAAGTAGCACATCTGGCATCTTTGAAACATAACGAGAAAGTTGATCGAAAAAGAAGTATAATGAAGTGACTTATTTCGGTTATCTGATATTTTAGCACGGCAAGAGTAAACTCTTCGAGGTCGTGACGAATCTGAGGCGTCATTAAAGACTTACATGAAAGATAGTTTATCATCCGACGTAGTATTTAAAGGCACTTCCTCTGACAAGCAGAATGGATTAATAGCTTTTATTATGGATGTAGTGAAAGAACAAATTTCAAGTGAATTGAAAATAGTCCTTTTATATCAGTACAAGCCGATGAAACGGATGTCTCAAATAGAAGTCAAACAAGTGTAATTATTTGTTATGCAAATAACGAATTAGGAGCAATGCCGAAGGATTCGTTGGGTTTCATGGCGACTCCAAAGACCTGAGTGTACAAGGCATAGTCATCGTGCTAAACAGTTGAAATAGTGGCAAAAATAAATTAGTATCGCAAACACACGAAGTCTGCAGTGCAATGGAAGGCAAAATTTCTAGCTAGCATATCCTCATGCTCCCTTCATCCACTGCTGCGCATATCAGTTACATATAGCCCTCCTCTATGCTTGTATAAAAATTAGGCAAGTAAAGATTTTTATGCAAATCTATCTTAGTTTTACAAATTTATTGTCGTTCCAGTAAAAGAAGTGAACTACTGACCGAAAGCGAAATAAAACTACCAAGTCCTAGTGGAACAAGGTGGAATTTTCATTCACACACTGTACACACCATTGTTGATCACTATAAAAAAACGTTCAAATGTGTGTGAAATCTTATGGGACTTAACTGCTAAGGTCATCAGTCGCTAAGCTTACACACTACTTAACCTAAATTATCCTAAGTACAAACACACACAACCATGCCCGAAGGAGGACTCGAACCTCCGCCGGGACCAGCCGCACAGTCCATGACTGCAGCGCCTTAGACAGCTTTTTCTTTTTGCATTTTTTGTTCGTTGTGTTTGGTCGTTGCGGACGTCACATGACATCCGCTTAAGTTCGTTGTTGATCCTTTCACTCTTTTTTTATTATTATTATTATTATTACAGAGGCGAACCAGCCCTCTGGCGGAACACGCTGAGATACCGTGCCGGCGTAGTTTTATTGGTGAATAATTTTAAAAACCGTTGCCTCCTGTGGTGCTCGGCTAATCCCGCGCGGCTCACTGTATAAACCTGAAAGCATCATTTAATTATGTGATAAACAATGACGGGAGGGATGATAATTCCTTACATCAAGCAATTAGATTAATTCTGCTGTCGCTGTGCATTTCGATTTCCCATTATACATACTGTCGCTGTGCAATTCGATTTCCCATTATACAAGTATCTTGTTTTAGATCTAGCGATTTGATCTGCGGATATAGGATGCTGTAACTTCGAAACTGAAAACTGCATTAAGGCTGTTGAAAAACTAAGATGTGAGTAAATGATTCTGAAATGCATAGTGGACGCAAAGAGCCTTATAAATTCAGTAAGAGTATCTGAAATTAATTTTAACAATACAGGAACGAGTATTCAGAAATTAAGAAGGCTAGCATTCGAAATAATTGACAACATGATAATAAACGTGGAAACTAGACTCTAGGACTTGCAAGAAATAGATCTTACAGAAATTATAAATGAGAGAAAGTTTTCAGGTTGTATTAGACCAAACAATTTCCCGACAAGTGTGATTGAAAATATGCTCAAAATGTATTCCTTCGTTGACTGGGAAAAACTGGAACGAGAACTTACGTTTCTTTGTAGCAGCGAGTAGAAATATCTACAGCCTCGGGGTCTCCCTAAATGCATTACAAACAATGGATTAAAAATGTGTTCTCTGAATGTGCGAAATTTAGTTTTGCTTCTTGGAATTTCAGCAACCACTGTTTCTTGCGAAAGAAGCATGAGTACATTAAAACGTGTTAAAATCTGCCTTCGCAACACAGTACCAATGACAGAATGTCAAACTTAGTGATTTTGGCCTTAAAGAGAGGAACCATGCAACCTTCAACCAAACGACAAGAGGTCATATATCTCTTGTTATCAATAACTACGCTCAGGAAAAGGACAAGAAGACAGAACTAATTTACAAAAAGATATAACGGTGAGCTGCTATGCGTTATATTTTTACTAATATATTGTCGTTTAAAATTTTTATGTATTTCTTTATGACAGTTTCGATAATAGTTTCGTGCAGTCTTATTAGAAACATGTAACTAAGTTACTTTTGCTCTCTTTATACTTTACCTCGCAAGTTTTTGTTTCAAGGTTTTTTTACCTTTTCTGAAATTCGGAATACTCAGCCTACCCTACAAAAAAAAAGCCACTCTTCGCCCCTGGTTTTTAAAAAGTCATTTTTTTCCTTTTTCCATGTATTCTTCTTGCTTTCGACAGTCTGCATGTAAACCTTCTCTGCTTCAGCCATCGTCACTTACTTTACTGTCCAAATAAAAATAAGCGCGTGACTGCGTGTGAGATCGCTCTCTAAGTTTTCATCTATTTTTAGGTTTCAGATACATATTTTAACTGTTTTTGTGATAATATTTACTATATAAGTGACTTATTAGTGGTTTCTTCATTCACCTCTGCATTTCTTGTGTTGTGGCCTGATATTTGTGAGTGTTTCGTATCGAGCAACTTAACCTCTTACCCGTGTTTACATTCCGCGCTGACCAGTTGCAGCTGTAGCGGCGCATCGAAAGCTAAGTACTAATTAATTGTTTGTGTATAGTAGTTTATTTAGGAACTTTAGTAGTCTTCAACCGGTGTTCTTCGTGTTTTCCGGTGAAATAACTTCAGAAGAAATTTTTGCGAACTGCTTTCGGTTTCGTTACTGTCATTAGACGTTTGATTTTCTTTCTGTGTTAGTATTTTGTTATATTCTCATTTGTTGTTGATTAATACTGTCAATAATAGTAGTTACTTCCCTTGTAGAGCAAGTTTGTGATAATTGTAGTCAGTTTTTAACATCTTCTTATTGTAGTAGCGGAACTTAGATAAAGTTGTTTTCTTGTTTCAATAATTGTAAAATTTTACCATGAGTGAGAAGTGTGGGCTTTGCCGTAGGTTCGTGAGTAGTGGATTGCGGTGTGAGACTTGTTCGAAGTATTTTCACTGGGGGGAATGCAGTGGGGAAGCCAGTGGGCATTCTGGTGAGATCCTCTCCTGGAACTGCAGGTTATGTAGCAAGAGTAAGTTGATAGAGGAGCAGGAGCGTAAGATCTGTGCCCTTCAGGTGCAATTGAAAAACGCACAGGAGGAGCTAGATAGGATGAGGAGGGAGAAGGGGTTGGGGAATGGGAGCTGGCTGTTGGCAAGAGATCTGCTAGGAGAAGGAGATTTTCAGATAGTTTTACTATTGGTGTTTGTAATAGATATGACCAACTGTCAGAGTCTAGTGGAGAGGAATCTCTAGTAGCTGTAGATGTAGGAAGTATGCAGCAGACCTTAGCAGATACGGTGGCTAGGACAGTTGCAAAGTCTAAGAGAAAGAAGAAGGTTCTGCTGTTAGGTAGTTCTCATGGTAGCGGTGTAGGCCAGCAGTTGCAGGAAGTTTTGGGGAGTGAGTACCAGGTCACCAGCATTGTGAAGCCTAACGCAGGATTGGCTCAGGTGACTTTTAACATAGGGGGGTTATGTAGGGATTTTACTAAAGAGGATCAGGTAGTGATTGTGGGTGGGGCTGGTAATAGTATTGATAGGGATGGGGAGTATGACATAGATGGTGTCCTGGAAAAGATAGCCACTCAGACTGGCAACACGAATGTGCATTTCGTGGAACTGTTTCAGCGTCACGATCGGCCTCATCTTAATACAGCCGTCAGGCGTAATAACATGAGACTTGGGGGTGCGCTGATGACAGAAGGCATGAGTCACATTTCAGTGGTGTCGGTGGAGTCTATCAGTAGGACGGGTTTCACTAGACATGGCCTGCACCTCAACAGGTATAGGAAGGGGAGGTTGGCAAAACTTATAGGTGACAGCATAGGTGGGGGTGGTGGGATCACTCATGGGAAAATTCCGGTAGTTGTGGGTGTTAGAGCTGTACCTTTTTTAGATTGAAGTCAGCTGATAGGTATTCCTGCTTAAGGGAAGTCTCTCTAACAAAGAAACCACTTTCTACAAAGCTTGGGTATCCGATTAATGAGGGAATTAGTATATTTCATCAAAATATACAAGGTATTAGAGATAAAGTTAGTGAACGGCTTATAGATGTTGACTCTGAAATTATTGGTATATCTGAACACTTCTTAAATAAGGAGATAATTCAGAGGCTTCCTTTACCAGGATACAGGTTGGCTGGCAGCTTTTCTAGGAGCTCCTTGCGGTGTGGGGGAGTAGCCATGTATGTGAAAAACGGTATCCCATTTGAGTCAATTGATGTTTCAAAGTACTGCACTGAAAAGGTGTTTGAATGTTGTGCAGGTGTGGTTAAATTTAGTGGAGCTAAACTTCTTACTGTTGTTATTTATAGATCCCCAGACTCCGATTTCACAACATTTTTGCTAAAGCTAGAGGAGGTTCTTGGTTCACTTTATAGGAAATACAAAAAGTTAGTTATATGTGGTGACTTCAATATTAATTGTATAAGTGATTGTGCAAGGAAAAGGATGCTGGTAGACCTCCTTAATTCATATAATCTTATGCAAACCGTATTCTTTCCAACGAGAGTGCAAGGGAACAGTAGAACAACAATATTTTTGTTCATTCGTCATTATTAGAAGGGCATTCTATTAGCAAAAAGGTGAATGGCCTTTCAGATCATGATGCACAAATTTTAAGTCTAAAAGATTTTTGTGCTGCAACACATGTTAAATATAGTTACCAACTTTTTAGGAAAGCTGATCCAGTTGCTGTACAGACTTTTGTAAACCTTATCAAGGAACAAGAGTGGCAAGATGTTTATAGTGCTGATACAGTAGACGATAAATATAATGCTTTCCTCAAGACTTTTCTCGTGCTCTTTGAAAGTTGCTTTCCGTTAGAACGTTCAAAACAGGGTCCTAGCACAAACAGGCAGCCTGGGTGGCTGACTAAAGGGATAAGAATTTCTTGTAGAACAAAGTGGCAATTATATCAAAACGTTAGAAACAGTCAAAATCTAAATGCAGCAGCCCATTACAAACAGTATTGTAAGGTGCTTAAAAAAGTTATTAGGAAGGCAAAAAGTATGTGGTATGCAGATAGAATAGCTAAGTCTCAGGATAGAATTAAAACCATATGGTCATTCGTAAAGGAAGTGGCTGGTCTGCAGAGACAGATCGAGAATATAGAATCAGTGCGTAGTGGGGATGTCGGTGTTACTGATAAGTCGCATATATGTACAGTACTTAATAATCACTTTCTGAATATAGCAGGTGAACTAAATAGAAACCTAGTCCCAACAGGGAATCATATAGCGCTCTTAGAAAAAAGTGTTCCGAGACTGTTACCTGAAATGCTCCTCCATGATACTGACAAGAGGGAGATTGAGTTAATAATTAAATCACTAAAGACCAAGAACTCTCATGGATATGACGGGGTATACTGAAGTATTGTTCCACGTATGTTAGCTCAGTACTTAGCCATATCTGTAACTTTTCCTTTAGGAGTGGTCGGTTTCCTGACCGATTAAAGTACTCGGTAGTGAAGCCACTTTATAAAAAGGGAGACAGGGATAATGTTGACAATTATAGACCTATTTCTATGCCATCGGTGTTTGCTAAAGTTATCGAGAGGGTTGTATATACAAGGTTACTGCAGCATTTAAATTCACATAATTTGCTGTCAAATGTACAGTTTGGTTTTAGAAATGGCTTAACAACTGAAAATGCTATAGTCTCTTTTCTCTGTGAGGTTTTGGACGGATTAAATAAAAGGTTGCGAACGTTAGGTGTTTTCTTTGATTTAACGAAGGCTTTTGACTGTGTTGACCAGAAAATATTACTGCAGAAGTTGGAACATTATGGAGTAAGGGGAGTAACTTACAATTGGTTCGCCTCCTACTTTAAGAACAGAAAGCAGAAGGTAATCCTCCGCAATATTGAGAGTGGTAATGATGTTCAGTCCCAATGGGGCACTGTTAAATGGGGCGTTCCCCAAGGGTCGGTGCTGGGGCCACTGCTGTTCCTTATTTATGTAAATGATATGCCTTCTAGTATTACAGGTGATTCAAAAATATTTCTGTTTGCTGATGACACCACCTTGGTAGTGAAGGATCTTGTGTGTAATATTGAAACATTATCAAATAATGTACTTCATGATATAAGTTCGTGGCTTGTGGAAAATAATTTGATGCTAAATTACAGTAAGACTCAGTTTTTACAGTTTATAACCCACAATTCAACAAGAACTGACATTTTAATCAGACAGAATGGGCATGTTATAAGCGAGACGGAACAGTTCAAGTTCCTAGGCGTACGGATAGATAGTAAGCTGTTGTGGAAAGCCCATGTTCAGGATCTTGTTCAGAAACTAAATGCCGCGTTATTTACCATTAGAACAGTATCTGAAATAAGTGACATTTCAACACGAAAAGTAGTAAACTTCGCATATTTTCATTGCTTATGTCATATGGTATTATTTTTTGCGGTAATTCTTCTGATTCAAAAAGGGTATTTTTGGCTCAAAAACGGGCTGTTCGAGCTATGTATGGTGTAAGTTCGAAAACCTCTTGTCGACCCCTATGCAATAGTCTGGGAATTTTGACATTGCCCTCACAGTATGTATTTTCTTTAATGTCGTTTGTTGTTAGCAATATTAGCTTATTCCCAAGAGTTAGCAGCTTTCACTCAGTTAATACTAGGCAGAAATCAAATCTGCATGTGGAATGCACTTCCTTGACTCTTGTGCAGAAAGGAGTGCAGTATTCTGCTGCATCCATTTTCAATAAGCTACCACAAGAACTCAAAAATCTTAGCAGTAGCCCAAACACTTTTAAGTCTAAACTGAAGAGTTTCCTCATGGCTCACTCCTTCTATTCTGTCGAGGAGCTCCTGGAAGAGATAAAAAATTAAGCAAATTTCAGTGTTACATTCTTGATTTTCTTTATTTAAACTAACGACTTGTCGCCTGAATATGTTTCTTATATTTCATTTTATCTGTTTCTACAATCGTGTTATAATTTCATGTATTGACTCGTTCCATGACCATGGAGACTTCTCCTAAATGTGGTCCCACGGAACAATAAATAAATAAATAAATTTGCTATTTTTAATGTCTCATTTCCTAACCAAATTCTCTCAGTGTCACCTGCTTCAATTCGGCTATATTCCATTACACTTGCTTCACTTCTGTCGATATTCGCCTTATAATATCTTCTGGTAACCGTATCATTGTCGTTCAACTGTTGTACGAAGTTCTTTGGCGTCTCTGACAAAATTACAATGTCGTCGTCAAACCCAAATGTTTTGCTTTCTTCTTCCCGAATTTTAATTTATGGCTCTGAGCACTATGGGACTTAACATCTGTGGTCATCAGTCCCCTAGAACTTAGAACTACTTAAACCTAACTAACCTAAGGAGATCATACACATCCATGCCCGAGGCAGGATTCGAACCTGCGACCGTAGCAGTCGCGCGGTTCCGGACTGCGCGCCTAGAACCGCTAGACCACCGCGGTCGGCCCGAATTTTAATTCCCTTCTCAAATTTCTCTTTGGTTTCTTTCAAAGTTTGCTCAACTTGCAGATTGAATAACGTAATGGATAGGCTACAGCTCTGTTTTATTTACCATTGATCAGGTTATATAAAACACTGAGACTGTTAATGAGAATATCGTGCGAGTGTCGATTGCTATTTGAGAGAAAAAAACGCAAGTACCAGACCAACTTCTGTTCTACAAATCTATAGGCGTATCGACACTCATCACGCGTGGGATCGACTGCAACCAAGCCCTTTCCCCTACCGAGCAGCTGATCCCCCAGCCGTAAAATATGAGCCCGCGGAACGAGAACACAGCGACCAGTTTACTGCCGCGGAAGAGGAAGACGGCGAAGAAAAGAGCGGCCGGTCATTCAGCGCGGAACCTCGTCGCCAATAGGAGACGTCTGCCGGCCGATATATCGCTGACTCCATTAATTCCGCGAGATTGTGCTCACATAAAGTGCCCTCCACCTCCGCTGAAGAGAGCAGGAAGACGCGCGTCGTAATATTTATGAATGGGCGGCGGGTCCCCTTTGAGGGGTGGCACACAGCCTCTCGGCGCGCAACACAAAGCGGGCCTCCCCCAAATTGCCGGTCACGGTTAATGGCGGCCACGGCAGGTTAGGGCCCGCTGCAATGGGCAGCAGCTGCCGGATCGACCGCTGCCCGCTCTGCGCTGCAGTCCGCTGCTTGCGCAACGGTTCCTCGTCCGAGGCGTGCTATGGCTGGCTGCCTGTACACTGCTCAGAAAAGTGAGGACAGATTCAATAAGAGCAGGGAATGAGAGGATAAGTCTTATGAAGCTAACAAAACAAGAAGTAAACAGCTTTACTGTAGCTGCTGCCGGCAGGAGTGGCCGTGCGGTTCTGGGCGCTGCAATCTGGAGCCGAGCGGCCGCTGCGGTCGCAGGTTCGAGTCCTGCCTCGGGCATGGATGTGTGTGAGGTCCTTAGGTTAGTTAGGTTTAATTAGTTCTAAGTTCTAGGCGGCTGATGACCTCAGATGTTAAGTCCCACAGTGATCAGAGCCATTTGAACCATTACTGTAGCTGCTGGTAAACCTTGCGGGATGTGAAGTCGTGGTCCAAGAAACTCTTCTGTTCCTGACGTTTCGTCCAGGACTGCGCTGGAAATCTTCAGAGGCGCTCCTCCGCTGAGCCTGCCGACTGAATCACAATCACAGTAATCACAAAATACACTCATGTGACAAAAGTCGTGGGATAGACACAGGTACGTAAGCACACGGTGGTAATATCGCGCACGCCAAGTATTAAAGAACTTTGCGTTGACGAAGCTGTCATTTGTACTCTGGTGACTCATATGAAAAGGTGTCCGACGTCATTATGGCTGCTCGACAGTGATTAACAGACTTTGAACGCGGAATTGAAGCTGGACCGAGAAGCATCCGACATTCCACTTCGGAAATCGTTACGGAATTCAGTATTCCAAGCTCACAGTGTCAACAGTGTGCCGATATTACCAAATTTCAGGCATTAGCACGGGCAGCACAGTGGCCGACGGCGTTCACTGAACAACCGAGAGCAGCGGTGTTTCCCTAGCGTTGTCAGAGCTAACAGACAAGTAACACTGCGTGAAATAACCGCAAAAGCAAACGACGTACGTATCCGTTAGGACAGTGCGACGAGATTTGAAGTTAATGAGCTATGGCAGCAGACGACCGACGCGACGGCCTTTGAAACAAGACGACATCGCCCGTGGGCTCGTGGCCAAATCGACTGAACCCTAGACAACTGAAAGACCGTAGCCTGGTCAGATAAGTCCCGATCTCAGTTCGTAAGAGATGATGGTAGGGTTCAAGTGTGGCGCAGACGCCACGAAGCCATGGACTCAAGCTTTCCACAAGGCACTGTGCAAGCTGGTGGTGGCTCCATAAAAGTGTGAGCTGTGTGTACATAGAACTGAACCGATTATTGACTGGAAATTTGCACCCATTCATGGACTTCCCAAGGAACAATGGCGCATGTGTTTGTAAACTGGCATGCGGTGGCGGCGGTGTCGATACACACGTCGACGAGGCATAGTGCTTCAATGCTGTTGCAGATAGAGCTCAAAGCGGAATGATTCCGCTGGCGTGCGCTGCCCGCTTATATAGAATACGGGTGACCTTGAAAGGGTACAGTACCGCCCAACACTGAAAATAGGTACGAAATTCTTGTCAGAACAACACATTTTTTGTGTAAAAGTAACTCAATTTCAATTAATACAGCGAAGCCGGATACCAGTGTGGGAAAGAATGACAATTTATTTATTTAATTGATCACATGTGCACTCCCTCAAAATAAATCCCTACATCCAGTTTGGTGAGATCTGTGAAATGAATGAATGTATGGTCGTCTGCTAACCACAGATAGTGAATCGGAATATATGATCATCTTTGAGTCGATCCTTTGGCTACCTTTGGTGAGACCAAAGAGATGGAAGTTACCAGAGCTTTGAGCGTCTGAAATGTGGCTGACCAATAAGGTAGCAAGGTGCTTCTCCCACTTCGAGAGAGGTGCGAGAGAATCAGAATACGGCCATGTTTCAGCACTCTGCCGCTGAACCTTCTGCTGTAAAGACCCGTTTTTTTTGTTGTGCTCCGTGATGAAAGAGTGGAGGCATGGTATGGATGTGGAATATTTAAGAGTAGTTAGAATTAATACTTTCTCTTTCACAGGACCTTTTGTGGGGAAAATTACAAAGTGAGGCAGGTAATTTTAAGGGGATTGTAGTAAACCAACGGTCACAAAGAGCCCACGTGTAGTTATAAGTTGAGATACTTCCGTGAGCTTAAGCTGAAATATTTAAGAATTAATAGCGTGTGTACAATAAGCTGAAATATTTAAGAATTAATAGCGTGTGTACAATAAGCTGAAACATTTAAGAAATAGCGTGTGTATCATAAGTTGAAGTATTTAAGAAATATCATTCCGTGTGACGCTAAATTTAAACTCTGAGAGAGAATCAAGGTGAGTCGGCCGTTTTTCCAGCAACGCCACTTGGCTTGCATTGCACAGGAAGACGTGCGTTTATCTCCAGAGTTCACAGTAGGAAAGTAGAATTACAAAGTGGGGCAGTGTCGTGTGAAACTGGGATAAATATTGATTGAAGTGGGAAAGCGGAAAGTGATGAAGTTGTAACCGTTCTTTGTGTAATATTTCATATTGTTGTGTTGTGTATGTCTTGTAATTTGGGTATGTGTGTTTTGCATGGGAGTAGCAAGGTAGTTTCGAAAGATTTGTGGGTATGCCTGTTCCTTCTGTATCGCTCGATCTGGAGGAAAGTTTCGTGAGGATAATTGTGAGAGGCGAAGTGTGAGGTATAATAAAAGATCCACCATCCGATCCAGGGAGTGCACTGTTGCGGTAAATAGATTACGAGACCATAGTATAGAGATTCACTAACGTAAAGCCATGCCCACTGGGCGGAATTTCTCATGTGATTCTGTTGTAGGTTGTAGAATTTGTGTGTTTAGGAATAAATCAAATAGTGAAAAGAAAGAGATTGGTGGCCTTTTTCATTAAATTGTATGTTATCGTAATGTCCCGAAGTTATATAAAAGCCGTTAAATCTAAGACAAAAGGTAAATGTGGTATTGCCAGTGCGTAGTGTACAGTCAGAGTTCTATAAATCACTGATAGTCAGGTGCGTGTTTCCGTTGCGTATTATTCATACAGGAGGATAATTTGTAACTAAATAGTAAGATACGAGAATTCATGTTGCTCGATAAATTAAGGAAGATTCCACTCGCTTGGCAAACCACACATCTTGCAGGCCTGACTGCTTGATGCCACAGTATGAGAAAGGCAAGTGGGTGCCTCTCATAATTTCGACCCTGCCAGGATTCCGTTTTTTTTGGCACGATAATTTTGTTACCTGGGTATTTAATTTGTTGCCAGGATTCCATTTTTTGCCACGATAATTTTACCTGGATATTTAATTTGTTGCCAGGATTCCGTTTTTTGCCACGATAATTTTGTTACCAGGATATTTAATTTGTTGCCAGGATTCCGTTTTTTGCCACGATAATTTTGTTACCAGGATATTTAATTTGTTGCCAGGATTCCTTTGCCAGGATCGATTTGTTAGGATATTTTGTTGTTAGGGTTTGCTGTTAAGATTTTTTTTTATGGAATGTATTGTGATAGCGCTAAGAAGTAAAATTTTTTCTGTTTGCAAATTCTTTCTGGATTGGTGAGGATCTTTTATTTTATTTTATGTAATTAATTGCTATATCGCACAAGGCTGGAAGATCGTTTCATAATTTTTTTTGCGTAATGTCCGTAGTAACTAGGTCGCAGTCGAAAAGTGTAGCCACCATGGAGAATAGCGATTCTGGGGTGGACGTAGCAGTGCAGCAGGAAGTAGCTGTTGACCATGGGTTAATGAGCGAGAAAGACAAACGCTCCGAAGGGGCTGTATTGTTCAGTGGACCGCTGCAAGGGGAACCTTTATGCGGCGGGCTTTGTCCACAAACGCGGGCTTTTCCCGACGACGCGGGCGAGCCGAGACTAGGCCAGGTGTGCGGTGAAAGTGCAGCTACCCTTAGCGAAGCTACGGTTTCTCAGGCGAACGAGGTGAGCGCGTCGAAAGTAGGAAATAACGATGTGATACTGCAGTTTTTACAAGCGATGAGTAGGGAGACTAAGGAAAGATTTGAAGCAACTAACGAAAGATTAGAAGCAATCAATAGAGATAATAAGGAGAGAGATAGGGAGAATAAGGAGAGAGATAGGGAGGCTAAGGAGAGATTGGAAGCAATGGATAGGGAGACTAAGGAGAGATTGGAAGCAAATAAGGAAAGATTGGAGGCAATTGATAAGGGAAATAAAGAGGCAATGAGGAAGCTACACACAGTTATCGATGAGCGTCTGCCCGCAGTTAATAATCGGTTAGATGAGGGGGAGGAGAATCTGGGTGCGTCGAAGCAAGTACAGGATGCTGTGAAAGAAAAAGCCAATAATTTGGAGGTACGAATAAGGGCAATAGAGAGCGATATTACAGAACGTAGGGACGTGTTGCCGGATGAGCGAATCAAAGAAGTTGTGGTCAGAATGAATACGATTAGTGCAGAGGTAAAAAAGATTAGTATAAGAGGCGAGACAGGCTCTGACAGTACGCAGCGAGAAGTTTATGCCAACCAGGGGGAGATACAATCGCTATTACAGCTTAAAGAGGCGCAATTAGTAATAAGTAGGAAACATAGTGAAGAACTAGCACAGTTGCAATTAGCGTGCAGCAGCGAAGGTGACACATCACCAGGTAGAGTGGAGAGGGAGATTGAGATAAACTCAAAAAGCGAAAATAGGCAGAAAGAGCAAGACGAATTCACAGAGTCAGAAGAACGGTTGTGTCGGATAAAACAGGTGGTAGACTCAACTGGGTATAGTCCAAGGCTGTCTCAATTTCAAGATTCATTACCTTCATCGTGGGGACTGCTCCTCAAAACGAAGTTTGTGTATAACCATTTGAGGGACGAGGCTAGAGCGAAAATGCAGGAAGTTATTAAAGACTGTAGTAGCTATTTAAATGAATTCTGGTCGCAAAGTAAGCAGGACCAGGTTACGCAAAGCATATTGATGATGCGAAATGGTAACGAAGGTGGTATAAGAGATCCAGTGTCGTGCTATCAGGAAATCCTGAGACGAAATAGGTATTTGGATGTGACATACGAACCTGGGGAGCTCATTAGGATCTGTAGAGCGAAGTTGCCAGTGAAATTGCGCAGAGATATAGTGATAGCAGGCAGAGGCTTAGACGATTCTGCGTCATTTCAGCACTTGTTACAAGAATTGGGTAATGAGAGCAATATCGTGAACGGAGACACGACTCATAGGTCAGACAGAGTCGAGGATAGGAACGGCAGAAACTATCAGAATGACAGGAGAGCATGGAATCCTGGTATTTCTTTCTTGTCATAATAGATTGATGGATAGGAGAAACAAATCCAACATATCAGCCCTTAGCATCTTGCCTTAAAACACATGCAGCTGGCGCTGAAAATTGTCTATGTAGCAGACATACTCTACTGATATGTAGGAATGCAAATACCATACTTCTGATCAGAGAATAAAACACCAGTAATGGCATCGGTTAGGCTGGTGTCTCAGAGCAAAATTTGCAAATTTTTATTTCGAACAGTAAAGTAAAAGGACTGCTTCCTCAAAGAAACCAGTTGCTAAAATGTTGTGTAATAATGCCAATGAGTCCAGTTTAATTAGAGTGATTTGACTATTGCAGGTACTTAACACGTAATGTAAAAAGTAAACATTGTGATGTGTATGGAATAGGGTACGTTTATACTGCTGTTACAGGTAACATCAGTAATGTGATCGAAGTTTTAAATTAGATGCCATCTGATCTATTGTATGCCATTGTCGTGGTGACAGTTATAATGAGGTGCTGTGTATGGTTGTTCGGAATCTGGTGTTAGGGAAAGAGGCCACTAGCACCAAAGTTTCTAACACTTGGGCTGTCCCATTTCTCCCAGCTTGTATATTCTCTGCACACTTTTAATTTTCATGTAAACTTAGATTCCTAACTAGCAAATTCTTTACTGTGTATAGTGGACCATTCAGAGTGAGGCGGATTGTCCATGAAAATGCTGTACTGATTGAGACGATCAAGGGAAAACAATCTCGTGGGCTTCATCACATTTCTAACATCAAATTATGGAAAAGTTAAGGATAGATCTAAAGTAGGCAATTTATGGTAGATAGTCAGTGTAATTATTTGTGGTGTGTAACGTTGTGCAGGGTCAAAAAAAAAAAAATCGAACATAAGAATTTTCAGGCGGGATGTCAGGAAGTATGACGGAATAGACTGGTCAAATGAGTCATGAACAGGAGTCGACAGAGTGGTGTATGTACGTATTTTTTGTCGTATGAATAAGGATCAAGCAGAAACGACGTGATGATTTATGAGGGAATAAAGATGGTAGATAGAGAAGCGACGTGATAAATAGTAGTGGATAAAGGTGATAGGTAAGGGAAGAAGCGACGTGAAGCAGTGTGATTAATAAATAGAGATTCGACGTGATGAAACAGTGGTAAATAAAGGTGAGTAGAATTGAATAATGTGGAGATGTCTTAGATGTATGTTACAGAGAGACCTGTGTATGCTGCAATAGAGATTGATGCGAATGGCGAAGGAAGACCAGGAAATGATGGAGTAATGGACGGACGGAGAGCCGAAATACGAATGAAGAGATGAGGACAACTGCACAATGTGAAAGGACATAAAGGGAGTATGAGATCCAGATGGTGAACGTTGTGGAACACTGACGTAAGATGTAATATAAGTGTAAGATCTAATTCTTAGCATAACATTTGCGATTTGGCAAAAATAATATTTATTGTTGTTGTTGTTGAAGCCTGGTACCAGGATAACTAATCAAAACGGTACCAAGAATGTGTACAGTTATTTTGCAGGTTGAATAATTTGTGTATTTTTGTTCTTAGATGAAATGTCGCAATTCTAATTTGACATTTAGGAGGATGAATAATCAGTAAAGTGAATGCAGAGGTAAGCCGATGGAGAGAGGTGCCTGAGTGAAAGGACGAATTCAGAGACTGGAATGCTATCTCCGAAACAGCTTCATGTGTTATGTGGTTGGGTATAAGGGAGCAAAGGTATGGTATGTTGTGAGTGTGGTGGTGTTATGAGTATAAGGGAGCAAAGGTATGGTATGTTGTCGTGAGTGTGGTGGTGTTAAGGTTAGCTGACTTCTAGACCTATTCTGGTAGTTTATTAATGGATTGAATGAGAAGGAAAATGTGATGTCTGGTGAGTGAGAGTCGTAGAGTAGTGTGATCAATGCACACACTCCTGTAAAGGGGATGCTACCGATCTGTAACTAAAACATTATTGTGTATTGTTTGATTTGGATGAACCTCGATGGCAGGTCAGGATCTGACATGTGAATGGTTCATACATGTCCTAGAAATGTTGCTATATATAATAAAAAAAAAAAGGTAAAATATATAAAGAGATACTAATTTCAGTGTGTCACAAGCACAAAGGTGCATTGTATGTTGTAGATTTAGAGTCATCAGTTTCTAAAATGTTTATTGTGTTAGGATGTTAAAGTAGTTTAATATTTAATAACCTGTGGTAGGTAATTGAGCTGTATAGATTATTTCTTATTTTTTTTGTTAGAACACTTTCAAGTGGTATTAATTTCAATCTGTCGCAAGTACAAAGGTGCATTGTATGTTGTAGATTTAGAGTCATCAGTTTCTAAAAATGTTTGTTGTGTTAGGATGTTAAAGTAGTTTAATATTTAATAACCTGTGGTAGGTAATTGTGAGCTGTGTAGATTATTTCTTATTTTTTTTGTTAGAACACTTTCAAGGGGTATTAATTTCAGTCTGTCACGAGCACAAAAGTTCATTGTATATTGTAGTTTTAGGATAAAGTTTCTAATATTTTCACTGTGATAGGATGTTAGAGTAGCCTACTATTTGATATTGTAATTATGAGCTGTATAGATTGTTTATTATTCCTTTTGTTTTTCTTTTTACACTTTCATGTTTTGTATGAGGGACGACAGGTACAATGAATAGCACGAGTGTGGGCTGTCTATAGAAAAGAGATAAATGTTGATGTTGTATGTGTAGAAAACTAGGGTGTATAATTTTAATGTAAGAATTTCCTTTTGTCTGTAATGTTGCGAGATGCACGGAAGGCTAACTGATTGGGTGTCGTAACGCCCATGCCGCTAGCGGGCCGAGCTGACGATGCCATGGCGACAGGCGACAGAGCCGCGGCACTCCCCACTCCACTGTCGGACGGGGTACACTCCACGCGCCCGCTACAGCAGGTCAACGGCCTGGGGCGACACGCACGTACAACTGGCCATTCATGAGTTCCGCCACCCTTACGACTGGGGAAGGTATCCCGCGGAGGCAACAGCGGGTGGTTTCTTCTGCTCAACGGCGCGCGCAGCGGCGCTACTGCAGAATGGACGAGGCGCGGCAGAGCCCGGCGAGCATTTTTTTTACCAGCAGCTAATAACTAGTACTGGACTGTGGAGCCGTGAAACAAGATGACTGCGACTTTCCATAATGTGGAAAGTGAAGGACTGGTGTTTCCACGTTGTGAGTGGTGGAAAAGATTTTGTCTTTAGCAGACAGGACGATCGTTTTGTTTTGTCTTGACCACTGAATGGTGGGATCCATAAACTTTTGGCAGTGACTTGTTAAGTGTGCTTTTTGAATTGCACGTGGGACACTTGGTATACTTAGAGGACAGTTGTCGTTTGGTGAACAATTATTGTATGAAGGCAAGAAACTAGAGTGGGACATTGACATTTGCGTCTGTAGTACGAGACATTTCTTGAACTGGTGCGGGAATAAGTGCTGTTTGTTGAAACTTACGACTTTTAATTACACCATGAACTGAAAGGACAGAACCGTGGGTAATAGTAGTTGTAGGGCCATTTTTTTGGACGAACAGATTCGTGTGGATGGTACTCTGACAGTGACTATGACATTTGTGTTTAATGTGAGATACAGTTTACTGTCCAGTGCGTGTTCAAAATGCCGATTTGAGTGACTCAAAGACTTTCGTCCGGGTAACCATGGGAGAGCTTTGACACCGAGACAGTGGTTCTAGGAAAACTATCAGCAACTTTTTGACCACAAGAAAATGACAGAATGAAAGGTTTCCGTGTGACTCGCAAGATAGGGAATAATGTATTTGTGATTGTGTAAATGTTTTTTTTGTGTGTTTCATTCTTGAAGGGACAGCAAGTGTAATTGTATTTCATCAACATTTGTGTTTAGAATAGTTAGTGTTTGTTTTTTGTCTGTTCTGGGTTATCAAGTTCACGTAGCATGTTTATTAGAATATTTGGTACAATGATGCTCTAATTATAAGCCAGTGGCGTAATACTAACGTAGCGGTTCATGTAGCATTGATCAGTAAGATTGTCACAGGGGACAAGAGTTTGCATTGCACAACAAATATCGGAATTAACTGATGTATTTTGATGTCGTCCATAGTAATAATCTTGTTGGTGTTTTGACTGAAGCCACTTATTTTTATTATCACAGTGGTGACATTTCACATTAAAGTGTAACGAAGGCTAGTCGAAATGCAAGTTCTTGTCGTCTATATGTGTGACAACAGAGAAAGTATTTTTTATTTGTTTTAGAATTATTGAAAGTTGGATTACTCATAAAAATAACGAAGATCCCAGTAACTAAAGCAAAATTTTATCTCAAGATTATTTTTTTCATTTCTATGATGTGATGTTTTATTTGTCATGTAGATTGTTGTAAATTAGTATGTGTACGTTACTCCGGATTGTGGAGAGTACAATAATGCAACAACTGCCAATTTGGTAAAGTAACAACATTTGGTCGTCAATTTGAGGTCACCAGGGGCTAAGGTCTCCTCCTGGTTATTTTGATGAATTGCTACGTTTGTTTTAATACAATTTTCTTAAAAAAAAAAAAAATGTTCGGAACTACCCTCGCATTGCAAGGATAGTACCGTGCCATTTTTTTCTGCATGGGTAGCCGGTGGTGAAAGGGTACAGTACCGCCCAACACTGAAAATAGGTACGAAATTCTTGTCAGAACAACACATTTTTTGTGTAAAAGTAACTCAATTTCAATTAATACAGCGAAGCCGGATACCAGTGTGGGAAAGAATGACAATTTATTTATTTAATTGATCACATGTGCACTCCCTCAAAATAAATCCCTACATCCAGTTTGGTGAGATCTGTGAAATGAATGAATGTATGGTCGTCTGCTAACCACAGATAGTGAATCGGAATATATGATCATCTTTGAGTCGATCCTTTGGCTACCTTTGGTGAGACCAAAGAGATGGAAGTTACCAGAGCTTTGAGCGTCTGAAATGTGGCTGACCAATAAGGTAGCAAGGTGCTTCTCCCACTTCGAGAGAGGTGCGAGAGAATCAGAATACGGCCATGTTTCAGCACTCTGCCGCTGAACCTTCTGCTGTAAAGACCCGTTTTTTTTGTTGTGCTCCGTGATGAAAGAGTGGAGGCATGGTATGGATGTGGAATATTTAAGAGTAGTTAGAATTAATACTTTCTCTTTCACAGGACCTTTTGTGGGGAAAATTACAAAGTGAGGCAGGTAATTTTAAGGGGATTGTAGTAAACCAACGGTCACAAAGAGCCCACGTGTAGTTATAAGTTGAGATACTTCCGTGAGCTTAAGCTGAAATATTTAAGAATTAATAGCGTGTGTACAATAAGCTGAAATATTTAAGAATTAATAGCGTGTGTACAATAAGCTGAAACATTTAAGAAATAGCGTGTGTATCATAAGTTGAAGTATTTAAGAAATATCATTCCGTGTGACGCTAAATTTAAACTCTGAGAGAGAATCAAGGTGAGTCGGCCGTTTTTCCAGCAACGCCACTTGGCTTGCATTGCACAGGAAGACGTGCGTTTATCTCCAGAGTTCACAGTAGGAAAGTAGAATTACAAAGTGGGGCAGTGTCGTGTGAAACTGGGATAAATATTGATTGAAGTGGGAAAGCGGAAAGTGATGAAGTTGTAACCGTTCTTTGTGTAATATTTCATATTGTTGTGTTGTGTATGTCTTGTAATTTGGGTATGTGTGTTTTGCATGGGAGTAGCAAGGTAGTTTCGAAAGATTTGTGGGTATGCCTGTTCCTTCTGTATCGCTCGATCTGGAGGAAAGTTTCGTGAGGATAATTGTGAGAGGCGAAGTGTGAGGTATAATAAAAGATCCACCATCCGATCCAGGGAGTGCACTGTTGCGGTAAATAGATTACGAGACCATAGTATAGAGATTCACTAACGTAAAGCCATGCCCACTGGGCGGAATTTCTCATGTGATTCTGTTGTAGGTTGTAGAATTTGTGTGTTTAGGAATAAATCAAATAGTGAAAAGAAAGAGATTGGTGGCCTTTTTCATTAAATTGTATGTTATCGTAATGTCCCGAAGTTATATAAAAGCCGTTAAATCTAAGACAAAAGGTAAATGTGGTATTGCCAGTGCGTAGTGTACAGTCAGAGTTCTATAAATCACTGATAGTCAGGTGCGTGTTTCCGTTGCGTATTATTCATACAGGAGGATAATTTGTAACTAAATAGTAAGATACGAGAATTCATGTTGCTCGATAAATTAAGGAAGATTCCACTCGCTTGGCAAACCACACATCTTGCAGGCCTGACTGCTTGATGCCACAGTATGAGAAAGGCAAGTGGGTGCCTCTCAACCTTCATTACGTAAACTACTGATAACGGACTTAGTCTCTGCAGGCACCAGCGAGAGAGCGTTATTCCGTACGCGTGCTGCTGTATGACTCGCAGCACGCGTCTGCTGGTGCGCCGGCCTAGCGCCGAGCCAAGGGGGTTCCGTAACCGGTCGGCTAGGCGCCCAGCGGGCTGTGCGGCACTATGCTTTGTTAATTTTTTGAAATTGTTTCATCCGTGAGCCCCCGATTACCAGATGTACGACTAGCGGTTCTCGGCTGACGCCCCCGGTTACAGGAGTCAAGGATAACACTTTATTAATATTTATAATACAAAGTAATATCACCAGTTACAGTTACATTCTCAGCAAGTACACCAAGTCCTTTCATCCAAACATGTATTTTTTCATCATTAGAAACTTTTCTACATGAGCGGGTATACAGAGTAAAACGCATATTACTATACACAAAACTAGGTCTACTTTGGGTCTCAGGGTCGATTCCACAATGCCATGTCTTGTAAGCGATGACAATGCGCCATGTCTGGGGCTACAGGTGTTCATGACTGGTTTGAGAAACATTCTGGACGATTGAGCGAGTAATTTGACGTCCCAAATAGCCCGACTCGAATCCCATTGAATTGTTATGGCCGGCCGCGGTGGTCTCGCGGTTCTAGGCGCGCAGTACGGAACCGTGCGACTGCTACGGTCGCAGGTTCGAATCCTGCCTCGGGCATGGATTTGTGTGAGGTTAGTTAGGTTTAAGTAGTTCTAAGTTCTAGGGGACTGATGACCGCAGCAGTTGAGTCCCATAGTGCTCAGAGCCATTTGAACCATTTTGAATATTTATGGGACATAATGGAGAGGTCAGGTGTGCACAAAATCGCGCACTCGCAACACTATTATGGACGGCTATAGGGGCACCATGACTCAGTATTTCTGCAGGGGACGTTCAGCAGCTTGTTGACTCCTTGCTACGTCAGGCTACTGCACTTTGCCGGCGAAAAGAACTGTGACACGATATTAGGACCTATCTCATGACTTTTGTCAACTGAGTGTTGAGTGAAATTCACAAAGAATATTGCCGTATGAACCCACTTTTCATACACTCTCTCTGGCCTGGTTGTATGCAATGATTCGATGGGGAAGAGCGTGATAAAGCCTTGGGATCCTCTCGCAAGACAAGCTGACCATCTGTTGTTGCAGGTCATTTAAATTCTGGATACTGCCACTGGGACGGAGTTCGCGTCTGTGCTGGTGCCGCACATGTGTTGTCGGGGACAGATTTAGGCATCTTGCTGGTCGCGGCACCATCAAGCAGACACTTCACAGCGACACGCGCCATTTGTGAACCAGCGTTTGGAAAACGGCACCACCATACTATCGAATCAAAGGTGGCACATGAGGACGCAGGCTGTCCGTGACGTACTGTATTGCCGTTAAAGTTCAGTCAATATGAGCCCTAACCTTAAGTCGTAAGCGATGGCTTCCAGCACCATAACACCAGGAGTAACAAACACTGAAAGAACAGCACCTTTCAGAATGATGCCATACTTGACAGCGATGGTCAGCTGGGATAGTGGAGAATCGCAGTTTATCACACAACACAATGCGACACTAATTCTTAGTAGTATATGCTTCCCGCTTATGGCACCACTTGAAACGTAGCTGCTTGTTATCTACGATAATGATCGAAGCAGACGAAATGAATTAAAATTTGTGCTGCGGCCGGGACTTAACCCAGGTCTTCTTGCTTGCTAGGCAGAAATGGAAACCACTACACTACCACAGCACAATGTTCAACATTGCTGCATGAATTACGTAAGCTGAGTGCCCTTCCCAACACAAACTTCAATTCATCTTCCCTTATATCTTGTCACTACTGCCAGGGCTCTCTGATATTGGCAAGCATCCCAGCATTGGACGTAATGGGTCGTCCTTATGCCGTTATACCGTTATAATTCAATGTTTCCCTGAGACATTTAAGTCTCTTTTTTTATTATCTGCAATAACGATAGAAGCAGACGAAATGAATTAAAATTTGCTTGCTAGGCAGAAGGTACAAGGACGACCCATTACGTCCAATGCTGGGGTGCTTGCCAATGTCGGAGAGCCCTGGCAGTAGTGACAATATATAAGGCAAAATGAATTGAAGTTTGTGTTGGGGAGGGCACTCAGCTTAGGTAGTTCCGGAACCACGTGGCTGCTACGGTCGCAGGTTCGAATCCTGCCTCGGGCATGGATGTGTGAGATGTCCTTAGGTTAGTTAGGTTTAGGGGACTGATGACCTAAACTGTTAAGTCCCATAGTGCTTAGAGCCATTTGAACCATTTTGAACCTAAGTGTCATAGTACTTGCAGTGGATCCTGATGCAGTTTGGAATTCCTTTGTGATGTCCTCGATAAATGTCTGCCTATTACACATTACGATCCTCTTCAACTACCTGCGGTCTCTGTCAGTCAACAGATGAGGTCAAGAGACGAGGTCTGTCTGTACGCTTTTGTCCTGTACGTGTCCCTTCACTATCACATCGGAAACAGTGGACCTAGGGATGTTTAGGAGTGTGGAAATCTCGCTTACAGACGTACGAAAAAAGTTATTCCCAATCACC
Source organism: Schistocerca serialis cubense (assembly GCF_023864345.2). NCBI lineage: Eukaryota > Metazoa > Arthropoda > Insecta > Orthoptera > Acrididae > Schistocerca > Schistocerca serialis. The sequence continues at coordinate 610,782,133 of NC_064638.1, read as the reverse complement.
TGATCACAATCAAAGTCCCTGAGTTCCGCGGAGCGCCCCCTTCTGCTCTCTCACGATGTCTAATGACTACTGAGATAGCTGATATGGAGTACCTGGCAGTAGGTGGCAGCACAATGCACCTAATATGAAAAACGTATGTTTTGGGAGTGTCCGGATACTTTTGATCACAGTGTACATACCGATGGTCTGTACATGTAAAAAGATGCAATGGCATCCAACCACGTGTTCTGGAGTCTTAATTTTTTTCTGCCAGATAATGTATTTGATTTTATTACTGGTTTCTCCTATAAGACGTGAGGTAGTCACTATTGTCTGCACTAAGCCACAGTTTTTTGGACGACGGTGGTCAGAGGACCTTTGAACCTTTAACATGTTGCCATCAGGACAATGTGTGGTGTCACCGCCAGACACCACACTTGCTAGGTGGTAGCTTAAATCGGCCGCGGTCCATGTAGTACATGTCGGACCCGCGTGTCGCCACTGTGTAATCGCAGACCTAGCGCCACCACCAAGGCAGGTCTCGTGATACGAGAGAGCACTCGCCCCAGTTGTACGAGAACCTAGCTACCGCCCAGTTGTACGCGAACCTAGCTATCGCCCAGTTGGACGAGAACCTAGCTACAGCCCAGTTGTACGAGAACCTAGCTACCGAACAGATGTACGAAGCCTTTCTCTCTCATTAGCCGAGAGACAGAATAGCCATCAGCTAAGTTAATGGCTACGAACTAGCAAGGCGCAATTTGTATCAGTGCCTATAGCTTACGAGTATTCAAGAGAGATGTATTCCAAGGACTAATAAAAAGATAAGTAATAAGCATCTACATACTTTTCTTCTTATTCATTTATAAGTTCTCATGTTCCAGACTTCACGCCCGTCGGCGTTAGCCTTGCGTGCCCTATCGGCTACAGCGTTAGTCTAGAGTTCATTTTCAGCCATCTCCACTTCACGGTGTCGGCCCAGCTACCGACACAACATTTATTGGCGACGAGGATGGGATGGTCGCTCGCCGGCTGAGTTGCTCCACGGTCGTCCTCATCGCACCTTGATGTCTTTGCTGCATCCGCCGCATCAGGTTCCTGTGCAGCGGCAGACTCCTGCTTTTGCTCCAGGCGACGTTGTATTTTATCGCAACTATCGAGGTTCACGGCGTTGGCTCGCAGGGCGCATTCTTCGCTGCCTCGGCCGCGCGATGTATTTGGTTTTGGGGGCCTCTGGTGAGGTGCGTCGGCATCTCAATCAGCTGCGCCTCTGTCGTCGCTCGGGTTCTGCCGCTCCCCGTCTGCTTTCAGCGACGGTGCCGTCCGGTCAGCGCCCTGGGGACCCATCTACTGGCTCGCCTCATCCCCAGGTGTTACCGACGATGCCTTCCATTTTGCCCGATGGCGACGCGCCGCCGCCGCCGCAGCAGCAGCAGCCGCCGCCGCCGCCGCTTGTTCTCCCGCCGGCGCCGCCCGCATTAGACGCTTCGCTGCAGCCGCCAAGCGCCTCCCAGGGTCACGCGCCGCCGATCGCTTCCCGTGACCAGCTGTCCTTCGCCTTGGAACTCCCGCCCGCTCCGGACCACATGACGTCATCGCGCGTCGGCTACCCCGACGCAATGGAGGTCGACCCTTCGGTACCTCCTGTCTCTCTACGGGCGCATACACCGCATGTTGACGTGCACCCTGGACTAGTTTTTCAGGCGTTTCCTAGCTCTCCTCGGACCGAATGGCCGGGTGCGGGTGGCACAGCCTCGCCTGTTGTTAGGCTCCCCACCTCATCGCATACGTCAACATGTGGTCCTCCCCACGGCGGGCGGAAGCCTTATCACACGACCGTTCGCCGATTTGCGGGGGAGGAATGTGGTGTCACCGCCAGACACCACACTTGCTAGGTGGTAGCTTAAATCGGCCGCGGTCCATGTAGTACATGTCGGACCCGCGTGTCGCCACTGTGTAATCGCAGACCTAGCGCCACCACCAAGGCAGGTCTCGTGATACGAGAGAGCACTCGCCCCAGTTGTACGAGAACCTAGCTACCGCCCAGTTGTACGCGAACCTAGCTATCGCCCAGTTGGACGAGAACCTAGCTACAGCCCAGTTGTACGAGAACCTAGCTACCGAACAGATGTACGAAGCCTTTCTCTCTCATTAGCCGAGAGACAGAATAGCCATCAGCTAAGTTAATGGCTACGAACTAGCAAGGCGCAATTTGTATCAGTGCCTATAGCTTACGAGTATTCAAGAGAGATGTATTCCAAGGACTAATAAAAAGATAAGTAATAAGCATCTACATACTTTTCTTCTTATTCATTTATAAGTTCTCATGTTCCAGACTTCACGCCCGTCGGCGTTAGCCTTGCGTGCCCTATCGGCTACAGCGTTAGTCTAGAGTTCATTTTCAGCCATCTCCACTTCACGGTGTCGGCCCAGCTACCGACACAACACAATGCATTCCTGAATATGCTCGCGTCTGTTTGCGAAAAAGCAATAAATCAAGTAAAACACGATATGTGGCAGTTTGCGTATACGTTCATTCTAAATGCCTTCTGTATCCCCTGTAGGCGATGCTTGCTTTTGTTGAAGGAGCTAGTACAAAAGTAGCTTATTTGGAAATACACATCTTGCAAACGTACAGTATATTCCATTTTCTCCTGCTCAGTGCATTGTAATATGCTTGGATACTCGTTGGCACGCTTGCTGCTCACGTTTCACTCATGTTTCGACGGCGGCCCTTCTGAGGTCGTCCAGTGTGTAGCAAGGCTTCTTCCACGGCGCATCACCACAGCACATACCGCGGGACATTCCGTTTGGCTGATTTCTACACATACAGGGTGATTATAATTAAAGTTAAACTTTCGAAAGTCTGTAGAAATAACGCCAATGTCAGAATGACGTCAAATTGCAACGGAATATTATCGGAGAAGGGGGGAAACGTATGGCATAAGAAAAATTAATAGCTACAAAATGTAGCAATAGCATCATACTTCAATAGTGGTCGACTACAAATGACAAATGAATCATACAACAATGCCTAAGCTGTACATTTGATGTTAAAGAAACTGTACTACTCAGTGTGCATGAGTTTAGAGGTCCATACTGTTAGTTACGTAAGCCCATCCATCACGCCGGCCGGTGTGGCCGAGCGGTTCTAGACGCTATAGTCAGGAACCGCGCGACCGCTACGGTCGCAGGTTCGAATCCTGCCTCGGGCATGGATGTGTGTGATGTCCTTTGGTTAGTTAGGTTTAAGTAGTTCTAAGTTCTAGGGGACTGATGACCTCAGATGTTAAGTCCCAAAGTGCTCAGAGCCATTTGAACCATTTTTTTTTTTTTTGAACCATTTGAACCCATCCACCACGGCAGGGTCATATTACACCAGATGGTAAAAATCGGTTTTTAATTGTTCTGAGGCCAGTAACCGAATAAAAACTCACATCGGTTTTTAATTGTCCTGAGGCCAAAAACTGCATGAAAAGCATCAATCAAAATCAAATCGGATTATTAATTTCTGTGTGACTGCCGCAAAACATGTTCAAATATGCTGCCCACCATTTTCTGCAACAAGTTGAAATCGAGAAACAGCATGTCTCACAACTGATCGAAGTGTTTCCGGTGTCACGTGCAGAATGTTTTGCGCAATGAGTGTCTTCAATGCAGCTAAGTTTGCAGTCGGAACGCTGAACGCAACATCTTTCAGATAGCCCCACAGCCAGAAGTCACGCGGTTTAAGATCAGGTGATCGGGACGGCCAGGCTTAGGGAAATGGCGGCTGATAATTCTAGCATTTACGAAATGGAGCTTCAGCAGCTGCTTAACAGGATTTGCAATGGGCGGAGGTGTGCCATCTTGCATAAAAATGACCACATCCAAATATCTACGCCGTTGGGAAGCTGGTATGACGTGGTTGCGCAAAAGACACTCATAGCGCTTACCAGTGACGGTACAGGTAACAGGACCGGAAGCACCTGTCTCTTCGAAAAAATATGGCCCTATGATAAATGATGCTCTATGCCGTTAATCCGCACCACATAGTGACCTTTTCAGGATGAAGTGGTACTGTTTGATGTGCGTGGGATTTCCCGTTGCCCATATTCGACAATTCTGTGTATTGACATATCCTCTCAGATGGAAGTGGGCTTCGTTTGTCTACAAAATCTTCCACGGCCAATCATTGTCCACTTCCATGAGAGCAAGAAATTCTAAAACGAAGGTCTCTCTTGCTGGCAGATCAACAGGAAGCAAATCGTGCTTGTGGGTGATTTTGAATGGATGGCAAAGAAGGATGTTTCGTAGGATTTTACGAACCGTGCTCACGGGTTTGTCCAATGTTCGGGCAATTCTCCGTGAACTACACGTTTGCACACCACCACTCGGCTCCTCCTGCATTGCTGTGGCCACTTCTTCCACGGAAGTCGAATCAATTCGTTTCATCCCTCTACCAGGTTGCACACCAAAAGAACCCGTCTTTTCGAATTTCCGAATCATTTACTCCATACCACGGCAGTCATCGGACCAACGCTTTTTTTTAAACTCTTCAGTGTCCGGAACTTCTGCAGAGCGACGTGTGTGCAGTCATCATTCTTGTAATACAGCTTTACAAGCAGAGCGCGATCATGCGTTGAGACAGTCATGGCGAATGTTGCAGACGCGAAAGGAGGAAAAGCCGTGTACCCAGCGGGTTGACACAAACTTCAATGTGTCGTGCGCATGACAGGTGTTTTCATTTACGTATTCTGGCACATACTGGGCCATCTATTGATCAATTTTCACACTATTTTTTTTTTCTTCTGCCTTATGTTTCCCCCTTCTCCGATAATATTCCGTTGCAATTTGACGTCATTCTGACCAGTGGTGTTGTTTCTACAGAGTTTTGGGAGTTTAACTTTAATTATAATCATCCTGTATACCTAAACTGTGCAAACTGTCTTGCGGTGTGTGACGGAGGGTACTTTGTGAGTCTCCGTCTTCTAGTCGGGTCTGCGGGAAGTACGATTGCCGGTAAGCCTCCATGTGGACTCGAATCTCTCTAATTTTACCTTGATGGCCTTCTCGTGAAATATAGCTAGGAGGAAACAATGTAGTTGTTCACTCTTTTAGGAAGATGCGCTTTAGAAACTTTAACGGTAAACCATACTGTGATGCAGAATGCCTGTCTTGTTGTGTTCGCCATTGGAGTTGGTTGATCATCTCCGTGACACTTTTGCGTTTGCTAAGTGAACCTGTAACTGAACACAAGCTCTTCTTTGGACCCTCTCTATTTCCTCCAGCAGTCATATCTCTTCTTGAAGAAAGTTGGTCGTGGGGTGGTGGTGGACCGCTTGTGTATTATCATCTAGAAAGACGACTCCATCACCGAAATGTTGATTGTAAGTCTGAACAACAGTTTGGAGGATCTCGTTCCGATACTGCACAGCCCTCAAAGTAGCCTCGGGAGTGATGAGAGGCACCCGACAACTGTGTATGTTGTTGGCCCGAAACCTGACTGACTTACGTCCCTGCTGAAGCTGTGAAACAATTGGTATAACGTCGCTGTGGAGTACATCAATTCAACGGACACGTTCCCACGCTAGCAGCCTATCTTGAGGTAAAGTGACAATGCGCGCACGTCCTAAGTTTCAAATCACCCTTGTAGCCATGCTGCACGGAAGCCGCGTTGTTAACGACCGGACCCACAGCTCATTCTACTGAAGTACGAATGCACCTTTACTCTTACCCCATTACACATGTTGCTGTACGTAAACGTTTTCTGTGGTCAAAAGAATATTGGGAAAGAGAGGTTTGCTAAGAAAAACGTACCTGTGCAATTCATGAGGGTGGTGAAAACTGTTCTGGCAGCACAGTTCGAGTGTCAACGACGAGAACTGATCTAAAGCAACACATCACCAACAGCTGTTCCAGTCCGCAGCTCGTGGTCGTGCGGTAGTGTTCTCGCTTCACGCGCCCGGCTTCCCGGGTTCGATTCCCGGCGGGGTCAGGGATTTTCTCTGCCTCGTGATGACTGGGTGTTGTGTAATGTCCTTAGGTTAGTTTTGTTTAAGTAGTTCTAAGTTCTAGGGGACTGATTACCATAGATGTTAAGTCCCATAGTGCTCGGAGCCTTTTGAACAGCTGTTCCCCGGGGGCAGTACGTCGACCCATACAGACATAAACAGTTCTTCTATTAAGCGATTTTACTTACTTTCTATCGCGCGGTCACTTATTTCGGTATTTTTCACGTTAGTGTTACTACGACGATTAATAGGAAGGACCGTAGTACAATCTTCCACTATGAAATAATTTCGGAAAAAGAAATTTTGTTCTTAACTGAAGTGTTACGGAAGGTCCGATGTAAACACCACTTGGTGATTTGAGACGTGTCTGGGTAAGGAAAGCGAGTGCTCACCTTCTTGACCTTCCACTGTTACGGTAAATGGCTTGTATGTAGTTCCGCCAAGACATATTACCGTTTGAAGCAGGATCTGTGAACTCGGAAGCAGCTGCGCGCGTCGAAACCTCCCACTAAGCATTAATGAGCGTTCAACATTGGAGGAGTGGCACAGGTTTAAGAGCCATACTGCGAGAAGTCAGGCCACTTGTCGGTGACCTAGGTGCGGCGCCATTGTGGGGAAACAATGGGCGCTTTGCGCATTGTGTGGTCCGCTGCAGGGCTCCCACATGCAGAGCGAACGGCAGCTGCCGCATCGCAAGACTGGCGGGCGACGCGCCCTCTTCCCCCGTAATTGCATCGCGCCACTGCAATTAGGCCGACAGGCGCTGTGGCAGCCCGCTCTGAAGCCGGTACTTTGTGGCCTCGGAAAGAGACTGGCTGAGAAAAGCACAGATCCTGACCGTTACAACGGGCGCGGACGTGAATGAAGAAATATTCTATGAACGACTTTTTTATTGTGGAAGCCCACTCCATAGCCGAGGTCGCTAACGCGAGCCCGAACGGTGGGCCTCGAGGTAGCCAATGGGAATCATGGTAGTTGAAGAAATGTTCGCCGCCAGTATTTGGTCACAAAGGGAAAGCAAGGTGGAGCGAAATTCGAGACCATAAGCCTTTGCTCCATTGTCTTAGATTATATATGAGACCGCACTGTACTCACATTTCTATTTCCGTTGCCAGCAGTCAACAGATACACATAACATCGTAGATAAAAGCACGTTGGATGATGCGGTGTTCGTTGAATTCGGGAAGGCATTAATTAGAACATCTTCGTCCTGCCTTTTAGTAAACAAAATACGAGCTTACCGAGTGTCGGACCAGGCTTATCATTGGATTCAGGATTACCTAGCAGGTAGAGTACACAACACCGACGTTCTGCGGTTAGATATAGAATCGTGGTCTAAGTACAGCGTCTTCGACTAGTAACCAAAACGCCTTGGGTCTGGGTTGGAAATCAGCCACTACTTAAAAGAAGGTCGCCGCAAAAGAAGACAAAGAAGAGAAAATGCATGGGCTTTGAGGACAGATAGGAGGTCCAAACAAAGATCCGCGTGATCTCGAGATCTAATACCGAACGGACCATGGAAATTTACAGTCCGCCTTTGATGTGACATTCGCCTCTAAACAATGTGATGAGTCGCCATGAATGATACGAGTTTCGGGTTTACCCTTAAACTGTAGGTTCTACTTTTCCAGTAGAATAACTGGGGTCGATTAGGCACCCACAAGTCGCCCCATTGGCTTTCAGTTGATAGAATTGCACCCGGCCATTTAGTCACACGGAACTATTCTTATTACACGTGTGAACCAAAAGGCACGATCTGAACCATAATTTTCTTTATAATTTGACTTTTTTTGTACTTTATAATAAGGTGATGAGTCTCTCTCGAAAAAGGGGAAACGCGTCTTTGACTAGTAATCAAAACGCCCTGAGTCTCGAGTTCTAACCCAGCCACTGCTTAATTTTTGAATATAGATCATCATCAATGCTGTTAGCAGGGAAATGAAATGAAATGATCGTATAGCATTGATGGCCGGGAAGTACCATCTGGGGAAGTTCGGCCGGCAGGTTTCAAGTGTTATTTCAAGTGACGCCGCATTGGGCGACTTACGTGTAGGTGACAATGAAAGCATGATGAGAACAACACAACGCCTAGTCCACAAACTGAGAAAATCCCCAACCCGGCCGGGAATCGAAGCCTGGCGCGCTGCATGGCAGGCAACCACGTTACCACTCAGCTCAGGAGGCTGACTGTTAGCAGGAGACATCCAGTACAAGGACTCATCTTCCTTCAGCCAATGGACTTATCATAGAGGACGGAGGAGCGGACGGAGTTCCAGAACAATCTTTTGACCTTAGGGTCCGAAACTGCAAAATGCGGAAGCTTCAGCAATGATGAACAGCACGAAGCTACAGAAGATAATGGGAACGACTGCGTTAAACACATAAAATGTTTATCCATAGACCCCTCCCGCAGGAGGTTCGAGTCCTCCCTTGGGCATGGGCGTGAGTGTTGTCCTTAGCGTTAAGTTAGTTTAAGTAGTGTGTAAGTGTAGGGACCGATGACCTCAGCAGTTTGGTCCCTTAGGAATTCACACACATTTGAACATTTGTATCCATATGGCATGTGGCTTCTTAACAGAATAGTGTCATCATCATCTCTATCTCTCTAATACCAAAACATTCTGGATTAGTCCCCTATTCGTGTCTCCATTCGGAGGTGGTGAGCATGAGCAAAAGGTTGGATAACCAACGAAATGGTAACATTGTATGAGTCGGAGTGTGGAAAGTCAGAAAGCTGAACGTGGTAGGGAAAGCTCGAAAATCTGAGAAGGAAAATGCGAATACTCGATCAAGATATGGTGAAGAAAATGATTTCTGGTCAGAAGAATAAGGGCTAATATCAACAGCAGCAGGAAAAGGTATAACAGAAGTAGGATTGGTTATGAAGAGGAAAGTAGGGTAGAGAGTAAGTTACTGTGAACATTTCAGTGATAATTCTCATGAGAATTGACAGGAAACCAACGACAACGACAATAGTTCAGCTATACGTGTACATGGATATACTGAACGGGTAATTCAGTACGTGAAAGGAGATCATAAGTTATAGGGTCCTTTTGAGTCAAACTGAAACAGCTGATGGTCCACAACTGATTGTATTGAGATACGTGACTAATGGTCGGAAATGCACATTTATTGTGTTATGGGCATACATAACGTGGACCGTAAAACAAAAGCGTAGCTCATAGTAATTATTCAAAGTGACGACCATTAGTCTGAATACGTGTACAGCAATGGCGCATGAAGTTCTTCCGCACTCATAGATCCCTGGTGTTTGTTGAACCAGGATACAGGCAGCTTAGACCCCTGCAGGCACGTCGTCGTTCGTTTCTACAGGGGTTTCATACAGCAACTTCTTGACGTAACCCCAGAGAAAAAAAGTCCAGAGGTGTGAGATCTGGCTATCGCGCTAACCGTGGGACACGACCCCTCCCCCGTCCCTCTTTTCAATCCAAGGATGAGGGTATGTGTTGCTCAGGCTCTCGCGGGCATTACCATCCAAGTGGGCTGCTGCACCGTCATGTTGAAACCGCAGCCTTTCGAGGACGACAAGGGGTACGGTCTCCAAGAATTGTGGCAGCATATCTCGCAGGAACTCTGGGCAACGTGGAGCAGTCAAACGGGAAGGCAACAAATAAGGCCTTATAGGGTGACCTTGGACAATGCCCGCCCATACATTGACTGAGAATTGATATTGGTGGCCACCGATGTGGGTGGCGTCGTGATTGTCGTCGCTGCAGACATGGCAGTCGCGGCTGTTGAAAACTCTATCACAGGTGAATTAAGTTTCATTCGTGAACAACACAAACCGTACGAAGCTTGGTACTACAGTGGATAATCCATTGACAGAAGTGAACGCGGGGCTCAAAATCCGTTGGTCCCAGTGCTTGCACACGTTCGTTACGTTATTAGTGTAATACCTGTTCTACCACTACTCTCCACATTGTATCCTTCGAAGTGTGCGTTTCATGGACAGGTCGCTGGGTGGTCAGCCACACGATCCAACACCATCTCAAAGTCTTTGGCGGCAAACTCGCCGGCTCCGTGCGGCGTGAACTAGGCCGTCTCTCGTAAGCTGGTATTCACGGAGATAAACGTCTTCCAATTAGGTTGACGCCTGCTGGAAAACCGTTTTCTGTACATTCGTGCCGCACTGTACATTAAATGCAAGTCTGCGAACTCTCGTGGCGTTCCATCTTTGACAAAGCGTCATGCGCTATACACAGTAACACTTCATCATGGAGACATCACAAGCTGTCTAATGCAATGGAGAACTTACACCAAGGAAAGTGGTGTGCATGCGGTAGGGGTTAATGCGCCTGTGCGGTGCATGCGGTCATCACATGGCACACGTGCCGTGAGCTGAGAACGGTATGTCTCTTTGGTGGTCAGCGGGGTTCAGACACCAGGGATCTTTGCGAGATCTCGGCTGAATTGCATGCGCCGTTGCAATATATTCATTGAGGCCGGCGGTGGTAGCTTTGAACAATTAGCTACTCTGAGCTACATTGGAGCTATGCTGTGTACGCTCTGCATGTCCATAACTCAATACATATGCATCTCCGACCGTTGGTTTCCTATATCAATATAATCAGTTGTGGCTCCCCTTTCACATGTTTCAATTTGACCGTCATGGGGGGGGGGGGGGGGGAGGGGGGTCGTCAGAATGCGATAGTAGGGGAAAGAATAGAGGAAAGAATTACAAGAGAGTATGGCCGGTAGTAGGAAGTTTCAAATGGTTCAAATGGCTCTGAACACTATGGGATTTAACATCTGAGGTCATCAGTCCCCTAGAACTTAGAACTACTTGAACCTAACTAACCTAAGGACATCACACACATCCATGCCTGAGGCAGGATTCGAACCTGCGACCGTAGCGGTAGCATGGTTCCAGACTGTAGCGCCTAGAACCGCTCGGCCATTCCGGCCGGCGGTAGTAGGAAGAGGAAAGAAGAAAAACTAGTTGAGTTCTTCAATAAATTTCAGCTAGTAATAGCGAATACATTGCTCAAAAGCCACTAGATGACGAAATAATTTGGAAAAGGGCTGAAGATAAGGCAAGATTCCAGCTGAATTACAATATGGTCTCGTGATATTAGTTTGCAAAGCGTATTCAGGAGTAATACACACTCGGACAGCAATTTAGTAATGAAGAATAGACCGAAGTTTAAGAAAATAGTCCGGAAGAATCACTGTAGAAGTAGTGCTCAGGATTGATGAGAAGGAGTATGAATTTAGCTAAGGCCGTATATACTGAGATAATGGCTGCCAGCGCAGGCATAGCAGTTAAAGAGGAATGAACATTTCTAAAGAGAGCAAATTCAGATGCTGGACAGACAAACAGTGTTACAAGGAAGGTAACTGCGAAGGAACCTTGGCTAGCGGAACAAGTAGTTCAACTCGACGAGAGAAGGAAGCACGAAATGTGTTCAGGGAAAAACGAAATTACAGTAACATAGGTCAGAAACGAAAGAAAAAAGAAACAATACGTGCAGAAAAGCCAAGCTAAAATGGCTGTAGTAAAAATTCAAAGAAATCAAAAAATGAATGGCCACTGGTACAACCGATAAAAATCAAAGCGAAGTTCAGTGAAATTAAAAGCGAGAAGATCAACACTGAGGGCACAATTGACATTCTGTAGTAGTCACTTTAATTTGTCACTTGCGGACGTTATATTTAAATCGAAAACCTGAATACCTGAAAAACAAACCAGTTTATCCCAGCAGCGGGATGGACGCTCAGTCTTGGTTTAACAGCCGCATACTCTACCAACGAAACTATCGAGCCACGTCCTGAAGCATGTGAAAAAGGGAATAAAAGTGCCAAATCTGTGTATAGCGGTAGCAGCGCACCCGGACAACCCGTCATGGCGCACTCTCTCGTTGTCGTCTGCGCCTCAGCTTGCCGGCTGCATGGCACTACGCGTATTCTTCAGTTCGGGGTTTGCAGCCAGTGCCACGCGCACGGTTGCTGTTACCGGCACGCCCGGCATCGGGCACACTATTTTGCCTGCCAGGGCGCTCCTTCCCAAGCGCCTGCTGTCAGTACGAATTAAACTGCAGTCCGCCACCACGCATCACTGTACCTCATCCTGCGTCCGCGGTGGCAATAAAGTCCAATATTAGCTTTCGTAATAGAGACCGTTATTTTGAAACAGTTCACACAGTTTTACCGACTCGCTGAAAAGCTTCAGAGGCATTATATGCAAACATGATTGTTCATTCAAATGGTTCAAATGGTTCTAAGCACTACGGGACTTAACATCTGAGGTCATCAGTCCCCTAGACTTAGAACTACTTAACTCTAAATAACCTAAGGACATCACACACGGAAAAAGCATGCGAAGTTCAGAAGAACGCGAAATCCAGAAGATTGGCTAAAACTTACACACGCGCAAATTTGGCACGGACTTCAATGTGAGATGCCTTTAATAGGTTCCACAACGAAACATTGTCTCGAAATTTGGTAGAAAATCCGAAGAAATTCTGGTCGTATGTAAAGTACACAAGCGGCAAGTCGCAGTCAATACCTTCGCTGCGCAGTACCGAAGGTACTGTTAATGACGACTGTTCTCCGAAATTCCTTCACCAGGGAAGACGAATGGAATATTCCAGAATTTGAAACACGAACAGCTGCTAGCATGAGTTTCTTAGAAGTAAATACCTTAGGGGTTGCAAAGCAACTCAAATCGCTTGATACGGGCAAGTCTTCACGTCCAGATTGTATACCGATTAGGTTCCTATCGGATTACGCTGACACAATAGCTCCATACATATACAACCGCTCGCTCACCGATAGATCTGTACCTACAGATTGGAAAATTGCGCAGGTCGCACCAGTGTTTAAGAAGGGTAGCAGGAGGAATCCATCGAACTACAGACCTATATCATTGACGTCGGTTTGCAGTAGGGTTTTGGAGCATATACTGTATTCAAACATTATGAATCACCACGAAGGAAACGATCTATTGATACGTAATCAGCATGGTTTCAGAAAACATCGTTCTTGTGCAACGCAGCTAGCTCTTTATTCGCACGAAGTAATGGCCGCTACCGACAGGGGATCTCAAGTTGATTCCGTATTTCTAGATTTTCGGAAAGCTTTTGGCACCGTTCCTCATAAGCGACTTCTAATCAAGCTACGGGCCTATGGGGTATCGTCTCAGTTGTGCGACTGGATTCGTGATTTCCTGTCAGGAATGTCGCAGTTCGTAGTAACAGACGGCAAATCATCGAGTAAAACTGAAGTGATATCAGGTGTTCCCCAGGGAAGCGTTCTGGGACCTCTGCTGTTCCTGATCTATATAAATGACCTGGGTGACAATCTGAACAGTTCTCTTAGGTTGTTCGCAGATGATGCTCTAATTTACCGTCTAGTAAGGTCATTCGAAGACCAGTATCAGTTGCAAAGCGATTTAGAAAAGATTGCTGTATGGTGTGGCAGGTGGCAGTTGACGCTAAATAACGAAAAGTGTAAGGTGATTCACATGAGTTCCAAAAGAAATCCGTTGGAATTCGATTACTCGATAAATAGTACAATTCTCAAGGCTGTCAATTCAACTAAGTACCTGGGTGTTAAAATTACGAACAACTTCAGTTGGAAAGACCACATAGATAATATTGTAGGGAAGGCGAGCCAAAGGTTGCGTTTCATTGGCAGGACACTTAGAAGATGCAACAAGTCCACTAAAGAGACAGCTTACACTACACTCGTTCGTCCTCTGTTAGAATATTGCTGCGCGGTGTGGGATCCTTACCAGGTGGGATTGACGGAGGACATCGAAAGGGTGCAAAAAAGGGCAGCTCGTTTTGTATTATCACGTAATAGGGGAGAGAGTGTGGCAGATATGATACGCGAGTTGGGATGGAAGTCATTAAAGCAAAGACGTTTTTCGTCGCGGCGAGATCTATTTACGAAATTTCAGTCACCAACTTTCTCTTCCGAATGCAAAAATATTTTGTTGAGCCCAACCTACATAGGTAGGAATGATCATTAAAATAAAATAAGAGAAATCAGAGCTTGAACAGAAAGGTTTAGGTGTTCGTTTTTCCCGCGCACTGTTCAGGAGTGGAATGGTAGAGAGATAGTATGATTGTGGTTCGATGAACCCTCTGCCAAGCACTTAAATGTGAATTGCAGAGTAATCATGTAGATGTAAATGTAGATCCATGCCCGCGGCTAGATTCGAACCTGCGACCGTAGCAGCCGCGTGGTTCCGGACTGAAGCGTCTAGAACCGCAGGACCACAGCGCATGATTGTTGATTTCATCTACTTTTCCTACTTCTCGTTTCCTGATTTACACTGTATTTTAGTGAACATTTTCCCCGATTATTGTGGTACATTCTTGCTCCACAGAAAAGGCCACAAATTTCCTCTCATTTGCACGACCATCAAGTTTTATTCTCAACAGCCTAATTATCCAGTGCGGCACGATTCAGTGTTCTTCTGCACCGAGAAAGCTTCCTACAGGGTCAAGCAGGTTCCTGTACATGGAACTTTAGGGAGCGAAATCGACAGCTGTACAGGTAATTTCTGCATACCGCAAAGGATTGCTATAAGACCGTTACTGCTTCAAAAGAATTTAAAAGGGTGTAAGGCAGGGAAGCAGTCTTTCGCTCCTACTGTAACCTGTACTTTGAAGATGCAATGACAGAAATTAAAGAAAGGGTCGATTGGCATTAAAATTGAGGGAGAATGGATATCAATGATAAGATTGCTACCCTCGGTAAAGGTGAAGAAGAATTACGGTATCTGTTGAATGAAATGTATAAAATACAGAATCTGGATTGAGAGTAAATCGAAGAAATACGAAAGGAATGAGAAGTAGTAGAAATAAGAACAGCAAGAAACTGTAGCAAACAATCTATGACGGACGGAGCAAGAAAGACATAAAAAGCTGACTAGCATCGGAAAAGAGGACGTTCTTGGCCAGGAGAAGTCTACTATTATCTAACATAGGCCTTTACTTGAGGAAGAAATTTGTGAGAATGCACGTTTGGAGCACAGCATTGTATAGTAGTGTATCACGGACTGTGGGAAAACCGGAACAGTTAGAGAATCGAAGCGTTTGAGATGTGGTTTTGCAAAAGAATGTAAAAAAAAAAATCAGGTGGACTGATAAGGAATGAGGAGGTTCTCCGCGGAATCGGCGAAGAGAGATCCACATGGATAACACTTACAAGAATATATCAGGGAGTAACCTCCATGGTACAAGAGAGACTGTAGAGGGTAAAGACTGTAGGGGAAGACAGAGATTGGAATACATCCGGCAAATAACTGAGGACGTAAGGTGCGTGGCGAGCCGCAACAAGCCAGCCAGATAACTGATGACTCCGTAAAATCTAATTAAATTAATGCTAAGGATCAACGATTGCTGCAGGGACTGGCAGTTGACGCAAAAAGTAAATAAACAGCAATGAGATCCAGTGCTATTCGAGTACATTGCTGGTGAGAAGTCACTGGAAACGGTAACTACAGTAAAACAGCTAGGAGTAACTGTCTGCAAGGCTGTGAAGTGGAATAACCACATAAAAACAATTGTAGGGAAAGCAGATAGCAGCAGAGATTCATGAGGACAATCCTAAGGAAATGTACACCGGACGAAAGCATTATGACCACTGCCCACAGCGAGACTGAACGCATCCTGAAGGCGTTGCGGATGTGTGACGCAGTAAGGAAAAGTATTCAGCTGCCTCTACCTAAGCGTTTTATGCAAACCACAATGCCTTGAAAAATCACATGTGAGATTTTTATATCCTCTCAGTTGTTACGTACAAACTATCAGTCCTAGAGAAAAAATGAACATTGTTGTACTCAATTTGATGTAGGTATATAGCGAAAACGTATTGCAGTACAAAATTTAACAACATTAAATTTCTTACAGAAAGGTCTTGTTCATATTTTCTGTGAGGCTTAAGTCCGCGTCACGTAGGAAGGCGGCCCAATTTTCAACCATTCGGCGCGTCCCCCTCCACTAGCCATTGGCAGCCAATAACATTCATTCTCTTCCAGAGCGGGTAGCACTGAGTCACAACTAGACAGCGAGAATATCGTTTCTACATGATGCACTGTTGCCGTACTTCGTGACAAACGAATTATTCATTCAACTGTAAGTTTTTTGCTTTTTCTTTCTTGTAGCGTACGCAGCTCGCGGTCTTGCGATAGCGTTCCCGCTTCCCTCGCATGGGGTCCCGGGTTCGATTCCCGGCGGGGTCAGGGATTTTTCCTGCCTCGAGATGACTGGGTGTTGTTGTGTCGTCTGCATCATCATCATCATTCATCCCCATTTCGGTCGGAGGAAGGCAATGGCAAACCACCTCCACTAGGACCTAGCCTCGTGCGGCGGTGCGTATCTCCCGCATTGTCCCCTACGCTGCTCGGAGTATAGGGCCTCATCATCATTTCTTGTAGCAGCACAGCTGTGAATGTGTATCAATAATTGTTTAAGTGAGACTGAAAAAAGTCAAGTGTGGCAATAAATCGGAAGTTCTTCATAAGCAGACAAGTGGGATTATTTACAGCATTTATAGCTTTTTGGAACGTGAAGTTGGAAGCAAGTCAAGTTGGTTTGGTGTCGGCAGGAAAGTGTCGAAAATGCAAGGAACCAGTAACACAAATGGATGGTTTTAACAGGCTGTTCTAAAGTTCTCCATGTGAATGATAACGCCCTACTTCACAAAAACGTGATACAGTTATGCAGAAGACTAAGCGCTTCGTCTATGTAAAGAATTTTAAAAGACGTAGGTACCAGATATGTTCAGAAGAGAGTTTTAGTTCAAAGAAGTGACATAGGTGCAGCACGAACTAAATTTCGTATAAAGATTCACGATACAAGAGAAGGAGGTAGTTCAACAGTGTATTACCTTGATGAAACAGGTGTTAATTAGAATTATTTCAGGAAGTTCTGCTGGAAAATGAGTGATGGTACTGGCGGTTTTGAAGTTCTCATAGGAATATGTTCTCGGATAATTATCTTGCATGCTGGCTTCTTCTGGTTTTGTTTCTGAAAATAAACTTGTATTCACGTGTAAGAAAAACAGGAGTGACTACCATTCGGAAATTAACGCTGTCATTTTCGTGACGTGATTCACAATTCTTGTCATATCTTGCTTCGAAGTTGGTCATTGCCAGTTATAACTCAGTTGTTATAGGGAAAACACCAAGTACAAATACCAGAAAGGCGGATATTTTTCCCTGGCTTAAAAAATAAAAAAATATTAAGTACAATGTAAACCAGACTGGTGCCGATCTCCTGCAGCTCGTTAATTTATACAAGTCACGTGACAGGACTCAGAAACTTGACTTCCTTGCACATGCATGGGGCCACACAGGTTTGCTTTAGCCACAAGTCACTGTCAGTGTAGACCCATGGAATTAATTTGGGCAGAGGTCTGAGGCTATGAGGGAGACAAAAACAAAACGTTCAAGATAACATACACTGAATCTCTTGTGCATCAGGCAATAGACAACATCCCACATGCAGCGTGGGACACAGTTTGTTCGGCATGCTGAAAAGCTTCAGAAAGAAGAATTTGACGGGAAAGTGTTGACGGATATTAGCCTTGAACCTATCATGTAAATTTACAATCTGATTGTTCGGAAACAGACTCAAATAGAAGTGACGATGGTATTATGATGTAGACTTTGGAACAAAGTATTCAATTTCTTAGTTTTAAAGACTAATGGTTTAAAAGATGTGTTTGTCAGCATATCACTTGCATACATAATAATGAGAACTTCCTTGGCTTTTTGATTAGGACGTTGTATCCTTTGAATCATGCAGAGTATAATGTTCAACATATTGCCCAAGAGGAAACTACGCTTTTCCCACCATGTTGTATGTTCTAATAGTACTCGAGAATGCTGCTGGATAAATTCGTCAGAAGTCACATATTTCCATAGGTAAACCCCTCTCGTTTTTGAAGGCACGAACTGGAAAAGCCCTAAAATGACAGTAACTGCTACTTGTCGAGATATCGGTGTTTTTTGATGTTATCGCTCAGCATTCCCTGGAGTCATTCATTGTTTGCTTGTTCAATGGATTATAAAATGCGGTCTCTCACTGTAATGCCGAAAGAGTTCGTTTACATCCATGATGCCCGTTAACAGCGAAAAATGTGACAATACGCGGACCTTTTTTATGACAGTCATTTCTATTACTATTTTGTACCACTAGTTCTCTTTTACGTGCAGTGCTTACACTTAACTATAGTCAACATACCCACAAACAGACCTTGCACATTTAAAAAAATTCTATTTAGAAGTAATTTTCAAGCAAATACAATGATTTCGGTTTGTGTTTGAAGTTAATTTTGTTGTGTGTTAAATTTTTAATTATAATACAGTTCAAAGGGCAATAAATGTTAATTATTGCAAGTAGTTTCAATGATCTTGTCGTTAGATGTCATTATGAGAAAAACTGTACTTTACGTCTTCACAAAGCTGTGTCAGCCGTTCTCGCCTCCCGACGTCACGCAGAGTAAATCTGTGCAGCAGTAGACGCAACGTCGTCAAGATGTGAATTAATATTTCTCTCATGACGATTGATAGAAATTGGTTTTAATATTTACTATTCTCCTCATAGATTTCAAGGAATAACACGATGCACCGTAGGCAAATGAGCCTGGCTGTTGTCCGCAGTAGTGCAGTTCTGCAAAGTGGATTTTGTTTGCCCTGTCTCTGCTGGCGCGCATGCCCAGTTCTCATCCCTTCTCGCTTCCTTACTGCTCTCCCTCTATGCGCGGAAGTGCCGTCTTACGTGACGTGGGCTAAAATAGTTGCACGTAACAAGAGAGAGAACATGAAACTCTTGTGCGTGGTATTTGAAGGCGTTGTGGACTGCTTAAGACCCAGGAGTAGGGGGTGCTGAATCACCTTGTACATGCAGGACAGAGATCAGTGGGGAATCACCCACTGCCGGTCCTCCAGGTTTTAACTCCAAATGCAGCGCTTCAGCGTTTTTCTCAGAAGAATTTCACCATTCTGCGATATTTTTTTAAATGTATATATTTTCGTCTTTTTTTAGCTATCCGTCTTTTACATTACTAGCCATTAAATTTGCTACGCCAAGAAGAAATGCACATGAGAAACGGGTATTCATTGGACAAATATATTATACCAGAACTGACATGTGATTACATTTTCACGCAGTTTGGGTGCATAGATCCTCAGAAATCAGTACCCAGAAGAACCACCTCTGGCAGTAATAACGGCCTTGATACGCCTGGGCATTGAGTCAAACAGAGCTTGGATGGCGTGTACAGGTACAGCTGCCCATGCAGCTTCAACACGATACCACAGTTCAAGAGTAGTGACTGGGGTATTGTGACGAGCCAGTTGCTCGGCCACCATTGACCAGACGTTTTCAGTTGGTGAGAGATCTGGAGAATGTGCTGGCCAGGGCAGCAGTCGAAAATTTTCTGTATCCAGAAAGGCCCGTACAGAACCTGCAACATGCGGTCGTGCATTATCCCGCTGAAATGTAGCTTTTCGCAGGGATTGAACGAAGAGTAAAGCCACGGGTCGTAACTCATCTGAAATGTAACGTCCACTGTTCAAAGTGCCGTCAATGCGAACAAGAGCTGACCGAGACGTGTAACCAATGGCACCCTATACCATCACGCCGGGTATTACGCCAGTATGGCGATGACGAACACACGCTTCCAATGTGCGTTCACCGCGATGTCGCCAAACACGGATGTGAGCATCATGATGCTGTAAACAGAACCTGAATTCATCCGAAAAAATGACGTTTTGCGATTCGTGCACCCAGGTTCGTCGTTGAGTACACCATCGCAGGCGCTCCTGTCTGTGATGCAGCGTCAAGGGTAACCGCAGTCATGGTCTCTGAGCTGATACTCCATGCTGCCGCAAACGTCATCGAACTGTTCGTGCAGATTGTTGTTGTCTTGCAAACGTCCCCGTTGAGTCAGGGATCGAGACGTGGCTGCACGATCCGTTACAGCCATGCGGATAAGATGCCTGTTATCTTGACTGCTAGTGATAAGAGGCCGTTGCGATCCAGCACGGCGTTCTGTATTACCCTCCTGAATCCACCGATTCCATATTCTGCTAACAGTCATTGGATCTCGACCAACGCGAGCAGTAATGTCGTGATACGATAAACCGCAATCGCAAGACGCTACAATCCGACATTTATCAAAGTCAGAAACGTGATGGTACGCATTTCTCCTCCTTACACGAGGCATCATAACAACATTTCACCGGGCAACGCCGGTCAACTGCTGTTTGTGTATGAGAAAATGGTTGTAAACTTACCTCACATCAGCACGTTGTAGGTGTCGCCACCGGCGCCAACCTTGTGTGAATGCTGGGAAAAGCTAATCATTTGCATATCACAGCATCTTCTTCCTGTCGGTTAAATTTCGCGTGTGTAGCATATCTCCGTGGTGATGCAATTTTATTGGCCAGTAGGGTATTTTTAATTTGAAATAGAAATACAGTCGTAACGTTGTTTCCCTTATCTTTCAACGCAGGAATGTACAGCCATCCTGTTGCACGTAACATTGACCTAGGTTTAAACACTTAGTAGGGGTGTCTTCATCACAATGATATTTTGATAAATCGTAAGTTACATCTATAGCAGGGGTCAGTGAAGTGAAATGGAAAACAATCAAAGAATTTGAATCCCATAGAGCATGTCTGGGATGCACTAGGGAGACGGGTTCCAACACGTAATCATTTACCAACTGTTTTCTAAGACTTACGAACATTTCTGCAGGAAGAATGGGCGTTATTACCTCATCATAAGATTGATAGCATCATTGACAGTATTCCTCGTCGTCGTCAAGCCTGTATTGCTGCCAGAGGTGGTCACAACCTACACGGAGCACATTAACCAATTGTCAGAATTTGTGTACAAATCTGTTAAGTTGGAGAAGAACGCATTTATCTACCTTTATGCATGTTGCAGTTGCTTACATTCTGAATTCTTTACATTGTTTCTACTTTACTATCACATGTTTATACTGTTTTGTGGCAAAATAAACACAGACTTGTAAAATTTCCGATTGTTATTTTAATTTTGGACGCCAGTGTCTAAGTCAAAACAACCTTCGGTGAAATTAAGTGCATGGGTGATAAGATTAAGAGTGGAATGGGAATGCAACTTTTAAAGCCAGAGAACAAAATGGATAAATGCAAAGAGTATATTGAGGGTCTCAATGAGGAGAGGACTTTTATGATGACGTGATAGAAGAAGAAACAGGAGTCGACAGGGAAGAGTCAGGGAATCCAGTATTAGCGTCAGAATTTAAGCTTTGGACGACTTAAGATCAAATAAGGCAGAAGGAACAGATACAATTGCATCATAATTTCTAAAATCATTAGAGAAAGAGTCAACGAAACGACTATTCACATTGGTATACAAAATGTATGACACTGGCTATATAACATCAGACTTCCAGGAAACATAATCCACACAAGTCCAAAGATAGAAAGAGCCTAGAAGTGGGAGAATTATCGCTTAACTGCTCATGCGTCCAAGTTGCTGACAAGAATAATATACAGGAGAATGTAACAGAAAACTGAAAATCTGTTAGATGACGATCAATTTGGGTTTGCGAAAGGTAGAGGTACCAGAGCGACAGCTTTGACGTTTTGATTTAATAATGGAAGCAAGAGTGAAAAAATCAAGACTCGTTCATAGGATTTGTCAACGTAACAAAAGCATCGACAATGTTAAGTGGTTCAAGACGTTCGAAATTCTGAGAAAAATAGAACTCTAAGAAAAGGCGAGTGATACACAACAGGGAACAATAGGACTGGAAGACGAAGTATGAAGTGTTCAGATTAAAAAGTGATGTAGTCTTTCATCCCTACTGTTCAATGTATACTCCGAAGAAGCAATGATGGAAAATAGAAGAAAGGTTCAAGAATGGGACCAAAGTTCAAGGTGAAAGGGTATCAATGATCTAAATACTGGTTCTGTTAAATGAAATGGTCTAAGGAGTACAGAATATGGACTGAGAGTAGATCGAAGAAAGACGAAAGAAATAAGAAGTAGCAGAAATGAGAACAAAGAGAAACTTAACATCAGAACTGGGAACCACGAAGCAGACGAAGTTAAGGATTTCTGCTAGCTAGGGAGCAATATGCAACGGCCATGCCGCAGTGGTAACACCAGTTCCCGTCAGATCACCGAAGTTAAGCGCTGTCGGGCTGGGCTTGCACTTGGATGGGTGACCATCCGGTCTGCCGAGCGCTGTTGGCCAGCAGGGTGCACTCAGCACTTGTGAGGCAAACTGAGGAGCTACTTGACTGAGAAGTAGCGGCTCCGGTCTCGTAAACTGACATACGGCCGGGAGAGCGGTGTGCTGACCACATGCTCCTTCATATCCGCATCTGGTGACGCGTGTGGGCTGAGGATGGCCGGCCGGTGTGGCTGAGCGGTTCTAGGCGCTTCAGTCTGGAAGCACGTGACCGCTACGGTCGCAGGTTCGAATCCTGCCTCGAGCATGGATGTGTGTGATGTCCTTAGATTAGTTAAGTTTAAGTAGTTTTAAGTTCTAGGGGACTGATGACCTCAGATGTTAAGTCCCGTAGCGCTCAGAGCCATTTGAACCGTTTGGGATGAGGATGACACGGGGGCCGGTCGGTAACGTTGGGCCTTCCAAGGCGTGTTCGGCCGGAGTTTAGGGAGCAATATAATCGGTCATTGACGGAGAAAGGAGAACATAAAAAGCAGAGTATCACAGGCAAAGACGGCATTCCTGGTCAGAAGAAATCAAATAGTATCAAACATAGCCTTTACTTTAGGAAGAAATTTCTTATAGTGTACGGATGGTAGTGAAAGACTGTGGAAGAACCAGAACAGAAGAGAATCGAAGCATTTGAGATGTTGTGCTACAGAAGAATGTTGGAAATTAGGTGGACTGACAAGGTAAGAAATGACGAGTACTCTGCGGAGTCGGCGAAGAATATATGTGAAACACTAACAAGAACAAGGGAGAGGTTGCTAGGATATTTGTTAAGACACCACGGAATAATCTTCATGGTACTAGAGAGAGCTGTAGAGGATAAAAACTACAGAGGAAAACAGACCGGAATAAATTCAGCAAATAATTGAGGACATAAGTTACAAGTTACAATCTGAGGTCAAAAGTTGGCACAGGAAAGGGATTCGTGGCGGGTCACGTGAAATCAGCAGAATAGTCATTAAAAGTTACAAAAATCCGACAGCAGTCTGATTCTGTACTTAGCATTTTGTGGGACTGATTATACACCGTCTAATGTTCAATTAGACAAGCTACGCATATCAGTTTCATGTTGTGTGGTTCTTCTGTAAACGTGCGCTACTGTGGCTATTTCTTTTGCTTACTTCGTAGATAGACAGCGTTACTAAATTGATTATTGAGTTCTAGAATTTCATGTTAAGGGGAATATCTTCAGTAAATCAGGTCTTTCTATTAGTAGATTAGTCCTTAACATAGTAGTCGACTTGCAAGTTCTCCCGACATGAGCCAACTCTCTACGACAAACGGGAAGTCTTGCTCT
The DNA here is from genome assembly GCF_023864345.2 of Schistocerca serialis cubense. Taxonomy (NCBI): domain Eukaryota; kingdom Metazoa; phylum Arthropoda; class Insecta; order Orthoptera; family Acrididae; genus Schistocerca; species Schistocerca serialis. Next base: position 610,758,649 of record NC_064638.1, on the reverse strand, counting down.
TCAGTGCGACACTCGAATACTCGACATCAGTTTTCCGAGAACACGCTGGTTTGAACAGCTTTTCCCCGGTTCTCGGACGCCACAGCACTAGAGACTGGCGCAAGCTCGCGGGCCAGACAGCTGAGCGACGCGGGCGCAGACTGCAGACACAGCCCATAGGAGCGCTGCCGTCGGCCTACCGGCTGCCCTCGCGCTTCGACGACTCCGCATTCCGCGGTTCCCGTTCGTAATTTTATTCCAAGATAACAAAGTTTTAAACGTGAAACTTTTCACCGAAATATTAATTTGTTCCCGGAAATCTCTTTGAAGTTTATTGCCATTATGATGAAAAATTGATAACGTTATTGAACAACGGCCGCTAACGAATTGCCAAATTAAAATCCATAACTGTTAGTCGACAGGGGACTTCAAAGGGAAAGTGCTACACGTGTGTAACGTCATCAAAATGTGACATGACGCAGAATCAAAATAATGGAAACAAATCCAATTAGAGTTTTAAAATAACCCGACCGATATGCAAATGGGGGTCTGGCGTCGGAAATAAATAACTGATTGAAACTTTTTTTTCCTTGGTCAGATTTAAATAATTTTGAGTGAGAAGTAATTCACCTCTCATACTGACAGAATACTTGCTCACATAGCAGGCATCTCTCCATTGGCGAAATGGGTTTCAATTTGCTTACTTTACAGCAGGCCTACTTTTCGAGACATGGCATAGGATTTTGGTAAAAATTTAATTTCTTAATGACCTGAAATGTTGCTTTCCTTTCGTATCTTACTATTCGTATCTTAATATTTTTCTTAATTGTATATCCAAGCTATATTTTCGTCATCTTTACTCTTTGGTGTTTCAGTGTTTGCCCTAGTGTTTATTTCCTGAGTCTTGAAGTTTCTTATTTAAATCAGTTACAATGTAAATCAATGTTTCGTCTGTATCCTTTAATTTCTTTCTTTAACATCTCAAAATTGTAAAATGGGCAGCACTGCTTCACTCGCTTCTTTTTGAAAATATAGTTCCATCACTATATCACTCATAGTTGATAACTCGGCACTCATATCGTCTTTATTCGTCTTGCTGTCAAAAGCTGTTTTACGAACATTCGTACTTACTAACTCTGCGTTCCAGTCGTCATTAGTCAACATATTTCCAACTACTGTTTTACTGTGGGGTTTTCTTGATAGAAACTTCCATCATTCTGTTTAACCTTACTAGTCCAAGTTAGCCTATAGACGATACAGTTTTTTTTCAATGTTTTTCAATTTTATTTTCTAACATTCAAAGTTGCAAGCTTTACACGTTTTCAGTTCACAACCTATCTGGAAAATTCACCGCTCGGAGATATGACGTTTAATTATGTCACATTTTCAGTAGCTTATGCGAAGATATTGACTACATTTTATATATCGGGTGAAGTAGAAAATTTAGTATTAAAACATTGGTGCGGAGGTTTCAAAAAATGGAATAGATCATACAGCACACCATATAATTTTTTTCAGGACTGGAGTAAATCACTCAAGTTTTGACTTTCTTTAATTCATTACTCCACTGAAGGATGTCAAAGAGCTTGATGTTTCGCTGCTATCGTGATCACTGGATACGAAACTTCCGTTCACTTGCACTAGGAACGGCAAAGGAACTATATCTGGGAAAATATCAAGCCAGTATTCGACTGAGCTGAGATATAAACCGTAGGATATTCTGAAGAAGGTTGACTATCAGGTTTTCAAAAAGTACGCTTCCACTGTCTTAACAATTAGTCCGTTACACTCGATCACATTTAAAAACTGTAACACAATGAAGAACTATACTAAATGATGCATGTTAGTACAAACAGCAAAACTGAAAGGGTGAAAATGAATAAATGGGAGAACAGCATCAACAGCAGGCTGCCATATTCCTTAGCTTACAAAAAGAAGTTTGTCATTGTTGTAAGGCGACTCATATATTCATCTTAACTCAACTGCTGAATGACGTAATCATCACGTGTAGATAAGAAAAGTCTTTTTATTAGAAGCGTTGTCGAGAAAAATTACAACATGTTTCAACAAATCCGAGTGACTTTGCAATCTCGTCGTTTAGCGTTCACAAATACGAGAGGCGTTCAGTAAGCAATGCAACACTTTTTTTAAATAGGATTGTTTTATTCACGATTACAATACATCATATTATTCCCCTCTCATTCGGCTCCAAAACTCTATTTTTCAACATCACCTCCATTCAGTGTGACTGCCTCACTTCACCTTACTGGGCTGGCTGGCATGCATGCCCTCATGGTTTCACTGTACTGGTCGACGTCGGAGCCAATATCTCACTGCATCGATAATCTCCCGTTCACCCACCTACTGCTTCCCGTAGTGTGCATCCTTCATTAGACCACAATGGTGGAGGCGTGTGTGAGCGCTATCAGCAGCTTCAAATAGCGTGGCGCTCAGTGAAGCGTTTGGCTGTGATCCGTCCGTCACCTCGAATGAGAGTGTCCGCACGTTCCAACATTTCAGGAGTCACAGCTGTGTGCGGCCGGCCGGCACACGGGAGACTGGACAGATTTGCGCGACCTTGTTGCGGTGATGACAGACGTATCGCCCAACAACTCACCGTGCTTTTATTCACTGCCAGGTCTCCGTAGATATTCTCCAAGCGCCTAGCAATTTTGCAATTCTCTGGTTTTCCGCCAAAAGAAACTCAGTGACAGCTCTCTGCTTGGAACTCGCCACGGTTACAGACGCCATTCTGAAGCCTACGTATAGCGCCTCCATCCATCGGAACTTCATGACACTACAGGGGCTGAAGCGGGAATTATTCCACTGTGTCCCAAATAATTTCTACAACTTTTCAGCTGAAACTGGCAGAGAAAAAAAAAAGTGTCGCGTTACTTATTGAACGCGTCTTAAATGAGACGATTTTATACTACCGCTTTGTTTAACTTGCAACAGAAAGGCCGCGAAGATTCAGCATATCTACGTAAATTTCTTAATAATGTATTGATGTAGTTCTTACTTATGGCAAAAATGCCATTTCTTTATCATACGCAAAATAAACAAACTTTCTTGTCCGTTTAGCAACGGATAACTTTTTTCAGTTCTTAAGGTACAGCTCCCAATGCTGTCGATACAGCAGAGAATGTATTTCAGACTTCCAAGAACTGGCAATATTCCCTGGAAATATTCCCTGCAACGTACATCTGATTTTAACAAAACTGCTAGAAACAGAATAATTTTAAAAAAATTTGCGTGTCACGACGAGATCCCTAGAGACGGAGCACAAGCGCGGTTTGGGAGGGGGTTTGGGAAGGAAATCAGCCGTGTCCTTGTGAAAGGAACCGCCCTGGTGTCTGCAGTTAGCGATTTGGTGATAACAAGGAAAACCTATATCAACATGGCTGGAGGGGATTCCCGAACACATGTCCAGCATTGTTTGTAATGTCCTTAGGTTAGTTAGGTTTAAGTAGTTCTAAGTTCTAGGGGACTTATGACCTCGGAAGTTAAGTCCCATAGTGCTCAGAGCCATCAAATGGTTTAAGTAGTTCTAAGTTCTAGGGGACTTATGACCTCGGAAGTTAAGTCCCATAGTGCTCAGAGCCATCAAATGGTTTAAGTAGTTCTAAGTTCTAGGGGACTTATGACCTCGGAAGTTAAGTCCCATAGTGCTCAGAGCCATCAAATGGCTCTGAGCACTATGGGACTTAACTTCTGAGGTCATAAGTCCCCTAGAACTTAGAACTACTTAAACCTAACTAACCTAAGGACATCACACACATCCATGCCCGAGGCAGGATTCGAACCTGCGACCGTAGCGGTCGCGCGGTTCCAGACTGTAGCGCCTAGAGCCGGTCGGCCACACCGGCCGGCTGAAGTCTTCCATGATAATCTGACACCGTGGACTGTTGGAGCTTCGTGGCAGCTTCAAATAGCGTGGCGGAAAGTGAGCCACAATCCTTGAAAAAATTTTAATATTGCTCCAGTATTGACAAAAATTGGTGTAATGGGATTTCTGAACCTTCCGTTGTCCATTTTTATAGCAAAATTTAAAAATGCAAAATGGTTTACGCCATATGAAGTAAATAATGCGTTAATAATTAATAAAATAGGGAAAAAATTTTTGGGTGGACATTTATAATTTTAATGGTAAACTTTGCAACAAAACTTCTTCTAGTGCACTCTTTATAACAGGAAGTATTAGTTAGTAATACAAATTGAACGTATTATAAATATTAATTTTCTTCCTCTTGTGTTGTTATTCATCTTCATTTCCTTCTTCACCTTCTTGCTCACCGCCGTTTGTATCCTCTTCGTCATCTATAGAATCTGATTCCTCATATATTCGTCAACAAGTACCATTTGGGCAACAAAGTTTTCGCTTCCTTCGGATGTGATTTTCTCAAAGAAGACATACAGCGATCATTTGTTGCCAAAAGCCTTTGGATTCATCCTTCATATTGTTCACGTGAGAAGACTTTCGCACAAAGTTCAGGCGATATTGCGTTATTAACTTGTTCGCTGATTCCCACGCCTCTACCGACAGCTGACCTAACGCTAAAAGTGTAGAAGCACTTACGCTATGTGATCAAAAGTATCCCGACACTCCAAAAAACATACGTTTTTCATATTAGGTGCATTGTGCTGCCAACTACTGCCAGGTACTCCGTACCAGCGACCTTAGTAGTCATCAGACATCGCGAGAGAGCAGAATGGGGCGCTCCGCGGAACTCACGGACTTCGAACGTGGTCAGGTCATTGAGTGTCACTTGTGTCATACGTCTGTACGCGAGATTTTGACACTCCTAAACATCCCTTGGCCTTCTGTTTCCGATGTGATAGTGAAGTGGAAACGTGAAGGGACACACACGAAAGCGCATCGGCCGACCTCGTCTGTTGACAGACAGAGACCGCCGACAGTTGAAGATGGTCGTAATGTGTAATAGGCAGATATCTATCCAGACCTTCACACAGGATTCCAACTGCATCAGGATCCACTCAAAGTACTGTAACTGTTAGGCGGAAGATGAGAAAACTTGGATTTCATTGTCGAGCTGCTGTTCATAAGCCACACATAACACCGTAAATGCCGAACGACGCCTCACTTGGTGTAAGGAGCGTAAACATTGGACGATTGAACAGTGGGAAAACATAGTGTCGAGTGACGAATCACGGTACACAATGTGGCGATCCGATGGCAGGGTGTGGGTATGGCGAATGCTCGACGAACTTCATCTGCCAGCGTGTGTAGTGCCAATAGTAAAATTCGGAGGCGGTAGTGCTGTGGTGTGGTCGTGTTTTTAATGGAGGGGACGTGCACCCCTTGATATTTTGCGTGGCACTATCACAGCACAGGTGTACATTGATGTTTTAAGCACCTTCTTCCTTCCCACGGTTGAAGAGAAATTCGGGGATGGCGATTGCATCTTTCAACACGATCGACCACCTGTTCGTAATGCATCCCTCTAATGGACTGGCCTGCACAGAGTCCTGACCTGAATCCTATAGAGCACCTTTGGGATGTTTTGGAACGCCGACTTCGTGCCAGGTCTCACCGAGCGATATTGATGCCTCTCATCAGTGCAGCACTTCGTCAATAATGGGCTGCTATTCGCCAAGAAACCTTCCAGCACCTGATTGAATGTATGCCTGCGAGAATGGAAGCTGTCATCAAGGCTTAGTTTGGGCGAACACCATATTGAATTCCAGCATTACCGATGTCGCCACGAACTTGTAAGTCATTTTCAGTCAGGAGTCCGGATACTTTTGATCACATAGTGTACGTTCGCTCCGTGGACTAACAGTTTATGGACTGCTCTTGGCAGATTGTACCACGAGTATTCTTTGACGTAGTGCCTGGCTGTTGCAACGCCGTACATTCGAAACTTTTCGACGTCAATTTCTATTTTCCCGTGTAAATAATGGCATTTTGCAACTGTCAAAAACTGGCTAACGCCGGAGTTGCGGTTAAAAGCTGAATTTTAAGTCTGATTCGCGAAGATAGTAGTACATACTTAACAACGGAAAGAAACGAAGGGGGAATATCTTGGAATCTCGAAGTTATCTCTTTTTTCGCTAGATTTTTACTATTTTCATGCTTGCATTCCAGTAAGAAGTTAATTCACAAAATCCAGTCTTTAATTAATCATTAAATAATGAAATAAGTGTTCGTAATTAAGTACATACTTTCTGGAATAGCCTCTAATAAAAAATCGATCTGATTTCGCTGAACAAAAATATTTCATTCGAAAGACGCAGTACTTTTCCAGCCCTGCTCGATCGGTGCGCAGCTCGCAAATGAATGCAATGTTGGATCTGAAATTCTACTTTTGGAAGAAACATCTGGCCCCTTCTACGACCGGAATTCGGTAGTGCCAGCGTAACTATAGGCAACCTATTAAACGAAACTTCATAATTCCCAACTTTTTCTTAACTTCCGGCCACTCGATTCCTGCTCCGGCGCACAGGTTTAAGCTGTAGGAGAAGTAAGGAAAGAGACGTGGCACGCCTACAGTTAATTTTGTCTCAAGAGCAGCGCCACGCGTGGCGGATGTGCTGTCCAGCGAGTGTGCGGTAAATGCACTTGCAGACGGGAGAGAGGCGGCGGACAGTGTGTCGCCGCATTCATTAAACCGCTCACAGCTCTGCCCGCCTCGGGCTTTCATTACTTTCGCCGGCTCTTAATGAAGTCTATAACGCCTGGTTCGGCCACTTCCTCCACAGCAGGGGAAGAGGGACGAGCGCTGGAGCTACGTGCGGTGATTAAGAAGGGCGCAGATGAGGAGCTGTAAGGTACCGGACGCAATGCCTTTCTTAGTGCCTCTGTTATAGAACAATTCCCTGCAGATGAAAGCGCTAGAATTACAAAATATGTGCTCTTGTGCCTATTCGTGAGCTTATTGCTGTTCTTCGCCTAGTTGTGATGGCCTAGACTCTTTTTCATTGTCCTACTCATTATGGCTTTGAAAGACCATATTTTTCGTTTAAACATGGAAGCGATAGTCTTCGTTTGCTGAACTGCACCCTACGAATGTGTCTCTGCACCAAAGAGAGAGGGTACTGATTCTGTAAAAAATGTAGTGTTAATCTCTTTTCGTCTTTCGTTGTTGTTGTCTTCACTCCGAAGATTAATGCAGCTCTCTAAGGTAATCTGTTCTGTTCTGGTCTCTTCATCTCAGGGTAGCTATTGCAATCTACATTCGCCTGCTTATTGTAAGGTAGCCTTGGTCTCTCTTCACATTTGCAACCCCCCCTGCCCATACTTCCCTACATTACTAAATCGGTAATCAAGCGATAGTATGCGTACCACATTCCGAAACGCCACGCATGAAAACGGGATTTTCTGGTGATTGTACCTCGTGTGATGAAAAGGTAGGGTCAAGTGTTTTGAATAGCTATTCTACAGTACAAGGTCAACCTATGAATATCATACATTTCCTCCTACTTGCCGGCCGCGGTGGTCTAGCGGTTCTAGGCGCTCAGTCCGGAGCCGCGCGACTGCTGCGGTCGCAGGTTCGAATCCTGCCTCGGGCATGGATGTGTGTGTTGTCCTTAGGTTAGTTAGGTTTAAGTAGTTCTAAGTTCTAGGGGACTGATGCCCAGACATGTAAAGTCCCATAGTGCTCAGAGCCATTTGAACCATTTTTTTTTTCCTCCCACTTAGGCAAGTGGAGTAAATCGGTTATTTTTGCATTTGATGCGGTCTATGGTGGTTTTGACGGGACTTGTGGAGGTAACATTAGTTCACGACTGGTTCCTCGGAAAACCCAATAAGAAGGTTTTTTTTAATATATTTTCACCTCCAACAGCGACGCGAAACCCTGCCGAGGATTCCAATACAGTTATGCACAACGAATGGCTGAAATGTTATATTATTGATTATACAGGGTGTTACAAAAAGGTTCGGCCAAACTTTTAGGAAACATTCCTCACACACAAATAAAGAAAAGATGTTATGCGGTCATGTGTCCGGAAACGCTAAATTTACATGTTAGAGCTCATTTTAGTTTCGTCAGTATGTAATGTACTTCGGTATATTGATAATTTTCACTTATGGACCGTCTGACAGCAACTGAATAAAACACAATTTTAGTGCCATACGCGTTTCGCCTTTATTTTCTGCAAGGAATCATCAGTGGCCTGGAATATGTACACATGTTAGCTATTTTATTTACATTTTTGTCACTGTGCCTATAGGTTATAAACAGTTCTGGTGGTTGGTATTTCCTATTAAGTAGTAATGTTTTGAACTGTACTTACAAGTTGCGTAGACAGTTTCTTACATATTACTCTCCTGTTGCATTTTTGGTGTTGTTCTTCTTCCTATGAGCGCCAATTTGCTGTTTTTTCCGCATTCCACAGCACTATGCACTGAACGCTTGTTTTAATGCAATGTTTTGGTTTCTGTTGCCGACTGTCAAATGTTTTTGCCAAAAATCGAATATTACTGCCAAACTTATGAGTGTAACTATTGAAGTATCTGTGGTCTGTTCGTGTATGCATTTGTGTGTGCGTTTGTGCATGTGTGTGTGTGTGTGTGTGTGTGTGTGTGTGTGTGTGTGTGTGTGTGTGTGAGTGTTTTTTGGTGTCGTATTAATTTAATTTAATTTTATTGTATTTATATATTTTTGTTTTTGTCCTGTGTGTGTGTGTGTGTGTGTGTGTGTGTGTGTGTGTTTTGGTGTGATATATATTTTTTTGTGCTGTGTGTGTGTGTGCCTGTCTGTATTTTGGTATTATGTAATTATATATTTTTTTCTTTTTTTTTTGGGAGGGGGCTGTGTGTGTGTGTGTCTGCCTGTATTTTGGTGTTATATATATATATATATATATATATATATATATATATATATATATATATATATATATATTATGTTATCATTTCCTTTATTAAGTGTAGTAGGGAGCCTGTGCTGATGTGTGTTTGTTCATTTATCACATGTTTGTTTTCTGCTATGGCTTTCTGGATGTGGAAGTTTTCTTGCATTTGTATAAGATGTTTGTCATGGTTGCTTATTCTCATTATTTTCATTTCTTGTTCCATGTTTGTAGGATGTACTTCCTCGATTCACCGCCAGGTGGCCCAATTGAAGAAGGTAATGTTGACTTCGGTGCTTGTGTTGACATGCGACTCATTGCTCTACAGTACATCGAGCACATCAGTACGTAGCATCAACAGGTTAGTGTTCATCACGAACGTGGTTTTGCAGTCAGTGCAATGTTTACAAATGCGGAGTTGGCAGATGCCCATTTGATGTATGGATTAGCACTGGGCAATAGCCGTGGCGTGGTACGTTTGTATCGAGACAGATTCCCAGAGCGAAGGTGTCCAGACAGGAAGACGTTCGAAGCAATTGATCGGCGTCTTAGGGAGCACGGAACATTCCAGCCTATGACTCGCGACTGGGGAAGACCTAGAACGACGAGCACACCTGCAATGGACGAGGCAATTCTTCGTGCAGTTGACGATAACCCTAATGTCAGCGTCAGAGAAGTTGACCACGTCACGGTATGGAGAGTGCTACGGGAGAACCAGTTGTTTCCGTACCATGTACAGCGTGTTCAGGCACTAGCAGCAGCTGATTGGCCTCCACGGGTACTCTTCTGCGAATTGTTCAATCCTCTTTTTAGTGCAAATGATCTCTTTACGGATGAGGCTTCATTCCAACGTGATCAAATTGTAAATTTTCACAATCAGCTTGTGTGGGCTGACGAGAATCCGCACGCAGTTGTGCAATCACGTCATCAACACAGATTTTCTGTGAACGTTTGGGCAGGCATTGTTGGCGATGTCTTGATTGGGCCCCATGTTCTTCCACCTACGCTCAATGGAGCACGTTATTATTATTTCATACGGGATACTCTACCTGTGCTGCTAGAACATGTGCCTTTACAAGTACGACACAACATGTGGTTCATGCACGATGGAGCTCCTGCACATTTCAGTCGAAGTGTTCGTACGCTTCTCAACAACAGATTCGGTGACCGATGGATCGGTAGAGGCGGACCAATTCCATGGCCTCCACGCTCTCCTGACCTCAATCCTCTTGACTTTCATTTATGGGGGCATTTAAAAGCTCTTGTCTACGCAACCCCGGTACCAAATGTAGAGGCTCTTCGTGCTCATATTGTGGACGGCTGTGATACAATACGCCATTCTCCAGGGCTGCATCAGCGCATCAGGGATTCCATGCGACGGAGGGTGAATGCATGTATCCTCGCTAACGGAGGACATTTTGAACATTTCCTGTAACAAAGTGTTTGAAGTCGCGCTGGTACGTTCTGTTGCTGTGTGTTTCCATTCCATGATTAATGTGATTTGAAGAGAAGTAATAAAATGAGCTCTAACATGGAAAGTAAGCGTTTCCGGACACATGTCCACATAACATATTTTCTTTCTTTGTGTGTGAGGAATGTTTCCTGAAAGTTTGGCCGTACGTTTTTGTAACACTCTGTATATTCCTAAGATCCTGATCTCGAATAACCTCAAATTTTCATTGTATCTTTATCCGTTTCCAAGATGCGGATGTTCAAGATTAACCTACTTCTACACTTAAAATCCTGTATGAGGCGAAATCTAAATACACTATGTGATCAAATGTATGCGGACACTCCCAAAAACATATGTTTTCAACATTAGGTGCATTATGCTGCCACCTACTGCCAGGTACTCCATATAAGCGACCTTAGTAGTCATTAGACGTCGTGAGAAACCAGAACAGGGCACTCCACGGAATTTTCGGACTTCGAACGTTGTCAGGTGATTGGGTGGCACTTGTGTCATACGTCTGTACGCGAGATTTCCACACTCCTAAACATCCCTAGATCCACTGTTTCCGATGTGATAGTGAAGTGGAAACGTGAAGGAACACACACAAAAGCGTATTGGCCGACCTCGTCTCTTGACTGACAGAGACCGCGAACACTCAAAGAGGGTCGTAATGTGTAATAGGCAGACATCTATCCAGACCATCACACAGGACTCCAAACTGCATCAGGATCCACTGAAAGATTATGACAGTTAGGCGGGAGGTGTGAAAACTTGGATTTCATGGTCGACCTTCTAACAATACCACAACTTGCAAAGTAGGTTAGAAATCAGATTAATAAAATTGCTCACGCAGCATATGTTCGCTTTATCGGGCAACAACAAAGTTATTGACTGTGGGTGGTATCGTCAGAATAGAAATAATGAAGTCACTGTAAAAAAGTCATTAATTTTGGCACTTATCTTGAATGGATTCCCACATAGATTTCGTCGAAGTTGTTATAGCTCATCTTGTTGATTCTAGGGTGATTCCACTTTCACTGCTAGAAGGTCCAGATCTGTATTTTAGCAATATTTGAAGACCTAACAAATGCGTTTTTCAGGAAATTCTTAATAATCAAACAATCCCAGATCAGAACAATGGTATGGTAGAAATAATTTTTATTAAACTTCTTGTAAATTCACATATACTTCTTAATTGTCACATCATCAAGAAAACAGTTTCGTATGAATCTTCATATATTTAATTTCCACTTTAAACAAACACAAGACTTGACTGTTCTTTTACAAAGTGAAATAACAACTTAACTTCTGCAAAGTGAAGCAAAGACTGCTCTGTGCGCATTCGCGCCAAAACGGTTACAAGTAGGTCAAAGATTATGACAGTCACACAGAAATGAATAGACACAAGAACCATGTCACTGTAATACATCCATACATCGGAGTACCTATACATTAATAAAACCAAATGTGAATATTGTCACAAAAAATGTCTGTTACTTCGCAGAAAAGTAGTACGATATTACTGGTATCGAGAACTGGGGTTGGAGTGCCGTAATGGTCACGTAAATAAAGAACCATTACAAGCTGCTGCTCATAAGAGGTGTAAGGAGCGTAAACATTGGACGACTGAACAGTGGAAAACGTTGTGTCGAGTGAAAAATCACTGTACACATTGTTGCAATCCGATGGCAGGGTGCGGGTATGGCGAGTGCCCGGTGAACGTCATCTGCCAGCGTGTGTACTGCCAACAGTAAAATTCGGAGGCGGTGGTGTTATAGTGTGGTCCTGTTTTTCATGGAGGGGGCTCGCAGTACCTCGTTGTTTTGCGTGGCACTATCACAGCACAGGCCTACATTGATGTTTTAAGTACTTTATTCCTTCGCATTGTTGAAGAGCAATTCTGGGATGACAATTGCATCTTTCAACACGTTCGAGCAGCTGTTTATAATGCACGGTCTGTGGCGGAGTTGTTACACGACAATAACATCCCTGTAATGGACTGGCCTGTACAGGGTCCTGACCTGAATCCTATAGAACACCTCTGGGATGTTCTGGAACGCTAAATTCGTGTCAGGCCTCACCAACCGACATCGATACCTCTCCTCAGTGCAGCAGTCCGTGAAGAATGGGCTGCCATTCCCCAAAAAACCTTCCAGCACCAGACTGAACGTATGCCTTCGAGAGTGGAAGCTGTCGTCGAGGCTAAGAGTGGGCCAACAAAATACTGAATTCCCGCATTACCGATGGAGGGTGACAGGAACTTGTAAGTCATTTTCAGCCAGGCGTCGGGATACTTTTGATCACATAGTGTAAAAATAACCGCAGTAAATTGCTTAAATTTTAAAAATATATTCGCTATGCATTTATCTAGAACTGCCATCTCCCAATTTCCAAAATATATACCAAAACGCAGCCGCGGATTCCGAGACGGCTATATAAGACATGTGTACAGCAAATGGCTGTAATTTTTATGATGTATTCCTCCCTCGACAGGCTTCCTGAGGTCTGCGCCTTTCACCCTGTGTTGATAGTTACTGGTTCAGCCGATAAAAGCAGCGTTGAATAAACTTCACAAATAAGTTAACGGTATTTGTAAAGGTTGTGTAAGTGGCTGTGTGTTATACCATTGAAGAACAAAAATATTTCGTAAGCAATCACTAAATTTTGTGTTAGTAATCATGATGCGTTTAATAGGGTTTGTTGCCTACGATGTATAACAGTCTCTCACACGACGTTTACCAAAAGTATATCGCGACACAAAATGGTGTATCTAGATTGCAGCCGTCTTCCCATTTTGCCTTAACAGTCACGGATCCCTAGTCATCGAGTGGCCAAAATGCGAATATACGTGTTGTTCACTCTTGGTAATGGTTGCTTTGCACGCTCTGAAAACCGCTGCGATGAATAAATACAGTAGCATAATAGTAATCTTTGGTAAAAACTATTTTACAGAATTAGTACGTAGCAGCTGGCGCTGCTACTCTTTTGATAGAAAGAAAACTCACTGACCTCAGTAACGTACACGAAAAAAACGAAAAACACAGTGACTACGTTTTTCGTATGCTATTCCGGAGCATTCGTTACGAAGAACAGATAACGTTTATAACTGTTTGTCTGTTGACCAAGCGGGCACACAGGCCAGCGAAGCGCGGGAATCTGACTAGATCCACTATTTATACTTGTCAGAACGATCAAAAAGTGGAGAATGAGTGTTGCTCTCTAAAACTATGAACTGGCGTTATCCTGAAGGTAAAACTCAATTTTCATGTCATATCAACTGTAATGGAATACCTTGTTTATATAATCTTCCGTAACATTTATTTAATCAGTGGACTGGTATTCGAAGAGAGAGCTACTTTTCTTGAAAGTTGGGGATTCCCCTTACGTTTCCCTCCCCTCAGCTAATATATGTAACGCTGGTTATTTCATTTCCTCGAGACCCCTCGTATAAGGAGAGTGCTCCCCCACACTGCTCTTGGAGATACATCGATAGGTGTAGCAACCCTCGCGTGTTGGCATCCAGTTCTCAAAAGAAAGTGACATTCTGGAAGGCTGGAAGGGGCGTGGTGTTTAGTGGAAGAAGCATTAAAAGTATAAAGAAAAATCACAGCTGATAAAAATGTTTCATCCAATTAAACGATTTTGAAAATTTTATATCTGAATCTATTGTCGTGAACTGTGTGGTGTAGGGAAAATTTTAGTATACCACACATTCTGATTTCTTCCAGAATCTACTCACGAAGAATGTATAAGTGTTATTCATTACGTTAACCATAATCGTGATGGGGAGATGCTGTGGACCGTACGTTAACTGTGGGTTATCTACGGTAACAACATATGTAGAAGTGTAACTAGCGTTTGTAACTTTCCTTCGCAAAATCCGTTGCTGGTGTTTCCTGAGAGCATTTGATCAAATGTTAGGCATCCGTCCTGAAGTGTTTGCCAGTACAGTGATACGGGGGATTAACAGTCGCCATTCGTTAACAACACCTCTTATGCTGGATCACAACTAGCAAAAATAATTACAAAAAATTATTTAAGATGACCACAGTAGTAAAGAAATCCCTAACTGCTTCACATTTAATAAACCCCTGTATCTTCTCGAACTGAAACGCTAGCACCTACACGGCACATATTAATAGAGTTACATCACTCTTCAGGCGCACATTACACAATGTCATATCCCATAACTGAATTCTGACTCTAAATTCTCGAAATCCTCAGTTAGATAACAAACACGAAATAGAAACACTGAAATCACGACTAAGGTCAGTTAACACTGCCTTCACGATTAAGGTTTAAATTACACACACACAAAAAAAAAATGTTCAAAAGGCTCTGAGCGCTATGGGACTTAACATCTGAGGTCATCAGACCCCTAGAACTTAGAACTACTTAAACCTAACTAACCTAAGGACATCACACACATCCATGCCCGAGGTAGGATTCGAACCTGCGACTCTAGCGGTCACGCGATTCCAGACTGAAGCGCCTAGAACCGCACCGGCACACCGGCCGGCCTTTAAATTACACAGAATAAGTTAAGACGAAGGAGCTAGAGCATACGAAGGTACACAATAACTCTTACAAGAACCGAAATACTTTTTCATTGTGCGCGTATGTGTCAACTAACATCATGGAATAATATCTAATAGGAAGCAGCCAACACCAAATCACGGAACGCCCATCCCAATGTTAGGCCAAAACCCACACAGCGGGATATCTGGCAGACACAATGAGATACTGGAGCCACTGTGCAGGCCATGAGCAAAAGCTGACTTGTCTCTGCTTTTAACGACGACCATCTGGAACGCCTTTCTACAGATACATGTCGGGAGATGGCAGATAAACTTCCGGAGAAACTCGAATCAAAACATTGGTGACTCACTATAGACACCTGTGTTAAAATTCACATGAAAGAAAAAGCATTTTGTATTAGTATACGTAGCAGAAGTTGAACTCGGCCTTACGAAAAAAACGCAGCCAGTGATATGATACAAAAAGTCTAGTGGGGGGAGTTACAAGTATGAACGCTCTGATTAGCCAAAAAGAAAACGGGTGGCCACCAGCTGTGACATAGGCAAATGTAGACAGAGAAATTCGCTCTTTCTCTTGCAGAAAATCGTCGAGTGTTTGAGCAAGGCTACTCACGCCGCTCTGAGACGATTGAGAGAGTCATTACATGAACACTTGTTCACAGGCTCGTTTTAACTAAGAAGGAGTTAAACTGCAAAGTGTCCTAGTACAGAGAATCACATTGAGCACTGACAATTAACGCTTGAAAGCGATCTGAGGGCAACGACATATGCGCCATACCATCCAAATAGCGTGTACCATGCCAATTAGCTAGGGAACAATTAGAAGTCTTGGCTTCACCGAAGATGTAGGACATGTACCAGACTGGTACTAAATCTCTCGACAGAGATTTAGAATGGATTCTCAGGTTCAGAGCATGCACTGACAGCCGCCATTGCCGCCTCCGACGAAAGGTAAAAACACGCGCTAGCGCAACCCCAGAAAGTGATATTCAGTTAACATTCAGAAATGCGGTAATCTCCGTCTCTCTTATTTCTTTTGTACATTCATCCATGACCTGTAGTTAAACATAGACATGATGATAGGGCTTAATTGAAGTTGAAAGGCGAGATATCCGATTTTATGGAAAGAAATGATCAGCCACTGTGGAGTACTTTATACCCTAAAGTGATTGAATTGTTTTAACTGTGTACTTCTTTCTGATTGGTCTTTACCGACCTCGTCAACTGACTGGTTATTTTAATTGCGCATTTTTAGTTCAGTTCATATTTCTGGCCCAAACTGTACTTAATTTGTTTGAATTTTATCGACCCCCAGATATGGTCCTCCACAATCTTACTATTGAAAGCTTTAGAAAAGTTAGCAATTTCGCTTCGCGGTTGTGAACACCCAATATCAATATTTTACCATCCTGTATGTATTATAATTACGATATTATGATATTATAAAGTCACACTTAGAGAAAAAATAAACCTTGATAACTAAAATCTAAGTTTTTCGTTTTTTGCTAACATATAGTTACGCCTATCAAAAGCTCCGATGGAAACCCAGTTCTAACCAAAGAAGGGAAAGTGGAAAGGTGGAAGGAGTGTATAGAGGGTCTATACAGGGGCGATGTTCTTGAGGACAATATTATGGAAATGGAATAGGATGTAGATGAAGATGAAATGGGAGATGCGATACTGCGTGAAGAGTTTGACAGAGCACTGATAGACCTGAGTCGAAACAAGGCCCCGGGAGTAGACAACATTCCATTAGAACTACTGATAGCCTTGGGAGAGCCAGTCCTGACAAAACTCTACCATCTGGTTAGCAAGATGTATGAGACAGGCGAAATTCCCTCAGACTTCAAGAAGAATATAATAATTCCAATCCCAAAGAAACATGTTGATAGATGTGAAAATTACCGAACTATCAGTTTAATAAGTTACAGCTGCAAAATACTAATGCGAATTCTTTACAGATGAATAGAAAAACTGGTAGAAGCCGACCTAGGGGAAGATCAGTTTGGATTCCGTAGAAATGTTGGAACACGTGAGGCAATACTGACCCTACGACTTATCTTAGAAGAAAGATTAAGGAAAGGCAAACCTACATTTCTTTCATTTGTAGACTTAGAGAAAGCTTTTGGCAATGTTGATTGGAACACTCTCTTTCAAATTCTGAAGGTGGCAGGGGTAAAATACAGGGATCGAAAGCCTATTTACAATTTGTACAGAAAGCAGATGGCAGTTATAAGAGTCGAGGGACATGAAAGGGAAGCAGTGGTTGGGAAGGGAGTGAGACAGGGTTGTAGCCTCTCCCCGATGCTATTCAATCTGTATATTGAGCAAGCAGTAAAGGAAACGAAAGAAAAGTTCTGAGTAGGTATTAAAATCCATGGAGAAGAAATAAAAACTTTGAGGTTCACCAATGACATTGTAATTCTGTCAGAGACAGCAAAGGACTTGGAGGAGCAGTTGAACAGAATGGACAGTGTCTTGAAAGGAGGGTATAAGATGAACATCAACAAAAGCAAACCGAGGATCATGGAATGTAGTCGAATTAAGTCGGGTGATGCTGAGGGAATTAGATTAGGAAATGAGACACTTAAAGTAGTAAAGGAGTTTTGTTATTTGGGGAGCAAAAGGAAAGCGTTTCTGAAGAAGAGAAATTTGTTAACATCGAGTATAGATTTAAGTGTCAGGAAGTCGTTTCTGAAAGTATTTGTATGGAGTGTAGCGATGTATGGAAGTGAAACATGGACGATAAATAGTTTAGACAAGAAGAGAATAGAAGCTTTCGAAATTTGGTGTTACAGAAGAATGCTGACGATTAGATGGGTAGATCACATAACTAATGAGGAGGTATTGAATAGAATTGGGGAGAAGAGGAGTTTGTGGCACAACTTGACTAGAAGAAGGGATTGGTTGGTAGGACATGTTCTGAGGCATCAAGGGATGAGCAATTTAGTACTGGAGGGCAGGGTGGAGGGTAAAAATAGTAGAGGGAGACCAAGAGATGAATACACTAAGCAGATTCAGAAGGGTGTAGGCTGCAGTAAGTACTGGGAGATGAAGAAGCTTGCACGGGATAGAGTGGCATGGAGAGCTGCACCAAACCAGTCTCAGGACTGAAGAGCACAACAACAACAACAATGACAACAACATAGTTACGCCTGTACCTGTACACTAATTTCTGTTAGTGATAACGTTTTCTGTACAGGGGGTGTATTGGAACTGACATTGAGATCGTTGTGTGATTACATTACTTTCCATACAACTGAACTCTTCTGAACTCTGCATGTTATCTTCGTACCTTGCAGGCAGCAGGTGCAACATCAAATTCCTAAAACACTAGCAAAGCGTCCTTGAGCAGCTGCAGTAGGAAGGTAGTTTAGAACCAGTCTCACACATGTTAGATAAGGAATGACGAGGTACACTTCAAAACGGCTATTTGTACAGCAATAAGGAATAGCTCAGTGGGCAGTATAGTTGAGGAGGAATGGATATCTCTAAAAAGGGCAATCACAGAAGTTGGAAAGGAAAACATGGGTACAAGATAGGCCTTCATTTGTGGAACAAATATCTGAGAATGTACGTTTGGAGTACAGCATTGTATGATAGTGAAACATAGACTGTGGGGAAACCGTAACGTCAGGAATCGAAGTATTTGAGAAGTGGTGCTCAATATGAATGTTGAAAATTAGATGGATTGTTAAAGTAATGAATGAGGAGCTTTTGCACAGAATCGGAGTGAAAGAAATATGCGGAAAACACTACAAGAAGAAGGACAGGATGGTAGGACATCTGTTAAGACATCAGGGAATGACTTCTACGGTACTAGAGGGAGCTGTAGAGGGCAAAAACTGCAGATGAAGACAGAGATTGGAATACATCCAGCAAAAAATTGAGGATGAGTTTGTAAGTGCTACTCTGATGTGAAGAGGTTGGCACCGGACAGGAATCCGTGGCAGCGCGCATCAAACCAGAACTGAGTTATCAAAAAAAAAAAACACGCGTCTGGATCTGAGTACGGTTTTCTTATTTGCCATGCATAACATGTGCGGGTCTTTGCTGGTCGCCTATGACCAGTGGCATAATGAGAGTCTTTCATGGATTTCATGGATTAGTTTTATTTTTCTAGTTCTATTTTCCGTTGACTGACGGCTTTTCTGTTTATACGTAATTCATTACTTCACATGGTACGTTACTTATTCGTAATAGTTTACCTTCTTCATGACTGCAGTATGGCAAGAGATTACTTCTGTGTTTGTAATGAGCTGGAGACAGTGCTTTTGATTTCTTTAGTGTACCACGTTAATTTTTGGGATTGTGGTTTTTAAGATTATTGTATGGTTAAGAACTCTCTTTTTATTCACATTTTTACCTGTACTAGACACAATGCATGGAATTTTGTAGATAGGCATTATAAATTTGTATTAACATACGATTGTTACCTGTCTGGATGTGCCTACGACTCCTCCAACTTATTAAACATATTCCACTATGTTTGTAACTTACACGATACATACGACTGGTTGCTGTTACTGATCAATACCCGTGTTGTAGCCGTTTGGGATTCAACAGTTAATATATTACTAGCGAACAGAATTAATTATGGTTATTATATGGTTTCATGATCTTGCTGGTAATGTGAATTGATTTTGGTTTATTTTGTATATTGTTTATTAACATAAGTTCGTTTGGGATCAGTTACTTTTACATTATGACCTTGTATTTCATGGATACCTAACGCTAGTGTCATATCTGCTATACTTAGAAACCTGATTGTGGTGGAGGGGGATACCGAAACCGGTCACATTTAAATAAATAGACACAGACACAGGACTGATGGTGTTATCATCACTTCCCATCAGTACTAAACGAGTTGGAGAGAATCATAATGCGAACAGTTGCATTAGTTGTGTCAGAGATATTACAAGCAGAAACTGCATTACACTTTACACATATATTGTGTGATGTTATCTGTTAACTGTGGCGCCATATGCCAAAGCTGTGCACCAACCATGTTGTACATGCACAGTCTCTCCAGCTTCTCTAGGGGTGCACTCTTCTTGAGAAATAGCGTGCAGTGCAACGGGCAGTCTCCAATGATTTTTGTAACATACTTGCTGATCGTCCTAGCAGCTAAAATTCTGATAATGCATTCCGTTTCTTGTATTCTTACCTTGGCAAACTTTCAAGAGATGTTTGACATGTCAGATTGGACCATTTTCTTTGCGAGTGTTGCATACATTCATTTGCGACAGAATGTCGCAGAATTGTATTTATCCATGGTGTGTAATGTACTGACACACGTGTAACCACATTATCTTCATAAAACTCCTTTAAGTTATGTCTGTATCATTTATCATTCAGCTGTCATACTTTATCAATAACGAACAATCTGTGTCTGTGTCTGATTCCAGCAATCTCCACCCAAAGTTCTGAATTTGTTTAACGTCATGTCAGTTCCTAAATGTACTTGACAAGTGTGTGTTAAATACATATTATCTTGTTTGAAAGTAATAGTATGGTTTGCATTATTCCTTACCGACTTTTTTGGAATCCTTGAGTAGATATGACACAAATAAAAAACATATACCCTTCTGTGACGACCAAAACAGAAATATTTTCGTGTCGTTCCTCGTTTCCCGCATTAGCATTATCAAATGTAAGTATAGTATTCAGCTTTAGAGTTTCCAGTTATGGAACAGCATTGCTTTCATAGACTGTCTTGTATGTCACACCATCAGTGGCTGACTGTCTAGTTCGTGGGCTGAAACAAAGTTTTTGAAAATGTATATACAACGTGAAGTCCATCAGTACCTATAAACCATGACACGATAACGCTAGTATTGCCACAAACTGATAATCCCACATTTCATGTACTGTCACCAGAATCGGACCATTCTTCTTTTTTTTCTGTAGTATTGCACGCCACTGCGAAGAGGGTGTTTCTTTCACCCATTCATAATATTGGCTACTGGTTACATCCAGAGAAAAAGAATTTTATAATGATAAAAAAGAAAATAAATAAATTACTTTCACACTTATTTACTGGACATAAACGCACTATAAACCTTTGATTGTAACTTGATATATTTACATGCTTAAATATGTTCACAGTTTTGTGCCTAAATCTGGCGTCGTGCAGCTGAAATCGCTGGAAGTGAACAAAGCCCCAGTGCTCCATGGAATCTCTATCGGATTCTGTACTGAATTTGCGGCTGGGTTTGCTTTTCTTTTAACTATAATCTAACGTAAATCGCTCGAACAAAGCACTATGCCTAGTAATTGGCAGTAACCACACTGAAAATCCGATGAAGCTCTGCACAGATGTGTTGAGCAGTGTCTCCAGTATAGCTGTCGATCGCATCACGTTGCAGTGTGCGGCTTTGAGAGCACAGTGATCACGAATGATACCCAGGAAATAGTGTCTCCCACCAAGTGTCGGCGTAGGCCGAAATATTTCGTCTGATTTCATGCAACCCCACATAACGTAATTGTCATGCATTTCCTTTTTCATAACAATTCTCTGCCGCATTCTGCAGGGGCAGTGAAGAATCTGCTGCTGCTTTTGATGCGGATGTGGCTCCCTCTGATTTTCATCTTCGCTCACATCAACTGCTGGTTATGAAGACAACGTTTTGTCACAGACAAGGAGCTGCAGACGAGCATAGAGAATTGATGGAAAACATAGGCGGCGGTCTTGTATGACGATAGTATTAAAAAGCTGGTACAACGTTACGACAAATGTCCAAGTCTGGGCACTATGTAGAGAAGTAGCTGGAAGGTGTAGCTAACTGTTGCAAATAAAACCTTTCTGATTGTCACTGTGGTTATCATTTCGCGCCAGATTTGATCTTACTTCCTGGAAAACACTCGCATCTTGGATGAAAAGTCATTGACAGATGTAGAAGTTGGTTCGGGATGCTTCAGGAAAGTGTGTTAGGATTGTTGATTTTCATGTAAGCCTATATTAATAGACTTTTCGCAAATAATGCAGTTATCTGTAATGAGGCACTGTCTGCAAAAAGCTGCACCAATATTCACTCAGATCATGACAAGATTTCACAGTGGTGCAAAGATTTGCAACCGGCTTACAATGTTCAAAAATGTAAAATTGTGCACGTTACAGAACGAAAAATCGTATTATTAAAGAGTCACAGTTGGATTCGCTCAGCTCATACAAATATCTGGTTGCAGAACTTTGTAGGGATATGAAATGGAACAATCACAGCGGTTCAGTAGTTGGTCACAGTTTTGTTTGGCCCATGGGAGAATGTCACGAAGACACTCAAACAACTAAACTGGCAGACATCTGAAAACTTTTCCAAAGTATCCAGAGAAAGCCAACTTACAAAGTTTCAAGAACTGCCTGTAAGTGATGACTCTAGGAATATACTACAACCCTTTACACAGAGATCGTGAGTACTAGATTACATTAATGAAAGCGCGCACAGTGTCTTTTAGACACGTGCTTCCCGAGTTCCATACGTGAATAGAACGGGCAGGAGCCTTAACAACTGGTGCAATAGAAAGTTCACAGTGGTTTGCAGAGTATCGATGTAGATGCACACGTAGATGTAGATAATAAATGTGCAGTGAATGTCAACATAAAGACTCCATCACTGAGTATTGACCACTCTCAGGGGGAGTGAAATGAACCATATGTC
This sequence comes from Schistocerca serialis cubense, assembly GCF_023864345.2. Classification (NCBI taxonomy): domain Eukaryota; kingdom Metazoa; phylum Arthropoda; class Insecta; order Orthoptera; family Acrididae; genus Schistocerca; species Schistocerca serialis. Next base: position 610,736,207 of record NC_064638.1, on the reverse strand, counting down.
AGCAAGTATTTGTTCTCAGATGTAAAAGGCCTTTACTTTTACTTTTTTTTTATCAGTACTTGTTCGTGTGAGAATATGGGGCACTATTTTTTAAAGAAATAATAATATATAATCATATACAAAATTCGAAAATTCTGCTACTGTTAGATGTCAGTGATACAAAACGTATTACTTCATGACGTGGCGGTGCTAAAATTTGAATTTCGCTTTATTACTGAGTTCTACCTTACTAGTGGTGCCGGAGCGGATTCATTGCTTGGAAAGGGCTTGCCAACCCAGATGTGGCAGGAATATTAATCCCAGCCGCCAGGGACGGGGTCTATGTTAATTAATTAATATCGCTTATTACGTGGACACGTCGTTATTGCGTCTCCCACCTGGCTGGTGATCTCGGTGCCCCCTCTCTGGCGTCGACTGCAATAATCGAATTCCACGAACGTCGACTCCATGGCGAACCAAAAGCGCCGCAAGCCGGCACACAGCGGGGCATACGCTTATCATCACCCCAAACTGATGAGACTGAATATCCCCCTTTGAACAATTTATATATGACTGTGCTTAAACTGACACACAATATTTTGTTAGCGCAACGCAATCTGACTTTCAAAATTCCCTACAAAAGAATGGCCCTGACTAACATTAAACTATACCTTTCACAAATCACTTACCTCACAAAAATCTTCGCTGCTCAAGCTACTGCAATACAGCGAGCGCCACTACTGCCAGCTAAATAAAAGATTCAAACTACGGAAGGCACTAACTACTGATAGGGATAGTTAGCAAATGAAAGATATTAATAGAGAACAAACAATGTATTTACCTTGATATCATCATATATAAATATAGCAGTTCATGACAAATTGCAAAACTCCGCCATCTCTCTCCCCACATCCACCACTGCTGGCGGCTCACCTCCAACTGCGCAACGCTACGCGCTGTTCGCATCCAGCTGCCTAACACTACAATGGCGAGTATTACAACAATGCAAAGCAGCCACAGACTGCACACAGCACAGCCAGTGATTTTCATACAGAGGTGGCGTTACCAATAAAAAAACCTAAACAGCCTAACAGCCTACTTACATAGCCCCCATGCTCCCCACAAAAAATTTTACAAATTTTTTTTGGGCAGTGGCCAATAATGATTTGATAAAATTTTTCATAATTACAATAACAAAGAAATCAAATGCACACACTATGAGCTGTTCATTACTACACGTAAATTCAAAACATTTAAGAATTCTGGCAACGACATTCATCCACAAGCATGGCTCCATCAATTCTCGCATTGTTTTCCTCCCAACTGGTCGTTAGAACACAGATGTAAGTAGGCTGTTTAGGTTTTTTTATTGGTAACGCCACCTCTGTATGAAAATCACTGGCTGTGCTGTGTGCAGTCTGTGGCTGCTTTGCATTGTTGTAATACTCGCCATTGTAGTGTTAGGCAGCTGGATGTGAACAGCGCGTAGCGTTGCGCAGTTGGAGGTGAGCCGCCAGCAGTGGTGGATGTGGGGAGAGAGATGGCGGAGTTTTGTAATTTGTCATGAACTGCTATATTTATATATGATGATATCAAGGTAAATACATTGTTTGTTCTCTATTAATATCTTTCATTTGCTAACTATCCCTATCAGCAGTTAGTGCCTTCCATAGTTTGAATCTTTTATTTAGCTGGCAGTAGTGGCGCTCGCTGTATTGCAGTAGCTTGAGCAGCGAAGATTTTTGTGAGGTAAGTGATTTGTGAAAGGTATAGTTTAATGTTAGTCAGGGCCATTCTTTTGTAGGGAATTTTGAAAGTCAGATTGCGTTGCGCTAACAAAATATTGTGTGTCAGTTTAAGCACAGTCATATATAAATTGTTCAAAGGGGACGTTTCACTCTGACTATAGGGTGTGAAGGGTACAAGCTGCCGAAAAGTCCTGTTAGTAGAACACAAGTAATTGATTTAAAATGTCTAGAAACATGATTGTCCATTTCCTGCAGTTGTCCCAGGAAAAAAAAAAAACAACTCGGAACAATGTTTTTGGAAAAGCAGACATTACCGCTGCGCATATTGACATCGCGAGCGTTGAGTCGCAAACACGTAGGCCACAACGGCCTGCTTAGTTGACTCACTGTAGTACGCCGATCGTCGGCAGTTGTCGAGTTACCTCTGCAGACGTTATTTCAACTCCTTTGAACGTTAGGGTGGAAGGGAGATATCGATTCTGGACGGTACGCCATTTGAACTGATTTTTTTTTGTCGCTCCCTTATATATCTTCATTTACATACATACTCCACCAGTCACAGTATGGTGCGTGACGGAGGGAACCTTCTACTATTACTAATCATTTCCTTCCCTGCAATACGATGCTCATTTAATTTATGGCGAGGCAAAAGGCGTTGCGAGGGCAGCTGTACGAATTTATCGAGAACACTTCCCAAAACGAAGACTTCCTGTACGATCGACATTTGTTGCTGTTAACCAAAGGTTTGTATCATCACAATTCTCTACTTTTACTCGATTATTTTGCGATTCATTCCCAACAAAATACAGTAGTTATCCTTACCTTTAACTGTGTATACGAAGCGTATTGTCTGTTCCGATATGCTTTAGTTTTATTATTAAGTATATCACGACAGAATACACCTTCCGAATACGTGTTTAATTTGCGTAAATGGAAAGATACTGGTCGTTATTACCCCGTGCGAAAGCAACGCGAAGAACGTACGTTGGAAGCTTAGGAACGTATTCTGGACCGCGAGCACGAAGATATTGAGAGTACAAAAAGCATCGCCCGCCCAGTGGATGTATCGCACACTGTCGTTCATAGCACTTTCGAAGGGGAACGTCTGCGGCCTTACAACATTCAACGTGCGCAAGCGGTGGAAGAGTAAGATTTTCCTCCGCGACGAGAATTCTCAGAGTGCTTTTTATTACAAAGTTTGGAACATGATTTTGTAAAAACAAAATACTTGTCACAGATGAAGCGTGTCTCACTCGTGACGCAATAACCAGTTTCCACAACACGCACACGAGTAGTGTTCACATTCCGCGTCAAGTAGTACCAACACATTTTCAACGTCGCTTTTCCGTAAATGTATGGGTGGGTATAATCGATGTTTACAGTATTGGGGCTTACGTGGTACCTGCACGACTGACTGGCAACAATTACCGAGCCTTTCTAGAGAAAACATTGCTACCAACTTTATTAGAAAATATTCCGTTAGCTGCGCATTATAACATGTTGTTTCACTACGACGGTTCTCCACCCTACATTGGTCCCAGAGTATGGAGAGTTTTGAATTGAAGATTTCCAGGACGATGGATAGGACGTTTTGGTCTATATCGATGGTAAGCATGCAGTCCTGATTCGAATCTACCACATTTTTACTTTCGGAGCCATATGGAGGAACTTATTGATGCTCAGCAAGTAAATAATCTGGACGAACTTACATAGAGGATTTTCGATGTTACCGATACCACAAAGGCAAATGTGCATGTGTGTGAACTAGTGCAACGAAACTGGGTTGACCATAATGAATGGTGCGCGTTTTGAACACTTATTGTAGTGTTGGCGTAACAGGAAACAAAGTAATGTGGGTTTCATTTCCGTTACGGTGCTCTTTTAGGAAAGTAAAATAATCTGAATTTAATTTTCGTTACGGTCTTCCTGTAAACAGAGGAAACAGTTGATTGTAATTAACGTACAACAAATGACGTGGTAATTAGTTGATTTTGTACTAAGGGAACCACATTTTATTTGATGTTAGCTGTCCGCAGCTCGTGGTCGTGCGGTAGCGTTCAAGCTTCCCACGCCCGGGTTTGATTTCTGGCAGGGTCAGGGATTTTCTCTGCCTCGTGATGACTGGGTGTTGTGTGATGTCCTTAGGTTAGTTAGGTTTGAGTACTTCTAAGTTCTAGGGGGCTGATGACCATATACACTCCTGGAAATGGAAAAAAGAACACATTGACACCGGTGTGTCAGACCCACCACACTTGCTCCGGACACTGCGAGAGGGCTGTACAAGCAATGATCACACGCACGGCACAGCGGACACACCAGGAACCGCGGTGTTGGCCGTCGAATGGCGCTAGCTGCGCAGCATTTGTGCACCGCCGCCGTCAGTGTCAGCCAGTTTGCCGTGGCATACGGAGCTCCATCGCAGTCTTTAACACTGGTAGCATGCCGCGACAGCGTGGACGTGAACCGTATGTGCAGTTGACGGACTTTGAGCGAGGGCGTATAGTGGGCATGCGGGAGGCCGGGTGGACGTACCGCCGAATTGCTCAAGACGTGGGGCGTGAGGTCTCCACAGTACATCGATGTTGTCGCCAGTGGTCGGCGGAAGGTTCACGTGCCCGTCGACCTGGGACCGGACCGCAGCGACGCACGGATGCACGCCAAGACCGTAGGATCCTACGCAGTGCCGTAGGGGACCGCACCGCCACTTCCCAGCAAATTAGGGACACTGTTGCTCCTGGGGTATCGGTGAGGACCATTCGCAACCGTCTCCATGAAGCTGGGCTACGGACCCGCACACCGTTAGGCCGTCTTCCGCTCACGCCCCAACATCGTGCAGCCCGCCTCCAGTGGTGTCGCGACAGGCGTGAATGGAGGGACGAATGGAGACGTGTCGTCTTCAGCGATGAGAGTCGCTTCTGCCTTGGTGCCAATGATGGTCGTATGCGTGTTTGGCGCCGTGCAGGTGAGCGCCACAATCAGGACTGCATACGACCGAGGCACACAGGGCCAACACCCGGCATCATGGTGTGGGGAGCGATCTCCTACACTGGCCGTACACCACTGGTGATCGTCGAGGGGAGACTGAATAGTGCACGGTACATCCAAACCGTCATCGAACCCATCGTTCTACCATTCCTAGACCGGCAAGGGAACTTGCTGTTCCAACAGGACACTGCACGTCCGCATGTATCCCGTGCCACCCAACGTGCTCTAGAAGGTGTAAGTCAACTACCCTGGCCAGCAAGATCTCCGGATCTGTCCCCCATTGAGCATGTTTGGGACTGGATGAAGCGTCGTCTCACGCGGTCTGCACGTCCAGCACGAACGCTGGTCCAACTGAGGCGCCAGGTGGAAATGGCATGGCAAGCCGTTCCACAGGACTACATCCAGCATCTCTACGATCGTCTCCAAGGGAGAATAGCAGCCTGCATTGCTGCGAAAGGTGGATATACCCTGTACTAGTGCCAACATTGTGCATGCTCTGTTGCCTGTGTCTATGTGCCTGTGGTTCTGTCAGTGTGATCATGTGATGTATCTGACCCCAGGAATGTGTCAATAAAGTTTCCCCTTCCTGGGACAATGAATTCACGGTGTTCTTATTTCAATTTCCAGGAGTGTATGTTAAGTCCCATAGTGCTCAGAGCCATTTTTTGATGTTAGCTTTTATTTACTACCATGACCTTCATTATGGTAATGTTGAAAAAGAGAAAACGTCTGGTTGTACTTAATTCACTCTCGCATATCTGTCTTGGGGAATACAAAGATAAAGAATGTGATACAACGGCCTTTCATTAGACTTTTTTGTAAAACGCAACGAGATGTACCGTCTGTATAATTTTAGTAGCTTATACAGTTTACAATACTCACTCTGTAAAGAACTTCCTGGACTGACCTAACTGTCGGGAAGTTTTCTAGAGTAGTCGGCGAATTTTCTTGAAACATTACCTGAATGACATGGCGTGAGAGATCCTGCCAGTGCACATTGCATTGCAGACAAGTGCGATTAGTAGTAGAACGACAAAGCCAAGAAAAATGGCAGTGACTGAATTAAAATATTATACTCGACATTATGATTGGCAGAAAGGCGGAACTAAAGTATCGCAACTCGGGTAACTGGCGCCTAGGGCAAAGTTTCGTTATTGCTCGCCCCTTATCCCTCTTGTTGTCATCTCCCTTTTTGTTTACTCCGCGTTGTGGTCTGCCTGTTTGTTCTTTTATTGAGATCAAGACGATATCGCAATGCAGTAAAAGATACACATTTCAATAAATATTCTTTGAGATATAATTCAGAGGACGACTTGCAACAATAACGCGATTCTTTGTTCATTGTTTCATTACGGATCAGTGCAAAGCCACAACAAACAAAAGCACAAACGCAGAATGCATTCTTTACACTTTCAATTCACAGCGTAACGAGACTGGCTCCCTCTCGTAGCAAGAACACAAGACACAGCCAAGCCTATACGAGGGGCATGTTGGTCTCATGCAACTGTTGGTCGACGCAGTCCATTTCGAATCTCCTTGCGATTAGCTTTCATACATCTCAGCCCCCTTCCTCTTTTAATGTCAGCTAATCCTTTCCTTTCTTCTCTTCGTGAAATTCATGAACTGGTGTGGGTGGTTCCATTGCAAGAGTTTTGTCGCCCTCTGCTACAGAGCTGCGGTGTGTTATGAACATTTGTTGCAACATAGGCTTCTTTGTATGACAGTGCTACATTCCTCGGGCTTCCTTTTTACTATGAGACGCGTTTCGCTTTAATCATACGCATTTCTTCCTTCGGAGATAGATATGCTACGGTTACGACTCCACATTCGTGTCATATATTATCAGTTAGTTTGGTCCAAGTAAGTTATGGAAGTACATTAGCTTTTTTTTAATTTCTAACACTCTATTACAAAAAAGGGCGCTCTTGAAAGGTAATATATTTCCAGTTTATGATATACAAGAAACTCCAAACATTCTCTTGTAAAATTATGTTTTCAGCATTTCTATGGCTATTAAAGTTTCTACACAGTCCTATTGTGAAGCAGGGATGCTTTCAGGTCTCCCATTAGGCCTCAATGTGGTTTCCAGTTTCACCTTCACGTTCAGGAAGATCAGATAAACCAGATTCTGCCTCACTGCCCTTCGTAAATTAGTTGCTGCAAATATGCTCAACTAACTTTTCCACCACTTGTAAGCTTGGCCACCTTAAAATGCACAATGTTCTATGCTCTCGAAAAGATAACATCCTGACAGAATACATTCAAAACATCGGACTATTGCTAACTCTTCCGGTTGTGCCGTTCTGCAATTAAAAACAATTCACTGCTCACTTGTTGAAAAATTATTTCTGTTGACCCACAGCTGCTCAATCTTTAGGCGTAACAGAACGTAAAGAAGCATTGGACTAATCTAAAACACTAGTGTCTATTATCTTCACTTTTACGTATTTGAAGGCATGATAATGATTTTATGTCCTTAATCATGCTGGCTGTTTTTAAGTTTTTCATGCAAGTTTTTTAAGCACAGTGCTTTAAAGTAACGAGCAAGAAAAGCGAAAGAACCTCCAGGACACTTTAAGTATCTTGAAAACTTTTATTCTAGGTGCCAAATTTAGGTTGCCCCTATAAGTTGTTCTAAGTGTGTCTCACGAATAACGCCTCCGTCCCTTAGAGGTTCCTTTCATCCTTGCATTCCACTCCTCGCACCTACATAACGCAACATTCGAGACAAAAGCTTTCATTACCTTCGTTATAAAATTCGAACCGGTGTGAACAAAGTCTCCCGGATCAGGGCGTTTTTTGCTCAGTTAATTATTTCCTCCTGAAACGATGTATGTTCGCGATCTTACTTTACAAATAATTAAAATTTCAGCTTCTTTCGTAACTCGATTTTTTGCTATCACTGTTGCATCTACATCTACATCTACAGCTATATCTACATCTACATCTACATGATTACTCTGCAATTCACATTTAAGTGCTTGGCAGAGGGTTCATCGAACCACAATCATACTATCTCTCTACCATTCCACTCCCGAACAGCGCGCGGGAAAAACGAACACCTAAACCTTTCTGTTCGAGCTCTGATTTCTCTTATTTTATTTTGATGATCATTCCTATCTATGTAGGTTGGGCTCAACAAAATATTTTCGTATTTGAAAGAGAAAGTTGGTGACTGAAATTTCGTAAATAGATCTCGCCGCGACGAAAAACATCTTTGCTTTAATGACTTCCATCCCAACTCGCGTATCATATCTGCCACACTCTCTCCCCTATTACGTGATAATACAAAACGAGCTGCCCTTTTTTTGCACCCTTTCGATGTCCTCCGTCAATCCCACCTGGTAAGGATCCCACACCGCGCAGCAATATTCTAACAGAGGACGAACGAGTGTAGTGTAAGCTGTCACTTTAGTGGACTTGTTGCATCTTCTAAGTGTCCTGCCAATGAAACGCAACCTTTGGCTCGCCTTCCCCACAATATTATCTATGTGGTCTTTCCAACTGAAGTTGTTCGTAATTTTAACACCCAGGTACTTAATTGAATTAACAGCCTTGAGAATTGTACTATTTATCGAGTAATCGAATTCCAACGGATTTCTTTTGGAACTCATGTGGATCACCTCACACTTTCCGTTATTTAGCGTCAACTGCCACCTACCACACCATACAGCAATCTTTTCTTAATCGCTTTGCAACTGATACTGGTCTTCGGATGACCTTACTAGACGGTAAATTATAGCATCATCTGCGAACAACCTAAGAGAACTGCTCAGATTGTCACCCAGGTCATTTATGTAGATCAGGAACAGCAGAGGTCCCAGGACGCTTCCCTGGGGAACACCTGATATCACTTCAGTTTTACTCGATGATTTGCCGTCTATTACTACGAACTGCGACCTTCCTGACAGGAAATCACGAATCCAGTCGCAGGGTTAACGTTGTTCTTCTCGCCTAGTACATGCCGTTACCACATAAAACATATAAACATTTTATTGATTACTACACTACTTAAAATTTATGCACCATTTTTAATATAGTTCTCTTTCCCTTTAATCACTTCACAGGTATAAAACTAAATCATAGCTTAATGATACAAGAACGCGGAAGGTCTTGTTGAATGGCTAATCCCGGTATGACAGTGAAAACGTGCGACCCTACAAAAGGACACCTAGAACGTGGGCTTTAATTTCGCCCCTTCTGTTGAGCTTGGACTATGGAGAATTGCTTTTAATGTTACCTAACTGCGGAAATTACTCTATTTTTAAAGTAGATTAACGACTTCCAAAGATTAATCACGAGTAAAACCTCGTCTACGTCTACATTTTTTATTATGCGCTTCATTATGAAATGTCAGCAATTTTATTACAAAATATTTTTATTTTTCTTCCGGTTCTATTCACCGAGGATGCGTGGGAAGAATTATTCCTTGTTCTTCTCCGTGTAATCTGTTATGTTGCTAACTATGTTCGTGCAGCCTCTACGAGTAAATAAGTAGCTTGGTGGTCAATATACATAGTTTCTGACACAGATATCTTCAAGCGGCTTCCTGCTTAGATTTTTCAACATTTCTCTTACGTGAAAAGATCTTCTCACGTGTGTTATTTCAGGCTTTCGTCAGGTTGTTTCATTCTTTTCGAATGAAACTGAATTCAGGGCATCATTTCAACACTATTATGATAAAACATACATATAAAATTGTCTCGGGCTTTCACTTGCGTCGTAGCCTACCTGTTTATGGAGTACTTTGTAGAAGTCGCCCAAGACACGGCTCCTGTAGAGCCTTGTTACTTTTACCATTGTGCAGCCGACACACTCATTGTCTGTTCTCATGGACGTGAAAGGCTGGAAGACTTCTTGAACCACAACAACAACACGCAAAATCACATCGTGATGCAGATAGCAAGGGACTGTCTTTGCAATTCTTTGACGAGCTTGTCCGCCGAAAGGCAAAGTGGTGTCTCAGGCATAGTGCGTACCGATAACTCACCAATCTGCACGCTACCAATTAACACCATTTATTATAGGAAGATTTTTCTGAGAATATTGGAGAGTGGAGGGGAAGCCGTTTAAGAGCCAAAAATTTGCCAAAAGAACAAAACGACTAACGGAAAGTTTTCGAAGGAAACGGCTATAACAGTCAACAAATTTCATAAGGCATTTTATCGGAATCTCGTAAGCATAAGATCCCTGACGTGGACACGGAGAAGCTTACTTTCTGTGGGTCAGTAACTGAAACGGTTAGCCAGGTACTAAAGAGTCATAAAATCAATACAACCTTCAGGTCACAAGCAAAATTTCGAAAGCCTAAGGCACGTGAAAGACGATGTAGGCCTCAGAACGCCAGTAATATACAATGTCCAGTCCTATCAATGTAACCACATGTCAGAAGTCTGAATAACCACCTTTTGCAGCACGGACTGCTGCCAGACATTCAGGAACAGAAACAATGAGGTTCTGGAAGGTGCCGACAGGTAAATGGAACCATGCTGACTCCAGCGGCGTGATCGGCTGCGCTAGTCGCTTGGCTGAGGATCCATGGCAGGAAGACAATCAATGAGGTTCAAGTAGGTACCGCTAGATACCTGCTACGGAAGCCTATCCGCAGCAACGTTTGCTGGATGGTCGCTGAGGAAACAGCGTTGAAAGCCTTTTGGGTCATCTGGGCGGTCAGCTCCTCAACAGTTGTACATGTTTTCACCTGTACACATTTTCGCAGCCGACGTTGAACCTGTCATCTCTGGCCAGTGATATTATAATATCAAAAAGCATCCGAAAAACCTGAATTAGGTTTCGCCTGATTTGCATGCAGCCTACATAACGTAGCTGTCTTGCAGGTATTCTAATTCACTGCCAAAAATGGTTCAAATGGCTCTGAGCACTATGGGACTTAACATCTGTAGTCATCAGTCCCCTAGAACTTAGAACTACTTAAACCTAACTAACCTAGGGACATCACACACATCCATGCCCGAGGCAGGATTCGAACCTGCGACCGTAGCGGTCAAGCGGTTCCAGACTGAAGCACCTAGAACCGCACGGCCACACCGGCCGGCAATTCACTGCAGTACAGTCGTTTGATTGTACAAAATGGACATCACAAGAGATCACTAGAGAACACTAAGGTAATAAGTCCAGATGTCAATCAGCACCACAATACTGCAAATGATAGGAAACGCGTCATTGGAGGAGAGACAGATCGTAACGCTTGTAAACTAAATTTTATTACAGTAAGTGACGTTCCAAAATCACTACCGCACTCATGAGAATGTGAGTTAACTAGCTCCGTCACATAAGACATTCCAGCAGCCTTTAGGCAAAAGTAAACAACCTAACCAAACCTAACCTACGAGATGTTGAGACAATATGTGGACTCCTTAAGTTCTACGTCGGCTCGCAGTATTTTCGCTCTTTAAAATGTTTACCCACACCTGTGAAACGTCATTCCTGATATGAGTGGTTTGTCTTCAATTGGATGGTGCGCTAACCAGTTAAAAGCGACGCGATTAACAGTGGCGATCTCTCTATGGGAACCTCAAAATTAACATCGTATCACCAGTAATTTCTCTGTACTCATAAATGAGCAATTATTTCTGCACATATTTGAACTTTAAACGACTTGACGAAATGTTTTGTTCTGTATCTGTATTGAGATCAAGCACCTGTAGACATTGTAACGAAGCAAAGATTCGTGCCTAACCGAGACTTGACGATAGCAAGGTTCGCCATTGGTAACTACGCATAAAGAGTCGAGAAATATCGAAGTTTTCACCAGTATTAGTGAGAGAACCTGAACCTGAAAATTTTTGTGCTCCACGTGGTGCTTTTTGCTACGTGGAATATTGTCAAGAACCTTGTCGCCTTGTTAGCCAACCACGAAAACCGTTCAACATAATTTCAAGTGAAAAATTTTGCACTTGTTTAAAACGAAGTGCCATGAGGTAAAGTTTTGCAGTGGGTCCTCAAACGCAGCACGTAATCAGATTGTTAACTAAGTAAAATCAAATGTTCGATATTTAATTTTTGTCCAGCAGTGAAATGTTTTAATTTGAAATGAGAATACAATTTTATTGCCTTACCAGGAATCGAACTCAGTATTGTTTTCTATCCTCGAACTGTTTGCTCATCAGTAGCAGGATGTGTGCATGTTTGACTAGAAATAACGACACCTATCGTTATTGTCAACAACACATGAAGCAACATTAAAAATGACAGTTATTTATAACTAGTAGTTCGATGTGATCAAATGAAAGCATGGATATTTTTGTGGTGGACCAGGATTCTAACCCACATATGTCCCTTTCGTGGAGACCTAGACGAGTTTGCAATCTTGGGGAAAACAACGAAATTATGGAACTATATTGTTTCGTGTGGCTCGGATACCACGAAAAAGAAGATCCGAGTTCGAATCCCAGTCCAGCACTCAATATTCAACGCCTCACGTTCAAATAAAATAAGAGCCATGTGACCTTAAATGATCACTGACTCATTAAATAACATAATGTTTCTAGTTTAAGGAAGCTGATTGACGCCAGAGTTTCTGCTATGCCCCAACCTCAGCCACATCTGCCCCATTTGGTAACGAAGGGATATGATGTTTATAATGCGGATTCTGAACTACGGTGCCACCAGTCGTTATTCACTTGGCATTACTAGAGGTGAAGGCGATCTCTTCGTGTCTGTTTAAAATACATGCCAATAGTGGAAATCGAATCCATACTGCACAAGACACGGCGAAAAAATTCAGTTCTCTATTAACTCGTTAATTATCATTAGCCTTCTGACACGGAAACTATACTAGCCTCAAGCCACCTGGACGTAAAGACACTTTTAGCCGTGATAGCACCAATTCGAAGGCATTTGAAATTTTCACTATTTCCAGAAATTTCTCTGATCGAGGAATACCACTGCGGAGAATGAAGTTACCACACACTTCAATTATTACTGCCATTAACTTCTTGATGCTGCTGTTGCTGCACGCAAGCCTGAAGGAAACATTTAATGCTTCTGGTCATCTTTAGAAGCAGCGACCCAAATAAAGGAAATTATTAAATTCACAGCAAATGGTTGCGACCTGCAGCGACAACTGGACCGTTCTTTTTCTAGTCATTACCGCTGCGAAATACTGGAGAACGTTACTCTTCCTTCTGTTCGTCAGAGATTTTGGGGACGCAGAATAATCTTCCAACGTGACAGTTCTCCTGTCGATACAGCGAACTGTGTAAAACACTGGCCTCAAACGCACGGAGACATAGAGCTGTTGGACTGGACTCCCAAAGGTGCTGACTTCATTCCCATATAGCACTTATGGACAGAGATGAAGAAAATTATCAGGTTTAGAAGACCAGTACCGACAACCAAGACAGCGCTGTCCGAAGCAGTTCATAAAGCACGGGAAGAGTTGTCACAGAATAACAGATTCATCCAGAAACTTGTTGCCAGTGTTCCCCGACGGATAAATTCAATTGAGGACGGAAACTGGACACGTTCGTTTGTCTTCTTTCTACTTTTTTTCAGAGGAGCAGATTATACATAAAACACAGGCTGCGTATTTCGCTCTTTTCAGTCGTTCATCAGACTTTTGATTTTCAATTATTTCACTACCTGCTATCAATGCTGATGAAGCCATTAAAGAGAAAGTATTTAGTTTTTTATGTCGAGAAAAAGCATCATATTAATATGTGTTCTCTTTATTACATACAGGTAGGGCGCCAATACCGGCGATAGCACGAAAGAGATAAAATTTTCTTTTAATGCCAAGCAGAAATCACAGTACATAAAGAGAAAAGGTGGTGAAAGACCAACGGTGTAGACGTAACGCTTTAAAATTGTGAACGCTCGTTGTGTTCCTAAACTAATAACTCTTACCGCTAATTAAAATTCAATCAAGGGACAGGATACGAAATCCGTTCCTGCAGATTAGAAACTGACCGCGTTAAGCACTGCGCCATTTTATCAATCGTGTACGCTTTACTTACGAAATGATATGATACGGTCTGTATTGTCACACCTTTTGAACAAAAAGGAAGACACGAAAAAGCGTGAAAATCTTCTATTCAATACGTTTTTCACATCCATATTTACCACAGTATATCCCCGTTTGTCTCGGGTGGTGATTCCCTAAATACAGACAACATACAAATTACTGTCATTAATGATCCCTTGAAGCCTTTTCAGTGCCTTTCTTGTGAGGTAGCTCTAGTCGTCAGCAGATCGAATAAAGAAAACGAGAAGGAGACTTTCGAAATGCTGTGTTTCCCGAAGTCTGAATCGACTTGTGTGTCAATTATCGCAGCGAAAATCGAGAGTGCTACCAGTAAGCCAGTGTTATACTACGTCATTCCTGTCTTCATTACTTCAATATTTGGAAATGTAGATAACTTCGAATGTGATACTAAAAAATGTTCAAATGTGTGTGAAATCTTATGGGACTTAACTGCTAAGGTCATCAGTCTCTAAGCTTACACACTACTTAACCTAAGTTATCCTAAGGACAAACACACACACCCATGCCCGAGGGAGGACTCGAACCTCCGCCGGGACCAGCCGCATATTCCATGACTGCAGCGCCCTAGACCGCTCGGCTAATCCAGCGCGGCCAATGTATGATACTAGAGAGCAAGCTTAGCTTATGTGCCAAACGTCAAATCTGGGTCCAAATAATGAATTTTGCTTACTCAGACTCACATTTTAAATGGAAGCCAGTCAGAATATTTCTTCAAGATGACAAGAAAGAACAGTATACAACAAGTCCACCGGCTGGCCACCTCAGAGACGAATTGCAAGACGTTTACTTAAGGCGGCCAGTATCCCGGCCACCACTCAGAATTCTAAGTGTGGCCGTATGTGAAGTGGAATGATCATATAAAATTAATTGTTGGTAAGGCGGGTACCAGGTTGAGATTCATTGGGAGAGTGCTTAGAAAATGTAGTCCATCAACAAAGGAGGTGGCTTACAAAACACTCGTTCGACCTATACTTGAGTATTGCTCATCAGTGTGGGATTCGTACCAGATCGGTCTGACGGAGGAGATAGAGAAGATCCAAAGAAGAGCGGCGCGTTTCGTCACAGGGTTATTTGGTAACCGTGATAGCGTTACGGAGATGTTTAATATACTCAAGTGGCAGACTCTGCAAGAGAGGCGCTCTGCATCGCGGTGTAGCTTGCTCGCCAGGTTTCGAGAGGGTCCGTTTTTGGATGAGGTATCGAATATATTGCTTCCCCCTACTTATACCTCCCGAGGAGATCACGAATGTAAAATTAGAGAGATTAGAGCGCGCACGGAGGCTTTCAGACAGTCGTTCTTCCCGCGAACCATACGCGACTGGAACAGGAAAGGGAGGTAATGACAGTGGCACGTGAAGTGCCCTCCGCCACACACCGTTGGGTGGCTTGCGGAGTATAAATGTAGATGTAGATGTAGATGTAGCACCACTATAGGAAGAGGAAGTGTATGGAGGAAGTTCTGTTAGTCTTTTCGAGGTGTCACGGAGACATATCTGTTCGTGTTGTAGTGGTAAGCTCCGTGCTATGTAAATGTGAAGTCGCACATTCGTGTCCATTCCCTAGATTACTTCAATCGCATGTCTGTGCTCACTAGTAATACGCTCAATTTTTACTGCGGTAGTCGATATACAAGCCGTTTCAGTGTTCGGTAGAGAAACACTGAATTTTGAAAGTCCTTTTCTCGTTTTCTTTATTCGGTCTGCAAACTATAAGATGGAAATTCAGCGACTAAATAATAATCAAGGCTCTACATCATGAGCTAACCCCCAAGTTCTATTCAATATATTGTAGGATTGACCAGAAGTGTCTGTTTTGGAAATACTGAGTTACTTCAGAAGAATGGCTCTGAAAACGTTCAAAGGTACCAATAGTGACAGTAATTTGTGTGCGTTTGTCGTTTAAGAAACCATTACGCGAGACAAACGTTATGGTAGCAATGAATATACTGAGGTAAATATGGAGGTGAAAAACGTTTTGTATAGCAGAACTGCACGCTTTTACATATATTTCTTTTTGTATCTGCATTATAAGAGATATTTACTGTTTCATTTTCAGTTAGCTTATGTGTTTCATACCTCCGTTCATGGAATTCAAAGTCAGTTGGACTGTCTGCATTTCCATTGAAGACGCACTTGGCCTCTTTCACTCGGTATATCATTTCATTTTCATGGAAAAGGTGTAACATTACAGACTATATCGTACCATTTCGTAAGAGTGGCGTACACGATTCGTAAAATGCCGTAGTGCTTAAGGTGGTCAGTTCTAATGTGAAGGTGAGGGTTTCGAATCCTCTCACTTCAATTAATTTTAATTGGCGGTAAGAGTTATTAGTTTAGGAGTACAACATGAATTATTAAGTACTCACAGTTTTAAAGTATTACGTCTATGCCGCCGGTCTTGCAGCACCTTTTCTCTTTATGTACTGTGATTCCTGCTTGGCATTAACAGAAAATTATATCTCTTTCGTGCAATCGTGTGTATTGACGTCCTGCCTGCATGTAAATAAAGAGAACAAAATTAATATGATACTTTCTCTGGACGTAAGAAAACCAAATACTTTCTCTTTGATGCCTTCATCAGCACTGAAGTTGTAGGTAATGTGACAAAAAAAATATGTTCATGTTTGTCTCTGTCTTTTTGATCGTAGGTAATAAAATAATTTAAAATCAGAAATCTGTTGAATGACTGAAAGGAGTAGTGAAATACACAACCTGGATTTTATGTATAATCTACTCCTCTTAAAAAGAAATAAATATAAAAAAAGCTAACGAACGTGTCCAGTTCGCGTCCTGTTCTACAATTGCGTTTATCCACCGAGGAATAGAGACAGGTTTCCGGATGAATATGTTATTCCGCGACAACTCTTCCCCTGCGTTATGAGCTGCTTCGGACAGCGCTGTCTCAGATGTCGGTATTGGCCTTCTACAGCTAATAATTTTCTCCATCCCTACCCATACGTGCTCTATTGCACTGGAGTCAGCATCTTTGGGAGGCCAGTCAAATATCACATCATCTCCGTTCATTTGAAACCAGTGTTTTTACACAGTTCGCTGTGAAGACAGGAGAGCGGTCACATTAGAAGGTTATTCTGCCTCCCGAAAATCTCTGACGAACAGTAGGAAGCATAACGTTCTCCAGTATTTCGCAGTGGCAATGACTAGAAAAAGGACGGTCCAGTTGCCAACGCAGGTCGCAACCATTTGCTGTGAAATTAATATTTACCTTTATTTGGGTCACTGCTTCTAAAAATGTCCAGAAACATTTAATGCTTCCTTCAAGCTAGCGTGTAGCAGCAGCAGCAGCAGCGTCAAGAAGTTAATAGCGATAATTGCAGTAATAATCAAAGTGTATGGTAACTTCATCCTCTGAAATGGTGTTTCTAGATCGAAAAAATTTCTGGGAGTAGTGAACATTTGAAATGACTTCGAACCGATGCTAGGATGAATAAAAGCGCCGTTACATCCCTCTGACATGCGGCAAGGACCTTCTGGAGTGCATCGTGCAGTGGCAGAAATCGTTTATGTTGGCGCGGTGAATCGCCAGCGTACAGTGTTCTTTTAGCTGTATTTGTGACATCTACCATTGCAGACCAACTGACTCACGTTCCGGCGTAACGATAAGCGCTGACACGACGATCAAGAATGGAAGAGGAGAGAGGGCTATGAGACATCAACCAGTAGTACGCTGACGAATCCCTCTCCAGGACGACACCAAGCCAGGAGCGGCCTCTGCACGAAGAGAATATAAGCGCCGCTCCACCTAGCCCTGGCCGGAGCGAAAGACGAGCCGTCATACAAACGCTACAGCAGTGCCTTATGAACTGTATTGTTTTGCTTGCATTGGAATTCTGTATAACGAAGGACATTGATTATTTGCATGTCGCCATTTGCTTCCGACAAACCTTTGTAAATATGCAAAGTTAAGTATTGCCAATTTAACTTACTCTAATAAGCACCATTAATACGATTTGCTGGAATTGTTGTGTAGCGACCCGAGAAAATAGCTGCCTATGCACCATATATGAGACGAGTGGGCAGGTCACAAAAAAAAAGAAAAAAAAAGCGCCACGCCTCGCGGCCCCGGAATTTTCTTTTGTGATTTGCTGGCGCCTTAATTCTCATTTCATTGCAGGGGTTTTTACTTGCTTTAACAGTCTCTTACAGCGTTCTTGCTAATCAGTGTTTGCAGGTAGGTGTTGCAGAAATTTTCTTTGCTTTTGTACTTATTTTTACTGCTTACCTTGTCTGTTTCTTGCATTTGTCTCTTCCAACATGCTGACTCCACCTATCACACTCCCAGATCAGGCACCATGGCTGCCAGCATTAGATACAACGCAGCTAATGCAGATGTTTCAGTTTCAGAGCCAGCAAATATCCTTGTTGCTAAGCACGGTACAGCAGCTCCTGGTGAACCAAACTACTAATGCAGCACAAGCAACAACTACAGCAGCTCCAAGTGCTGTACCGCTTTTTCGCCAGTTTCATGAGCAAGAAGAGGAATGGCTCGAGTGGTTGCAACAGTTTGAAGCGTACGTAATTGCTCACAACGTACCAGGTACTGTGAAACTCCCGTATTTATTGTCCACGTTAGGAAATGTAGCGTTCAGACTCACCCAGAATTTTGGCCGGCCATCGCAGGTTCGAATCCTGTCTCGGGAATGGATGTATGTGATGTACTTAGGTTGGTTAGGTTTAAGTAGTTCTAAGTTCGAGGGGACTGATGACCTCAGATGTTACGTCCCATAGTACTCAGAGCCATTCAGACTTACCCAGAAGTTATTTCCTAACGCCACTCTGATTAACCTTTCGTATGATCAGGTTGTAAATTCGCTACCTAACTATTATGATCAACAAGTGAATGTGGTAGCAAAAATGGTTCAAATGCCTCTGAGCACTGTGGGACTGAACTTCTGAGATCATCAGTCCCCTAGAACTTAGAACTACTTAAACCTAACTAACCTAAGGACATCACACACATCCATTCCCGAGGCAGGATTCGAACCTGCGACCGTAGCGGTCGCGTGGTTCCAGACTGTAGCGCCTAGAACCGCCGGCCATCCCGGCCGGCGAATGCGGTAGCAGCTAGGTATCAATTCTTTCATTGCAAAAAAAAAGTCAGAACAAACTTATCACGAGTGGGTAACAGATTCGCGGGATATGACGAGGAAATACAAATTCAAATGCCTTGTGGTACTTTATATTCAGATTTTATGTTGCGTAATGTGACCGTGTACAACGTAACTCATGTCAAACACAGAGGAGAGATTTTGAAACTGTCCGATCCATCATTTCAGCAAGTAGTGCAAACACTAGATCAGTACGATTCAGGTGCCCTGTCGGCCAATAAATTTGAGCAGCCAGCAATTTGTCAGGTTGAGTCCCTTGTTTGTGACAAGCCCATTTGGCAGCGGTAGCTTGCGTTCGCCACGCCACGTAAACAACTCGCCATGCCGCTTAAGCAGCTCACTAAACAGGCGGCTACACAGGTGAGTAGAATTATGTCATGCCCTTCGTGCTGTTCACGGCTCAAACACTAAGACTGCCCCTCCCGACAAGCATAATGTTACGCTTGAGACAAGAAAGGACATGTACAATCTGTATGTTTGCAACACAACCAACATAAGAATTCGGCCCACACACAAAAATCTAGTCACAAGGCCCATGTAATCAGTGCAGTGTGTTCAAAGTAGGCTGCAGGCGTTAGCAAAACAACAAGCAATTTTCATTTGCTTCTTTGTAGAGAACGTGTGAAATTTCAGTTGGACATGGGTGCCTCTGTTACATTGCTGAATCGTCACACATATGAAATGTTAGGCTCCCCACGCCTCTCTAAAACTAGCAACACTTGATGGCTTTATAATTGAGAAGACATTCCTGTTCTCAGAACATGTACATTGCCTGTCATATATTGCTCGCATATGCGAACTGTAACTTCCTCTGTGCTACAATCAGGCGATTGTGAGATCATATTTTTGATTTATTCTTTTGATTTGTTTGGCTATAAAATTCAGAACAACGAGTTGTAAGTGCCTGCATTCCATGGAAAGAATTCACGGAACTCTTGTCTGAAGGCTTAGGTAAGGCTAACAATTTTGATGCACATATTACTCTGAAAGACAGAGCTCAGCCGTAATTTTGCTGGGACAGAACTGTTCCCATTGCATTACGGGACAAAGTAGCTGCTGAACTTAAATAATTGCTATATAGCAGAGCTATTGCGCCCATACAAACTAGTCGATGCCCAAGTCCACTGGTTTTGCTCCCCAAACCTTCATGTCGCTTTCGGCTCTGTATTAAGTGTAAGTCTACGGTCAACCCACAAATTGTGATTGATACTTGCCCATTGCCACGCCTAGAGGATCTCATGGACAGATATTAGGCGCTAGTCGCTACTTTTCCATCATTGATTTTCCTGACGCATATCTTTAAATGCGACTACATGAAGAATCTCAAACCATTTGTGCTGTAAACACTCATTTGGGCTTGTTTAAATATTTGCGTTTGCACCTTTGTTTCCGCACCTGCCATTTTCCTCCGGTATTTGAAACAGCTAACTGCTCAAGTGCCAAAATGTCTAACTATTTGGACAATATTGTCGTAGCAGGTCATACACCTGAAGACCATATTGCAAATTTGCGTGCTTTGTTTCGTGTGTTGCCTGATGCAGGACTAAAGTGCAGACTGGAGAAGTGTGGTTTTTTAAATCATAGTTGCAGTATCTTGGTCATGTCATAATAGTCAAGGTGTGCATCCTCTTCAGCCGCATTTGTTAGCCATACCAAATTCGCTATTTCAGAGAAAATGAACTTTTATATTCGGTTCAATCCGAATGCTGGACATATCTCCATTGCATAGCTTGCGTCGTGAGAATGTCCCCTTTGTTTGGACAGCTGAGTGCCAAGTAGCTTTTCAAACACTTAAAAATTTATTGCTCAGTGATCGGTGCTTAGTTCATTTTGATCCTGACAAACCAGTTGCATTGCAAGCTGACGCTTCCTCTTGCGGCATCAGTGCAGTACATTCTCACAGAATTGGTGATAAAGACAGGCCTATTGTTTTCGTATCCAAAGTGTTGTCCAAAGCTCAGTATAACTATTCACAAATTGAGAAAGAGGCACTGCCTATTGTGCATGGTGTCACCAAATTCCACCACTATTTGTATGGCACAAAATTCCACTTAGTAACGGAGCACAAGCCTTTGCAGTCCTTGTTTCATCTGACGAAACCGGTTCCTGTACGAACTACTGAAAAATTGCAAAGATGGGCTTTGTTGTTGTCTTAGTACCAGTAAGAAATTATGCATTATCCGACAGCTCAACATGGTAATGCAGACACACTGTCACGACTTCCGGTTGGCCCTGATACAGACTTTGACGCTTCTTCTGCATCTTGTTGTCGTATCAATGCTCAGACTTCTAAATTACTTCTATCTTTTCCGCTGAACTATAGGAAAATTGCACAGGCCACGGAAGGTGATTCAGATTTGAACATTTTGCTACAATACATTAGCACGTCTTGGTCTTGCTCATTGCAAAACACAAAGGATACTGTAGTGAGCCGATACGTTGCACGTCGGCATAACCTCGCTATACAGAGAGGTGTGATTCTTGTTCAAAATCACAGTGGACGGCCACATGTGCTAATCCCTAAAGCTTTGCAAAAGGAAGTGTTCAGTTACTTCCCAAGGACATTGGGGGATTGTTCGTACGAGACAGTTAGCGCGTCGACACTGTACTTGGCAGGGTGTGGACACTCAAATAGAACAGATGACGTCACAGTGTCACGCTCCGCTACAAAAATTCTCTACTTGGCTTAAGTCGCAATCGTCATAGCAACGTGTGCACATAAACTTTGCGGGACCTTTTTGGAACACCCATTGGTTGATTGTAGTTGACTCGTAAAGCAGGTTTCCTTTCTCTGTGTCTATGAACTCGATAACGTCACGTAGCACGATTCAGGTGTTGTCCTCTACTTTTTGCCTCGAAGGTTTACCTAAAGTCATAGTGTCAGACAACGGCCCTCAGTTCACGTTAACTGAATTTGAAATATTCTGTGAACGCAATGGCTTGCAGCGTCTAACTAGTGCACCATTCCATCCACAGTCAGACGACGGAATGGAATGTTTCGTCAGAACCTTCAAGCAGCAGATTGCCAAACTTCGCTAGGCACACACCAACGTTGCAACTGTTTCACTCTCATATCGTTCGCACCCACAAAATGTTGGACCATCGCCAGCAAAAACTGCTTCACGACCTCCGTCATCAGTCACCGCTCCTCCTGCCTTACACTTCTTACCATCCGGCGCGGAAGGAAGGCCGCAAGTATCGCTTCGCGCCGCATGATACTGTGTTTTACAGGGTTTTTAGCGGCAGCAGACGGTGGGCGTGAGGCGAGATGGTCCGTCGACTTGGCGCTTGCATTTATCTCATTTCAGGCCCAGACGGGTTGCAGCGCCGACATCACAATCAACTTCGCCACTGTCACGTGCTCGGTGATCCTTGTGTGTCTCTTCCCTTAGATTCACGGATCCCGAGGACAGCGCGGCCACAACAGCCACCAAAGTGTGTCATCACGACACCGCAGGATGACCCGTGGAGACAAAGCCTTTGCCTCCTCTCGTCCAACCGATGGAGATGGACCCGCCCACATCGCAGCAGCCGACGCCTTCTACATTTGGTATTGGTCTCAGGAGGTGGACCGTACCCTTCTGGTTGTTTTCTGGGTGGCGTTTCCACGAGAGCGAAAACCAGATGGTGGGGTACGACGAGGAGCTTGACGTCCCCTGCAGCCACAGCTTCCGGTCCAGTGCAGCGTCCACACTCCTGCCTTCCCCGCCGTTGTCGCGCTCCCTACACGACTACAGTCTGTCGGCGTTTGGAGGGGAGTGGGGGTTGGGGGAGAATAGGAATGTTTCGGCGTAACGACAAGCGCTGGCACGACGATAGAGAATGGAAGAGTAGAGAGAGCTGTGAGACGACGTCAGCCAATAGTAAGCTGACGAACCCCTCTCTAGGACGACACCAAGGCAGGAATATAAACGCCGCGCCTCCTAGCCGGGGCCGGATTGGAAGACAAGCCATCATACAAACGCTACAGCAGTGACTTATGAACCGCATTTTTTGCTTCCGTTGAAATTGCATATACCGAAGAACATTGATTATTTGCATATTGCCATTTGCTTGTAACATACCTTTGTGAATACGCAAAATTAAGTATTATCAATTTAACTTAATGTAATAAACTCAATTAATACGATTTGCTTGAATTGTTGTCAGAGAAAAGAGCTTCCTAGGCACCCGATATGACACGAGTGGGCAGTTCACAATAACTCAGATTAATGGAAAAGGTACGTTGAAGTTTACATCTGATACGAATTTTTCGAGACCAAGTTTATTTGAAGTAGAGTGATGGGTACAGGATGCTGCCACTACTTTCGATGACATTGTGGGAACTAATTTCTCTATAGTGAGTAGTGTTGTTTACGTTAAACTTGCCTGTTCTGACATGTGTGGCAAAGTAACAGAATCTAGGGAAGGAAGACTGAAATTCAAATACAGAGATGGAAATGTCAGCGGAGTTACAATTACGCTTGTGGGGCTTGGCTTCCGTACAGCGCGGATTGTCGAACTTCCCTCCGTAGTTACGGCAGAAGAAATAAATTCTGTGTTAACGCCTTACAGAAGGGTGATCAATAATTTTTCGGAAAGGTAATCGAAAGCACACAAATTCCCAGTACTAATCAGGCTGGACAGGTCAAGATTGATCTACAGGATCTGATACCTCCTTATATTCATGTCGCTAGACACCGTAGCGTAGTGATATGTAACACGTTGGCTGTGGTGCGCGAGGCCTTTTTCGCGCATAGTGCGTGCAACGACGCATAGAGCAGATACCCACCTATGAAGCTGCGAGCCCTGCTGTGACCACAGCACTGCCCCTGACATACGCTACGGTGCCCACGAGACTCAAACCGTAACTCACACCTCCGTGGCGCCATTAACTGATGATATTAATGTAGTCACTTCCATGGCAATGGCTGATGACGCAGGGCCGATCGAGCCACACCAAGAGCAGACTGGTGCTCTCCATGAATTTCAAGCGGCCAGGGCCCGGGCGGAACGGTCATTGCTTCTACACAGAAGCGAACATCAACAAACCAATCGAAACCGGATGTTGTTGTGCAAAGGAAGCTCCTCCAGAAACGAACAAGCTGATGTTTCCATGAAATTCATGCCACCAGGACCCACGGCGGAACAGACGTTTTCTCTACAGAGGATCGAACCCCGACAAATCAGACAGCACCAGATGATGACGGAAAGGAACATCCCAAAGGGAGCTCCTCCTAAAGTAAACAGAGACTGGCACTTGTGGGTACTAATCAAGTAGCCCCAATACTTTGCGAAAAAGCCAAAAATATTGGTAGCCAAATGAGTTGGCAGACTCAGGAAACGCCTGACTCTAGCCACACTGCGTCGTGTGAAAGGGACTTTGATACGAGAGCCACCTCCGCATTGAATTAACACCAAAAGGCACCTGGTGAAATGGTCTGCAGACTGTCTGAATATCCAGTGCCGTATCATTATGACCTATGTAAAACGGCTGACACTTTGTACCAGACCACACTAACAGGCGGTTGGGCTGAGGAAATTGAAGAAATGGATACGAACACCGACATCATTGCACTCCGTTGTCATCCCAAATGGAGAAGCACACAACTACACGATGAAGTTCTAAGGACGCACCGACATTAGAATGAAGACTATCTATGAATTGCCACACAAGTAAACAACATTAACCTCCCAATACGTACTTTACAACATGGTCCACCTTCAAGCCTATAAAATTGCCACTTTAAATATAAATAAGATCGAATCGTATCTCGAACTTCGCAATCTTCAAGACTTCCTATATGCTGCAGATACAAACATTCTGTTACTACAAAAAGTAGCTTCCATTGACCTGTAACGAATAACTGGATACAATGCTATTACAAATGTAGACTTTGGAACGGATTTAGGGACAACCGTTTTACCAAAGAAAGTGATTATCAAGACAGCTGTCGAAAAACTCCAAACAGCAGAGGAATCACTGTCACCGTTAACCACACAAAAAAATGGTTCAAGTGGCTCTGAGCACTATGGGACTTAACATCTGAGGTCATCAGTCCCCTAGAACTTAGAACTACTTAAACCTAACTAACCTAAGGACATCACACACATCCATGCCCGAGGCATGATTCGAACCTGCGACCGTAGAGGTCACACGGTTCTAGAGTGAAGCGCCTAGAACCGCTCGGTCACAACGGCCGGCTAACCACATACATATAATCAATATGTACGGTCCATCAGACAGTAGCCATTGGCGGGGCAGGGCAGACTTCCTCAAGAGTGAAATAGTCTCACTATTTGGGAAGAGCCAGGACCATCTCATATTGTCAGGTGACTTCAATTGTGTGCTAAGGCCAAAAGACCAGTCACATAACCTCAAAAGATCTGTAAAACTGGAACATATCGTTCACGAAGTGCGTCTGACTGATAAATGGAAACACATGCACAGTACGACCCCTGGTTTCACACATGTAACAAGCCGCTCAGCCAGTCGGGTGGACAGAATTTATGTTTTGGAACAAGTGACAACCCAGTCCTACACATCGAAGTCTGGACGACATTTTTTTCTGATCATGGGCATACATATGCACTATTAACATGGACAAACAAGGAACGTTATGGGAAAAAGGTACACGGAAACTCAACAACAGCCATCTTCACAGTGCAGAATGTCAGCGAGCCTTTAACGACACGTGGAGGGGCTGCGAAAAGAAAACCACACAGTGCAGCTCGGTGACAAAATGGAGGCTCAAACATGCCACACCAAAACCGACGAAAACTTTTCAAACTCACGCAAGAGAAAAGTATTCAAAGCAAAAGTACATAAGGGATTCCTCGGTAATTTAAAATTACGTTCAGATAAAAAAGTAAAGCAAAACTTTTAAAACTCAAGCGATATCAGTCGGAAAGCTATAAAATAAGTTCCAAGTCGCAGAACGTAATAGAACAAAAAGAACCTTCTATGTTGTACGTAATCGGTGAAAATAAGAGATGGAAGAGGAAAATCATAACATACATCAAGCTACGTGATGGCACCACCCTCTTGGAACAAAACGAAAACGAAACCGCAATACACAAACGCCTGGAAGAGCTGCTGATGGCGAAGCACACCGACACTGTAATACAGCAAGAATTGCTAGAAAAACGCCACCAAAAACCTGCTGAAGTCGAAAATGTTTTGCAGGTAACCGATGAAGAGGAAAATGAATATGCTATATCACAGAGCCCAAAAAATAAATGACCAGATCGCAATGACCTCAGTGGTGAAATTTGGCATGTTTTCCAAGACCAGTTATGTATATACAGAGTGAGTCACTAACTACTGACACCAAGAATAACTCCGAAAGTATGATAGTAGCTGAAAAGTTTGTGGGACAAGTGTTGCATAGGACAACGGGGGCCATAATATGACGCTGGTTTTTTTGTTGATGTGTGGGGTCGCTTCAGATATATGAAGTTCAACTTTGATTTTTAAATGGGATGCTATGTTTGGTACTTGTTTTCTGATAGCGGCTATCGAGACGAATCGAATGATGAGTAACAGTAAGGTCTTCGAAGTTCAACGAAGGTCACAAAGGTGGAATGAACGTCCATTTACAGCAGGTGTTGGAAGTGATGACCATTGGTATCAATGCAGTGCTGTAATCTTCTTATCATGGATTGAGTGGTATTCCTTATCATATAGGCAGTTATCGAAGCACATGCTCTGACAATTCTCTCTCACGTATCTTCAGGTGTAGTTGGAACGTCTTTATAAACATTGTCTTTTCGAATCCCCACAAGACAATTCTCTCTCAGGTATCTTCAGGTGTAGTTGGAACGTCTTTATAAACAATGTCTTTTACGAATCCTCACAAGAAGAAATCCAGAGGCTTCAAGTTTAGCGAACGAGCCGGCCACGACACATCTCCTCCGCGTCCAATCCATCGATTTGGGAATTGTCTCTGTAACTTACACTAATGGCCATTAAAATTGCTACACCAAGAAGAAATGCATATGAGAAACGGGTATTCATTGGACAAATATATTATACTACAACTGACATGTGATTACATTTTCACGCAATGCGGGTAAATAGATCCTTAGAAATCAGTACCCAGAACAACCACCTCTGGCCGTAATAACGGCTTTCTTACGCCTGGGCATTGAGTCAAACAGAGTTTGGATGGCGTGTACAGGTACAACTGTCCATGCAGCTTCAACACGATACCACAGTTCATCAAGAGTAGTGACTGGCGTATTGTGACGAGCCAGTTGCTCAGCCACCATTGACCAGACGTTTTCAATTGGTGAGAGATCGGGAGAATGTGCTGGCCAGGGCAGCAGTCGAACATTTTCTGTACAGGACCTGCAACATGCGGTCGTGTATTATCCTGCTGAAATGTAGGGTTTCGCAAGGATCGAATGAAGGGTAGAGCCACGGGTCGTAACACATCTGAAATGTAACGTCCACTGTTCAAAGTGTCGTCAATGTGAACAAGAGGTGACCGAGACGTGTAACCAATGGCACCCCATACCATCACGGCGGGTGATACGCCAGTATGGCGATGACGAATACACGCTTCCAATGTGCGTTCACCGCGATGTCGCCAAACAAGGATGCTGTAAACAAAACTTGGATTCATCCGAAAAAATGACGTTTTGCGATTCGTGTACCCAGGTTCGTTGTTGAGTACACCATCGCAGACGCTCCTGTTTGTGATGCAGCGTCAAGGGTAACCGCAGCCATGGTCTCCGAGCTGATAGTCCATGCTGCTGCAAACGTCGTCGAACTGTTCGTGCAGACGGTTGTTGTCTTGCAAACGTCCCCATCTGTTGACTCATGGATCGAGACGTGGCTGCACGATCCGTTACAGCCGTGCGAATAAGATGCCTGTCATCTCGACTGCTGAAACTCAAACCAAGGGTGGTAACATTAAGAGTGCAACGGGAATTCCACAGTTAAATACAGAGGAGAGAGCAGATACGTGGGAAGAGTACATTGAAAGCCTCTATGAGGTAATTTGCCGGATGTGATGGAAGAAGAAACAGGAGTCGATTTAGAAGAGAGAGGGAATCCGTTATTAAAATCAGAATTTAAAAGAGCTTTGGAAGACTTAAGATGAAATAAGGCAGAAGGTATAGATAACAGATAACATTCCATCAGAATTTCCAAATCATTCTATGAAGTGACAACAAAACGACTATTCACGTTGTTGTGTAGAATGAGTGAATCTGGCGGCATACCATCAAACTTTCGGAAAAATATCATCCACGCAATTCCGAAGACTGCAAAGCTGACAAGTGCGAGAATTGTCGCACAATCTGCTTAACAGCTAATACATGCACGTTGCTGATAAGGATAATGTACAGAAGAATGGAAAAGAAAACTGAGGATGTGTTAGATGACAATTAGTTTGCCTTTAGGCCGAGGAGTACTTGATCGAAAGCTCGTGGGTTGCAAACTACCTAACATGGCTGGAAACCAGAGAAAATGTTATCTTTATATACCGCTGGTAGACAACACATTTGCAAATATTCAAATATGTTATTTTTAGGAAATATTCTAATTAAAGTTTCAGTTGCAAACTGTCACAAATGGTTCCTAAAAAACTCCACCCGAACAGGCCATCAAGGCCGAACGGTACCAACATCTCTCCGGGTCATCCTCTGCCCATAGGGGTCACTGGATGCGGTTATGGAGGAGCATGTGGTAAGCACACTGCTCTCCCGGCCACATGTCAGTTTTCGAGACCGGAGCACCTATTTCTCAGTCAAGAAGCTCCTCAGTTTGCCTTACAAGGGCTGAGTGCACTCCGTTTGCCAACAGCGCTCTGCAGACCGGATGGTCACCCATCCAAGTGCTAGCCCAGCCCGACAGTACTTAACTTCGGTGATCTGACGGAACTGATGTTACCACTGCGGTTAGGCTGTTGGCACAAATGGTTCCTAGTTTCGGTTATTTAATGATCGTGTTCAGATTTGATAAATCACTGCTTCTGGAAGGTAATATATATATATATTGCCGAAGTGATAAGGAAAACCACTCAGTGCATGATAAGAAGACTACAGCACTGCATTGACACCAATGCTCATCACTTCGAACATTCTGTAAATAGACGTTCATGCCACCTTTGTGACCTTCGTTGACCTTCAAAGACCTTACTGTTACACGTCATTGGATTTGTCTCGATAACCGCTATCAGAAAATCAGTACCAAACTATGGAATCCCATTTAAAAAAACAAAGTTGACCTTCACACCACTGACGCGACTCCACCTAGCAGCAGAAAACCAACGTGATGTTATGGCACCCGTTGTCTCATGCAACTTTTGTCACACAAACTTTTCAGCTCCTATCACACTTTGAAGAATTATTGTAGGTGGTAATAGTTAGTGACTCACCCTGTATATCATAAAGTCGTACGCTGTAAAATAAGAGCAGCACTCCGTCGTATCCAACGTTCTGCCGCGACCTGTGGAGCATGCCGTGTGGCACAGTGGTTAGCGGTTCTGGCTGGCGCACTGCGGTTTGTCAGAGAAAACCCGATCACGCAGTATTTGTCATTTGTGGCAGGTTCCAGAAATATCTCATACTTGTACGTTCTGGAATATTCGACGTATGTACAAATATATTGAATATTTGATGTTGGTATAAATAGCTGCACTCTCCATCCAGGAAGTCAGTTCTGTACTGGCTATATGTTACTGTTCGTAATAAACATGCTTTAAGTGCTAAATGCTGCATTTCGCTGAAGAGCCCGCATTCCGATGTGGGCATGAATGTGGTTATGGCGTGACAATACTGCTAATATAAGGGGCGATAAAAAACTTGCAGCCGGCCGCTGTGGACGAGCGGTTCTCGGCGCTTCAGTCCGAAACCGCGCTGCTGCTACGGTCGCAGGTTCGAATACTGCCTCGGGCATGGATGTGTGTGATGTCCTTAGGTTAGTTAGGTTTACGTGGTTCTAAGTCTAGGGGACTGATGACCTCAGATGTTAAGTCCCATAGTGCTTAGAGACATTTGAACCATTTTTTTTTTTAAATTTGCCGTTTGAGGGTATTGCTGCAGAGTTATGCAATGTACCGTGCCTCTGACTCGGCTACGTAAGCACCGACATGTAAGCAAGAACCAGTATCTCATTCTTGTCTTCCTGGCGTGCTTGCAGTAAATACGGAAATATGAACTATGGTGATGCTATTATCAAATGCGTCCATACCGGATCAAGGCACTGTCATACGTTTCTTGGATCCTGAAGGACGAACACCGCTAATCGGCCATCGGAGAACGAAGAATGTGTATGGGGCAGCATGTCTGACAAACCACCGTTGTGTAATGGTGCTACTGCTTCGCGATAACGAACGTCCCCATATCGCAAGTATCGTATCGTAGAAGTTACGGCAGCTCAGGTGAGAGACACTGGACCACCCGCGCTGTAGTTCTTGTACTGTCCGCTTCCCGCTACTCCTTATTGACGGCGACAAACAGCCGATTATGCAAAGTTATTCGATTTCACGCAAGCAGCCACTGCTCGGCGTGACATTATTAGGTGCGTCAAGTTACGCTTGAAAGTATTCGTAGTAATGGGCAGTTAGTGACAGTCAAGAATAGTACTCATTCCTTACGTAGGAAAAAAAATTCTTTGAAATTGGTAATATGTGCGACACTATTTGCAAGTAAGCCGTGTGGCCACTGCTATTAATCGCAGCGCGTAATGAGTACAATGATTTGTCGGGCATAAACTTTCGGGCTACGGGAGAAGCCAGCAGTACAACGCACTTATATAACTAAATAAATTTATAGGGAACATATGCTGACCATTGACTGAAAATATGACTTTATGCTTTTAGATGGGTCACTAATCCATTAGTTTGTCACATAGGTTCGTTCAGACATTATTTTACAAATTTATTTTGTGGCAAGACTAACCAGATCGGAGCAGTGCGTATTCAAAGAAACTACTTCAGTTAACTCTCTGTTTGTCAAAAAATTATCGGTATAGTTTTGTCTCTTAAATAACACAAATAGCACTTCTTTATTCATAAGGTGGAGTCCGTAACATTTGAAATTAAGTTGTTCCAGCGTAATGGCGTCTGATGGCCGCTAACCAACAATCCTTTAGCGGCAAAGCTTCGCATAGCTAGAAAAGTTCTTATTATTCAATACTGTATCACAGGAGGAAAGTAAACATAGAAGAAACCATGACAACATGAAATTTACAATTCAAATATTATTCGAACAAACTTACTCTGTACATACAGCTTCAACAAGACGAAAATCTATCGTTTAAGCAGATACGCTAGTACACAGTTGCTCTCTTTCTTTCGAGCGCAGCAGCCGAATCAGAATGATCAAAAGTTAATACATAAAAGTGGCAACGGCCTTGCCGCAGTGGCTACACCGGTTCCCATCAGATCACCGAAGTTTAGCGCTGTCGGGCGTGGCCGGCACTGGAATGGGTGACCATCCGGGCCACCATGCGCCGTTGCCATTTTTCGGGGTAAGCTCAGCATAACGACCGGCGGAGCGGTGTGCTGATCCCACGCCCCTCCTATCCGCATCCTCAGCTGAGGATGACACGGCCGTCGGATTGTCCTGATGGGCCACTTGTGGCCTGAAGACGGAGGGCTTGCTTTAACACATAAAAGAGAAAGTTTATAATAATCTCTGACTTTACTTACGACTTTCCGTGATACTACTGTCATTGTCACAGGCCCTTTTTTAGCATAAAACTTTACACTGTATTTCATTTAGTAGAGTATTTATGGGAATACCAGCGGACAGCACATTCTGATCTCTCCCCATGTGATTATCAGTCCCTTGAAAAAGGCCTTACATAGTTGACGATACCTGTCGCACGAGGATACGCAGCAGGACACGCTATTTCACCAAATGGAGCGTCGGTGGGACGATTGCCTCAATGCTCACGTTGGTTTTGACTGATTGGCAAGCAAAGAGATTCTGGACTGTACGGCCTTCCGACGGAAACTGTTCGTTCGCACATTATATAAATGCTGTGCTGTCATCATTCCGAAGTATCCAACACATTAGTAATATGTTGTACACCACGGAACGCTGTTACAAGTGTGGTGTTCCTCTTATTTTGCAGAGTATTACCTATTTCTTTTAGAAACTATTTTGACTCCTTTAAGAATCTTGAAAGAAAGTTGCATACTTGGAAAAGACCTGGAGACACCGGAATGTTTCAGATTGATTATATAATGCTAAAACAGAGATTTCGGAACCACGTTTTAAATTGTAAGTCATCTGAAGATGATCATTAAATAAATTGTAATTAAATAACTGGTAATAATTTGAGACGATTTAAAACTGAGACTTTTAAACGTCTTTTTTTAAGTAAACATTTTTGGTTTCCCTCATGAAGCTATATCACCTATTATAACTACTATTTTGCTTTTTCTAGATCGCTAATGTCCCGTTCTTATGTACTGGCTTTTTAATACGGAGTCAGATATCCAGTTGTGTGTCATTAGTCATCGACGTACGCGAAAAATCAATATTCACAACATAAATTACATGTACAATGCTTTAACGCGCTAATATATTTTAGAAATATAATGCAAAAAGGTTGTGGAGATGTTTTGCACGACTATGCTGTAATGATGTGCTACAAATCGCAGGATTCAGATAGTGTATGTTTTCCAAAGTTATTGGTACAATAAAGTAAGGGCTAATTTCCAGCTACGATTATTTACTCAAATAAAGAGGTCGCACCACACCAGTACAAGAGCAGAAGAGGTCATAAACATTGCAGCTGCCGCATTAGCCGCGGATGATATCGAGTAAATCCGGGAGGAATATAAATCCATTGTGAGAAAACAGCGCGGGAAGAAACTGAGGAAGAAATATTCTCATTGCCCAACGAAGTAAAATGTTAGAATGTGTTAGTATAATGTCAGACACTGCATGTAAAAAAAAAAAAAGGGTTGTAAAATTTTTTACTAATAAGGTCAGTAAACCATTTGGTAAATTTTATACCGCCTTCATGATAACATATAGATGAAATCTCCAATAGATGTTCCAGCACACTCGTAGCATGGGCGCTCAGTAATCTTAATTCAACGGAATTGACTAGAAAGTGAAGTGTCATTGAATATCATCCTTATTAGCGATGCTGTTTGTCTTCTGATTCTTTCAAACGGAGTAAGTCAAAGTTTATGTGGAACACCTATCTCCACTTTTGTACAACTTCTACCTCTTTTACATATTATTATATTAGATTTATTCCCCTAGTTTGGCCATTCTTGCAATTTATTTTTTTGAACTGTACTCCTAATGCCAGTTTGGAATCATGTGTTTGTGATATGTTTATGCTATACCGTCTTTCCGCCAGTTTCATGATTAACAAGATGAATGGCTCTAGTGGTTGCAATAGTTTGGAGTCCACGTAATTGCTCACAATGTACTAGGTACTGTGAAAAGCCATTACTTCTCTCAACATTAGGAAGTGCAGTGTTTAGACTCACTCACAAACTATTTCCTAAAGCCATTCCGAGTGAATTTTCGTATGATCAGGTTGTAGATTCGCTAACTAACTTTTATGACCAACATGTGAATGTGGTAGCAGCTAGGCATCAGTTCTTTAGTTACAAGAAACAGCTCTCGGTTCGTGTCAATTGAATTTGAAACATTCAGTGAGTGGAATGGCATACAGCATCTAACCAGTGCACTGTTCCATCCACAGTCCAGTGGTGAAGCGGAAGGTTTTGTCAGAACATTCAAGCAGCAGATGGCCAAACTTCGCACTGCACAAGCCCAGAGGATCTCATGGGCAGATTAGGCGCCGGTCGCTGCTTTTATAAAATTGATTTGCGCGATGAATACCTTAAGGGGGGGATATAACGGAAAATGTAAACATTTATTTAAAAAATAATTACAGCCATATTTATTAATGTACAAATCTAAAATTTTGCATGTTTAAAGCAAGATTAATATTTTACCATAATTTGTAGCTTTTAATTTTTTATTGTCTTTTTATATAAAAAGCTGTAACTCAAATTCTAATCATGAAATCAATCTGAAAATTTTATTTTAGTGTCTTTAGAAGGTTATAAGACCACTGAAATACAGTTATTAATTTATAGTGCGAACTGTATCATTAACAGAGTTTTTAATTTTGCACATCCAAAAATTAACTATTTTCTACATATAATCATCTAAAAATCAGAATGTAATTGCAGAATCTCGTACTTTTTAGTTCCAGGGAGACAGCAACAAGTTGCAGATAGTTCCTGAAGATTTCATAGCATTAGCGCATATACTTTTTGAGAAAAGGCTTCTAATAACGTAAGAAATTTAAAACAGAAAATGAGATTCAAAGATTTTCTTCTCATACTTCTACATGTAATAAACTTACCTCAATTTTAAAATCCTCCATAATGATACCCCTCGTTCTCCAGGTTTCTCTTGTCCCCTCTTCGAACCTGCCTGGCCTGTATTTGTCGGTAAGCTACTGATCTGTTAGTTTTCTTCAGCCTGCTCTCGTCGATGGTGTAAAATGCTTTAGTTGTAAACAAACCAGGATCTATACCATCTCTCTTCAGCACTTCTATTCTGCCATTATTTCCCTACTGTAACATAAAACTGCATCATAGACACCTATTTTGAGTACTTCAAGTCCAAAGAATTTCCTTTTTGAGCATCTAATCTAAATTAAATTATTGAGGCTTTCATTTGCATTTTGTGTCTTTCCGTGATGACACATCCTCAATAAATCAGGGTTTGCAAGAAACCTGAATGTGGGCTTAATTGCATTCATAACAGGTTCCGGTAATTGGTGTTTATAAGAATACATCTCATTTCTGTCGTTGAACTTACACCAATCGTCTTTCAGACACAGATTGTTCATTGATGTTTGGTCAGTGGATAGTTTGTGGAGAAAAATTGCACACACAGCATGCCTCATTAACTCTAAATTATGTGTGTTTTTCCTGATAGCTCTCCCATAAAATAACTGAAGAGAATCAATTTCTTTCAGAGTAAGTGTGCCTCTTCTTCCTAGTGATTTTCCATCCTCAAGTACTTCACCTACCTTCTCTTTTAGCAAGCCTATCACCAATCCTCTTTTGCATGTGGCCCATACATCCCAACTTTTCAATTGTTGTATTGTATGTTTTTTTATCTGTTACAGCTTTGAGCGAAGAGGAGTCCCCATCACCAAGGTATTTAATATATCTACCACCATACTGGTCCTCAGATTTGGAGAACATCCTCACAACTGCAGCAGCTTCCATGGCACCACTTGAGCCACTATAATTTTTAGAGCATGATACTGCATGCTTTTCTTGCCACAGTTTCTCACTATCATCATTGTTGGACATTTTCCTTGTTGCACACTTGGGGCAGTATTTAGACATAAAATCTACATCTAAAACTTTACCTGAGTTAATACCAAAACAGATGCAACTCCGTACAGAGATGTGTGACCCCTTTTCATCCAGGTCCCATATACAGAAACACACAGGTCAGCAACATTTGTATCAGATTCACTGTCATGAATATCTACCACCAGGATCTTTTTATTTCTACCAATTCCTCCACCGCTTTCTTCACAGAAACTTTTGCAGTGTCGCATACAGCATCAGAAATTTATTTATTTATTTATTCAAACCTTGCACAAGGTGGAGGCATGTTCAGAAAACCACAAAATTAACTACCTCCTTCGATGCCTTGTCCAAGGCAACTCAGAGCATATGCTAACCTAAAATTGCTACAACACGTACCAGTGTCAGTTTTTTGGAGGACAAAAATGGAAATTCATAGCCACACGAATTACAAATTAATTTAAAATCACAAGGTATTCCTACTCTTCTTTTTTCAACAACTATCATGCATTATGTATTTTTACAGGTAACACATGAACATGAAAATTTTGTAGCCTGGCAGAGGAGCTCCAAATCAAGAAGTCTGAATCCAGTGGAATCCATATCAACACCATTCACGCACCTGTACAATTCTCCTGTCCCAAGATTCAATACTGAAGCTGAGAGTTTATGTTCGTCATTTCGAGCTGCTCCCTCTTTTTTGTTGGTAAACCGAGTTCCATGCAATCTCCGTTTCCTAAACACAGTCTTTCCACCGCCCATTATGCATAAATCTTCACTTCCACGTGAAGGTC